>NC_084651.1:27928201-28550701 GCF_019802595.1 Syngnathoides biaculeatus
GTGGGAAACGAACATCAACTCCATCCTCAAAAACCCCAGTAAAGGATGTACTTCTTGCGGCTTCTGAGGGAGTTCACCCTATCATAAGATCTGCTGAGACAGTTCTACACAGCGGTCATCTAACCAGTACTGTGTAACTCCATCACAGTCTGGTTTGGGGCTGCCATAAAAAAAGACAAACTCGGACAATAAAAACCACTGAACAGATTTGAGCACCACTCTAACTACTATTGAAGACTTTCATGCTACTTGAACTAGGTCCACAGCTGGCAGGATCCTTTTGGACCCTCCACATCCTGGCCACCAGCATTTCCAGCTCCTTCCATCAGGTAGGTGGTACCGATCAATGCAAGTCAAAGCTTGCAGGCATTCAAACTGTTTTTTTCCCTCTGGGAATTAAGGCTTTAAATTTTTGATCAGCGAACCTATTGAGACACACCCTCATATCCTGCTATTCCAATCAGTATTAGTATTAATAATATATTCTACACTTTAAATTGCTCCCTTTGCACAACTGGCATTGCACTGGTCTATAACGGGAACCGCGAACGGGTAAGGGCATGCTGTAATTGCTTAACACAATGTTGTGGGGGGATGAGGCAGCATTGACGCACTCTTGACTGCTCTAAATGAAGAAGACTCTGCATCTTGCACATCTGTGACTCTTGTAAGGAATTATTCCATTCACTGAATGTCTCTTGTCCTTAGTTCGTTTGTTCTTTGTTCTGAATGTCGTACTGGAGTGCCGCCGACTGCCAGAGACAAATTCCTTGTGTGTTCTTACATATTTGGCCAAAAAAGCTGATTCTGATTCTGACTTTGTTAGACAAGTCACACATTTGCAAATGTTGGAACTCAGTGTGCACATACTGTGCCCCACATTATAAGGCGCTTTGGCCAGAACACCTCACCAGGGAGGTGTCCGGGAGGCATTCAGATCAGATCCCCCAGCAACATCATCTGACTCCTCTAAATGCGGAGGAGCAGTGGCTCGACACTGAGCTGCTCCCGGATGACCGAGCTTCTCACCCTATCTCTAAAGGAGAGCCCGGACACCCTGCGGAGGAAGCGCATTTCGGACGCTTGTATCCGAGATCTTCTATACGGGCCACACCTCATGACCATAGGTGAGGGTAGGAACATAGATCGACTGGTAAATTGAGAGCTTTCAAAACTAAACAATTTAATTTCATCCATTTCATCCTGTGCTTTTAGGCGCTAGAGAGTTCTTCTTGCTGCTGTTCCCTAATTTTCTCATGTACTGTTTGTCGTGAACTATATGAACTGTTCATGTGGTTAGGCATACAGTTCTGCTTTGGATGGGCAGATTTTCTGGTAGTTTATTTCTGACTGGAAACTAGTTCTGGGTGTATCCCGCGACTCGTGAGGATAAGTGGTTCTGGAAATGGATGAATGGACTTCTGACTGGGTGGCGTTATATATGAATAGTATAGGGAGGGATTTAGTTGTGTGCATGTTGGTGGTGTATTGTTGTTTAAAATGTATTGTATTTGTGTTAGAGCCCTTCTAAAATGATCTCAATCTCAAGGGGTGACTTTAAAACAATACAATTTGATGTAAAAGTCTCCATTAAACAACAAAAACATGTTTTACCACAATCCGGTCATAGAGTCCAATCCAAGAACGCTGAAAAGAGCCAGCCCCTGCCAGAATCAGGTGTCGAACTACTTCATTTTCCAGGCTATTGTGGATTGAAACCAAGTTTCCACCAAGAATGTTGCAAACAGTCTAATGGTAGGAAAACAGGAGTAACAAAGTAAATTACAAAATAAACAGAATTCCCCCCAAATCACAACCACTGAAAAAGAGGTTCATTATGAATTTTCATTTAATGTGCAGAGGACTGCTCACGTGTACCGTGTCATCAAATGTACCTCAGCAAGAGCAAAATTTAATTCCTCATTTTGAAAGATTAAACAGCGGTTGTCCAACCGAGTCCATTCTGGAGGGCAATAACGATCTGCAACATATTTTGTAGAACAAAGACATGGAGGATAGCAGAAGTCTTATTAAGAGTTTGTGCCTCAGAACTAGAAGGTTCTGAGTTTGAATTTTGACTGTGGTCATTCTGTGTGTAGTTTTGTCCTGCAAATTGTCTTTGTGGTCATGTGTTTTTCTCTGGGTACTCTGGCTTCCTGTACAGTAAAATGTACATTATATGATACCCGCATGTGTCTCACACACTGGTGACACATACGGGAGTGTCTCAAGGGTGTCATGTCACAACCGGTAGCCATAATTCTCCTTTATGTGGTAGAGCTAAGCTTCCATCAATCTTGTACCAAGTGCCAGTTCTTATGCTTCAATAATTAGTGCATCTAATATGCTGTCCTTCAGACTGACCCTTTTTAAAAAAATCTTAATTACAGGTTCATAATTTTCTATATGTGTGAATATGAATAGTTGTCTGTCTCTTGGTCAGTCAGTCAGCCACGTCAGTCCTGTGATTTACAAATGATCAGCTCACAGCGAGTCTCATCTTTCGCACCATGTCTCACAATCCTGAAGCATAAATTAAAATGTGTAGTTGTATAGAAAACAGTTACTAACCTCTATTTATAGCAAAAGCCCACTGTGTGAAAGGGATGGGGGAAACACTGTATTAATTAAATTTCACTGAAAAAGATCATGTTAAATTTGAAAAAACAACAGTTAATATGAAGTGGACTATGAGTAAAATTAATGCAAATCTTAGTTTCTTATATGGAACTGACATAGTAGATTATTTTACTGTATTTTAAATTAACTGCTCAAATCAGAAAGTGGTTTACTGTATATATTTATCCATTTACTTACAGCTCCAGTGAACAGTCCACTGATACAACACAAGAGCAACAACAAGTGAAGACAAAAATCCATCTATGGAAAGAGAAAAAAAAATGCATATTTCAATATTGGATGTACAGGTTTAGAGTCACATTTACCATATAACAATTACTCTTCAACTTAATTTAAACAGTTCCAGATTTTGTGTAAATAAAAATATAAATGTTGATCAGGAGAAATCTTACCTTTGCTATTGTGATGCCTGATGTTATGGGAATTAACTGAGAACAGAAAAGAGCAGCCTCTTTACACCCCAGCACTTGGCTGTTGCCCTGCTATTTTAATTGGCTAATAAAACTGTCTTCGTCTCAAAAGACCCCATAATTACTACCTGCCTCTTGACTCATGCTGAAATACATACCTACACCCACACCATTATAACAAAGGCATGCCTGAAGGAATTAATGGCTCATTTCTTTGTTTTGTTTGTTCAACAAACTAGCACACTTTTTATACAAACGGGCTAAAAGTAGACTTCACAAACACTTAACAGTAAGATCATAACTCAGTGTTAGCCCAAGAGACACCCTCTCCAGCTCAGCAATCATACTGTTGAGGTGGTCAAGAGCTTTGTGTATCTGCGGTCCACAGTGACAGATGAGGCAGAACTAAAACTAGAAAAGATCCGCATAGGAGCTCTCACAGCGTAAACCCTGCAATCTCTCTGGAAACAACTCTGGGAGCATTACACCATCTCACACAGTACAAAGCTTTGGAGTGAAAACTCTGCAATGCACCTCGTGTTCTATGGCTTGGATACCTGGTTCCTGAACAAGACCCTGAATGCAAGAATATATTGCTTTGATAGTCCTTCGAACCATCAACAATGTCAGTTGCCCCCAGCGGGTTTCCATCAAAGCGCAAAGATTGTCAGGGGTGTGGCCAGGCCTCTGCCCTGTGCACAGCTGCCTCTGGCAGCAGCTCCTCACCTGCGCCTCATTGGCGCTAATTAGGCCAGGCATATGAACCTTGTGTGTTGGATTATCAGATGCCAGTTCATTGTGTTAGACACTGCATCATTGTGTGTAAGTACACAAGTGTTAATGTATCTTTTGTAAATGTATGTCTCATTAAAGCGTTTCTGTGGCACTTTAGTTGAGTCTTGTTTGTGCTCATATTCCAAGTTTGGCCTGGAATTTATCAGACCTCATTTCAGGATTTTTGGACCTTGCTTTTTTCCAACGTTTTTTTTGTGCTTCTGAATTTTTGGAATGCTTACCTGTGTGTTACCTCTGACAGAATTAAATCTTCTTTTCCTTTCGGCTTATCCTGTTAGGGATCACCACAACGTGTCATCTTTTTCCATCTAAGGCTACCTCGTGCATCCTCCTCTCTAACACCCACTGCCCTCATGTCCTCCCTCACAACATCCATCAACCTTTTCATTGGTCTTTCTCTCGCTCTTTTGCCTGGCAGCTCCATCCTCAGCACCCTTCTATCAATATACTCACTCTCTCGTATCTGAACATATCCAGACCTTCGAAGTCTGCTCTCTCTAACCTTTCTCCAAAACATCCAACTTTGGCTGTTCCTCTAATGAGCTTATTTCTAATCCTATCCAACCTGCTCACTCCGAGCGAGAACCTCAGCATCTTCATTTCTGCTAACTACAGTTCTGCTTCCTGTTGTTTCTTCAGTGCCACCGTCTCTAATCCGTACATCATAGCAGGCCTCACCACTGTTTTATAAACATTGCCCTTCATCCTAGCAGAGACTCTTCTGTCATATAGAACACCAGACACCTTCTTCCAACTGTTCCACCCCAACTTGGACTCGTTTCTTCACTTCTTTACCACACTCTCCATTGCTCTGTATCCAATTATTTGAAGTCATCCAGCCTCGCTATCTCTTCTCCCTGGAGTTTCACTCCTCCTCCTCCACCCCTCACATTCATGCATATATGTTCTGTTTTACTTCGGCTAATCTTCATTCCTCCTCTTTCCAGTGCATGCCTCCATCTTTATAATTGTTCGTCCGTCTGCTCTCTGCTTTCATTGCAGATCACAATATCTGCGAACATCATAGTCCAAGGAGATTCCAGTCTAACCTCATCTGTCAGCCTATACAATACGACCACAAACAAGAAGCGGCTTAGCACAAATACCTGAAGTTGTCCCACCTCCACCTTAAATTCTTCTGACACACCAACAGCACATCTCACCGCTGTTCTACTGCCCTCATACATGTCCTGTACTATTCAAACATATTTCTCCACCACACCAGACTTACGCATGCAGTACCACAGTTCCTCTCTTTGTACTCTGTCATAGGCTTTCTCTAGCTCGACAAAGACACAATGTAGCTCCTTCTGTCCTTCTCTGTACTTTTCCATGAGCATCCTCAAGACAAATAATGCATCTGTGGTACTCTTTCAAGGCATGAAACCATACTGTTGCTCGCAGATACTTACGTCTGTCCTGAGTCTAGCATCCACTACTCTTTCCCATAATTTCATTATGTGGCTCATCATCTTTAATCCGCTGTAGTATCCACAGCTCTGAACATCGCCTTTGTTCTTAAAAATGGGGACTAGCACACATTCCTGCCATTCTTCTGGCATCTTCTCTTCTGCTAGTATTATATTCCTCCTTACTAATCATTGCCACTTCCTGGCCATTCATGCTTGCCTCTTCTACTCTACCTCTCCCACTCTCTTCATCATTAACTTCTCAAAGTACTCTTTCCATGTACTTAGCACAGTACTGGCACCAGTCAATATATTTCCATCAGAAAATCAGTGTCCTTGATCACCTTTACTCGCTGCACATCCTTCCCATCTCTAGTCCTCTCTCTGGCCAACCTGTATCATTTTCTCCTTCTTTCGTATCCAACCTGATGTACATGTCATCATATGCCTCTTGTTTAGCCTTTGCCACCTATATCTTGGCCCTGCGTCGCATCTCAATGTATTCCTTCCGCCTCTCTTCAGTCCTCTCCATGTCCCACTTCTTCTTCGCTAATCTCTTTCCTCGGCTGGCTTCCTGTATTTTGGGGTTCCACCACCAAGTCTCCTTCTCCCCTTTCCTACCAGAAGGCACCCCAAGTACTCTCCTGCCTGCCTCTCTGAGTACCTTGGCAGTAGTATTTCAGTCTTCTGGGAGCTCTTCCTGTCCATCTAGAGCCTGTCTCACATCTTTCCAAAAGGCCACAAGATTTTGTGTAAATAAAAATGCAAATGTTAATGATGCAAAATCTTACCTTTGCTGTTGTGATGCCTGATGGTAGGGGAATTAACTGAGAACAGAAAAGAGCAGCCTTTCAACACCCCAGCTCTTGGCTGTTGTCCTGAAATTCTAATTGGCTTAATAAGCTGTCTCAGTCTCAAAAGACCTGATAATTACTACCTGCCTCTTGACTCATGCTGAAATACATATCTACACCCACACCATTATAACAAAGGCATGCCTGAAGGAATTTATGGCTCATGTCTTTGTTTTGTTTGTATAAGAAACTAGCACATTTTTTATACAAACAGACTAAAGGTTGGTTGATTAATGAACATTTTTAACAACAAAAACTTAACAGTAACATCATAACTCAGTGTTACCCTGATCATGTCCATGCCTCAGAGTCCTGCATTTGGGTCCTACCCTTTGGCACATGCCTGTGACAGAATGAAATGGCCTACCATGGACCCAGCGGACTCAGACCCGATAAACGTGAACTTCAAGCCCAGCAGAATGAAGAATTTCCTGCCCTTCAAGCATAAGCCAGAGAGGAGATTAAATGCCTCTGATTAACTGCCTCTTGCCCATGCCTCAGCGCTGTTCGACCCCGAGCCACCTCTCCCCCTACCCTCAGTACCGCTGAACCCCGAGCCGCCTCTTGACAATGCCTCTGAGGTGCTAAGCAGCAGCAGCATTTACCACCTCTTGACCATGCCTCAGCGGTGCTTCATTCCCAGCTGTCACCTGCTCCTGTTCGGTTCCCGCTTTGCCATTGGGACCCTCCTCATGGATATCCGCCTGAGTCACCCCATAGGGATACTGGTGCTTGGCGTACTAGCTGACCTCCTGAACTGCTCTGCCTAGCTCCTCACTTTGGGTGGCCTGGATGAGCACCAGACAGCTTGAGGTGGGTGTTTGTGGCCTCCTCTGGGCCCCCTTTTGTCTGCCCCTAGTCGGTACTTTGTTTGTTGTTTTGTCGTGTCTGGGATCCGCGCCTTGGGAGGGGGCTCTGTCAGGGGAATGGTCAGGCCACTGCCTCTGCAAGCAGCTCCACACCTGTACTTCATCGACGCTAATTAGGCTAGGCATATAAACCTTGTGTTTTACATTGTCAGTTGCCAATTTGTTGTGTTAGACACTGCGCCATTGTGTGTAAGTACAGGTTTTTGTGAAAAAGATACTTTCACATCATATATCTGATCTGTGTAGCTGTTAGATCAAGCAGAATACTGAATACTGAATTTGAACCGAACCAGAATTTCCAGAGGGTTGAGAGAGAAACAAGACATTATGCTAACTGTAAACAGAATGAGAAACGTGATGCCATATCTACAACAAAGATTCATATTTTTGAATGTTGTTTGAGACTGTAGTGAGTAATCCCACACCCAATGAAAGAATCAAATGAGTGTGCCTTCGAACACAAGCAGGTGAATTCACACTGTTATGCATGCAAAAAGACCAACCGAAATGTCCAACAATTGCTGTCCATGACGGGAAACAAAAGACGTCACCCAATAAATCGTAGATGGAAACCAGGACCAAGGTTCTGCCAAAGAGCAACACCGTGGACAGGACATGTCCCACGATGAGGTACCCAGGGCCCACCCAAGGCGCCCCAACAACTGAACACCGGGCGGTGGCTCCAGGAACCCAATGTCACCCACCTAGCAACAACCTCTCTCCCTGACTGCCCCTCCCCCAAGGAGAACAGGAAGCCCCTCCCCCTCACACCTGTAGGCCCTGTGATACAACCAGTCCCAATTTAGCCTGAAGGTGGGAGAATATTTCTTGTTTGTTGGAAAGGGTGGGGGTGATAGGGGCATCCAACAAGAGAAGGATGAGGCTGGGAACCCAGGGAGCAGCTCCGCCAAAAAACATCTGGCCTGGGGGGCCACAGAGCACACACATGTTGCCATTGGCCCTACCCCATGAATAAGTGCCCCTCCTCAAGTGGTGTGGTGCATTTAAAGGAGAAGAGTGTGCATTTTGATTAAAAATGTATCCGATAGGTCATATCATATGTACTGTACCTTGAAAATTTGAGGTTAATCCGATATCATTTAATGGTGTTTGGAGAAGATTTTTATCTGCAATTATGAATTTTCATGGGCGCTGCGATTTTGGCAAATCACATGACCTACATGTGCAGATGTGATATATTAGGTGCCCCAACAAAGGCTCGCTTATGTTGGCACACAATTATGGCCAGCGCTGATTTCTTGGATTTTTCCTCATCTGATGAAGAAATAGCAATATCGGTTGCTTGGGAAGACGGAGGAATACGCTCATACACATTTGAACCTGTGGCTGTAAATAATGTTGAATATTCTGAGGGTTATTTGGACGGGAATGACGCAAGTCTGACTCCGCGGAGGCCGACGCGTGGGACACACTATTCATCCTATCAATTTTGGAGTGTGTTTAGGCCAGCCGTCAAAGGACTGCAGTGAGGACAGCACTCATTGCCATGAAGGATGGTAGAACCCATCAGTTAAAGGTCGGCCTAATATTGTGGGAAAGGTTGTTTTAGCCAACAGGGTGGTATGGTATGGTATATAATGGAATGATCTTTGGCTTGGTGGAAGTTAATACTGCCTCCACAATAGCGGCATGGTCGGTCAGCTGTTAAAGCATTGGCCTTACAGTTCTGAGGATTCGGGTTTGATTTTTGTGGAGTTGTTTTTTTTTATTGTGGAGTTTTGTGTGTGTGTGTAGGTTTTCTTCAGGCACTCCGGTTTCCGGTCCTTGAATGATTCTTTTTCTTACTGAACAAAACATGCCACTGAACATTCCGCGAATTATTTCTATCCAAATTATGGCAAAATTTTGTGACACAGTAAGGGATTTTACCGTGTCCAATTGTTGTGGTGCCGCATCTGAAGACACTACAAACCGGTGATGATTTCTTTGTTTGCATACGTAATACCTCACATCTCCACACGTAGGTCATGTGACTCGCCAAAATGGCAGCCATGAAAATTCGGAATTGCCGATAAAAAAATCTTCTCAAAACACCATTAAATGATAGAGAATTAACCTGAAATTTTCAAGGTACATTACATATGATATGACCTATAGGATACATTGTTAATCCAAACAACCACACTTCCCCTTTGAAATCTGGGGGACCAGTGAGAAAGTATGTGCAGGGAATAGCATGTGTGCTAAGTGAGTGATTCAGAGGTATAGCTCCTTCAGGTCAGGCCCATCAGGCTGGACAACCATTGACGAAAAGGGGCGCCATTTGCAGACCTGTAGTACACTCCAGGGATGGCCCCGACACCTTACCGGCACCCACTACCAGCTTCTCAGTGTGGAAGGTGGACTCCCCCGAGACTAGGCAGGGACTTAAAAAAAAAAAACACACCAGATCCTACAGCCCACAGGGAACCACCTGGGCCCCCCGTGGGAAGAGGAGGAGGCATGCGGAGAGGGATGCATGGAATGGAGAGAAGAAGCTAGCCCAAGGAAAAACAAAGGGGCCACACCCCTCCTACCAGCAGAAGGATACCTACCGTCACCACTGAAGCGCTCACGGGACATGGGCCAGTCAAAATCACACAGCTAGTACCTTCAGAGAAGTCACCCATGTGGTCCAAATGCCCTACTCCTGAGATCAGCTTAGAGTGGAAAAAAAGTTCCAACCTCACAGGAGATGGACCTGTTAAAATAGCGACAAAGACAATTTTCACTCCATGAATGTGTCGTCCCACATTGAAAACCGATCTAAAATATATGGGAAAAGAAAAAATAAAAAGTAATAATAATCATGAGTTGACCTTCCAGCAGGTATGATATGGGACCTCACACCCATGTGACTTTGGAGAAACTTGCACGTTGCAGGTACTTGCACGTTGGGGTACAACCAGTATTGGGGAAAGCGACAGGTAAGGGTAGTGGCACGTGGAAGCAAGGGCAGCAAACAGCCCCTAGGTCATTGTTTGTGCACCACACAGGCTGTGCCATGTTGGAGTACCAGCAGTAACCTGGAAACTCGTGGTACAGGTGCGTCGAAGTGAGAGCAGTAAACGGGCCTCGGAGAGCAAATGGACCCCTGGCCGTGGGTTGCGCACCACACGGTACAACTAGAGCAGAGTTTGGGAACTTATGGCTCGTGAGCCATACCTGGCTCTTTTGATGGTTGTGTATGGCTTCCAGAGCCCTCATCACGACGACTGTATACAGTATGTCATTTCTGTCGCACAGGCAATGGAAATGAGGAAGAAACAATTTGTCCTCGTGGGGTTGCTGTAGTTTGCTGTCCTATATGGAAGTCGATGTGGGCATGCGCAGAATTGTCCAACATTAATCGGGTGGAAATTAATTGTGGAAACGCTTTTGACAAAGATGGCTAAAAGAAAAAGAGATCAGGAGTACAGTAGCATAGTTTGAAATAAGAATGGACTGAGGAATTGGCCTTTGTGGAGAAAGAAGGTTCCTTTGTGTCTAATTTATAATGACAAAATTGCAGCGATGAAATACTCAAATATAAAGAGCCATTTTGACACATGCCATTGAATCAAAATATCCAGCGTGGGACAGCAAGAAGAAAGCATGTTAAGAGCTACTGTCCAGAGTCCAGTCAGCAGCAACTCTTTGTTTGGACATAACAAGGAGACTGCAATTCAAATAGCTTTGCTGGTGGTTTGACAATTTTGAGAAACAAGAAGCCATTGAGGCGGCACGGTGCGGCAGCTGGAAAGCGTTGGCCTCACAGTTCTGAGGACCCAGGTTCAATGCCAGCCCTCCCTGTGTGGAGTTTGCATGTTCTCCCCGTACCTGCGTGAGTTATCTCCAGGCACTCTGTTTTTTCCCACATCACAAAAGCATGCAACAATAACTGGACACTTTTAATTGCCCCTAATTGTGATTGTGAGGGTGGCTGTTTGTCTTGATGTGCCCTGCGATTGGCTGGCAACCAGTTCAGGGTGTACCCTGCCTTCTGCCCGTTGACAGGAAGAATAGGCTCCAGCAGTCCCATGGCCCTTGTGAGGATAAGTGGCTTAGAGGATGGATGGATGGATGGACGGATGGATGGATGGAAAGTCATTCACACACACCACTGTTTGATGTTGCCAATGAACTATTTTTTTTACATAAATACATGCCTCTGACAGCAAGCATTCTTGGCGAGCACACATACTGTAAGTGAGGAGAAATGAAAAAACATGAAACCTGCAGACCAGCTGATTGTGAAAACTTGGAACGCACTTCCCATCACATACCACTTACTCCGACGAGTGGGTATTGCTGTACTGACAATGTTTGGTTCTGCCTATGCATGTATAAAGTCTTTCTCACATTTACAAAAACATTAAGACCAACCTATGTTCACGAGTAACTGTAGGAAATCTCAACAGCTGCATGATGTTTTATCTAATGATGTATGAAACAGAAGACAAAGCTATCAGCAAAACCATGCAGCACCACAAGTCGCACTAATGGTAAGAAGTACTTTGTCATCATTGGTTAGGAAACTCATAATGTTATTTCAAAGAATTTAGAGAGTTATTGTACTCCTAAAGTGTTTGTCTTACATAAATGCACAAATACACTTGTATTTAGTCTTAAAAATATTATATGGCTCTTTTGGAATTACATGTAAATATATTTGCCGTTTATGGCTCTCAGCCTAAAAGGTTCCTGACCCCTGTATTACTGTATAGTTACCATCCATTACTTGGAGACTTCTCTGCTGGAGGTGCTGGCAATGTAGCCGAGTTTTTTTTTTTTTTGTTACCTTTGAGATGGAGTGTTGTTTTCTGTGTGTGGTGTGTTGGAGGTTGGGGTACCAGAATGTTTAAAACATGTCAACAGTATTTATACTTGGCATACTTGGCATACATTTTTATTGTATTATGTGCAGTGAAGAAAATAAGTATTTGAACACCTTGCTATATTGCAAGTTCTCCCACTTAGAATTCACCATCATGCTTTGGAGGTGTTTTTCTGCACATGGGACAGGATGACTGCATTGTATTAAGGAGAGGATGACCGCGGCCATGTATTGTGAGATTTTGGGCAACAACCTCTTTCCCTCAATCAGGGCATTGCAGATGGGTTGTGGCTTGTTCTTTCAACATGAGAAAGCACACCGACAGGAAAACCAAGGAGTGGCTCCGTAAGAACCATATCAAGGTTCTGGCATTGCCTTGCCAGTCTCCAGACTTAAACCCAATAAAAAATCTTTGGAGGGAGCTGAAACTGTACTACATATATATATATATATATATATATATATATATATATATATATATATATAAAAACGTGTATTCTGTGCTTTTTACAGAAATGAAATGCTCTGGCCGTTCTTCCCAATCATGCCATTCCAGGTCTCACTGTCATTGCCCATGTGGGCATTGAAGTCCCCCAGCAGAGTGATGGAGTCGCCAGAGGGGGCGCTCTCCAGCACTCCCTCTAAGGACTCCAAAAAGGGTGGGTACTCTGCACTGCTGTTTGGTGCATAAGCACAAACAGTCAGGACCTGTCTCCTTACCTGCAGGCGGAGGGAGGCTACCCTTTCATCCACTTGGGTAAACACCAACGTAGAAGCCCCGAGCCAGGGGGCAATAAGTACACCCACATCTGCTCAGCGTCTCTCCCCATGGGCAACTCCAGAGTGGAACAGAGTCCAACCCCTCTCAAGAGGAGTGGTGCCTGAGCCCAAGTGGAGGGCAGAGGAGAGTCCAACTATTCCAAGTTGGAACTTCTCAACCTCGTGCAGCAACTCGGGCTCCTTCCCTGCCAAAGAGGTGGCATTCCATGTCCCTCGTGCTAGTTTCTGTCGCTGGGGATCGGATCGCCAAGGTCCCAGCCTTTGGCCACCACCGAGCTCACATGGCACCCAAACCCAACGGCCCCTCTCACAGGTGGAGAGCCCATGGGAAGGGGGACCCATGTTACCCTTTTGGGCTGTGCCCGGCCGAGATCCATGGGTGCAGGCCTGGCCACCAGGCGCTCGCCTTCGAGCCCCACCCCCAGGACTGGTTCCAGAGGGGGGCCCCGGTGACCCGCGTCTGGGCAAGGGAAACCAAGATCCAATTTTTGCAGTCATCATAGGGGGTTTGGAGTCGTACTTTGTCTGGTCCCTCACCTAGGACCTGTGTGCCATGAGTGACCATACCAGGGGCATGAATCCCCAGAAAAACTTAGCTACTTGGATCATCGAGACACACAAACCCCTCCACCACGATAAGGTGACGGCTCAAGGAGGAGTAAAAAGTATCCTTTTTATGCATTATGCTTTAATTCACACATATTTGGCTAATTTTCATTTAATTTGATGGATGACGGTGAGGAGAGTACAGTATATACAATATGTCATGGGGCGGACTAAAGGAAAAATAGCTTGGGGGGTGGTCAAGGAACTGGCCCATTTCACGTGCCGTAAAGAAACAGCCTGTCGGCAAGACAAATTTTAGTTGACCCGACGATTTGATTTTAAAAAAAAAATAATGGTGCTCTTTTCAAGATTGAACTTCCTGCTTTTTACTAATTTACTTCTCACTTCCTTACTTTTCTACGAATTCCCACTGTTCCAACTTCGACATGTTCCGGTTCTTCAAACCAACCTGTGCACGGTACCATTTCCCTTGTTTCTCCACATTTCTAAATAAAAGCCTGAAATTCCCATTTTTTCCCAAACTTAATGTACTTCTAATTTCATTATTTCTCAACTGATTCACACCATTTCCACTGTGTATTGCGCTAGTTCAGGGGTCAAGAACCTTTTAGGCTGAGAGAGCCATAAATGCCAAATATTTCAAAATGTAATTCCAAAATAGCTATATGATATTTTGAAAACCAAATTCTATTGTATTTGTGCATTTTATGTTAGACCAACACTAAAAGAGTACAACAAGTCTCTAAATTCTTTGGAATAACATTATGCTAATGCTAACCAATGATGACAAAAGTACTTCTTACCACTTATGCGACTTCTTTGCTGATGGCTTTGTTGTCTGTTTCATACTTCATAAAATTAAACTTTATGCAGCCTTTGAGACTTCCGTTATTTGTGAACGTAGGTTGGTCTTAATGTTTTTTTTTTTTTTTTTTTTAAATGTATCAGGTTTACCAGTTAGACATTCATTAAACCGGACAAAAAGGGAAGCAAAGACACCAGTTCAAGTTTGATGGCTCGCCAGGAGAGAGGAGAGGAACTCTCTCGTACAATTCAGCACTGCACTGTCATATTATTCTCTCCTCAGGACCTCTATTTATTTGGTTTCAAACGCCTTTTATTTACACAGATGTTACATAAAGGACACGGGGGAGCAAAACGTAATTGGAAACAAAGTGTACTTGTTTGTTCGTGTGTGTGGGTGTGCATGTGTGTGGAAGATTGCTGAGTACATGTGTGGTAATCATTTCTTCAACAGACAACAAGCGCTCCTGGTTCTAATAATTCTGATGATTAGATGTTCTTGTTCTTGTGCTATCTCTTGCTAAGCGGCTGCCATGTAATCTAGAGCAGAGCAAAGTATTTCTTCATTGAGAGCAGATGTATGATAATTATCTTCACAATTATTCCGACAGTGAGAAGGTCTTTTCACATTATTAGGTAGAACATTGTTGGTACAGCAATACTCACACACCGCAGTGTGTGGTATGTGACGGGAAGTGATTAGCTCATTTTCATGTAAAAAGAAATAAAATAAATTCAGTGGCAACATCAAGCAAGACCGTTTTGGCAAACTCCCATCTGTCAATGGCTTTCCGTTTCTCACAATTGCCAAAACACCAGCAAAGCTATATGAATTGCAGTTACCTTGTTGTGTCCAAAGAAAGAGTTGCGATAAACTAGCTTGGAATCTGGACAGTAGCTCGTGACATGCTTTCTTCTTGCTGTTCCCCGCAGGATATTTTGATCCCATGGCGTGTGTTGAAGTGGCACTTTATGTTTGAGCATTTCATCATTACAATTTGTCATTATAAATTAGACACAAAGGAAACTTCTTTCTCCACAAAGGCCAATTCGTCTGTCATTCTGACTGAAAAGTATGCGACTGTACTCCTCATCTTTTTCTTTTAGCCATCTTTGTCAAAAGGATTTCCACAATATATTTCCACCTGATCTGCGTTCGATCCTTCTGCACCTGCCCATATCGACTTCCACACTGGGCAGCAAACTATGGCAACCCTACTAGAATAAATTGGCCTAGCCTCATTTACATTGCCTACATGACAGAAATGAAATACTGTATACAGTATGTCGTTGTGAGGGCTCTGCGAGCCACACGCAACCATCAAAAGAGCCAGGGATGGCTCGCAAGCCATAGGTTATTGACCCCTGCTGTAGACTGCTTGATTTGTCACTTTAAACTGCTCCCTTTGCACAATTGTCATTGCACTGGTTAATAATGGGAGCGGCAAACAGCTAAAGGCACTCATTATAAGATTGACATAGTGCGGGAAGAGTACCACAGATGCCCTATTCGCCTTGAGGATCCTCATGGAAACGCACAGAGAAGGTCAGAGGAGCTCCATTGTATCTTTGTAGACCTAGAGAAAGCCACATGTGCCGTTGGTGTGTCAGAAGAATTTAAGGTAGAGGTGGGACTGCATCAGGGTTCCGCGCTGAGCCCCTTCCTGTTTGGGGTAGTAATGGTTAGGCTGACAGATGAGGTGATGATGTTTGCAGATGATATTGTGATCTGCAGTGAAAGTAGGGAACAGTGAGAAAGATGGAGGTACGCACTTAAAAGGAGAGGAATGAAGATTAGCCGAAGTAAAACTGAATATATGTGCATGAATGTAAGGGCCGGAGGCGTAAGAGTGAAGCTCCAGAGAGAAGAGATAGCGAGGGTGGACGACTTCAAATACTTGGGGTCAACAATACAGAACAATGGAAAGTGTGGTAAAGAAGTGAAGAAACGGGTACAAGCGGGATGGAACAGTTGGCGGAATATGTTTGGTGTCCTATGTGACAGAAGAGTCTCCGCGAGGATGAAGGGCAAAGTTTATAAAACAGTGGTGAGGCCGGCCATGATGTACGGAGACGGTGGCTCTGAAAAAAAACAACAGAAAGCAGAACTAGAGGTAGCAGAAACGAAGATGTTGAGGTTCTCGCTGGAAGTTAGCAGGTTGGATTGGATTAGAACTGAGCTCATTAGAGGGACAGCCAAAGTTGAATGTTATAGAGACAACGTTCGAGAGAGCAAACTTGGATGGTTTGGACATGTCAAGAGGTGAGAGAGTGAGTATATTGGTAGAAGGGTGCTGAGGATGGACCTGTCAGGCAAAAGAGCGAGAGGAAGACCAAAGAAAAGGTTGATGGATTTTGTGAGGGAGGACATGAAGACAGTGGCTGTTCGAGAAGAGTATGCACGAGATAGACTAAGATGGAAAAAGATGACACGCTGCGGCGACCCCTAACGGGACTAGCCAAAAGAAGAAGAAGAAAATCTAATTTCATTGTGTGGAAAATATTGGTAATTTTTATGGTCTCCCAAACAAAAATTTCAAATGGAGTCAAAAATGTCAGAATTGTAATGCTGATGTATTGTTTTAGTAGGTTCACTAGCAATTAGGTTTTCTCCATACATTTCTTCAACCTTTTTTATTTTTTTTTTATTTTTCCATTCCATCCCACCTGTTGAGACATGAGACTTCCCGTGGCTCAATATTGCTGCTCAGTTAAAAAGTTTTTTTTTTTTAAATTTTATTTTAATAGAATACGCTTGTTGTCTATGCTGATATAAATCTCATTTCTCAATGTTGCACCCTTGTTTTGCCACCTTTTTGTTGTTTGTGAATTGGACTTTGTTGTGCATATTAAGTTGAATGTCTTTTTATTTAGCTTTGTTTGCAAATCCTATTAGTATGTGCAACACATTTGCATATTGCAATTTTATTTGTTCGCTGAACAGCATTCAATAAGTTGTTGAAAAGTTTAGCATCCATAACAGATTTCCCTGTAGATGTAACCAACTCTATTTTTCCAGTATTGCGGAAATATATGGCACGTAGAAAAAGCATACATCTGTATAAATTGTAACTGTTTTTCCTATCATGATTCTGCACACCTCTGTCAATGCAACAAGTTCAGTTGCTTGTGCAGAATAATAAGAGGGAAATGGCTCTGCCTTTATCACAGCCTCTTGCGTCACGGCTGCATTAACCCATTTGTGTTTTGCCTTGCTTATTCTTTTTTGATGAGCCATCTACAAAAAGGATCGTTCCTCTTTCTAACCGTTGGTCTGTTAAATCTGGCCTGCATTTTGTTACTTGTTCTGCCAGCTCTTGACAGTCATGCTGATCACACTCTTTCGGAAGTGGCAGCAGATTTGCTGGATTTAAAACTGCGTATCTCTCCAAAGTTAAGTGTGGCTGTGATAACAACAATGCCATGCAAGATAAATGTTTCACTGGTGAAATGAACGTTATATTGGTTTGGAGTAGCGTAGCTGCTACTGAATGAGGTACTTTTAATGTCAGAGGGTGAAATAACACAATAGAGGAACTACTTTCTACTGCGATGGACACTGCAACCACAGCTCTTACACAATGAGGAAGTGGAGAAGCCACACTATCTTAAGTTGGCCGAGAAGTAAGCTAACGGGTCCAGCCTGTCTCCATGTTGCTGTAAAAGCACAGAGGTCAAGTATTCCCCTTTGCAATCTACCATTTGTGTAAATGGTTTTGAATAGTTCGGTCAGGCTAATGTTACGTTAGATACTAACATTTGTTTAATTTCGCAGAAGGCTTTTTCTGCTTCAGGTGTCCAATTTAATTATGGCATTTTTTGGTCCTTTTCATATATAATTTTAGACAATGGAAAAATAATTTGAGCATAATTAGGAATCCAACTCCGAGAGGAATTTGTAAGTCATAAAAATGACATCATCTGCTTTTTATTTTTCAGTTTGGGTGCTTTCAACACACTAGTTTTCCTATGTTCTAAAATTGTTCTGCCTCCCTGACTCAAATTGTGCCCTTATGACCTTCATTGGCTGAATGTTGTAGTACCACAATCATGTCTTCTCTGCACATATGGCTAGATCCCGCAGGGCACCCAAGTCACGCCTACTTAGATACTGTTGTTATGCACCCCAAGCTACTGATCAAAAGTGCAGCTGAAGCGTGTTATGAGCGATTCATTGGAGCGAATTCCTGATAGTATTTCTGTTTCCTTTCTGCCCATGGTATCAGAAATATCGACAAAGAGTGTACAGGAAGGCCTGAATTACTTTCAACAAGGATATATTAATAATGTCAAAGTTTCCCAAATTGGAACGTCAGTTAAAGTTTCTGCAATGTGTTGGCCGTCCATGCGAAAGAATCAACCACCTCATAAACTAATGTTGGACATCGAATGCGATAAGATTTCTGATGCCTATTGTTGATGCAAAGCAGGGTAAGTTTGTATTTTTACGCTACAAAAACATGTTGATTCGAAATGATATCTTTGTTCATAGTGGATAATTAATTTACATAAATTATGGCAGTATGCGTGTCATCTATTAGTCTGAACCTACGTACTGTACACATAAATGTAGGCCCAAAATATTTGTATTCACGTGATATATTTAATCATGGATAAGAACGCTTGAGAGCAGAGCCAAGGTGCGGCTGGAAGCTTTGAGTTTCCCCCAGCTGAGGTAGGGCTTAATCCTTCCTTTATAGCTTTTACACCGACTAATTAAATAGCTTACCTTGGAACAGATGGCTTTGTGCTGCTTTAGCTTCGATAGGTTCAGCTAGTCATGAGGTTGGCCACAAGCCTTAATCCACCATTTGCATTTATCTAAATTACGCTTTGGGGTGGGAAAGCACACCTGATATACTCCGAGCAATCTCTCTGGATAGCGCTCGTCTCCATTACATGGCACACAGCCACATCGAAGCACCATATTTCCGAATTGGATAAAAACAGGACAATACACTTGCAATTCCGAGGCTTAACATAACCACATGCTCTCTTTGTGGGTAAAAGATCGCAGCTGTGGACAGCATGGACAGTGTTCAGAAAATGATGCTCACTGATTGGTCAAAAGGGAGCTGTCAATCATTCTCACAGATCCATCCATTAAAGTCAGGTGATGCCACAAGTACGACATCCACATATACTACAATTTGACTTCCTCCTCAAGGTTCGAATTTGGACATGCTGGCTGTCATTGCTTGCGAATAGATATTGGGGCTTTCGCAATACCACTGTGGCAACGGAGTATAAGTATATTTCTTCCCTTCAAAAGTGAATGCAAACCATAATTGACTGTCCTTATCTACAGGAAAAGAAAAATATGCATTGCTGATATCACTCACGGTAAAAATGTCAGCGACCGGTCTTAAATTATTCAATAGTGTGTGTGGACCAGGCATACATGGTTTGCGCTGCATAACTGATGCGTTAACTGCTTGCAAGTCTTGAACTATCCTCCAACCAAAAGAAGGGGGCGCTTTTTTTTTTCTTACAGGAAATATTATTGCATGGGGAATCGTGACATTCCACAATGACTCCTGCTTTAATTAAATCGTCAATTACTGGCTTGATCCCTTCACGTGCGTCCAATTTAAATGTCCAAACTGGATTCCGTTTTTGGTCTTATCAGAAAATGAAGTACTCCTTTTATCAGCCCAACATCTGACGGTCCCCCTCACCACAAACAACTTATCACATGCAATATTTCATCCTCTTCTGTAGTTAGCATCAAATTTAGAGGATCTGTCTTTCTTCAATGTGAATGTATGCCTCCCTGCACCTGTGCAGTCCAAAACAGTGACTTCCTGTACATTTCAGCTGTCTCACTGTAGTCTTTTCCTGTCGGTGTCCAATCTAATGCTTCCTGCCCTCTCTGCACAAAGGATCCCAAGCTTGACCACTCTGTCTCAAAACCTTTGTATAAAGACATGTGGAACATGCCTTCCTCTGTACAGACATTTAAACTGTTCCAGGAGCATTACTCCTGCACCCACACTTGAGATTCTTTCAGAATACAAGTAGTCAGTTTTGATTTTGTTCAACGTAAGTTGATCTAAATGCCTTTCAAATTCCTCATCATGACCCTCTGAGTGCCTGTACCACAACGTTATGTGCAGTTACTTCCCATTTTGTCTTCCTGTGTTCTCATCATTTGACGGCCCTCTGTTAAGAGCTTATTACCCGTTTGTAATGGTAATTCGTTTAATATGGCCAACGTATAATACAGAAAGATAGGTAGATGTATTGTTCTGTATCACGGTAAGGGTTGCTATTGTCATTTCATGTCTTCTTTTGATTTGTATGTTGCCGTTTGACGAGGCCTCGTACCTCTTCCTCATTTTCCCTGATTGTTGAAAGTTTTGCATAAAACCTCATAAATTTCCCTCGTCCTCTGTTAGAAAAGTATGAGCTTTCTTTTTCTTATTTTGCAACATTCTTTCAACAAGTAAAGCTTGGTTAATGTATTGTTTGAGGTTGCTAGTTGGTTTTCCCACCCAATATCTTTCTATCCAGTGCCTGATGAAAATATTAGAATGACCATGGAGAGCATTTTTTAATTGCTCTTGATAAACACTTCCCAGGGTGTGATCTTTAGGAATGCCATTGTTGGCCTTTAAGCATGCAGTCATTGTGATTTGATAATCTTCAAAAGGTTCTTCATCTCTCTGTTTTGCTCCTCCTATAGCAGTATAATTTGCCTTTTGCCGGTTTTTAATCAAAGTGGGATGTATTAATCCTCAAACTATATTAGTCAATTCCCCACTGTTATGAGGGAGTATCTCATGATTCCCTTGACATTATGCCAATCGTTGTCATCCAAATTTGTTGTACCTAGGCCCCATTAAGGTGGGCTGCTTTAGGGGAGAACATTTTTCCCCATGTTTTGGACCACCCAACTTCTGTTCCTTTTAACCTTGTTTCTCTCTCATCTACTCCTTTATATTGTGGGTGAGGAGAAAGGGGTAACACCGGGTAAAATACCTGATAGCCTGGAGCAATGGGTATTTATCTTCCTCTTCCTGCCTATCACCCCACTGGCCCTTTCTCATCATCTTCTTCTCAATGAAACATGATGTTTCGCCCATTTTTTTCAATTATTCTCCCTCTGCTCGTTTTTTTTCCATTTTACTTCCACTAACTCCCTCTTCAACTTAGCTGTCTGCCTGTTTTCTGCCTCAATTATCCCAAGTTTTGTATCTTTATAGGCGTCTTTCTCCATCCTTTTTTTGTTATTTTTGGACATTGTTTTTATTTTATCCTGCAGGTACATTAATTTTAGTGTGTTTAGTTGGCCAGCAAAATCATATTTTCTTATCCAAAATTTTAACATTTTAATCTTGAAGGACATTGGCTCTCTACAACTTTCCAGTCTTTACATGTTAAATTTCGTTTAGGATGCTTTTTGTTTACGGCCTTAATGTTTGACTTCCCATTTTGCCAATTTAGAGGTCAGCGGTTCACCTATCGTGACTATGCTGACCTTTGCTTGAACAGGGTGACAATTACTTTCTGGCCGAGGTAATTCTCAAGCTTCTACACAAGTGGCGGAGAATTCTTGCCTTTGCCTCTTCGGTCAGTTGCCACAAAATGACCCGTTCAACATTATTGGAACATTAAAAACAAACATTAAAATAATTTGTCATAAATCATAATGTTAATTGCCCGATTTTTGACACCACTGCTTCTGGACAGTTTTATTCTCCTTGTGGTGAAGAAATAAAAGTACTGTCATTACTTCTGCTGCGGCTGATTTACACAAATGTTCCAGGAACCTCAACTGTTATGGGAATGCAAGACAAGAACATTGGGCCACAATATTTTTTTCAACCTCAGGGTTAATGATGGCATTTTAGCTAACCGGTTAAGACAGCCACCTTTGCAGTTTAGAGCTTGTTAGTTCAAATTTGGCCTTTTGTCTTTGTAAAATAAAGCAAAGCTCGCTCCAATTCAAGCAGTGTATGGAAATTACCTTGAAATGGAGAATAATACTGTTTTGACACTGACAGTTCTTTATTTATGTGAGGGGATGGTCATTTGTTTTTATCTGAAATAGGGATGAAATTGTATGCAAATTTTAAATAATTAATTTCAGGGGTGACACGATGAAGCGGCTGGAAAGTGTTGGCCTCATAGTTCTGAGGACCCGGGTTCAATCCCAGCCCTCCCCATATGGACTTTGCATATGTTCTCCCTGTGCCCGCGTGGGTTTTACGATTAACCAAAACCTAACCATCCCAAAAACATGCAACATTAATTGGAAACTTGAAATTTCCTCTAGGTGTGATTGTGACTCCAGCTATTTGTCTCTTTGTGCCCTGGAATTTTCTGGCAACCACTTCAGGGTGCACCCTCCCTCCTGCCTATTGAAAGCTGGGATAGGCTCCAGCACTCCCGCAACCCTTGTGAGAATAAGCGGCTAAGAAAATGGATGGATGGATTTCTGGGTGTACCCTCCTTCCTGGCCAATGATAGCTGTGATAGGCTCCAGCACTCTTGACTCTTGTGAGGGTAAGCGGCTCAGAAAATGGATGGATGGATTTCATATAATTATTGTTTTTAATAGAACGGAGGTGTACAAGATAAATTAGCAGCTAGCCCGCACCGGCCAGCTCTCTCTTTTATCACCCAATCCATTGCTCGCTTGCTGGACAACAAAATGGACTAGCAGGATGTCAAACCTATGGCCCATGGGCTTGAACTGGGCCACCAGGGGTTTCAGTCCGGCCCGTAGGATAAAGATAACATTACAATGTACATTTTAATGTTTTTTTTTTTAAATCTGTAGTTTCTGATTTCCCCACTCAGAGTCGCAAGTCTTCGTCAGAGTAGACAACATGTCACACTCCACTGCCACAGAACTAACAGCAGAAAGCAGCAACACATCTTCTGAGTCTGTATTTGGCATTTTGTCCTATCCTTGTAATTTTATCTGCTTTTAATTTGGCCCTGACACCCTCATCATCATAATGTCTTTGTGAAAAAAGAGAAAAGTGGACTCTGAGTGTTGGATTTTCCCCTAAAAAAATTGACCTCTTCCTATTTGTTGATGGAGGTGGATGGGAAACCTTTGTACCTTGTGTGGACGGAGCAAGTTTCGGAGCTCATGTTAATCTTCAGCGCCATTATGAGACTCAGCAAAGAGAAAAATACAGCAGTTCAGCAGAACTGAGAGGACAGAAGATAAAAGAAATGTTGGTGGGTCTGAAGAAACAGCAGTCTATTTTCATCCAGAGCCGAGAAACCAGTGATGCCACAATGAAAGCCAGCTGCGTAATTGCTAGTGAAATAGCATTAGCATCAAAGCTGTACTTTTGAGGGGGAGTTTGTCAAAACCTGCTTGCTGAAGACTGCAGAAATTCTGTGTCCGGAGAAGCTACAAACTTTTGCCAGCACTGGCCTGACAAGGAATACTGTAGCAGAGAGAACTTCATAACTATCATCAGATTTGGACAGCAAAGTTTGGTCATTTGTGGCAATTTCTGTTGCAATTGATGAGAGCACTGATATTACAGATGTCACTCAATTGGACACATTCATTCGTGGACTTGATGAGACCTTGACTGTCACAAAGGAGTTTGTTGAGCTGGTGCCCATGACAGACAACACAACAGCTGAGTGTCATGCTCCGGGCTTCATGCCCAGGCTGGGCTTGGCCAGCCAATTAGTCAGAGCACACCTGCACCGTGTTACAGTTGATGACGCCCAGTATATATAGGACTTGGGGGACGACTTGTCCTCCGCTAGATCGTCGTCCTTGATGCCTCGTTCCCACACTCCTGTTTGCCTGACTTCTGCTCTCCGTGCACCGACCCACGCCTGTCCACTGACCACGCTCGTAAGCCTGCCGTACTATTACTTCTGATTGTTTGGACTGTCTGCCTGATCCTAGACCTTGGACCGAATAAGGGTTTCCTCTGCACTGTCTGCTTGTCTCTGGAGTCGTGCATTTGGGTCCACCCTCGTGCCCCGTTCGTGACAGAACGATCTAGCCAAAACATGGACCCAGCCGACTCCGAAGCCATCCGCCGTGTGCTGCAAGATCAGGGCAAGCGCCTGGTCAAGCAAGAGGCTGCTCTCCAGGTAACCAACAAGAGGCTCCATGAGATATACACCCGGCTAAGCCGTGGCTAACCTCCCAGGCTAGCGTGGTTGCCACGCCAATGGTGGCCACTCCACCAGTACCACCGTTTCCGCCCGCACCATTCTCCACGGAGCTCCCCTTTAGCGGCGTTACCCCGCTCTCTCGACTGGAACGATTTTCAGGCGACTCGGGGAACGTCAAGCCTTTCCTTGTTCAGTGCGATCTCCATTTTGAACTGCAAGCGGCCGCTTTTCCCACGGACCGCTCCCGTATCGCCTTCGTCATCTCCCACATGACGGGGAGGGCGGAGGCGTGGGCCACTGCCGAGTGGAGTCGCAACTTGGAGATCTGCCGTTCATGGACGAGGTTCGTCTGCGCGCTCACCCACGTTTTCCAGTACGCAGCTCCGGAACGCCAGGCGGCGTCCTCGCTCATGACGATTCGTCAAGGACGTCGCTGCGTGTCCGACTACGCCATTGAGTTCCGAATCTGAGGCGCCGAGAGTCGATGGAACGAGGACGCCCTGCACGACGCCTTTTTCCAGGGGCTTTCCCCCCAAATCCGGGGTCTCCTCATCGCTGTAGATCTTCCTCCCTCGCTGGACGCACTCATCGCGTTGGCCCTTAAGGTTGACCAGCGACAAGTAATGGAGGATCAACTAGCCGTGATGAATGAGGGAGAAAGGGAGGGGTCCAGTCCGGCTGCCGCCCGGTCGTCCACTGCTGAACCCACTCAGGTGGAGAGTCTCGACGGGCCAGTGGAGGAGCGTCTGCGCCGGCGACGGGAGGGGCGCTGTTTTTACTGCGGGTGTTTGGGACACTTGATCGCCCGCCGCCCGATTCGACCAGAGCACTCTGACATCAGGATCTCTACTCCGGTGAGTGTGCGGTATACCGCGGCGGGGTCAGGGAGGTCCCTTCTTCACCTCACCTTGGGAACGGACTCCCGTTCATGCACTGTGACGGCTTTCATAGATTCCGGGTCGGACGCAAACCTGATAAATCCCCGCAACTTTCCCACGCAACGGCTTCGTCACGCCCGTCCGTCTTTCAAAACTTCATTAACGACGTGCTTCGGGAGTTTCTGAATAGATCTGTCTTTGTATACCTGGATGACATTCTCATCTTTTCAGCAGACCTAACCTCTCACATTCAACAACTCAGAGAGGTGCTCCGGCGTCTGCAGCAGCACCAATTGTACGTGAATATGGATAAGTGTGAGTTCCATCGGGCATCCGTGTCCTTCCTGGGCTTCGTCGTGGCTGAGGGAGAGATACGGATGGACCCCGGGAAGGTCGACGCGGTGCTGCGTTGGCCTACCCCCACCAACAGGAGGGACGTACAGAGGTTTTTGGGATTTGCCAATTTCTATAGGAAGTTCATAAGGAACTTCAGTTCCGTGGCCGCTCCTCTGCATTCGCTCACCTCGCCACACACCACCTTCGCGTGGTCCGGGACCTGCCAGGAGGCCTTCAGCAGGCTAAAGGCAAGTTTCACTATTGCGCCCGTTCTCATTGTTCCGGACCCAGATAACCAGTTTGGGGTGGAGGTGGATGCATCTAATTCAGGAATCGGAGCAGTCTTATCGCAGAGGAGTCCCAGGGAAGGAAGGATCCACCCTTGCGCGTTCCTGTCTAGGAAGCTGACCCCGGCAGAGAGGAACTACGACGTGGGAGATCGGGAACTGCTGGCGGTCAAGAGCGCGTCGTAGGAGTGGCGGCACTGGCTGGAGGGCTCGCAAGTACAGTTCGTTGTCTTCACGGACCATAAGAACCTTGAATACCTGAAGTCTGCGAAGAGGTTGAATGCCTGTCAGGCCAGGTGCCCCTGTTTTTCACCCGCTTCCGCTTTACAGGCTCCAAGAACGGCAAGCCGGATGCACTCTCGCGGACCCACGAGGGAGGGCGGACGGATTCAGAAGCCGCTACTATCCTGCCAGCAGCGTGCTTCGTGTCCGGCTTCACCTGGGCGGGTGAAGGAGGCCCTGGGAGAGACGCCGCCGCCCGCGGATTGTCCGTCAGGCCGCCTTTTCGTCATTCCATCTCTGAGGGGAGACTTCATCAATTGGGCCCATACCAACAAGACGGTCTGCCACCTGGGTATGGCGAAGACGCGTTCAGTAGTCGAACAAAGGTTCTGGTGGCCTAACCTCAGCAGGGACGCCTGCCCGGTGTGTGCTGCCAATAAGACTTCCCGCCTACGGCCTGTTGGTGAGTTGCGACCCCTGTCAACCCCCTTTCGTCCGTGGTCATACATTGCGCTGGACTTCGTCACCGTCCTGCCGCCTTCACAAGGGAACACAGTGGTGCTGTCCGTAGTGGACCGTTTCTCCAAGATGGTCCACTTTGTGCCGCTTCCGAAGATCCCGTCGGCCAAGCAGACAGCCCAGCTGGTGTTAGACGAGGTCGTCCGTTACCACGGGCTACCGCAGGACATCGTTTCGGACAGGAGTCCGCAATTCAGCGCCCGTTTCTGGAAGGAGTTCTGCAACCTCATCGGCGCTTCAGCTAGTCGGACATCGGGTCATCACCCGCAGTCTAATGGCCAGACTGAGGATAAATCAGGAATTAGAGACCGGTCTTCGATGTCTGGCATCCAGGGACCAGAGCACGTGGAGCCAGCACATCAAGTGGGTGGAGTATGCCCACAATTCTCTACCCTCCGCCTCAAGAGATATGGCTTCACTCCATGTCGTGCATGGCTATCCTCCGTCCCTGTTTCCTCCACTGGTCACATACTCCGTGGTCCCGTCGGCCCTGGCTGTGGTGTGACGCTGCAAACGGACCTGGGAAGCAGCTCGGAGGACACTGCTGCGCATGAGCAGCGCCTACAAGGCTGCAGCGGACCACAAGAGAAGGGCCGCACCAGAGCTCAGAGTGGGACAGTGAGTGTGGCTCTCCACCAAAGATCTCCCGCTGCGGACGGAATCCCGCAAACTTGCTCCCAGGTTCGTTGGCCCGTTCCCGATTTCCAAGATCATTAACCCGGTCGCCGTCTTGCTCAAACTGCCCAGGTCGATGAAGGTGCACCCTACGTTCCACGTCAGCAGACTTTGCCCGAATTGCACTTCGTCGCTGGCTCCTCCGGTCAAGCCCCCCCCCCCCCGCATGGTCGACGGTGGGCCGGTGTATACTGTGCGCCGGTTGCTGTCTTCCCGCCGCAGAGGAAGGGGGGTCCAGTACCTGGTGGACTGGGAGGGATATGGACCGGAGGAGCGCTCCTGGATCCCCTCCCGCTTTGTCGTGGACCGCGCCCTCATCAGGGACTTTCACGCGGCTCACACTGATGCTCCTGGGCCGTCCAGAGCCGGCCGTTGGGGAGGGGGGGTACTGTCATGCTCCGGGCTTCCTGCCCAGGCTGGGCTTGGCCAGCCAATTAGTCAGAGCACACCTGCACCGTGTTACAGTTGATGACGCCCAGTATATATAGGACTTGGGGGACGACTTGTCCTCCGCTAGATCGTCATCCTTGATGCCTCGTTCCCGAAGTCCTGTTTGCCTGACTTCTGCTCTCCGCCCACCGACCCACGCCTGCCCACTGACCACCCTCGTAAGCCTGCCGTACTATTACTTCTGATTGTTTAGAGTGTCTGC
This sequence comes from Syngnathoides biaculeatus, assembly GCF_019802595.1. Classification (NCBI taxonomy): domain Eukaryota; kingdom Metazoa; phylum Chordata; class Actinopteri; order Syngnathiformes; family Syngnathidae; genus Syngnathoides; species Syngnathoides biaculeatus. The sequence goes on from NC_084651.1 coordinate 27,955,819, forward strand.
CTGATCCTAGACCTTGGACCGAATAAAGGTTTCCTCTGCACTGTCCGCTTGTCTCTGGAGTCGTGCATTTGGGTCCACCCTCGTGCCCCGTTCGTGACACTGAGAACATTTGTAGCGCTGTCTTTAGCGCGCGGGATGGAGTCGGAGTGGACTGGTCCTGAGACAGAATTTGCACTTTTTCGGTCACCATTCATCGTCAGGGTTTCTGCGTGTTGACATGCAACTTGAAATAATTGAGTTGCACTATTATGTAGCATTGAAGGTGTGGGCTTGAACCCTTTTGATATGTACTTCCTTCCAAGCTATTCTAAATTAATGGCACTGGCTGCAGAATTGCTGTCCGTGTTTTGTGATACCTATCTTTGTGAGCAAGTTTTCTCAGTAATGAACATGAAGAAAGCAAAGCACATATGCACTTAAATGACATTCTGAAATAAGCTGCTACTCAGGACATGGTGCCTGATATTGATGCTCTTGTGCAAGCTAAAAAAATGTCAAGTTTCAGGAGCAAATACGAACCAAGACTAAATTCTGTGAAATGCTGCTTTCAGCATTGCTTGCACTAATGAAAAATACAGTTGTGAAATTAATACTTGATGTAGTAATCACTGTGTAATTCAGTGTTAGTTAACACACTTATTACAAAAGAGTTTTGGTTGGTGGAATGTCATGTGTCCATGCTATATGTATGCATTTACAAAGCAAGGGACACAGTTCCTTTAAAATAGCTACAACTTCAGATTTAAGTGTGTGGAGTAAATTTGTGTATAGAATTACTTCCCAGATATGGAATGTAGTGTTTAAATAATTTCTGTATTTTGACGTTTGAATTATTAACATGCAGGCCTGTGTTTTAAGTTCTATGTACCTGTGACAAACTGTTTTCTGACATTGTATGAGCACTGTGATCACTTGTGATGCACAATACACTCAAATGTTTAGTTTTGAAGCTACACATACCTTTTTCAATAAATTAATTTCATAATATATTTTGTAAAATAACAATTCATTAAATGTGAAGATTTTTACAATGAATTTGTTCTTTTTCACCCCAGTCTGTCTGGTATCCATCCAGGCCACCCGAAGCAAGGAGCTTGGCTGAGCAGTTCAAGAGGCCGGCTACGATGCCAAGCACCAGAGTCCCTATGGTGTGAATCAATGGACGTCCACAAGCAGGCTCCCAGTGGTAAAGCAGGAGCAGGCGACAACTGGAAACGAAGCCCCAGAGAGGCGTGGTCGAGAGGCGGCGGCTGCTGCCGGTCGAGCACCGCTGAGGCAGGGCTGAGCTGCTGCTGCTGTTTTTTTTTTTTTTTTGAGCAATGAGAGAAACAGCGGGTAGTTCAAGTGGTAGTCGTGGGAATGAACCCACATTCTCTTGTTGTTATCAGTAATTCTTCATTGTCTCTCACGCCACGTAGAGGCGATTCCTGTAGTTGAAGTCCTGCTACTGCTGCTGGCCGAGCACTGCCGAGGCAAGGTCAAGAGGCGGCTGAGGCAAGAGGCAGCTGCAGATCATCAGGTGCCTCCTCAGCCTGCTGGCATCCAGGATTGGTAGGTATGGATACGAGGGTAGCAGAGTGCACACAGACTCATGAAGGTGAACTGAGAAACATGAGTGATATAGAATGACTTTATCCACTGGCGGATTTTGCTTGGTGTGGTTTGGGAAGGAATGCAGCAGGAGGCATAAGGCTGAACTCTACATGGAGACTGTGGGTCAGGCGCAGATGAGACCTGGGCTCGTGTTAGACAGGATTGGTCTGGCGCCACCAGAACAAGAACAAGTGGTGGACATTGTGGTTCGAGTTTTGATTAGACATGAGCACAGAGTGGATGGCACGTGCGAGGCACTGCCGGAATACGAGCACGTGGTGAACATTGCTTGTCAGGCGCCAATGAGACATAAGCAGCTCGTGGATGGCATGTGTTGGGCACTGCCGGAACAGGAGTACGTAGTGAACATTGCAGGTCGGGCATCGATGAAACAGGAAAGAGATGAACGCCACGAGCCGGGCGTCGCCGGAACAAAAACAAGTGGCGGCGGGCGGTTGATTAATCTCCTCTCCTGAATCCAGACCACGAGAACCCCAAACTCATTGTTCATTGTTGAATTCCTCCACTACCAGCGATCCTTGAAATGGAGGTGGAAGGCAGCAAATTCTTCGACCTGCTGTGCTTGAAGGGCAATGAAATTTTCAGTCTGCTGGGCTTGAAGTTTTGCATTTATCGGGTCTGAGTCCATATTTAGCCAGTTCCTTCTGTCATGGTTAGGCAACATGGGGTAAGACCCAAATGCAGGACTCCAAGGCAGGGACATGATTTTTGAGGGTAGTTTAATTATGGCAGAGGTCATACAAAGGTGAGCAATCCAAAAAGGCAGAAGCACAAATAACACATGGCAAAAAGATGAAACAAGAACAAGACTTGACTAGGTGGCAAAGACGCTATAATGAGGGAGATTATATAACAAAATGCTTGTGTAGTTACCCACAATGCTGCAGTTTCAACCACAACAACCTGGCAAATGACAATGAGAAACGCAAAGCTAAAATGCCTGGCCGAGTTAGTGTCAATAAGGCGCAGGTGAGGAGCTTCTGCCGGAAGCAGCTGCGCACGGAGCAGTGGCCTGGCCACCCTCCTGACACCAATAGTGCACATCATACATAGGTATAGAGGAAAATGGAAAAGCTTTTACATCCTGTAAATTATATGCCACCATCTAGTTTTTGAAAAAGCTGTGTACTCTTATTCCAATATGTCACCACCTCCTAGAGTTTATGAATAAGGTGTGCAATTTTATTGTAATATGCCACCACCACATAGAGGTTTTGAAACACGTGTTGTCTACACTTTCATTCCAATATGATGGGTATGTATGACTGCATATATGTATAGTGTTGTTCACAAGTTGACATACCCTGGCAGAATCTGTGAAATGTTTTTCTTAAAATACGACTGCTGACTGAAAAACAACCATAATTAATTTTTTCATGTTCATATTTTAATAATAGTGCTTTTCTGATATGCTCGACAGTTTAATTTGAATGACATATAACTACATACTTGATCAATACTTATAAACTCTTATCTGCACCTTGTCACACTGGCATCCTGAACAGTCCATCAGGAGAAGGTCCTGAAAGGGGGGGTCCTTTCTAGACAGACATGGACAATGACGCAATGGAGGAATCATTCCAGTGTCAGAGCCTTTGTGAGCCAGGTCTTGGTGTTATGCACCCAGGTGATGGGGAGCAGAGCATTATTTTAGTTTTTTAATCCCTGTAGATGTTTTCATTCATAAATAGAGCCTGGTTTCAGCAAAAAACAAAACAAAACAAAAAAAAAAACAGCTGCATTGCCACACATGACAGTCACATGGTCTTTGTGGCCCTTGAAGCCTTGCCTCTTCACTTGTTTCCTGTGTGAAGGCATCCTTTTCCCAAAAAGACCCGTTTTGTCAATATTAAAAATCTGCTCAGGGAGGTAGTCTCCCTCACTGATGAGGTTCGGAAATTCTTACTCCACATTACAACAGGCGGCATCATTGTCTGCGTGCAATCCTTTTAATTCGGAGAGTCACCCACATTTCAGTTCCTTTTTGAAGGTTATTGATGCGGTTTTATGGATGTTTCCCTGGTCCTCCTTCATGTAGCAGGGTCAATTCATTCACGTTGTAATGGCGCGTCACAGAAGTGTAACTTCCATCATTTAGCAAAAGCAGCAGTTTAACTTTTTCACTGATAGTCAACATCTTCCTCTTCTTCTTGGGTGCTTCAGAAGAAGCTTTCTCATTGCGCACACATTCAAAAGCATTGAAAATGGCAGATAGGAATGACAAGGGCGAGAGTGGAATGGAAGTTGCTGGGTGGTGATAAATAGAATCCACCTATGTATAATCAAGTCTCCGTATACATGCACCTGCTCTGTGATAGTATCAAGGTTCTGTTTAAACTCCACAGAGCATCATGAAGACCAAGGAACACACCAGGCAGGTCCAAGATACTGTTGTGGAGAATTATAATCTCGGATATGGATACAAAAAGATTTCCCAAGCTTTAAACATCTCAAGGAGCACTGTGCAACCAATCATATTGAAATGGAAGGAGTATCACACCACTGCAAATCTACCAAGACCCGACCGTCCCTCTAAACTTTCACCTTGAACAAGGAGAAGACTGATCAGAGATGCAGCCAAGAGTCGCATGATCACTCTGGATGAACTGCAGAGATCTAAAACTGAGGTGGGAGATTCTGTCAATAGGACAACAGTCATATACTGCACAAATCTGGCCTTTATGGAAGAGTGGCAAGAAGAAAGCCATTTCTATAAGATATCCATAAACAGCCTCGTTTAAAGTTTGCCACAAGCCACCTGGGAGACACACCAAATACTGTATGTGGAAGAAGTTGCTCTGGTCAGATGAAACCAAAATCGAACTTTTTGGCCACAATGCAAAACGATATGGTTGGCGTAAAAGCAACAGAGTTCATCACCCTGAACACACGCTCCCCACTGTCAAACATGGTGGTGGCAGCGTCATGGTTTAGGCCTGCTTTTCTTCAGCAGGGACAGGGAAGATGGTTAAAATTGATAGGAATATGAATGGACCCTAATACAGGACCATTCTGGAAGAAAACCTGTTGGAGTCTGCAAAAGACCCTAGACTAGGACGGAGATTTATCTTCCAACAGAAAAACGATCCAAAACATAAATCCAAATTTACAATGTTTCACAAATAATTGTATCCAGGTGTTGGAATGGCCAAGTCAAAGTCCAGACCTGAATCCAATCAAGAATCTGTGGCCAGAGCTGAAGACTGCTGTTCACAAACGCTCTCCATCTAACCTCACTGAGCTAGAGCTGTTTTGCAAGGAAGAATGGGCAAGAATTTCAGTCACTCTATATGCAAAACTGAAAGAGACATACCCCAAGCGACTTGCAGCTGTAACTGCAGCAAATGGTGGCGCTACAAAGTATTCATGCAAGGGGGCCAAATAATATTGCACACCCCACTTTAAAAAAGTTTAAAATATCCAATAAATTTCATTCCACTTCACCATTGTGTCCCGCTTGTTGTTGATTCTTGACAAAAAATGTCAATTTTATATCTTTATGTTTAAAGCCAAAAATGTGGGGAAAGGTTGAAAAAAGTTCAAGGGGACCGAATACTTCCACAAGGTGCTGTGTGTGTATAATATATATATAACGTTTACATTTCGAATAATGAAACAGCAAAATATATCAAATCAGTTGTAATGTGTTTAAAACAGTTTACATACAATACGATACATTACAACAACAAAGAGGTACAATGGCAGTTTAGTTACTTGCAACATGAGCTAATGAATGAAACGACGTACAGTCGCCACAGTCTGTCGTTGTAGGCAAATGTTACTCATTCCTGTAGCTTTCAGTGATGGAGTAATGGATCCCAAAATGTCCAAAAGACGCAAAGCAGAAGGCATGGTGGTGGAAGCAGCAGGTAGTTTTAAGATGCCCGTCAAAAAGCCATGTCTTCCTGATATATCTGGACTTCTCGAACATTCCACAAAGTTCCGCGTCCGACGATGTAATAGTCCCCCTCTTTCAGAACGTTCAACAAAGGGTTTGCGTCAGATGACGCAAACAGTGCACATAATTTAGAATGTACGTAAGTAAGAAAAATAAAGAATAAATTATCAATACAGAACAAAAGCAATACAATGTTACACATTAACTAAATATAGACACTCATAACACTCTCCCCCTTAAAGAAAAGACAGTTACAAAGTAACCTGTTGTACTATAATGAAATAAGCAACACTTCAAACATGTTGAAATACAGAAAAATACAATACTGTAGAGATGGAACATCTAACATTGACAGCAATTTTACACTCTGGAAAATGCATCAGAACATTGTCTCTACCTTTCATTTTTGTTCCTCATCTTGAGAAGAAAAGTCAAGAGATTGTGATCAGTGAAGACGTAAATGGGAAATGTGGTAATACCGAAGTAAACCTCAAAATGCTGCAAAGCTCACAAAAGACGCAGAGTTTCCTTTTCAATGGTTGAATAATTTCTTTGGTGCTTATCCAACTTTTTGGAAATGTAACACACTGGATGATCAAGACGTGTGTCATCTTCTTGCATCAGGACACCACCTGCACCTATATCACTTGCATCAAATTGCAATTTAAACGCTTTCTCAATTTTGGCAAAATTTCCTATAAGAGCCTGCAATACCCAGGAATCTCATGAGTTCTCTCTTACACTGTGGAACTGGGAAATGTACAATAGCCTCAACTTTACCACTAACTGATTGTGCCCTTTAACATGCCCTAAAAATACAACTTGGGCCATTCCAAGCTTGAACTTCGCAAGATTGTCAGTCAATTTGCCTGGTGACAGTCTGTTAAGGAATTTATTACTATGTTAGTTATCATGATAAAAGTATATCATTATTACTATAGTTGCTGTTAGGATTGTTTTATCATGCATTTGTTTCTGTTAGTCTTAGTCTGAATTGTTCTCTTTGTGAGCTGCGTGCGTGAAGTGTGACCCAGTGACACCTGGGAGGCGATGCCCCCCTGCCGACCTCAAGCTAATACTCCTGAACACTGGGAAGTGATGTCTCCATCCTGACCTCGGCACGTTTCTCTTCTGATCTTAAGCAGATACTCCTCAACACTGGGACACAAGATGATACCCCCAAAATGCCATAAATATGTCTTTAAACAATGCCCTGCTTTTTCTCTTGTGGGTTTTTCAGGACACTCTTGCAGCCTTGAACATGTACCTTAGTGTTTACGTACTGTTAGTGTAGCCATCTGTGTCAGCATTTTCACTGTGTAACCATGTAACCCTTTGAACCTGAAAAGCAATAAAAAGAGCAGACAAGGACTACCACTTTGGCAGTCTGAGGGAGTGCACTCACACATTGTTTCTCCCCATCTGTCCCTCGTGAGAAAGACAATCTTGGTTGGTTTGAGTTCACTCTCTAAAGTCCTCAGGCTTGTCTTAGCTGTTTTTCTAGGAACATATCTGACACAGTCTCTCGAGGAGTCCCTGGATTCTAATCAGGTCGTCGTCCCGTTCCATCACATTCACGATGATGTCATCAAGGCTTTGACACCTTCCAGACCTGATGTCACATTGTTGACGAGCATTTTATATCATTGCTGGGGCATTTTTCAAGCCCAGCTGCATAACTTTGTATTGTAATATTCCGTCGGCTGTAGCAAACGCCACAATCTTCTTAGCACGGTCTGTGAGGGGCACCTGCCAGAAGCGCTTCAAAAGGTCACACTTACTCATGTACTTAGCTTGACCGACATGATCAATGCAATCATCCACTCTCATTATTGGGTAGGAGTCAGTTCGTGAGAGTGCATTGACAGTTTTCATGTCAGAGCAGCAGCGCCAACCACCACCTCTCTTCGGCACAAGAACACAAGGAAAACTCCACGGACTGTCACTAGGTTCAATAATGTCATTGTCCTGCATGTACTTCACCTCCTTGTGCAGAATTTCACTTTTCGCAGGATTTATTCGATGTGGGTGTTGTTTCACAGGCACAGCATCACCTAGATCTTTATCATGACTAATTATATCTGTGCAGCCAGGCACATCAGGAAATAAGTGAGATAGCTCAAAAATCAAATGTGATATTTCAGGTTTCTGTTCAGCAGACACGTGTCAACTTCTCATCAAGTTGAGCTAAAACATCAGAATTGCACAACTTTGGTGAAGCATTATCACTCAGATAATCAAACTTCACATTTCTAACAACATCATCAACATTGTCATTGATGTGCATCATAATCAACAGTACAATCAGTACCTGGGGAGGGTGTATGAATACAACGGACTTGTTTTGTTTCAACTCGGTCACAATATTTCTTAATCATGTTCACATTACTATCACTCTTTTCATCAGGAATATAACTTATTTCTTTTGACATCTTGTCGTAATTTTGTTTTATTTTGTTACTCCCCTTCGAAGATAAGTCATCAGCCTCAGCATCAAAAGAATGAACCATAAATGTGTCTGACAAATCAGAAATGGAATCATTCAGCAAAGAAGTCTTGGAAGAAATTTCTTTCGACATCGAATGAGTCAGTGCACAAGACTGAAAAATACCCTGAAAGTCACAGTGACCAAACCCTTTGGAGAAACCGTGACATTTGGATCAGGGCCAACTTGAGCTCCCATAAGATTGTTGCTGATCAACAAATCAACAAGGGAGGAGAATGGAAGAGAGTCAAGAACTTCAACTTTGATTATGTCAGAAATCAGATCTGAAGTCAAACTCACAAAATGTTAAGGAGCAAGAGAACAGCCACTTATACCCTGAAGAATAAAGTCTGAGTTGGCTGAAGAGTCTGCAGAAACAGCAAAATATCCTTCAAAATCAGATATTGAAGCACTCCATTGTCCCTCAGAATTGTAATGGGCCGTGGGGTACAATTATCTCCAATAAGTGAAACTGAACCAGTGTGAATGAAAGGGAAATACTTCTTTGGAACTTCAGAATCTTAGTTTATTGTCATGAACAAAACTTTCCTCAGAACCACCTGGAAAGAAAGGTCTAGTTGAGATAATACAAGAGCGTTTGGGGAGCCAGTGGACTGATTTTTGTACTTGAGCTTTTGGCAAATAAAAATCAAGTGACTAGGCTTCTTACAATAAGCACATACAGAACCAGAGTCACAAGAGTCACTAGAAATCTTGAGTTTGGACTGAAAATGTAACTGCTTGTCAGAAGAATTGGAACCTGCCGTTTCACCACTTCACCCTTTATGATAAGTAGTCTTACCCGACAAAGTCTTTATCGCGAGAAAAGGAATTTCTGGGAGACCAAAAACAACTATTGTGAGTCAAAAAATAGACATTTGCCAACATTGCTGCATCATATAAGCCATTAACCTTCTCTTCATCCAAAAATGTCTCGAGATCAGAATGAACACATTTTAAAATCCTCCATCAAAACAAACTCCTTCAAACCCCTCAAAATCTGAAACCTCTTTAGAACTACACCACATATCAAACAAAGCTTTCTCTTCCCTGGCAAACTCTACACAGCTCTCATTGTCCCTTTTATGAGTGTTCCTAAATTTCTGATTTTAAGCTTCGGGCACTGACTCATCAGCTTTCCTTTGGGTCTTTTTAACAAAATCAGAATCAGAACTCTGCTCTACAGAAAGGGCCGAATATGCGTCCTGAGCTTTACCCTTTAAAACAGTTTGCAAAAGCATAGCCCATGACTCTTTAGCCCACTTGAGGTTTTCTCGAAGTGGAGAAAGTACTTAACTTGTTTCTCATTGAAATGAGGAAGCATTCTGGCATGCCTTGTAATGTCAAAATGTGAAGAACTGACTGAAGGAGAGGGATTTTCAAGTTTTTAAATTCAATCTCTTTGACCCTCAATTTCCAATTTTCAAAGTTGTATAATTTTTAATTATAATTGCTGTTTATTTAATTCCAAAAAGTCTGAAGGTTCCTCTTTGACCAATGTTAGGTTCAAAAATTTCCACATCAATGAAATGATTCAGAACAATTTTCAAAATTTGGAATTTACTCATAGCAGATTTGGAATCAAGTTTGAAATGACTAGCAATTTGCAAAAGATTAAATTTTTGCAGGGAACTAATTGCTTCCTGGGAAGGGGATCCCAGAAGATCCTCAAGTGTAAACACCATTTTGCTAGCTTCACAGTTCAGTTTCAAATATACAGAAATTTAACAAAAATAATACAAAGAATTCCTTAAATATGAAATGAATTTGATCCCGGATGAACCTCCAATTTTGTTTCATGCAAATTTAGAATAATGAAACCAGCAAAATATATCAAATCAGTTGTATTGTGTTTAAAACAACTGATCCATCCATCCATTTTCTTAGTCGCTTATCCTCACAAGGGTCGTGGAGCCTATCCCAGCTGTCAACAGGCAGGAGGAGGTGGAGTAGACCCTGAACTGGTTACCAGCCAATCGCAGGGCACACATAGAGACCAACAGCCACACTCACAAGCACACCTTGGGACAATTTAGAGTTTCCAATTATTATTGCATGTTTTTGTGATGTGGGAGGAAACCGGAGTGCCCGGAGAAAACCCACACAGGCATGGGCAGAACATGCCAACTCCACACAGGATTGAACCCAGGACCTCAGATCTGTGAGGCCAATGCTTTCCAGCTGACCCACCGTGCCGCCTAAAACAATTTAATCACATACAATATAATACAACAACTAACACAAAATAGAGGTACAATGGCAGTTTAGTTATGTGTAACATGAGCAAACAAACAAAACGATGTATAGTCACCAAAGTCCATATGAATGTCGTTGTAGACAAATGTTACTCATTCCTCTAGATGAATGTTGCTTCCAGCGAATGAGTAACAAATCCCAAAATGTCCAAAAGGCATGAGGCAGAAGGCAGGGTGGCAGAAGGCAAGTCGTTACTTGTCCGAAGCATTGGGTGGTTGTAAGAATCCCTGTCAAGAAGTCATCACGTCCTTATATAGGCACTCCTTGAAGATTACTGCGTCCAACAACATAATAGAGTCCCCTCTTTCAGAACGTTCAACAAAGATTCTGTGTCAGATGACATAATGAAGAGTGTACATAAAGAATGCACATAAGAAAGAAAAATAATGAAGAATTAAAACAATGTATACAGAACAAATGCTTCTTCTTTTCCTTTCGGCTTGTCCCATCAGGGGTCGCCACAGTGTGTCATCTTTTTCCATCTAAGCCCATGTCTTGCATCTTCCTCTCTAACACCCATTTCGCTAATGTCTTCTCTCACAACATTCATCAACCTTCTCTTTGGTCTTCCTCTCGCTCTTTTGTCTGGGAGCTCAATTCTCAGCACCCTTAACCAATATACTCACTCTCTCGCCTCTGGACATGTGCATACCATCCAAGTCTGCTCTCTCGAACCATGTCTCTAAAACATTCAACTTTGGCTGTTCCTCTAATGAGCTCATTTCTAATCCTATCCAACCTGCTAACTTCCAGCGAGAGCCTCAATATCTTCATTTCTGTCATCTCCAGTTCTGCTTCCTGTTATCTCTTCAGTGCCACTGTCTCTCTTTCGTACATCATGGTCAGCCAAACCACTGTTTTATAAACTTTGCCCTTCATCCTAGCAGAAACTCTTCTGTCTGTCACAGCAGACACCTTCAGGCAACTTTTCCAACCTGCTTGGACCTGTTTCTTTACTCCCTTCTCCTTGGAGCATCACTCTTCCCGCTCCACCCCTCTCATTCACGCACATATATTCTGTTTTACTTCGGCTAAGCCTCATTCCTCTCCTTTCCATATTTGTAATTGTTACTCCAACAGCTCACTGCTTTCACTGGAGATCACAATATCATCTACGAACATCATGGTTCAAGGGGATTCCAGTCTAACCTCATCTGTCAGCCTTTCCATTACCACTGCAAACAGGAAGGGGCTCAGAGCTGATCCCTGATGCAGTCCCACCTCCACCTTAAATTCCTCTGTCACACCTAAGGCACACCTCACCATTGTTCTGCTGCCATCACACATGTCCTGTACTATTTTAACATACTTCTCTGCCACACCAGACTTACGCATGCAGTACCACAGTTCCTCTCTTGGTACTCTGTCATAGGCTTTCTCTAGATCCACAAAGACACAATGTAGCTCCTTCTGACCTTCTCTGTACTTTTCCACGAGCATCATCAAGGCAAATAATGCATCTGTGGTACTCTTTCTAGGCATGAAACCATACTGTTGCTCGCAGATACTTACTTCTGTCCTGAGTCTAGCCTCCACTACTCTTTCCCATAACTTCATTGTGTGGCTCATCAACTTAATTCCTCGGTAGTTCCCACAGCTCTGAAGATCCCCTTTGTTCTTAAAAATGGGAACTAGAACACTTTTCCTCCATTCTTCAGGCATCTTTTGGCCCGCTAGTATTCTGTTGAATAAGTTGGTCAAAAACTCCACAGCCATCTCTCCAAATTGCTTCCATACCTCTACCGGTATGTCATCAGGACCAACTGCCTTTCCATTTTTCATCCTTTGTAGTGCCTTTCTGACTTCCCCTTTAGTAATCATTTCCACTTCCTGGTCCTTCACTCTTGCCTCTTCAACTCTTCCTTCTCTCTCATTTTCTTCATTCATCAACTTCTCAAAGTATTCTTTCCATCTACTTAGCACACTACCGGCACCAGTCAACACATTTCCATCTCTATCCTTAATCACCCTAACCTTCTGCACATCCTTCCCATCTCTATCCCTCTGTCTGGCCAACCTGTAGAGATCCTTTTCTCCTTCTTTCGTGTCCAACCTGGTGTACATGTCTTCATATGCCTCTTGTTTAGCCTTTGCCACCTCTACCTTTGCCCTACGTCGCATCTCGATGTACTCCTTCGCCTCTCCTCAGTCCTCTCAGTATCCCACTTCTTCTTCGCTAATCTCTTTCCTTGTATGACTCCCTGTATTTTGGGGTTCCACCACCAAGTCTCCTTCTCCCCTTTCCTACCAGATGACACACCTAGTACTCTCCTGCCTGTCTCTCTGATCACCTTGGCTGTCGTCGTCCAGTCTTCCGGGAGCTTCGGTTGTCCATCGAGAGCCTGTCTCACCTCTTTCCGGAAGGCCGCACAACATTCTTCCTTTCTCAGCTTCCACCACATGGTTCTCTGCTCTACCTTTGTCTTCTTAATCTTCCTACCCACCACCAGAATCATCCTACATACTACCATCCTATGCTGTCGAGCTACACTCTCCCCTACCACTACTTTACAGTCAGTAACCTCCTTCAGATTACATCGTCTGCACAAAATATAATCTACCTGCGTGGTTCTACCTCCGCTCTTGTAGGTCACTATATGTTCCTGGATGCCGTACTTACCCATTACTTCTTCATCGCCCCTGTTTCCTTTACCAATATGTCCATTACAATCTGCACCAATCACAACTCTCTCGCTGTCTGGGATGCTCAGAACTACTTCATCTAGTTCCTTCCAGAATTTCTCTTTCAACTCTCCGTCACATCCTACCTGTGGTGCATATCCGCTAACCACATTATACATAACACCCTCAATTTCAAATTTTAGTCTCATCACTCGATCTGATACTCTTTTCACCACCAAGACATTCTTAGCCAGCTCTTCCTTTAAAATAACCCCTACTCCATTTCTCTTCCCATCTACTCCGTGGTAGAATAATTTAAACCCTGCTCCCAAACTTCTAGCCTTACTACCTTTCCACCTGCTCTCTTGGATGCACAGAATATCAACCTTTCTCCTAATCATCATGTCAACCAACTCCTGAGCTTTTCCTGTCATAGTCCCAACATTCAAAGTCCCTACACTCAGTTGTAGGCTCTGTGCATTCCTCTTTTTCTTCTCACGCTGGATCCGGTTTCCTCCTCTTCTTTCTTTCTTTGTCCTTTCGTTGTCCTCCAACAACCACTCGTACCTTGCACTCCTCTAGCCTTTTTTTTTCTCTCTCTCTCTCCCCTGCGTCTCCTCAACATGTCACTTCCTGTCTTTCTTAAACAATGGTTACAACAATAAAATGACAAAAAGTATTTCTTTTTCACAAATGAATCAAACACATTTAAATACAAATCCCTCCAAAAGAAAATACAATCAGCACACACAGTTTAACAGATATTTCACCACATTGCATAAAGAAAACCTATAACCTCATTGCTACTCTATTATATTGAAATTTTACCTGTACCAACTATTAACCGGGTTACAAACTGTTCCTTGAGATGTTTAAAGCTTGGGAAATCTTTTTGTGTCCAAATCCGGCTTTAAACTTCTACACAACAGTATCTCGTAACTGTCTGGTGTGTTCCTTGGTCTTCATGATGCTCTCTGCATCACTCAACATTGGATAATTCAGAGATCCTCATTGAACTTCTGGAGTGAATTTGCTGCACGGAAAGTAAAGTTGCCAAATAATATTGCACGCCCCACTATTCAGTGTTTTGTTTAAAAAAATGATAAAATGTCCAATAAATTTCATCGCACTTCACGATTGTGTCCCAATTGTTGTTGATTCTTCACAAAAAAATTATAATTTCTTTGAAGCCTGAAATCTAATGAAAGATTGAAAAGTTCAAGGGAGCCGAATACTTTCACAAGGCACTGTTTCTGCGATTGGCTGGGAACCAGTTCAGGGTGTATCCCGCCTCCTGCCCATTGACAACACTCCCCACGACCCTTGTGAGGATAAGCGGCTAAGAAAATGGATGGATATACATACAGTGAAGAAAAGATCTATTTGAACACCCTGCTATATTGCAAGTTCTCCACCTTTGAAATCATGCAGAGCTCTGAAATTTTCATCATAGGTGCATGTCCACTGTGAGAGAGAGATAATCTAAAAAGAAAAATGCAGAAATCACAACGTATGATTTTTTTAAATGATTCATTTGTGTGATAAAGCTGCAAATAAGTATTTGAACACCTGTCTATCAGATTGAAATCTGACCCTCAGAGACCTGTTAGTCCGACTATAAAAGTCCACCTCCACTCCATGTATTATCCTGAATCAGATGCACGTGTGTCAGGTCGTTAGTTGCATAAAGACACCTGTCCACCCCATACAATCAGTAAAACTCGAACTTGTAACATGGCCAAGACCAAAGAGCTGTCCAAAGACACCAGAGACAAAATTGTACAACTCCACGTGGCTGGAAAGGGCTATGGAGAAATTATCAAGCAGCTTGGTGAAAAAAAATGTCCACTGTTGGAGCAATCATTAGAAAATGGAAGAAGCTAAACATGACGGTCAATCTCAATCGGAGTGGAGCCCCATAAAAGATATCACCTCGTGGGGTCTCAATGATCCTCTGAAAGGTGAGGAATCAGCCCAGGACTACACGATAGGACTTGGTCAATGACCTGAAAAGAGCTGGGACCACTGTTTCTGTCATGGTCCTGCCGGTCCCAGCCCTGTCCCCTACAAGCCTGCGTAGATTAGGAGGCGCAGACCCACGCTGATAATTAACCCCAGTATATATAAGACCCAGCGGACAGTCTGGCTTTACCAGATCGTTGCCATCCATGCCTCGTTCCCGCACTTCCTCGTTTCCTGATCCTGAACTCCTGTCCTCCAACCAACTCCGTAAACTTGACGCCCTTGAGACTGCTCCTCTCTCTGACTGATCTCCGGTGTACCGATCCCTGCTTTCCCGCTGACCTGCCTTCTACCCCTGACGTCCTGGTTACCCCTGCTGCAGTTGACTGTCTGCCTGATCCCCAACCTTGGAATGAATAAACGCTTTTCCCAAAGTGCCTCTGCGTCTCCGGAGTCCTGCATTTGGGTCCTCTCCCACACAGATGGGTCAGGACAGTTTCCAAGGTGACTGTTAGTAATACACTAAGACATCATGGTTGGAAATCATGCATGGCACGGAAGGTTCCCCTGCTTAAACCAGCACATGTCAAGGCCTGTCTTAAGTTTATGACCATTTGGATGATACAGAGGAGTCATGGGAGAAGGTTTTGTGGTCAGATGATGGAACTTTTTGGTTATAATTCCACGAACCGTGTTTGGAGGAAGACAAATGATGAGTTCCATCTCCAGAACACCATCGCTACAGTGAATCATGGGGGGGGGGGGGATGATAGAATCATGCTTTGGAGGTGTTTTTCAGCACATGGGACCGGATGACGGCACTGCACTGTATTAAGGAGAGGATGACCACGGCCATGTATTGTGAGATTTTGGGCAAAAACCTCTTTCCCTCAATCAGGGCATTGAAGATAGGGCGTGGCTGGCTCTTTCAACATGACAATGCCCCAAAAACACACAGCCAGGAAAACCAAGGAGTGACTCCGTAAGAAGCATATCAAGGTTCTGGCATGGCCGAGCCAGTCTCCAGACTCAAACCCAATAAAAAATCTTTGGAAAGAGCTGAAACTGTACTATGTATATTTATATAAATGTGTATTCTGTGCTTTTTACATACATACATACATACTTCCCAAACACGCCCTTCCAGGTCTCACTTTCATTGCCCACGTGGGCATTGAAGTCCCCCAGGAGAGTGATGGAGTCGCCAGAGGGGGCGCTCCCCAGCACTCCCTCTAAGGACTCCAAAAAGGGTGGGTACTCTGCACTGCTGTTTGGTGCATAAGCACAAATAAGAGTCAGGACCTGTCTCCCTACCTGCAAGCGGAGGGAGGGTACCCTTTCATCCACTGGGGTAAACACCAACGTAGAGGCCCCGAGCCAGGGGGCAATAAGTACACCCACACCTGCTCAGCGTCTCTCCCCAACTCCAGAGTGGAACAGAGTCCAACCCCTCTCAAGAGGAGTGGTCCCAGAGCCCAAGTGGTGGGTAGAGGCGAGTCCAACTATTCCTAGTTGGAACTTCTCAACCTCATGCAGCAACTCTGGCTCCTTCCCTGCCAAAGAGGTGGCATTCCATGTCTTTAGAGCTAGTTTCTGTCGCCGGGGATCGGATCGCCAAGGTCCCGACCTTTGGCCACCACCCAGCTCACATTGCACCTAACCCCGACGGCCCCTCTCACAGGTGGTGAGCCCATAGGAAGGGGGACCAATGTTACCCCTTTTGGGCCCCATGGGTGCAAGCCTGGCCACCAGCCGCTCACCTTCGAGGCCCACCTCCAGGCCTGGCTCCAGAGGGGGGCCCCGGTGACCCGCGTCCGGGCAAGGGAAAGCAAGATCCAATTTTTGCAGTCATCATAAGGGGTTTGGAGTTGTACTGTGTCTGGTCCCTCACCTAGGACCTGTGTGCCATGGGTGACCATACCAGGGGCATGAAGCCCCAGAAAAACTTAGCTCCTAGGATCATCGAGACACACAAACCCCTCCACCACGATAAGGTGATGGCTCAAGGAGGAGTAAAAAGTGTCCTTTTTACTCATTATGCATTAATTACACATATTTGGGGAATTTTCATTTAATTTGATGGATGACGGTAAGGTGAGTACAGTATATACAATATGTCATGGGGCGGACTGAACGAAAAATAGTTTGGGGCGGGTCATGGAAAGACTGGCCTATTTCACGCGCCGTAGAGAAACGGCCTGTCGGCAAGACAAATTTTAGTTGACCTGATGATTTGACTTAAAAAAAATAAAAATTAATGGTGCTCTTTTGGACCACAATTCTTGGATGAGTTAATAACCTCAAAAATGGATGAGTACAGTGTCCACAAAGCCAGGACACACCCATGAGAATTAAATGTGTGAGTACACACCTGAAATGCAACTTGAAACAATGAGCTACAATCCCAGAAAGAAAAAAAAAACGTGTTAAAAACATATATACGGTATATATATACACAGGGTGTCCTTAAAATAAATGCACACTTTAAAAGATTATGATCTAGATGTTTATTATAACTTGAATGTTTTATGTAGGACTAGATGTTTACATCCTTCTATTTTTGCCCATTTCGGCTCCGTGGGATGTTCAAATAAGTGATGGTTATCAGGTTATCAAGTGGGCTTCCTTCTGTCATCAAGTGCTTCGCTGATGGGCCCACGACACTCTCGAGAGGGTTCAGCAGTGAATCCCTAGGTCTCAGGTTCGCCCCCTCGGTGCCATCAATTCTCCTGAAGGTCCAATTGGGGTCTTTCTTCTTTATCCACAGCCACTGGCTGGCCTTTTCCACCGCCTTGGAGAGATCTCTGACTGCCTGCCGATGGGCCTTCCCCTGGATTCCCATTGAAAAGGGTGGCGTGCCCTCTCCAGATTGGGGATGAAATCCTTCGCCAAGTGGAGGAGTTCATGTATCTTGGGGTGTTGTTCATGAGTGAGGGAAAAATGGAACGGGAGATCGACAGAGGGATCGGTGCAGCGTCTGCAGTGATGCGGACTTTGTATCGGTCCGTTGTGGTGAAGAGGAGCTAAGTCGAAAGGCGAAGCTCTCAATTTACCAGTCGATCTACGTTCCTACCCTCACCTATGGGCATGGGCTGTGGGTCGTGACCGAAAGAACAAGGTCCCGGATACAAATGAGTTTCCTCCGCTGGGTGTCCGGGCTTTCTCTTAGAGATAGGGTGAGAAGCTCCGTCATCCAGGAGGGGCTCAGTGTCGAGCCACTACTCCATTGAGAAGAGCCAGATCAGGTGGCTGGGTCATCTGTTTCGGATGCTTCCTGGACGCCTCCCTGGTGAGGCATGTCCCACCAGAAAGAGACCCCGAGGAGGACACAGGACACGGTGGAGAGACCATGTTTCTCGGCTGGCTTGGCAAAGCCTCGGGATCCCTCTAGGAAGAGCTGGAAGAAGTGGCTGGGGAAAGGGACATCTGAGTATTCCTGCTGAAGCTACTTCCCCGCGACCCGACCCGGAAAACCGGTAGATAATGGATGGATGGATGGATGGAGGACTTTTTTTTTTTTTTTAACCCCTTATTCACCTCAGCCAGCCCTCTTGAAGGGCTCCTGCCAGATGTTCTTCAATCTCACATTTTGTTGTGTAAATTAATTGTAGAATAATGTGACTGATGTGCCAATGTATAAGATTTTCTGAATATAAAACTTGTTTCATTACAAAGTACTAAGGTAAAGTCAAAGGAATGTAATTCAGGGCTGGTGATTAATCAGGACTCAATGATCACTTAGTGAAGAACACACTGCCCTCCTTCATAACTGGAAAATGATTTACACATGACTGCTCTGTGATTGCATACACATTGTTGGATTAAGTCCCAAAATGCATTGTGAGTTTTCAGAATGTAATTTGTAGAAGAATAATGAGACTATACAGCTAAATTAATTTTTTTCAGATTGTTGTTGTAGAAACTCAAGTGATAGAAGTACAGTATGTAAAAATGGGCTCCCGGTGGCTTATGTACAGCCAAATTGTCAGAAGTACTTTAAATTATTCAAGATGAGATGAAATGTGTTTTATAGTTTTGACCCAGGATTTGGAGCACCCGAGTTTATCTTCCTAATACTGTATTTGCGTGTCACACAAAACTTACTCACTCCGCGGTTCACAGTGGTGCCCTGCTATAATCCCCCACACCCCAACTTCCCCATTAATGCTATTTTCCGAATCACATTGCATTTGTTTACGTGTGTCCTTGTACCATTTCTATTTTTTCTTTTCTTTGCTTGTCTGTCTTATTATGTTCAATTTTAATGGATTGTCATCCACTGTGCTATTCGTCTCACTTTTTGACCCCCTCTTTTGGCTTCTTCCTCCCCACTTGTTTGAATTCATTTACTCTTAATTGCTTCCCGCAGGTCTTTCAGTTGCGCCGTCACGCTGCAGTCTATCATGTGATGACACTGTTGGCTTGTTTGTGGGATTTTATGCATTTGCCCAGTGGAAGAGAGACCTGATCTGCTGCCTATAAACAGACTTAGTAGCTTTGCAGTTCAAAGCTAGTGTGACTTCTTCAACCATGCTCTTTCTTGAAGTCTAGAATGAAACTGATCTTTACGGTGTGGAAATTTAAAATAAATATCTTAAATGGCAGAAGAGTTTTTAATTCCACCATCTGGCAAAATAATTCCGGTAAGTCAACCTAGTTCCAGACCAGAAATGTAAGATGACAAAAATGGGTTTCCATTTCATGTTTAATGTATCGTTTGTGTGTTTGTGCTTTATTATTTTCAACACAAAAACATGTCTTTAACTGTGGCGAATGGGATTTTGTAGCGACATGGACATTCACCATTGTTGATATTGTGTACCAGTCGTTACTTTGTTGCAGTTTTAAAAAATGCAGCTATTTAATATCTTTTAATACATTATACTAAAAAACTATGTACTGTATTACATGGTTAAATTGCATTTTAACATTGTCAATATCATCTCACTCAGTACTATAGAATTCTGATACTCTAAATAAATTATTACAAAATTTTGATTTAGGTTTCATTTTGTTTAAAACCTACAGTTTATCTTAGTTTATGTTTTTTTAACAATAGGTTCGGTCGTTAGAATGATGAGAAAGTGCCAGTAGTTTACAATTACATTCTTTGGTAGCCCTGAGGAATGCGAATAATGCCAAGATATTTTGAGAACAAAATACTTTACTGTTTCCATTCCAAAATAAAACGAAGAGTATCTGAGCAGAAGTGATCCAGTATGTGAAGCACATGCCCAAGGGCAATGAGCTATCAGTATAGCAATATAGTGAAAACATTTGAACTCTGCTCTGCATATTAATTGGCTTATGACACTTTTCTGTTATTTTCTTTTCTTCCTCCCAAAGAGTCTTACAGGTTCACTGTTGGCTGTGGCTTTTCTTACTTCTTTTGGGAGCTCTATGCTTTATGGATACAATTTAGCTGTGGTCAACTCTCCTGCTATGGTAAGCAAACTACACTCCCCTCTTAAGTATTTGAACAATGGTTTTTTTGTTTTTTGCCAGAAATGCAAAACATTCTAGATTTGAGATCAAAAGAACAAACTTGACACACAACTTGAAACCCCTTGTGTTTAAAACCACCAACTTTTCCATGCGTAAATATCATTTGAATTATGTTTTTGGACCGAGTTGTATCCCGTTATTTTATACTTATTATTTAAAAGATAAATACTGCTAAATATCCATGCTCATACGTTTTATTTTTTTTTTTTTTGTCCGTGACGACTGCATTTATACTATTACATATGTAACCAACATAAAAAAAGATACCAGTCTATTAGGGCAAATCAAACAATTATAGAGCGGAAAGAAAAAATATAAATCTGGGTCATAGGACAAACGTTGGTAGAGGCCAACATATCACCACCAGCAGGTACGGGACAAAGAACAGGTACCTTCATGTGGTGTTCTGCGAGTGGCTCTCCTCCAGGAGAGTCTTACGAAGGCAGATCACATCTTACGAAGGCAGATCACATCACTCTGACTCGCGCGGGAGGTGCCCTTTTCCCTGTAACTTCGCTTCGATCATCTGTACCACCTGCCAACAGGTGTTCCACAGGACCTGCTCCGGCCAGACCCAATATTCAAAGGGACTTCAAGGCTTCGTTTGCAGTTTCTGTTCTGTTCTCCCCCGCTAGCCGAGGTGGCACAGGCTAGTCAAGCACCACTCTCCCTCCATGTCTACCACCCCGTCATCCTTTGCTCCCTACATTCTCTCGTCATCTTCTTCTACTTCTTCATCTTCTCTTCAGAGAACTATGGAACCTCCCACAAGCGAGTCTAGCGCTTCTGGGGACTGTCTTCAGACGCCTCGAAAAACTCAACAACAACACCAGCAGGTCACAAACACAAATGACGCATACACTTATCGATCAGGAACATGTGGCCTGATTACTATTGGCCATAGATCTTCAGAATAGGCAGATTTATCATTGGTGCATTGTCCTTTTTACAGATTACAGCAGTTTCAAGATGAGCATGTGTGACAGAAACAGGGCAAGCGTGTATTCAGTCACTGTATGTAAAGGTCTGGTTGTTGTGAGGAATGTGAACTGCATGGACAGACAGCACAGGATTTTATGTTGACATGTTTTTTCTTGGCTCAGTCAGATTGTGTGGAGGACCCCCTCCCTCCCTAAACAAACATAAAAAAAAAACAAATAAAACAGGACTATAACTACAATAACCCATCCATCTAATCTGAGGTTGGGTCATGGGGGCAGTGGCTTTATCAGGGATACCAGACTTCCCTCTCCCCAGCCACTTCATCCAGCTCTTCCGTGGAGATACCAAGACGTTCCCAGGCCAGTCGGGAGAAATAGTCTCTCCAGCGTGTCGTGGGTCGTCCAGTGGGTCTCCTTCTGGTGCCAATGCCTGTAATACAACACCAAGGAGGTGTCCGGGAGGCAACCGAATCAGGTGCCCAAGACACCTCCTCTGGCTCCTCTCAATGATGAGGAGGAGCAGCTCTCCTCTGAAGTCCTCTCGGATGACCGAGATTCTCACCCTCTCTCTAAGGGAGAGGAGCCCGGACCCCCTGTGTAGGAAACTCATTTTGGCCTCTTGTATCTGGGATCTTGTTCTTTCATTCATGACCCAGAATATGTGAATATGTATATGTGAATACAGGTGATGGTAGGAACATAAAGAGCTACACCTTTTGACTTAGCAACTACTTTACCACAATGAACCGAAACAAAAAGTGCATCATTGCAGGAGCTGCATGGATCCGCCAGTCGATGTTGTGTTCCATTCTTCCTTCACTCGTGAATAAAACCCCAACATACTTGAATTCCCCCACTTGGGGCATTATCTCATCCACACCCTGGGAAGGCACGCCCCAATTTTCCAACTAAGGACAATGGTCTCAGATTTGGTGGTGCTTCACACTGCTGTGAAAAGCTCCAGTGAGAGTTGGAGATCATGGGTTGATGAAGCCAACAGAGACACATTATCTGCAAGAAGCGGGTATGCAAAACTGAATCCTCTGAATGAGACCCACTCTATGCCTTGTTGTACCTACAACTTCTGTCCATAAAAGTTATGAACAGAATCGGTGACACAGGGCAGCCTTAATAGAGTCCAACCCTCACTGGAAATGAGTCTGACTTACTCAGATTTACTTATCAGTCCTCCTTACTCCCGAAGCACCCCCACAGGACACTGCTTTGGCAAAATATTTTTCTGACACCATAAGCAAGGACACAATCTTGTGTTTGTGGATTTTTATTACAAAAAGAAAGTCTTTGCAAAGGGAGGAAAAGGTACAAGCTTGCGAGTTATCACCCCTTTCTAAAGATAAGACCATAAGTCCTTTTGTTATATAAAATTGAGAGTCCGAGACAAAACAAGACAGTTATCTATATCCAGCAGTATTAACATGGAGGGGCCAGAAACAACATCACATGAGGAACAGCCTAATTGAGAAAACTAGAAGCCACAATGGGATAAAACTAAAGTTGAAGGTAGAACAAATAGAGCTAATATTCGGTATATATGTAAAACATAAATCTGACAAGACAGTTTCTCGCCTTTTATTTATCCAACCTAATCAATCCACGACTACATTAGCAGTAGATTTAATAATTTACTGATTAAAATCCAAATGTAAAAAATAGTCATCAAAACACTAAAAACAAAGCCAAACAAAGTAACTAATCATTAATGATCTAAAAGCAAAAGTGAAGCAAAGCAACTAAATACTAAACATTAATGGGCTAGAAGAAAGTAAAACAAAAAGTTTACTTTTTACTCAGGTATAAAAAAAATTAAACACCAAATTACATTATATCAACAAAACAACAACCTCACTGTCATCCAGAAAATCACACTGTTGGTTGAAGAAACTATCATAAGCGGGTCCTCATCAAGTATGTAGCTGATTCAGGATGAGAAAACTGGACAACGGTTGATATCATCCAGGCAGTCTATCTGAGGGAAGAGATAACGAAAATGCGCGGCAGAGATGGAATAGTGAAAACGTGCACCACGAACAAAGGCTGTCAATCATGCAAGAAACCAGAGATTTGATAAAAGGGACAAAACAGCACGACATGAAATGAAAGACAAACAATATGTCACAAGCCATAAGAGCAAAGCGATACAACCATGCTTGCCATCCAAATCCAGCCAACCACAGCAAATCAAGCAGGTCCTTGCATCCCACAATGTTACGAAGTGCCATGAGGTTCTTGATGGCACTAGCCATGATGCCTGCATCGCAAGCATTGTCAGGAATGTAGGTGATTCAAAAGAATATAAACACCACCCTGAAAAGCCAATAACATATCAAGCATAATGCGATTTTGGAGAGCCATTTCACGAATACCGTTAACTTCCATGCGTGAAGCCTCAAGAATGGACAGGGGTGTGTTGACAAAACTAGAAAATTGAAAATTTTGGGTCTCATACTGTAACATCAGTTTACCTGCTCCAATTTAAGAAAAAAGAGAGTATAACATCTGGGTGCTTGTACACCAAACCATGTGATCGGGGGGGACATCTGTGTCCCAGACCGGACCATGTTCCTTAAACTGGGTTTGTCTACAATGAACGGATTGAGACGTAGAGAACTAATGTATGAGTGCTTAATAGGAGTACACCGATATGACCGTTTTGGAATGAGCATAGTGTAGACACTGTGTCCACAAAGCCAGTAGATGCCCACAAACTGCAACATGCCCAACTGATTGGGTGCCGACATATAGGGCAAACAGGAGCCTGAGTAGAGTTCAGAGAGGAATTAGACATAAAAGGCATGCATGGGACAGATATAGATTGGCAATAAGACTTTGGGACATTTCCAACTAATACAGGCTGCCCATACAGAGTTTTGTCCATGGCAAAACAGCAGAATGCTACCCCGGGACATATGTGAATTGGGTTCAATAAAGGTACCCTACCTGAATCATTAGTGGGTTTTAAACCATTAAAATTGTATCCTACATAGATGTAGGGGTGAGGAGAACCTGATTGAATCAAGACAGTATGATTAAGTTTAAGAAGATCTACATGACTGTGTCGCAGACTAACAAAAGAAGCCAAGACACGAGTATAAAGTGATGATTCATTAGGGTATGGAGCAAGCACAATATGTGGATTTGTAGTTGCATGCGGCATGAAAAAACAAACAGCAGTTTAAATGATTTTGAAACTGTGCAACATGAAGGGCTTATTGAAACCAAAGATTCATGGTGTAGGAAGTTCAAGTATGAGAACCGAAAGAAATTGTAAGCAGCCAAGAAAGCTAATCATCGCTGTCACGTCTTGTGTCGATGATTGTGTCCACTGTCGAAGTGGGAGCATCAATAGTCATTTTACTCACAACAACCATGGCAAGAAATGTCAGCCCACTAAGAAAACGAATTGACGATTGCCTTCTCTTCTGCCGATTTATCCAAATGTGTGTGCGAGTGTGTGTGTGTGTGTGTGTCAGTTCAGGCAGAAGATTGCTCGTTGCAGGAATTTATTACCTAATTTCTGCTCCTCTACGACCTATTAACACATAATCATGTCATGATCCTGCCGCTTCAGCATGAGCTGTGCGGGTGCCCGCGCGGCTGTGCTGATTGGGAGGCGCACACCTGCTCCTCATGCGGGCTGATCATCCCCTGTATAGATGGGACCCGGTGACGACTGGTCCTCCGCCAGTTCGTTGAGCTTTATGTCCCGTTCCAGCACTCTCGTATTCCTGACTGAACCTGTGTGTACCGACCTCCATCCGTTCTCCGACCAACCTTGTAAGCCTGACTCCTTGACACTTCTGCCTGCGTTGTTTCCCCGTGTTCCGACTCCTGCCTGTCCGCTCATCTGTTCTCTTCGCCCGACGTCACAACTACCGCTGCTGCACCGGACTGCCTGCTCGATCCCCGAACTCTGCATACAATAAACGTTTCTCTTCTTGAACTACCTTGCGTCTTCCGAGTTCCTGCATTTGGGTCCTACCTCTCGTTCCGATGGGACGTGACAAATCAGTTGCAAGCACTGATTGCAGCTAAACGTGGATGGCAAAAGTATACCCTCTTTCATAGAGGTTACTCTGCCTTTATAGGCTGGCTTTTATGATCATGATGACCTTTATGGTCAATCACTGTAGAAGATGATGAGAGTGGAGGACTCAGGACCATCGGAGGCGTTGGGACTTTCACACAGTGTGATGCGTGAACCCGTGCAACCCTTTCAGCAACCTTCACCACAGTGTTGGTCACAAGGAGAACTTGAAAAGGGCCGAGTCAGCAGTGATGGCGCCACGTTCTCCACCAGATATTCATCAACACAAAGTCACAGGGTTTGGTGTCATACAAGGGTCACGCCCTCGGTAGTGCTGCATGGACTTTCCTGACATCAGGGACCAGGTTTGTTGAAGATGTGCAATACCTGATCATGTTGTCCTCGCAAAGGTGTATTCATTGGCAAGCATGGAGGATGCAGTTCAACATTCGGAGGGCCTGCTCACGACTCAATGCTCAGATTCAATGGACTGGGTCGCTGCTGAGTGTTAAGTGGTTCGGATTAGCATCAACACATCCAAATCTCAGACGATGATCCTCAGTTGGAAAAGGGTTGGGTGATCTCATCAGGTCAGAAATGAGCTCCTGCTTCAAGATTTAAAATATTTTAGGGTATTGTTCATGAGTGAGGGACAAATGTAAAGGGAGATCGACAGGCGTCGAAGTGCAGCGTCCACCATGATGTGGCCTTTGTGTTGGTCTGTTATGGTGAAGAAGGATCTAAACTGAGAGGCAAGGAAAGCAAGGAAGAGAAGCCAAAAAACATTGAGGGAAGGTGGTACAAAAAGCGGGAGTACAAGAGTTTCAAAATATTTAGTTTAAGAAAAGGCCACTAAACAAGGAAACACTTAAATAAACCTAAACCTGGAAACAAAACATCACTGGTGATTTAAGTGATGTACAGGAGTTGACAAGACCAGAAAAAAAAACCCAGTTCTTTTCTTCTGTTTAGTGGTAACTCTACTTTTACTCTGTTACAATGATACTGTACACAGTGCCTTGTATAAGTATTCGCCCCCCTTGAACTTTTCAACCTTTCGCCACATTTCAGGTTTCAAACAATAGCATATTTTTTTTTTTTTGTCAAAAATCAACAACAAGTGGGACACAATCATGAAGTGGAAGGAAATATATTATGTATTATATTTATTTAATATTTTTAAAAACGTTTTTATATTTTCATTTGTTTTGAACTTTTTTTAACAAATAAAAACCTGAAAAGTGGGGCGTGAAATATTATTTGCTCCCTTTACTTTCATTGCAGCAAACTCACTCCAGAAGTTCAGTGAGTATCTCTGAATGATTCAACGTTGACTGATGATGATAAAAAGAATCCACCTGTGTGTAATCAAGTCTCTGTATAAATGCACCTGCTCTGTGATAGTCTCAGGGTTCTGTTTAAAGTGCAGAGAGCATCATGAAGACCAAGGAACACACCAGGCAGGTCCGAGATCAGGCAGGTCCGAGATAGTATTGTGGAGAAGTTTGAAGCCGGATTTGGATACAAAAAGATTTCCAAAACTTTAAACATCTCAAGCAGGATTGTGCAATCAATCATATTGAATTGGAAGGAGTATCAGACCACTGCAAATCTACCGAGACCTGTCCGTCCCTCTAAACCTTCATCTCGAACAAGGAGAAGACTGATCAGAGATGCAGCCAAGAGCCCCATGATCATTCTGGATGAACTGCAGAGATCTACAGCTGAGGTGGGAGAGTCTGTCCATAGGACAACAATCAGTCATACACTGCAAAAATCTGGCCTTTATGGAAAAGTGGCAAGAAGAAAACCATTTCTCAAAGACTTCCATAAAAACCAAACCGTGAACGCACCATCCTCACTGTCAAACATGGTGGTGGCAGCCTCATGGTTTAGGCCTCCTTTTCTTCAGCAGGGACAGGGAAGATGGTTAAAATTGATGGGAAGATGAATGAACCAAAATACAGAACCATTCTGGAAGAAAACCTGTTGGAGTCTGCAAAAGACCTGAGACTGGGACGGAGATCTATCTTCCAACAGGACAATGATCCAAAACATAAAGCCAGATCTGCATTGGAATGGTTCACAAATAAACCTATCCAGGTGTTAGAATGGCCATGTCAAAGTCCAGACCTGAATCCAATCGAGAATCTGTGGGCAGAGCTGAAGACTGGTGTTCACAAATGCTCTCCATCTAACCTCACTGAGCTCGAGTTGTTTCGCAAGGAAGAATGGGCAAAACAGACATACTCTAAGCGACTTGCATCTGTAATTGCAGTAAAAGGTGGCGCTACAAAGTATTAATGCAAGGGGCCAAATAATGGCATGCCCCACTTTAAAAAAGTTTAAAATATCCAATAAAGTTCATTCAACACTGTATACCACTTGTTGATTCTTGACAAAAAATGTTGTTTGAAGCCTGAAATGTGGCGAAAGGTTGAAAAGTTCAAGGGGGCCAAATACTTACACAAGGCACTGTATATTGTAGCTTACTATTTCTATTATTATTCATATTTATTATTGTTACTTATTGCTTTTTTATTAACTATTTCCTATATGAGACTATGACTTCGACTTTTGCATTGAGCATTGTATACACAAACAACACAAATCAAACAACACAAGAAAATTACATGAGTTCTCACATTGTCTTGTATTGGGGGTTCATGGTGATTATTAACACTAGAATAACCAGCCTGGGTGACTGTTGTACCTACGTGGCCTGCCTTTAGATTGTCGTTACCATGACGTCAGTGGGGCACTACTCTTATTTACATTTTTGTCATGACAGCCGCTCCCCTTCCCTCCTCTCCCACCCCGCAGCTTTAAAATGTCAGCAGGAGGACCACTGTTCCTTCTAATTTTTCAATAATTCAAAACCCATTTCAGACATGAGTCCACCAGTAAAAGAGTCCGGGGTAAAATGTTCACCGCATATGACAGACTGCTGACCAGGGAATTCTCGAAATGAATGGGTTTTTCTTTGGCGTAAATACGAAAGGCTCCAGGCTCATGCTAGTCCCGCAACAGGATGTTTACCTGTCGTGAGGTCAGAGGTCAGCCACACAAAAGGA
Source organism: Syngnathoides biaculeatus (assembly GCF_019802595.1). Lineage (NCBI taxonomy): Eukaryota > Metazoa > Chordata > Actinopteri > Syngnathiformes > Syngnathidae > Syngnathoides > Syngnathoides biaculeatus. Next base: position 27,984,221 of record NC_084651.1, read on the forward strand.
GGCATTTTTCAGACGCAGAAAACTAGGTCAAAGTTCGCGGACTTTAATTCATAAACATTTGGATTTTTGGGTAAAACATTGAAAAGGTTCTGCATTTTATAGTACAGTTGAACATATATTTTCGTCTAGAATGTTTGTGTTAGAAATCAGACATTCCATACTCTTTAAGAAGGACACCCTTCAAACTAGAATCATCTGAAATAGATGAATAGCGTAGCCTTTGAAGGATTGGTTAGCAGCTACAGTAAATATCTTTGGCTTGGAAGACTATTTCGAACTGCATGTATGTTTTTTACAAAAAAATTTTTGTTAAATATTTACGGTGTCCTGGAAGTGCAAAACCATATAACAAATTTTGAAACACTTTCAGAAAACATAAAAACACAAAATAAAACTAACATTTCACAAAATACAAAAACAATAGACAAAGGGACGTAACATTTTACGAAACAAAAACAAATGACAAAAACATAAGAACACAATGCTAAGATGAAATACAAACACAATAGACAAAACAACGTAACATTTTACGAAACAAAAACAAATGACAAAACACAAAAACATAAGAACACAATGCTAAGATGAAATACAAAAACAATAGACAAAACAACCTAACATTTTACGAAAGAAAAACAAAACAAGAAACACAAAAACCAAACAGGAAACGCAAAACCAAAACAGGCAACACTTTCACATTTCATGAAACAAAAAAACAAAATATGAAATACATTACAATTACGGACACTTGGAAGGCATAGGCCTATTTCACAGACATTCTTGGAAATCCTACGGCCAAGAGCTGTTTTCCTTCAACATGATTGGATTATGCATTGCAGCAAAGGTAAGCTATGGTACAGTTCAGAAAATATATTAAGTAAAAAACGGAACTAATAAGTGAAACAACCTGGAAAGGTGATGTGCTGTAGCATTGCTGAAGAGGACAAGAAGATAGGGTAGTAATAGTGTGCTTTATTGTGACATTTTGAGACACGATTGAGTCAAGGTGATGTTTTCCCCATTTTGCAGTCAACAGCAAAGCCGCTTGACGCGGTTTTACTCTTCATATGGTTGCCCTTTAGAGTGTTTGAATGGTATGGAACCTATAAGAGGACGAACTGCAGGAGACTTTTCAAAAGGAACATGCTGAACAATCTATGCGCTGTACCTGTACAGGATCTTGTTCTTTTCCTTTCGGCTTGTCCCATTAGGGCTCAACACAGTGCGTCACCTTTTTCCATGTGAGTGTATCTCCTCCATCTTCCTCTATCACAGCACTAGAGCTGTGATAGAGGAAGGAGTTCCTTCACAACATCCATCAACCTTCTCTTTGGACTTCCTCTTGCTATTTTCCATCCTCATCACCCTTCTACCAATATACTCAGTCTTTCGTTTGTGGACATGCCCAAACCATTGAAGTCTGCTCTCTCAAAAGTTGTCTTCAAAACATTTAACTCAGACTCTCCCTCTAATGAGCTCATTTCTAATCCTATCCAACCTGCTTACTCCGAGCGAGAACCTCAACATCTTCATTTCTGCCACCTCCAGTTCTGCTTCCTGTTGTGTCTTCAGTGTGCCACCGTCTCTAATCCGTACATCACGGCCGGTCTCACCACTGTTTCATAAACTGCCCTTCATCCTAGCAGAGACTCTTCTGTCACATAACACACCAGACACCATCCGCCAGCTGTTACAATGTGCTTGGACCCATTTCTTCACTTCCTTACCAAACTCACCATTGCTCTGGATTGTGTACCCCAAGTATTTGAAGTCGCCCTCTGTCGTTATCTCTTCTTTCCGGAGCTTCACTCTTCCTCCTCCACCTTTCTCATTCGCGCACATGTACTCTGCTTTACTACAGCTAATCTTCATTCCTCTCCTTTCCAGTGCATGCCTCCATCTTTCCAATTGTTTCTCCCCCTGCAAACATCAACGTTCTACCCTCATCTGTCAACCTATCCATTACACCACAGCAAACAGGAAGGGGCTCAGAGCTGATCCCTGATGGAATCCCTCCTCCACCTTAAATTCTTCTGTGACACCTACACCACACCTCACCACTGTTCTGCTGCCCTCATAGATGTCCTGTACTATTCTAATATATTTGTCCGTCACACTAGACTTATGCATGCAGTACCATAGTTCCTCTCTTGGTACTCTGTCATAAGCTGTCTATAGCTCCACAAAGACACAATATGTCCTAAGCATGAGGCAAGGGACTGGACCCAAATGCAGGACTTTGAGGCAACAACATTGTGTTGCGAGTGGTTTTATTGTAAACTGAGGTCATACACGGCAAAGAAGCACAAAAAGGGAGAGGCACAGAAAAACCCAAGGCTTAAAGGCGAGGTCCAAAAAATGTGAAAGAATGTCCGATGATTATTTTCCAAAACTTGGAAATGTGACAAGACTATAGGATCGCTGTGATGAAGGGATGAACTACACAAGGCTTGCGTACTCACACACGATAGTGGAGTATCCAATACACAATGAACTGGAAAATGTAGAACACACACTCAAGGCCTGTAATGCCTGGTCTAGTTAGTGTCCATGCAGTGCACGTGCGGGACTGCTGCCAGAGGCAGCCCCGCAGAGGGCACTGGGTTGGCCATGGGCCTGACACAATGTAGCTCCTTCCGACCTTCTCTGTACTTTTCCACTAGCGTCCTCAAGGAAAATAATGCATTTATGGTAGTTTTCTAGGTATGAAACCATACTGTTGTTCGCATTTCTGTTGTGAGTCTAGCCTCCACTACTCTTTCCCATAACTTCATTGTGTGACTCATCAACTTTATTCCGCTATATTTCCCACAGCTCTGCAAATCGCGTTTGTTCTTGAAAATGGGAACGAGCACCCTTTTCCTCCTTTCTTCAGGCATCCTACAAGACGCTTGCGTACTCACACACGATGTATACAGTGTCATACACAATGAACTGGCCCTGAAAGTGACAAACTCAAGGCTTATATGCCTTGTCTAATTGTGTCCATACGGCGCAGGTGTGGGGCTGCTGCCAGAGGCAGCTCCGCCCTGGGCAGTGGTTTGACCATGCCCCTGACATTGTACACCTCATAGTCCGCCAGACATATTCACTGGGAGACATGTCTGGACTACTACCAAGACTCACTGTTGTAACACATGCAGAATGTGGTTTGACTTTGTCTTGGTGAAATAAGCATGGGTGTCCATGAAAAAGAGGTTGCCTCGATGGTAGCATGTTTCTCCAAAACCTGCATGAACCTACAGATTAATGGTGCCTTCACAGATGTGTAAGTTACCCATGCCATTGGCACGACCATAGGGCCATAGTATCACAGAAGGTGTCCATATCAGTGCTGAATGTTCTTTTCGTCTTTGGCCCAGGGGCACGACGGCCACAATATCAACAAATAATTTAGAACGGCGTCTTGTCGGCCCACAGAACATACTAAAACGGTTAAATTAAAAGCCTATTAAAACATTTACACTGCATCTGATGGCAATGGTAGTTTTATAGTCGATGGTAGATCTTTGCTTTATCATCATCTTTCTGATATTGACAATATTATTCATATAACAGCAAAAATACACAAATACCAATGGATTATTATTATTATTTTTTAACTACTAATCGTTCTGCAAGAAAATATATGAAGGGGACTCCTGCTGTGCAGGTGGTGCTCCTGTAGAAATGATTCCACTTAGGGATGTTTGGGATGATTTTTGGATGCGATTTTGCATTGTATTTGTATAGAACTTTTATGTTATATGTAATGTGAAGAGGTGTTACCTGAGTGAATTCTTGTGATGAAATGACCCAGCATGACCATCTCAGGTGAACCACAACTTCTGCTAACTCCCAGGAATGAACCAGCAAAAAACACCAGAACTGCTGTTTTTACCCCTGTCCCTTTCCTGAAATTTCACCAAAAACATACAATACAAAAAGTAGTATGTGAAGAAAATACAGTAATTCAAAGCACCTAGCATTAAGAACCAACACATTTATAAAAAGTATTATAGTTTTGATCACTGATTTACAAATGAAGTTGGAATGTTGTGTTAAACAAAAACAGAATACATTGATTTGCAAATAACCCATTTTCATTGAATACACTAAAAACACAAGATGTTTCACATTCAAATTCATAAACTTTATTGTTTTTTGCAAATAGTCAGTAACTGAGAATTGTGTGGGTGCAACACATTCTGTCATGGGAGTGACCTCACCTGCTTCTCGTTGCACTGATTACGGTCTAGATATATTGCCACACACTCGGTCTGATCCTTCGCCAGATTGTTGTACTTTCATGTCTCATTCCTGCAACTCGATGCGCTTGTCCTTGATGCTATGTGTACCGAACCCTAACTTCATGACCTTGCGTCTCCACCTAGTGATTCTGACACTGCTACCTGTTTGGACTACCTGCCTGTGTTAGGGTTAGGGATTTTTGTGTGCTTTGTTTGTTGTGTGTTTGTGGCGTGAATGGGAATTGGCCTTGATCCGACCAAACAAGTCAGTATCTCATAGCCTATAAGGATAGTGATGGTTGTACGACATACTTGATCCGCAGTCTTCAATATGAAAGACCCTCCAATAGCACACCTTGACATCGACAAACAGGTATACGTTTTGCAACAGCACAGTGCATCCCTTGCTTGCAGTTGTCAACATTCATTCACGCGCACAGACAATGAATATAGAAGCTTTCCTTAGCCTTCTTGGTAAAGTGTATTCAGGGTTTCTGGAGAGAAGTGTCCATCTGGAAGATGAACCTTAGATTCAGGAAGAGCATTTTTTTTTCCCTGGCCATTGAACAGTAAACCAGCTTTATATCCTCACCAGTATCCTCAAGGGTGCATGAGAGTTTGCTTAATCAGTCTACATGTGCCTTCTGGACTTATATGACATACATCATTCCACTGTGTCACCTGAGTGGTCCTGTGGGTGGGGGCTCCAGGATTATGGCATATTGAAACCCCTCATAATGCCTTTTTGTTCCCAGTGCAAATTACGTCAAAGTGTAATTTGGACTGCTGGTAGTAAATTTTGTATTCTCAATTCATGGTAAGTTGGCTGGGATGAAAAGCAGCACCTCCAAATCTGAAGCAATGATCCTCAGTCGGAAAACAATGGAGTGCACTCTCTGGGTTTAACCTACTGTGGAAGAGTTCAAGTATGTTGGGGTCTTGTCACAAGTAAGGGAAGTATGAAGTGGCACCTGGATCAGGGCAGTGTCTGTATCAGTTTGTCAAAATAAAAAAGAAGCTGTGTGAAAAGGTAAAGCTTCCAATTTACCCATTGTTAAAAGCTGTGCACTCTGACTGAAAGAGTAAGATCATTGTTGCAAGCAGATGTTACCTGGATGCCTCCCTGGTGTGGTGTTCCGTGCACATCCCACCAGGAGAAGACCCTGGGGATGACCGGGAGAGACTATGTCTCCCGAATAGCCATTGATTGCCTCTGGATCCCCCAGGAAGGACTGGATGAAGTGGTTGGGGCGATATTTATTTACTTCACTTTATTTGAACACATAATTCTTTCTTTTTTTTCTTGCTCTTATTTTGAAATTGGCAATCCTAGTTTTTTAGGAAATGGTAAAGCAAACCATTGTGCTCATATGTCTGATTACTCGGGCAGAATTTGTAAGATCAGCACAATTTTTTAAGAAGTCTCACACACTATCACACCTAAGGGCAATTTGGAGTCCCCAATTAATGCATATTTTTGGAATGTTGGAGGGAAACTGGGGTACCTGGAGAAAACGGGTGCAGGCACAGAGAGAACAAGCAAACTTCACAGAGGCGGGGCTAGGATTTGAACTACGGTCTTCAGAACTGTGAGGGCAACACCCTAACCATTTACGGCATCATACCGCCATAAATAAAACAGTAGGTGAAGAAATAGTTGGCACAAAACATGCACGTTAAACGTTATTTACATTCTCCCAGCATGCTCACAAGCATGCTTTGCGGCGGTTCCAGTATGCTTTGCTGCACAAAGGACCTCCTCAGTGCATGCTGAAAGGATTTCAATAACATTTAAAGTGCATATTTTGTGCTGATTGAGGCAGGTGCGTGCCTTTGGGGACCGGCACACCCATGACAGGGACTGGCACGAAAATATGGCACATTGTGAAGAAAATAACTTGGATAGCAAAATCAACATCTATGCAGGGCTGTGAACGGTGTCCCATGAATGGGTAAGGGGACAGTGTACTTTGATTCAGCAATGGTTCGGATCATTAACAAGACTCATATAATGGATTATATTTGTGAATTTGTGAATTGTTAGTACACTGTAAATACATTCATTGAAAGAAATGACGGCATTCAAAACTGAACTAAATCTAACCTTCCGTATATTCGGCACTATAAGGCACACCTAAGAAATTTTAATTTTCTCAAAAGCAAACAGTGCGTCTTATAATACAGTGTGCCTTATCTATGGATCAGTACTGAGCCGCAACAGGTCTCGCAACTACGGTAAGCAGCAGCCGACTCAATTTTCCCCAGTCGAAGAAGTAGCGCACAGTAAAGGCTGGCATATATGACAGCGCGAAGCGTGCTGTTTCATTTCCATTTGTGCGTTAATGGAAAGACCCCAAAATGGCTCCTATTAAGAGACATGCTTATGACGCAGAGTTTAAACTCAAGGCGATCAGTCATGCAGTAGAACACGGGACTAGAGCAGTTGCGAGAGAATTTAACATTAAAGGTCAAGTGTCATCCCTATAAACGTTTTAAAACAGATTTAATGAAAAATACAGATAACATTATTCACTTCAATGTCCATGACAAACAACGCTGCCCGTGAGCGACAACGACACCATGGCCAAACCGCCTCCCCGACCGATCCACCTCCGTGGTGTGATAAATAACGCCACCCGCAAGCGACGACAACGGAGCGGTCAAACTGCCTCCCCATCCAATCCACCTCCGCGGCAGTCATGAGCCACTGCGGGCCGGCCCCGCGACATGCCATCGTATCCGCTGATCACGGCTTTGGTCAGGGTGGCACATCGACACATTTAGCACCCCTGACTTATGGATTACGTCCCCCAACACTATTATTTTTTTTAGTAGTACCAAGAGAATTTTCATGGCGGGAGTTACAAAGTCATATACGTCAAAATCATGTTTTATGGTGAAAAAAAAACAGATGGGTGCATACCGGCTGCCATTTTTTTTCATTAATAACATAAAAAAATTCATTAATTCATGCATTTCATGAGAGTGGCATTTTGGCAACGCTGACTCGGTTAATGACGATTTTGACGAGACGTAGCCGGGCATGTTGGGTGCCATATTCGCCCAACTGTTCAATTCGGAGACTGAAAAAGAATTTCAAAGGATTCATTGATGAGGAATGAACTGATAAAGTGAGTTTTATGTTTCTTTTGAGTGTTTACAGCTGAACAAATTTGGCCATATTGTGAATATTGACATTAACGTTTGAACAACGTTATTTCTTTGAATTATTTCAATGTTACTATATTGTGATTGCACTAACGTTTGGTTTACCGCAGCAGTATCAGACTATTTTTTATGTGTTTACTGAAACGAGGAAAAGTTCCACTCCTCTATGTGAAATAAATGTTGCGCTCCATGTTATACGTTGTTGTCATTAAAAGATAGTGTGTCACGAAAATACTATGTCACTGACTTTACCTGGGGAAAATAATAAAACAGCTGTTTATTCATTTTGGGAGTCAACGGAGTCATCAGAACGCTGGTTTGGAATCTATTAATAAAGTTTGATTGACTTATCTGACTGTTTTGTTGACATTCCCTTTAGCGAAGCTTCATCTAATGGCCTCATAATGTAACAGCCTCTACTGTGGCGTGTATTCTATGCGGTTTATAATCCGGTGTCCCTTATATATGAAATTTTTTTAAAATAGGCCATTCATTGAAGGTGCACCTTATAATGCGGTGCACCTTATAGTGCGGAAAATACCCCAATTTTACATTAATTACTTATTGACTTAGTAAGAAAAAACATTTTTTGGGGGGGGCTGGGATGGGCGAGTTCTGTGAATTCCTCTACTCAAGTAACTAAAAATGTCACCTTTATCATGTCATATTATTTATGAATTCTTGAGCTCATCTTACATCTTTTTTTCCTCAGTATATAAAGAACTTCTACAACAAAACAGCACTGAGCCGCAATCGAACTGGACTCAGCGGGGAGACCCTGACACTGATGTATTCGCTCACTGTGTCTGTATTTGCTATTGGTGGACTAATTGGTTCCTTAATTGTGGGAGTGCTGGTTTCTCGCTTTGGCAGGTAAGAATTTTTTCAAATACATATTGCAAAAAAGTCAAAACATTCAGATAAGCAGAATATTCAACCTAGGTTTAAGTACTAGCGGCACAGTGGCACAGCGGCTTAAAGCATTGGCCTCACAGTTCTGATGTCCGGGGTTCATTCCCGGCCCCACCTCTGTGGAGTTTGCATGTTCTCCCCGTTCCTGCGTGGGTTTTCCCTGGGTATTCCGGTTTCCTCTCGCATCCTAAAAACGTGCAACATTAGTTGGACACTCTAGATTGCCCCAAGGTGTGATTGTGAGTGAGACTGTTGTGTGTCTCTGTCTGCCCTACGATTAGCTGGCAACCAGTTCAGGGTGCACCCTGCCTCCTGCTCCTCCTCCCGCGACCCTTGTGAGGATGAGTGTCTAAGAAAATGGATGAATGGATGGTTTAAGGACTGTATATCAAAAGCCGTAAGCATGCACATTTCCCTATGCCAACTCGCGGTGTTCAAATGTAAGCCTCACTCCCCACCACCTAAAGAGCTGAAATACCTGGTCTGCCGCAAGTCTAAGCTGTGAGTATATCAGAGTAGTGCTGTCAACTGTAAATCAGTGGGGCTCTGTAGTTGCAGGACTGAGCGCTGACTTCGATTGTCACAACAGTTTCTTGAGAGGGGGATTGGGAAGAAACTCCAGCATGACCGTGTATGCAGATGGATAAATACTATCCATCCATTCTTTTATTCAACTTATCTGAAGTTGGGTTGAGGGGTAGGAGCTTTACCAGGGATACCCTGACTTCCCTCAACCCAGCCACTTCATCCAGCTCTTACAGGGGGGTCCCGAGGCATTCCCAGGACAGCCAAGAGATGTATCCTATCCGGATTGTCCTGGGCCAACCCCGGGGTCTCCTCCTGATGGGACGTGTCTGGAACAAATCACCAGTAAGGTGTCCGGTAGGCATCTGAATCAGATGCCTCAGGGACATCATCTGGCCCCTCTCAATGTGCAGGAGCAGTGGGTCTACTCTCAGCTCCTTCCGGATGACCGTGTTTCTCATCCTATCTCTAAGGGAAGAGCCCGGACACTCTGCAGACGAAACTCATGACTTGATTAATAGCAACATTTCACTGGTGTTTTGACAAATTTAATTGACTTCAGTGCAGGCATCATCGGTTCACTTCCGATTCAATGATACTGTGACTGTGAGTCTAAATGGTTGTCTGACTCTGTATGTCCCCTGCTCATGATGTATTTCACTTTTTATCCAAAGTCAGCACCACGCAAACCTGAACAGGATAAGCAGTGTAGAGAATGGATTAATGGATATTTTTGTATGAAGTAAAAATTCACAGCGATGAGTTACGATATTTGTCACTTCAAATCAATTTCTAGCCGTACTACATTTCCACCTGTTCTCTTGGATGTGTAATGTATCAACCTTTCTCCTACTCATCATGTCAACCAACTCCTGGGGTTTTCCAGTCATAGTCCCAACATTCAAAGTCCCTTCACTCATTTTTAGACTCTGTACGTTCTTCTTCTTCTGTCGAACATTCTGCTTTCCTCCTCTTTGTCTTCGACCTAAGAGAGCTGAATTCCTACCAACGTCCGGCATGTTAATGGTGCCAGGGTCGGATGTTGTTAACTCGGGCCATGACAAATCCGGTATGGGATTAGATAAACGCTTGTATTTGTTTGGCAACGTTTTAAGCAAGATACCATTCCTGATGCAACCCTCTGCATTAATCCGGGCTGCAGATTGCACTAGCTTGTGCCGCAAAGGGCTGCATTGAATGCTAACTATTGTAAAGTACCATATATTTGTTTCAATCATGTTGTCTTTGTAACATTTGTGACAGAGGAGTGCACAGATTAATCTGAAACAGATGTCCAACAGCCAAGAACCTTCTTTTGGACCTTCAAAAAAACCTTGAATTAGCAGATATTGACATCAGGAAAAAAATTGAGAAATGCACTCCGCCGCCATAGCCTGTCTGCACACGAGAGTTAAAAGAGAAATTCTGGAAGGAACTCGATGAAGTAGTTCTGAGCATCCAGACAGAGAGAGAGTTGTGGTTGGTGCAGATTGTAATGGACATGTTGGTGAATGAAAAAGGGGCAACGTAGAAGTGATGGGTAAGTACGGCATCCAGGAATGGAACTTTGAGGTATAGCAGGTGGTGGACTTTGCAAAAAGGATGGAAATAGCAGTAGTGAACACTTTTTTCCAAAAGAGGCAGGAACATATAGTGACCGACAAGAGCGGAGGTAGAAGCCCGCAGGTGGATTATATTCTGTGCAGGCAATGTAATCTGAAGGAGGTTACTAACTGCAAAATTGTGGTCGGGGACAGTGTAGAAAACACAGGAAGGTAGTGTGTAGGACGACTCTGGTGGTGGGTAGGAAAATTAATAAGACAAAGGTAGAGCACAGAACCAGGTGGTGGAAGCTGAGAAAGAAAGAATCCAGTATGGCCTTCTGGAAAGAGGACAGACAGGCTCTTGATGGACAGGAGACTGGACTACGACAGCTAAGGTGATCAGAGAGACAGGGAGGAGAGTACTTGTTGTGTCTTCTGGGAGGAAAGGGGAGAGGAGACCTGGTGGTGGAAGCCCAAGATACAGGAAGTCATACAAGGAAAGAGATTAGCGAGAATAAGTGGGACAGTGAGAGGACTGAGAAGAGGTGAAGAATAAATTGAGATGCGATGGAGGGCAAAGGTAGAGGTGGCGAAGGATAAACAAGAGGCATATGACAACATTTAAATTAAGTAGGACACAAAAGTAGGAGAAAAGGATCTCGACAGGTTGGCCAGGCAGAGGGATAAAGATGAGAAGCATGTGCAGCAGGTCAGGCTGATTAAGGATAGACATGGAAATGTGTTGTCTGGTGCTAGTAGTGTACTGAATAGTTGGAAAGAATACTTACTTGAGAAGTTGATGAATGAAGAAAATGAGAGAAAAAGAAGAGTAGAAGAGGCAAGTGTAATGGACCAGGAAGTGGCAATGATTAGCAAGGAGGAAGTTCGAAAGGCATCACAAAGAATGAAAAATGGAAAGGCAGTTTGTCCTGTTGACATACCTGTAGAGTTATGGAAGCAAGTGGGAGAGGTGGCTGTGGAGTTTTTTTTACCAACTTTTTCAACAGAATACTAGCTAGCGAAAAGATGGCTGAAGAATGGAGGAAAAGTGTGTTCCCATTTTTTAAGAACAAAGGGGGCTTGCAGAGCTGTTGCAACTATTGAGGAATAAAGTTGATGACCCACACAAAGAAGTTATGGGAAAGAGTAGTGGAGGATAGACTTAGGTCAGAAATCAGTATGTGAGAGCAACGGTATGGTTTCATGCCGAGAAATAGTATCACAGATGCATAATTTGCTTTGAGGACGCTTATTGAAAAGTACAGAGAAGGTCAGAAGGAGCTACATCGAGTCTCATCGTGACAGAGTACCAAGAGAGGAACTGTGGTACTGCATGCAGAAGTCTGGTGTGGCTGAGAACTATGTTAGACTAGAACAGGACATGTATGAGGGCAGCAGAACAGTGGTGAGATGTGCCAGAGGCGTAACAGCTTAATTTAAGGTGAAGGTGGGATTGCATCAGGGATCAGCTCTGATCCCCTTCCTGTTCGCTGTGGTCATGGATAAGCTGACAGATGAAGTTTGACCAGAATCCCTTTGGAACATGATGTTCGCAGATGACATTGTGATATGCAGTGAAAGCAGGGAGCAGGTGGAGGAACAACTAGAAAGACGGAGGCATGCACTGTAAAGGAGAGAAATGAAGATTAGCAAGTAAAACAGAATATACATGCGTGAATGAGAGGGTTAGAGGGGGAAGAGTGAGGCTAAAGGGAGAAAAGATAGCAAGAGGAAGATGAAAGAAAACGTTTCATGATGTTGTGAGAGAAGACATGAGGACAGTGGGTGTTAGAGAGGAAGATGCACGAGATAAGGTTAGATGGAAAAAGATAAAACGTTGTGGCGACCCCTTACGGGACAAGCTAAAAGGAAAAGAAGAAGAAGAAGGTTTCAGTGGTGATCCTGCCCCTTTATCCACACCTCGGTCTCAACCTTTACTCCCAACATAGTACCAGGTGGAAGCCAAATACACCTACAGCAAAGCTAAAAGCTAGGACCAGTGGCATGCACACTATTTTAATATCTCCGAGGAGTGAGGTTTTAATAATGTATGTTTACATAATGCAAGCTGGCATCCGTTACATATACCATTATGGCTGTCTTACACCGAGCGACTCAGCCAAAGTTTTGGGAACTGTTTTCATGGGTAGCTGCTCAGCCGGCCACTTGTTTTGCCACGAGTTAGTATTTGAAGTACAGTTGCACAAGGCAGTACCTCGCCAATCATAATGGACATAAGAATCGACTCGGTCGCAAAATGCATTTCCTGGTTTTCAGTGACCACCGTGTGGTCCCAATGACATACGGTGAAGAAAATAAGTATTTGAACACCCTGCAATATTGAAAGTTCTCCCACTTAGAAATCATGGAGGGTTCTGAAATTTTCATCGTAGGTGCATGTCCATTATGAGAGAGATAATATCAAAAGAAAAATCTCTGTCGCTGAGAAACACTGAGTTTCAACTCCCTCCAAAGATTTTCTATTGGGTTTAGGTCTGGAGACTTGCTAGGCCATGCCAGAACCTTGATATGCTTCTTACGGAGCCACTCCATGGTATTCTTGTCTGTGTGCTTCAGGTCGTTGTCATGTTGAAAGACCCAGCCACAACACATCTTCAATGCTCTGACTGAGGGAAAGAGGTTGTTCCCCAAAATCTCACAATACATGGCCCCGGTCATCCTCTCCTTTATAGAGTGCAGTCGTCCTGTCCCATGCGCAGAAAAACACCCCCAAAGCATGATGGTACCACCCCCATGCTTCACAGTTGGGATGGTGTTTGTGGGATGGAACTCATCATTCATCTTCCTCTAAACACAGTTCGTTGAATTATGACCAAAAAGTTCCATTTTGGTCTCATCTAACCACAAATGGTATTTACAGGTTTTGGAGAAACATATGCTGCCATCCAAGCAACATCTTTTTAATGGATGTCCCTGCTTGTTTTAGCAAGACAATGCCATACCACATTCTGCATGTCTTACAACAGCAAGGCTTTGTTGTAAAAGAGTGCAGCTACTTGACTGGTCTTCCTGCAGTCTAGACCTGTCTCCCATTGAAAATGTGTTGAGCATTTTGAAGTGTAAAATACAACAATGGAGACATGGACTGTTGAAGAGCTGAAACTGTACATCAAGCAAGAATGGGAAAGAATTCCGCCTACAAAGCTTCAACAATTAATGTCCTCAGTTCTCAAACATTTATTGAATGTTGTTAATAGGTATAATAATAAGGTGATGTAACACAGTGGTAAACATGACTGTCCCAGCTTTTTTGGAATGTATTGCAGACACAAAATTCTCAGCTAATGACTATTTGCTTAAAACAATAAAGTTTGTGAATTTGAACATGAAACATCTTATCTTTTTAATGTATTCAATTAAATGTAGGTTATTTCTAAATCATTCGATTCTGTTTTTGTTTAAACCAACATCCCGACTTCATTGAAATTCGGTTTGGAAATCAGTCTGATCAATACTTTTTCCAAATTACTTTGGAAGAGTAGTGTTTTAGTTCTTCATGATGTGTACTCTGAATTACTGTATTTTGTTCACATACTACTTTTTGTATTGTATGTTTTTTGTGTAATTTCAGAAAAGGCACAGTGGTAAAAACAACAGTTCTGGTGTTTTTTGCTGGTTCACTCATGGGATTTAGCAGAAGTTGTGGTTCACCTGAGATGGTCATACTGGGTCGTTTCATCTCAGGAATTCACTCAGGTATCACCTCTTCACACTACATACAACATAAAAATGCGATGCGAATACGATGAAAATTCATACTACAAACATCCCTAAGTGGAATCCTTTCTGCAGGAGCTCAACCTGCACAACACTTCATAAATTTTCTTGTGGAACAATTACCCTTATTTTCTGCTCTATAAAGCACACCGCATTATAAGGCGCACCTTCAATGAATGGCCTATTTTAAAACTTTTTTTCATATCTAAAGCGCAACACCACTATAAGGCACATAGAATAGATGCCACAGTAGAGGCTGGGGTTATGTTATGCAGCCATTAGATGGAGCTACGGTAAAGGGAATGTCGACAAAACAGTCAGATAAGTCATTCAAACTTTATTCATCGATTCCTGACAACTCTGTTCACTCCCCAAATAAATAAACAGCTTTTTATTATGTTCCCCGAGGTAAAGCCAGTGACATAGTATTTTCGTGACACACTCGCTCTTTTAACAACAGCAAGGTATAACATGTTGCGCAACATTTATTTCACATAGTAGAGTGGAACTTTTCCCCTATTCAGTAAACACGTAAAAAATAGTCTGATACTGTTTCGGTAAATCAAACGTTAGTGCAATCACAATATAGTAATACTTGAAATCAATTCAAAGCAATAACAATCTCGCAATAACTCAACATTGTTCAAAAGTTAATGTCCATATTCACAATAAGACCAACTTTGTTCAGCTGTAATCACACAAAATAAAGTTCAGTTTCATTCCTTTTGTCAATCCACCCGGAATGACGGCGAGCATTGAATTGGTGTGCTTCACTTGTTTTTTGATACCCTCAGTGACATGGGAGCCAATGGAGTCGTAGCTCAATAGAGACAGCTGTGTGAAAAAAGCCACTCTCTTCACTTAAATTTCTCTCAACCACTCAATCATCTTTTCTTCATCCATCCATCCATCCCTTCAAGTTAGCTTTGATGACAACGCTGCCTGGCCGGTTTTCTTTTGGCAATAACCATGGGTGGAAGTTTCTGGCCATTAGTCTGGCAGGCGAGTACTACAGCGCAGGATGACTGCTCATTCCCTGTTGTGTGAACATTAACTGTAGTGCTCCTTTTTTATCCAAATTGTGGTTTACAGGGATATCAAAGGTGACTGGAATCTTGCCCATGTTGATAATGTGTTCTGGACGGATCTTTATTTCAGCAGTCTTGCTTTTCAGCTTTTCTTGGTAGTCTTGAAACAGTAGTTTGTGTGCGGATGGAGAGATGACATCTTTTCAAAAACTGAACCACCCCACAAAGAAGGACCGCCTCTAAATTCATTGATGTTAAGTTTGCATGCTTCCGCTGTTGCCTTCATTCGAATAGCGATTGTACTGACACTTCTACTTGCTGCTTTCTGTTCAACAACCCAATGTTCGAGTTTGTCCTCCAACTGTAGCCATGTCGCTTTGTTGCCTTGGAAACTCTGTTTAGTCTTCTTTACTTGGCACAGATCCTCTTGTTGCTCCCTCCATTTCCACAGCAATGATTCGCTGTTAAATTCTCTCACTGCAGCTCTAGTTTCCTGCATGACTGATCGCCTTAAGTTTAAACTCTGCGTCATAAGGAATGCCTCGTAACAGGAGCCATTTTGGGGTCTTTACACAAACACAAAAATCGAAATGAAACGGCACGCTTCGCACAATCCTATATCCCGGCATGCACCGTGCGCTACTTCTTTTACAGGGGAAAATGGAGCCAGAGGCTACTTACCGTAGTTGCGAGACCTGTTGCGGCTCAATATTGATCCATATATAAGGCGCACTCGATTATAAGACACACTGTCTGCTTTGATAAAATGAAAGCCTCTTAGGTGCGCCTTATTGTGCAGAAAATACGGTCGTAGTTTTTCAAAATAATTAAGGGAATACACTGATATTTGTGTACTTTTACTGTTTGATGAATAATATTGTCAATAGCAGAAAGATAATGATGATAAAGCGAAGCTCTACCACCTACTATGAACCTACACTTGCCATCAGATGCAGTGTAAATGTTTTAATTGGCTCTTAATTTAACCGTCTTTGGTGATTTTACTCATGAGCTGAGCTGCTTTCCATGTACATTTTGTCTGGTCTTTAATTAAGTCATGTGTCTTTCTTTTTACAACAGGAATCTCTTTAAGTGTAGTTCCAATGTACCTTGGTGAGATAGCACCAAAGAACCTCAGGGGGTTTCTGGGTTTAGTGCCAAGCATCTTTATAGGCACAGGAGTCTTCGCTGCCCAAATCCTTGGACTACATGAACTATTAGGAAAGGTATGCGGTAAAACCATATCTCCTTGTTAACATTACCACTTGGATTGTGGAAGTGCCCTCAAGTGTGCTGGCACTTTCTGTCCCATGGGGATGCCAGGAGGCACACAGGATGATGCAGCATGACAGCATGTGTACCTGTTGGAGAAAATATTAATTGATGTATATGCTAACCCTATTCATGACAGTAATTTGGTTTCATCTCAGCCTCATGGACAAAATCGAACAATGTACCAAATAAACAGAGAACTAATCTTAGTCACAGTGCAAACAAAAAGCACAATATGTTACAAATAGATAAAACACCACTCCTACTATTAAAAGGGGAAAAAAATCAGGACTAATGGAATTAATACTATTTATAAGTTTCTGCTAGACATGCTTGGATGCTCAGCGTCAACTTCACAAGCAGCGGCCATTACTAAATATAGTCGTTGTAGGTAATCTTGTTTTTAATTTTAATTATTGTGAGTTGCTGTTTGTGTAAGTGTAGTTGCATACTTGTTCATTTGTTGACCCCTCTTTGAGCCATCACCTTACCTTGATGAAGTGGTTTGTGTGTCTCAATAATCCTAAGAGCTAAATTGTCAGGGGCTTCATGCTCCTGGTAGGGTCACTCACAGCAAAAATGTCCGAGGTGAATAACCAAACAAAGCATGGCTCAATAAACCTCTATCTTCTTCTTCTTTTTCTTTCGGCTTGTCCCGTTAGGGGTCGCCACAGCGTGTCATCTTTTCCATCTAAGCCTATCTCGTGCATCCTCCTCTCTAACACCCACTGTCCTCATGTCCTCCTTCACAACGTCCATCAACCTTTTCTTTGGTCTTCCTCTCACTCTTTTGCCTGGCAGCTCCATCCTCAGCACCCATCTACCAACATACTCACTCTCACCTCTGAACATGTCCAAACCATCGAAGTCTGCTCTCTCTAATCTTCTCTCCAAAACATCCAACTTTGGCTGTCCCTCTCATGACCACACTCGCACTCTCCATTCCTTTGTATTGTTAACCCAAAGTATTTGAAGTCGTCCACCTTCGCTATCTCTTCTCCCTGGAGCTTCACTCTTCTTCCTCCATCCCGCTCATTCACGCACATATTTTCTTTTTTACTTTGGCTAATCTTCATTCCTCTCCTTTCCAGTGCATACCTCTATCTTTCTTGGTGTTCTACTGCCTCTTCCCTGCTTTCACTGCAGATCACAATATCATCTGGAAACATCATGGTCAAGGGCGAATCCAGTCTAACCTCGTCTGTCAGCCTATCCATTACTACCGCAAACAGGAAGGGGATCAGCGTGGAACCCATATGCAGTCCCACCTCCACCTTAAATTCTTCTGACACACCAACAGTACTTCTCACTGCTGTTCTGTTGCCCTCATACATGTCCTGTACTATTCTAACATATTTCTCCACCACACCAAACTTGTGCATGCAGTACCACAGTTCCTCTGTTAGTACTCTGCCATAGGTTTTCTCTAGGTCTACAAAGATACAATGTAGTTCCTTCTGACCTTCTCTGTACTTTTCCTCCAGCATCCTCAAGGCAAATAGTGCATCTGTGGCACTCTTTCTAGGCATGAAACCATACTGTTGCTCGCAGATACTGACTTCTGTCCTGAGTCTAGCCTCCACTACTCTTTCCCATAACTTCATTGTGTGGCTCATCATCATCATTGCTCTGTAGTTTCCACAGTTCAGAACAT
Source organism: Syngnathoides biaculeatus (assembly GCF_019802595.1). Lineage (NCBI taxonomy): Eukaryota > Metazoa > Chordata > Actinopteri > Syngnathiformes > Syngnathidae > Syngnathoides > Syngnathoides biaculeatus. The sequence goes on from NC_084651.1 coordinate 28,002,288, forward strand.
CGCCTCTGTTCTTAAAAATGGGGACTAGCACACTTTTCCTCCATTCTTCTGGCATTTTCTCTCCTGGTAGTATTCTGTTGAATAAATCGGTCAAAAACTCCACAGCCACCTCACCAAACAAAAAAAAAAACCCAATGACCAGTCCAAAAATCAGATTTACTATACAGTGTTCTGTGCTTAAATTTCTTAGCCGGCAGACTGGAGTTGCAAATGTTTGGACACCAACTTGTGAAGGATACCCTCAAGCTGAAGAAGGAATTTATGGCCTGTGGGACTCCTGAAGCAGCTGATGGGTACTGGCTGGCCTAGCTGAATGCAGCTTTGGTCGTCACTGAAGCAAAAACCTGGGGATGGAGAAGTGTGGTGAGGCTAGAGAAAGATTCCAGATAGCTTCGAGGAAATTCTGGAAATTTGGTGACGAAGGAGGGGGAAGCAGTGCACCGTCAACACTGTGTATTGAGGATCGGTGCTGCTGACCTCAACTAGGGACGTTGTTCATCGGTGGTGAGAATACTTCAAAGGCCTTCTGAATTCCATGGACACACCATGAGAAAGCATAGTCTGGGTTCTCTGACAGGTTCTCCTATCTCTGGGGTTTGGGCCATGGGCTGGATGAGATTCGCCCAGAGTTCCTAAAAACTCTCGATGTTGTGAGGCTGTCCTGGTTGACACCCTTCAGCAACATCACGTGGATATCAGCGACAGTGCCTCTGGATTGGTAGATTTTGTTGTTGGTCCCCCTTTTTAAGCAGGGGGAGGGGGTGTTCCAACTATAGGGGGATCACACTCCTCAGCCTACCAGGGAAGGTCTATTCAGGGGTGCTGAGACAATGGTCCATTAGGAAGTTGAATCTCAGATTCAGCAATGTGGTTTTTGTCCTGGCGGTGAAACAGCGGACCAGGTCTACACCTTCAGCAGGGCCCTTGAGGATGCATGGGAACTCCCCAACCAGTATATATATGTTTTATCGACTTTGAGAAATACCTGATACAGTCTGTTTGGTGACTGGTGTGAGAGTTTGGTCTGCATTGATAGCAGATAGCAGAAGTCGGATTCATTTGAGAGTTGGACTCCACAAAGGCTGCCCTTTGTCACCTCTTCTGTTCATAACTTTTATGGAAACTGAATCATAGAGGGTCTCCGGTTTGCTGACCTTGGTATTACATGCTTTTTGCGAATAAATCTGGCTTCGTCAACCTGTGATCTCCAACTCCCACTGGAGCGGTTCGCACCAGAATGTGAAGGAGCTGGGATGAGAATCAGCACCTCCAAATCTGAGAGAATAGTGCTCAGTCGGAAAAGGGTGGTGTGCTATCTCCAGGTCAGGGCTGAGATGTCGCCCCAAGTGGAGGAGTTCAAGTATCTTGGGGTCTTGTTCACAAGCTCGACGTTCCGACCCTCACCTGTGGTCGCAAGCTGTGGGTCATGACCGAAAGAAGATTCCGAATACAAGCTGCAAAAATGTGTTTCCTTCAGGGTGTTTGGGCTCTCACTTAGAGATAGGGTGAGATGCTCAGTCATCCGGGAGGGGCTCAGCCACTGCTCCTCCAGATTAAGAGGAGCCAGATAAAGCGGTCGGAACATCTGATTCAGAAGCCTCCTGTACGCCTTCCTGGGAAGGTGTTCTGGCCAGGTCCCACCGAAAAGAGAGAAGTGGGAACACTTGGGGATCCCCCCAGAAGAGCTGGATGAAGTGGCTGGGAAAGGAGAAGACTGGGTTTCACTGCTAAAGCTCATGGCCCTGTCTTGGTCAGACATGGGCAGCACTACACGACATACTGTATATTCAGAGATCCCCATGTCCCATCTTCTATACAATTTCACCCTCACATGAGGCAATCCTCAAGGTCCTAATGGTGAACATCAAGGTACGCTTTCGGAGGGTTGCCGTATATAGAGACGACATCTCCCAAAAAAATCAAACATGCTCAACTTTATCTCTTGGCATCGTAGGGCTATTGTAGGGTCAAATCTATGGTCATGGATTATGTCTTTTTAATAGTTTTGTTGCACCCACTCTGGGAGCAAACTAATCCCTCTAATTTAATCTGATCCAGTAAGCAAAATCGTGACCATTTGAAATAAAATTGAGACTTTAACATGTACAAATTATTTTATACTGCAGGAGGAACACTGGCCTCTGTTTCTCTCTGTGGTGGTGGTACCTACATTTATCCAGTTACTTCTGTTGCCTTGGTTCCCAGAAAGCCCCAGATACCTCCTAATCGAGAAGCACAATGTCCATGCTACAATCACAGGTCAGAGGGATACATTCCCATACACTAAACATGCTGACAAGTGATTACAGTAAAAAAGTATTACTTTGCTCCAAGGGCTGAACCTTTGGTTTAAACATTTTCCTTGTAATATATGAAGAGTTCAGACGCAAAAGCAGATATAGCCACTTTTGTTGTTTCTCTAGATTCTTTGATGTACAGTATATATTTTATATATGATTTGATTATTTAATCTAGAGAAACAACAGAAATGGCTACATCTGCTTTTGCGTCTGAACTCTTCATATATTACAACGAAAATGTTTAAACCAAAGGTTCAGCCCTTCCAGCTAAATACTCCTTTGTTACTATAAACACTTCATCCATCCCAGCTGTCAACTGGCAGGAGCCAGGGTACACCCTGAACTGGTTGCCTGTCAATCGCAGGGCACATAGAGACAAACAGTCGCACTCACAATCACACCTAAGGGCAATTTAGAGTGTCCAATTAATGTTGCATGTTGTTGAGATGTGGGAGGAAACCGGAGTGCCCGGAGAAAACCCATGGAGGCACGGGGAGAACATGCAAACTCCACACAGGCGGGGCCAGGATTGAATCCGGGTTCTCAGAACTGTGAGGTCAACACTTGACCAGCTCAGCCACCGTATGAACTTTTCTGTTTGTCTCGATGTGCCCTGCGACTGGCTGGCAACCAGTTCAGGGTGTAGCCTGCTTCCTGCCTGTTGACAGCTGGGATAGGCTCAACTCTAAAATGGCCTTCTCCCACTAAATTGGTGGATATATTGTCCAATTGGACTAATAAATGGCTCATCCCAAATAATATGGCACATTTAAAGCTAAATTTTTACTTGGGATGTGTTCTGTGGTTTATTAATTTTTTTTGTTTGTTTGTGGTATTGTGTTATGATACCCCGTATCTGTTTCCCTAGCTCTGAAGTCGTACAGGGCCAATTGTAACATCCAGGCTGAGATTGAAGAGATGCAGGAAGAGCAACGTTCATTGTCATCTGTGAAGACATTGTCAGTGTGGAATCTGCTCCTTGATGATTCAGTTCGCTGGCAGGTCCTCAGTGTTGTGATCATCAACGTTGGCATGCAGCTCTCTGGCATTGATGCTGTAAGGATTTAAATGGACCCATGGATCTTTTCTTTTTTTTCTTAAGGGAACCAATCCCAAACGGCTAATTGGCAGTTAATTCTTGGAAATTCTACAATGTTTGGGGTTTAAAACTAGACTAAATTTCACTATATACTTATATAACTACCGGTCAGGTCCGCATCACCCCACGATTATGTACTGTATAGACTATAAGTTAGTGGTCAGACTCACATCTTAAAACCCCAATCACTTTTCATATTTACATAAATGAATGACAATCACAATGAAAATATTACTACTTTTCTTGTTTCCCAAAAAATATTCCAACATGAAAAATGTGAAAATAGGAAAATCTCTATTTAACCGTTGAGAGAATATGTTAGTATGTTTTAAGTGATATATTTTTAGATGCTCCTTCTATGTACAGAACATTTCTCATTGTAGTTTCAAATCACTTACTTTACTGAGGATCCCTCACCGTGCTTTGGCCACAGGTAGAATCCCGGGGCTGCTTCTTTTTTTAACGAAACTTTATGGAGATCTCAGTGAAGCGACAATTTGTACATGTGCAAAAGAAATGAGCATGAAGTGAAAATGGCGGTACTGTAGGATGAGTCAGAATGAAGTAAGATGCGTTTTATTCTTTGACTTGTTTTTATTCTAATGCAAATATTTGGTTTCAGGATTTGTTTCTGTCATTGGGATTCACATATCATTCTAAATACACACACACATCCGTAGTATGTATCAAAGTGATTTTTATATAAAGCAATGAAGCGGTAACTAAAGGCTTCAGCTCCTGCTCTAATTTAGGAGCATTCATAAATGACTGCCACATGTGTGTTTCTTTCGGCTTGTCCCTTTCGGGGTCGCCACAGCGTATCATCTCAGATGAACGCATATATATGTTTGGCACAATTTTTACGCCAGATGCCCTTCCTGACGCAACCCTTCTCAGTGAGTGGAGGCCCCATTGGGATACGAACCCACAACCCCTGGTTTACCAAACCAGTGCTCTCACCACTGAGCTACGAGGCCTCCAAATGTTGAATGAATGCCACATACAGTACCATAATTTCTCGAGTATAATTTGTCCTGAATTATGATGCGCACCGCCAACGTTGACCTAAAAAAATCAGGAAAACAGTTCTACCAATGTACAATGCGCACCACCAATTTGCGACTAGCCATATGCTCAAAATATTGCGAATTATCTGTATTTATATTTTGTTAGGTTTGTACTTGTATTGTTTTTCAAAAAACTGAAAAACAACCATTAATAATAATCATTGTGCATGTGCTGATGTAGCTGTACATAATCTTGGGACAGGCCACAGGACACGCTTGTCCTGGTCCCTGTAATTGTCAGAACAGAATCCGTCAACCAACTAAAATAAATGCTCAATGATGGCATATCATTTTATTAATACTCTTAAAAAATATTACAGTCTTAAATAAATATTTAACACTGTTTGACTTAAATATTTTTGGATTAAATATTTGTGCATAAAACATTTGTGCATAGTGAAGTTTATCCTCTACATTACACATCCTTGGCCAAGACTTCAAAAGCAACATCTGACTTATCTCGAATCTGAAAAATATCCATCATAGCTACCTTTGGTGATTGGTCCAGTTCTGTTGCCTCGAGAATTCATGAACAGTGATCCTATTTTGCTCCCACAGCATGTCATCCTCTGTGCCATCCATGGCGTTTGTGGGGATACATTTTTTGAATCCCAAGAGTTTTGGTTCCGCAGCTCAGCCTCTCTCCCACCTGACGTCATAGGAAACCTATGGCGTCAGGTAGCTATCAAAACAACGTGAGCTCAAACTACATAGAAACAAGGGTAATGTGCACATTTAAAAAAAAGCGACCATTTCAATTGTGTGCGCTCTCCTGTTTTTGGGTGCCCATGACGCTCGTATTATGTAGTTTGAGCTCACGTTTTTATACCCACCTGAAGCCATTGAGGCGAGCTATCATTGTTTCGGACTCATTGCAGATGCTCTACCAATTCCCTCGTCAATCTTGGATTCCATTCTTCCCTCACTTGTGAATAACACCCCAAGATAGTTGTACTCCTTCACTTGGGGCCTGATCTGTGGCGATGTGCACTGAGCACCTTACGGCCACAGCTCAGGTCGGCCGCCTCAGCAATGTAGGTGTGGAACATTGTCAACTCGAACATGGTGCATAGACACAAACAACAGTCAGGACACATCCTGATATCCGAAGGCAGATGGATGCTACGCTCATGTTCACTGGTGTGAAACTCTATGTACAGGTGCTGATCCAGCTGGCAATAAGTATACCCACACCTGCTCGTCGCAGGAGGCCTCAGAGCCCAAGTCATGTGCGGAGGCAACTGCAGCTATATCGAGTTGGAACATCTCAACCTCACACACCAGCTCAGGCTCCTTCCCTGCCAGAGAGGTGGCATTCCACATCCCTAGAGCCAGCTTCTGTAGCTGGAGGTCACATTGTCAAGGTCCCTGCCTTCGGCCACTGCCCAGCTCGTACTGGACCTGACCCCTATTGCCTCTCCCACAGGTAGTGAGCCCATGGGAAGGGGGACCCCTGTTACCCTTACGGACTGTGCCCAGTAGGGCCCCAAGGGTAGAAGTGAAGTGTTCAAGCCCCACCTCAGGGCCCAGCTCCAGATTCAGGGCAAGGGAAACTTCAATCCATTTATAGTTATCGTCTTTTTCCTGTGCTTTGTCTGGTCCCTCACCTCGGACCTGTTTGCCATGGGTGACTCTAGCAGGGGCGTGAAGTCCAGACAACTTATCTCCGAGCATCATTGGGAAACACAAACCCCACCACCATGACAAAGTGACAGCTTCCAAGAGGGGTCTCCGCAACTACTGAAATTTAAACCAACAAATGCCATCTTAAAATCTATATAGTCAGTCAATTTGCAAGAAAGTAAAACACTGAAACATGCATGTTGCAATGTAAATTCTCATAAAATTATGAAATCCCATCTAGACTCCTTTTATGGATCCCAAAAAGAGGGCATGTCAACTGAAAAGGAAGGCTCATGGTTAAGAACCAATTTTAATGGATAATCTAAACATCCACAAAAAAATATTAAAATGAAAAAATGCTGGGATTACAAATATATTCACACAAACCCCATGTTTCATTGTAGATCTGGTTCTACACCAATGACATATTTGAAAATGCGGGAATCCCTATGTCAGAGATCCCATACACGACAGCAGGCACAGGAGTTATAGAGATAATTGCTGGACTTATTGGGGTATGTTTAAATTTGTATGCAATTGAAACAAATTTGAAGCATTTAATTCACCGACAAGTCTTCATTAATGGCGTTCTTCTCTTGTAGTGTTTCACCATAGAGAAGCTGGGGAGGAGGCCTCTTTTGGTTGGAGGTTTCACCATGATGGGGATCTGCAGTGCTGGAATAACATTTACCCTAATTTTACAGGTGAGTGTTTCTATACTTTATGCAGCCCGAAGTGGAGCACAATTCCTGTGCATCGGTGGGCCGCTCCAAAGCCCGGATAAATGCAGAGGGTTGCGGCAGGAAGGGCATCCTGCGTAAAATTGCCAAACATATATGAGCGTTCATCAAACGTACACCATAACGGATAGGTCATGGCCTGGGATAACTACGCCTGCCCCTGGCACGGTTAATCTGCAAAGGGTAGGTAGAAATTCAGATATTGTATGTCAAAGACAAAAAGAGAAAAACAGCTTAGTCAGCATAAGAAGAAGAGGCATGCACAGACTCTACAACTATGTGTAGGGACTTTGAATGTTGGGACTATGACAGTAAAAGCTCAGTAGTTAGTTGACATGATGATAAGGAGAAAGGTTGATGTATTGTGAGAGCAAGTGGAAAGGGTGTCAGGCAAAAACCTTAGGAGCAGGGTTTAAACTATTTTATCATGGAGTAGATGGGAAGAGAAATTGAGTAGGGGTTATTTTAAAGGAAGAGCTGGGTAAGAATGTCTTGGAAGTAAAAAGAGTATCACATCGAGTAATGACGATGAAATTTGAAATTGAGGGTATTGTGTTTAATGTGATTAGCAGCTATGCCCCACAGGTAGGATGTGACCTCGAGTTGAAAGCGAAATTCTGGAAGGAACTAGACGAAGTAGTTCTGAGCATCCCAGAGAGAGAGAGTTGTGACTGGTGCAGATTTCAATAGACATGTTGGCAAAGGAAACAGGGGTGATGAAGAAGTGATGGCTAAGTACGGCATTCAGCAAAGGAACCTTGAGGGTCAGATGGCGGTGGACTTTGCAAAAAGGATGGAATTTGCAGTGGTGAACACTTATTTCCAGAAGAGACAGGAACATAGAGTGACCTACAAGAGTGGAGGTAGAAGCACGCAGGTGGATTATATATTGTGCAGACAATGTAATCTGAAGGACGTTACTGATTGTAAGGTAGTGGTGGGGGAGAGTGTAGCTCGACAGCATAGGGTAGTGGTGTGTAGGATGACTCTGGTAGTGGGTAGGAAGATTAAGAAGACAAAGGTAGAGCAGAGAATCAGGTGGTGGAAGTTAAAAATGGAAGAATGATGGATGGTCTTTCAGAAAGAGGTGAGAAATGCTGTAGCTGGACAGGAAGAGCTCCTGGAAGACTGCCAAGGTACTCAGAGAGGCAGGCAGGAGAGAACTTGGGGTGCCTTCTTGTAGGAAAGGCGAGAAGGAGACTCTGTGGTGGAACCCTAAAATATAGGAAGTCATCCAAGGAAAGAGATTAGCGAAGAAGAAGTGGGGCATGGAGAGGACTGAGTAGAGGCGGAAGGTATATTTTGAGTTGCGACTTAGGACACAGGTAGAGGTGGCGAAGGCTAAACAAGTGGCACATGACATGTACAGCAGGTTGGATATGAAAGAAGGAGAAAATGATCTCTCCAGTCTGGCCAGACAGAGGGATGGAGATGGGAAGGATGTGCATCGAGTAAAGGTTATAAAGGATAGCTATGGAAATATGTTGACTGGTGCTAGTAGTGTACTAAGTAGATGTAAAGAGTACTTTGAGAAATTAATGAATGAAGAAAATGAGAGAGAAAGTAGAGTGGAAGAGGCAAGCGTGAATGATCAGGAAGTGGCAATGATTAGTAAGGGAGAAGTTAGTAAGGCACTGAATAGAATGAAAAATGGAAAGGCATTTGGTCCTGGTGACAAACCTCTGGAGGTATGGAAGCAATTTGGAGAGGTGGCTGTGGAGTTTTTGACCAACTTATTCAATAAAATAGCGGGAGAGAAGATGCCAGAAGAATGGAGGAAAAGTGTGGTAGTCCCCATTTTTAAGAACAAAGGGGATGTTCAAAGCAGTGGAAACTAAAGAGGAATAAAGATGATGAGCCACACAATTAAGTTTTGAGAAAAATTAGACTCAGGAAAGAAGTATCTGCGAGCAACAGTATGGTTTCATGCCTAGAAAGTCCCACAGATGCATTATTTGCCTTGAGGATGCTCGTGGAAAAGTTTGAAAAGGTCAGAAGGAGCTACATTGTCTCTTTGTAGACCTAGAGAAAGCCTATGATCAGTTACCAAAAGTGGAACTGTGGTACTGCATGTGCAAATCTGGTGTGGCGGAGAAATATGTTAGAATAGTATGAGGGCAGCAGAACAGCAGTGAGATGTGCTGTAGGTGTGTCAGAAGAATTTAAGGTGGAGGTGTGACTGTATCAGGTATCCACGCTGATCCCCTTCCTGTTTGCGGTAGTAATGGATAGGTTGACAGATGAGGTTCGAGTGGAATCCCCTTGGACTATGACGTTCGCAGATGATATTGTGATCTGCAGTGACAGCAGGGAGCAGGCAAAGAACAATTAGAAAGATGGAGGCACGCACTGGAAGGAGAGGAATGAAGATTAGCCGAAGTAAAACAGAATATATGTGCACGAATATGAGGGGTGGAGGAGTAAGAGTGAAGCTCCAGGGAGAAGAGAAAGCGAGGGTGGATGACTTCAAATACTTGGGGTCAACAATACAGAGCAATGGAGAGTGTGGTAAGGAAGTGAAGAAACGGGTCCAAGTGGGATAGAAGAGTTGGCGTAAGGTGTCTGGTGTTCTATGTGACAGAAGAGTCTCCGCTAGGATGAAGGGCAAAGTTTATAAAACAGTGGTGAGGCCGGTCATGATGTACAGATTAGAGACAGTGGCACTGAAGAAACAACAGGAAGCAGAGCTGGAGATCGCAGAAATGAAGATGCTGAGGTTCTCGCTTGGAGTGAACAGGTTGGATAGGATTAGAATGGTTAGATGACACGCTGTGGTGACCCCTAACGGGACAAGCCGAAAGGAAAAGTCTTTGTGTCCTTTGGTAAAGTAGTCAATCAAACACAATTGACACGTGTTGTTAATTAGTCCAGATTTTAAATATGTAGATTACTCATCTCAAAATTTGAGGTTAGATATTTAATTAAAAAAAAAATAAATGAAGTAAAATATAGAATATATAAACATGTACATAAAGACACACACCCGCACACGCACACACAAAGTATATACAGAATCATTACTAAAATACCTTGAAGCTGATGAGACTGGAATTAGTTGAAATGCATACTTATTAACAAATCACAGTACTTCTCAGACAGATGATTGTGGTCTTTTCTTTCATTAAAAAAAGGGTACAGACAATTTACCTTTGCTCTGTGCACAAAGAAAAAACACTCACTATTGTGTAATCCCACAGGCTTAGTTATTACCCAGACTGCTTTGGGAAATCCAGCACAGCGTGTATTCAACCTTTGCTGTACACAAAGAAATATCAAATCTATGAAAGCATTGTGAATCAAAATGATCCTCACTAGGGTCATGAGTGTGCTGGAGCCTATCTCATGTAATTTTGGGTGAGAGGAGTGGTCTACCCCTGACTCGTTGCCAACTATTGCAGGTCACATACTGTATAAACAAACGGCAGTCTGCTCTCATATTCACAATTAGTGGACAATTTGTACTCTTCAATTAAACTACCATGCATGTTATGGGGATGTGGGAGGAAACTGGAGTACTCTGAGAAAACCCACACGAACATAGGGGAGAACATGAGAACTCCACACAGGTGAGGCCATACAGGGAAGAAAATAATTATTTGAACACCCTGCTATTTGGCAAGTTCTCCCACTTAGAAATCATGGACGGGTCTGAAATTTTCATCAGAGGTACATGCCCACAGTGAGAGAGATAATCTATAAAGAAAAATCCAGAAATCACAATGGAGGATTTTTTTAACAATTTATTTGTGTGCTACAGCTGCAAGTAAGTATTTGAACACATGAGAAAACCAATGTTAATTTTTGATAAAGTTGTTGTTTCCTGTAGTTGTTCAACCAGGTTTTTACACTCTGCAGGAGGGATTTTGGCCCACTCTTCCACACAGACCTTCTCTCGATTAGACAGGTTTCTGGGCTGTTGCTGAGAGACACGGAGTTTCAGCCTCTTCCAAACGTTTAACATTGGGTTTAGGTCTGGAGACTGGTGAGGCCACGCCAGAACCTTGATATGCTTCTTAAGGAGCCACTCCATGGTATTCCTGTCTGTGTGCTTCGGGACGTTGTCATGTTGAAAGACCCAGCCACAACTCATCTTCAGTGCTCTGACTGAGGGAAAGAGGTTGTTCCCCAAAATCTCCCAATACATGGCCGCGGTCATCCTCTCCTTAAAACAGTGCAGTCGTCCTGTCCCATGTGCAGAAAAACACCCCCGAAGCATGATGTTACCACCCCCATGCTTCACAGTAGGGATGGTGTTCTTGGGATGGGACTCATCATTTGTCTTCCTCCAAACTCGGTGAGTAGAATTATCACCAAAAGGTTCAATTTTGGTCTCATCTGATCACAAAACTTTCTCCCATGACTCCTCTGTATCATCCAAATGGTCATTGGCAAACTTAAGACAAGCCTTGACATGTGCTGGTTTAACAAGGGGAATCTTCCATGCCATGCATGATTTCAAACAGTGACATCTTAGTGTATTACCAACAGTCACCTTGGAAACGGCGCTCCCAGCTCTTTTCAGGTCATTGACCACGTCCTGCCGTGTAGTCCTCAGCTGATTCCTCACCTTTCTAAGGATCATTGAGACCCCACGAGGTGATATCTTGCATGGGGCTCCACTCCGATTGAGATTGACCGTCATTTTAGCTGATGCCATTTTCTAATTATTGCTCCCACAGTGGACCTTTTTTCACCAAGCTGCTTGGCAATTTCTCTGTAGCCCTTTCCAGCCATGTGGAGTTGTTTAATTTTGTCTTTGGTATCTTTGGACAGCTCTTTGGTCTTGGCCATGTTCCAAGTTCAAGTCTTACTGATTGTATGGGGTGGACAGGTGTCTTTATGCAGCTAACAACCTCACACAGGTGCATCTAATTCAGGATAATACATGGAGTGGAGGTGGACTTTTAAAGGCGGCCTAACAGGTCTTTGAGGGTCAGAATTCGAGCTGATAGACAGCTGTTCAAATACTTATTTGCAGCTATATCACACAAATAAATTGTTAAAAAATTATTGTGATTTCCAGATTTTTCTTTTTAGATTATCTCTTTCACAGTGGACATGCACATACAATGAAAATTTCAGACCCCTCCATGATTTTTAAGTGGGAGAAGTTGCAATAAAGCCGGGTGTTCAAATACTTATTTTCTTCATTGTGTTTGAACCTCGGTGCTCAGAACTTTGAGGCCAATATATCCATCATGCCACTGCACTGCAATTTAAAATGTTGGTTTTCATGACAGGTCGTTTTTATATGTTGAAATGTAGGGTGTCACAACTATGGACAAAATCATAATCACAATTAGTTTAATAATTCACATGTAAGGGGAAAAACAATACTGTACTAATTTTCAACAAACAATTAACAGTCTTGAGTCCAAAACGAATATCTAAATAAGAAAAAAAAACACTAATAATAGTTAGGTTTATGGTTTGGGTTTAGGTTGGGTCAATAAAAACAGGCTAACTGCATAAATATGCTGTTTTGTAGTGCAAACAAAAAATAACAGCTCAATGGCAACAAATATAGTTTAGACATTAAAGGCAATAATAATAATAAATAAAGGCCATGAGGCTCCAAACACCAACTTTTAATTTGAAAAGGAAGGGCCCGTCTCCATTACCTTGCCTGGCCATTTGACAGTTGTGCACAGTTACAAACTGCAAATACAGTCGTGAGTTCATGCTTTATTTATGCCTGGCATTTTTCACTGTGGTCACACCAGCCTCTGGTCAAAGTCAAGGCAGCTGCTACAATTGTTCATGCGAAGCCAGTGGTTTTCAAACTTTTTGGAGATCAACTTCCCCCCTCGTCCCCCGTTTCAAATTGACAATATTTTTCAGTGGTAGCACTGAAAATTTCACGGGGACCTGAACCAATTTGTGCCCCCCCCCCTCCCTGTCACTGTACTACGCATTAGGGCAGGGGTTTCAAACTCAATTTACCTTGGGGCCGCTGGAGGCAGCGTCCAGCTGAGGCTGGGCTGGAGAGCCGGTGCACATGCACTTGCGGCCAATTTCAATTAGAAATTTAAAAGAAAATTCAATCTTCTCAAAGACCTTTTTTTTTTTTTTAAGTTAAACACATTAATATAAACTAGGAGGTAGCACAGTGGTGCAACTGGTTAGACCATTGGCCTCACAATTCTGAGGTCCAGGATTCAAATTCCAGCCCAGCCTGTGTGGAGATTGCACATTTTCCCCGTGCCTGCGTGGGTTTTCTCCGGGCATTTCAGTTTCCTCCCACATCCCCAAAAACATGCATTAATTAGGGACTCTAAATTGGCCTTTGGTGTGGTTGTCAGTGCGACTGTTGTCTGTCTCTATGTCCCCTGGGATTGGCTGGTAACCAGTTTTGAATTTACCCCACCTCTTGCCTGGGATTGGTGCCAGCACCACCACGACCCTGGTGAGTTTAAGCGGCTTGGAAAATGAATGAATGAAAATAGACAAAGATCCTTGTGTCAACAAGTTGTGTACAAAACTACTTGTAAAACGCTACATCGCATCGTTGCTGTAATTTTAAGAAAAATATTTCTCTGCTTGCACGTGCCCGAAAGCCATATATCCCACCATGATTGGTTGGCTTTGCACACAACACTGTAAAAGTTCCATTCATGTAAAACTTGAGGGCTGCACTAACAAACTTTCATATTAAGGTGGGGGACACAAAACTAGGCCGCCAGTTTGAGACCAATGCATTAGGGTAACATGCTACTTCTGGGTTAACATTGTATAAGGGCCAACTTCAAAATAAAAGCCTCACATTAATAATACATTGTACATAGATGCCATTTGGACACGTATTGTAAAGGATTCATGGCTTGCATTGCCAGTGTGTGACCATAAAGCTTAGCATGAACATCCAGGCTTTCTTTTGCTGAGCCACTTCACCTCACAAGGGTCCATCCCAGCCAACTTCGGGCAGGAGACCAAGCACACTCTGAACTGGTTGCAAGCCAATCACTGAGCACATAGAGAAAACCAGGTTCCTAGTCTTTAAAGTGGTCATAAATCCTCTGTGTCTACTACGTCTTAATTCCTCTGATGCCTTGTGGCAGGTTGGCAGTAGCTCTCCTGAAGCTTACCTCGTTCCAAACTCTGAAGGCAGCTGGGCCTTCAGGAGCCTGTGGACTTCCCCTGTCAACCATGGCTTCTGGTTGGCCCTGATTGAGATGGTTCTGGAGACTGTGACGTCATCCATGCACTTCCACATGTAGTCAGTGACAGGCTCCATGTACTCCTGGAGATCTATGATTTTGTTTAGTGTCTGCCTGTTTGAACATTATTCAGCCTGTGGTGGCAAAACAGTCCTTGGGTGCCTCTGATGACCCCTCTGGCCACACCGTAAATTCTACTTGGCTGGTATGTCACCTTAACCAGTGGTCTGTATCCAGGCATTAGCATGAAAGTAGTGTGGTCTGAGGTTCCCAGGTGGGGGACGGGGAGGGCTTTGTAGGCTCCTTTGTGAGTTGTGCAAACCTTGACCAGGATTTTGTTCCTGTTGTGGGAAATTTAACATGTCCATCAAGTTGTGGGAATGTGGTCTTGGGGTTGGTATAGTTAAAATCCCCACCAAGATGAGAAAGGCATCAGGGCACAATGTCTGCTGGTCATTGATGAGCTGGTGGAGTCTGTACAGCACCTCGCTCCTGTTAGTTGAGCTGGGTGGGATGTAAATGGCCGCCAGCAGAGTCAGAATCAGCTATAATGCCCAAGTATGTAACAAAACAAAATGAATTTGTCTCTGGCAGTCGGTTCCACCCTGGTACGAGATTCATGTTATGTACTGAGAAGAAGAACCAACAACAACAAAAAACAAAATACATTCAATTAATAGAACTATTTCTTATAAGAGTCAGAGTTGTGCCAAGATGCAGATTCATCAAGCGTTTAGAGTAGTCTCAATGCGTCAACCCCTGACCTTATGTTACGGTGAAGAAAATAAATATTTGAACACCCTGCTATTGCAAGTGGTCCCACTTGGAAATCGTGGTATGGTCTGAAATTTTCATCATAGGTGTATGCCCACTGTGAGAGAGCTAATCTAAAAAGAAAATTCCAGAAATCACAATGTATGAATTTTTAACGGTTTATTTGTGTGATGCAGCTGAAAATAAGTATTTGAACACCTGTCTATCAGCTGGAATTGTGACCCTCAAAGACCTGTTAAGTCCACCTTTAAAAGTCCACCACCACTCCATGTATTATCATGAATCAGATGCACGTTTGTGAGGTCATTAGCTGCATAAAGCAAAGCAAAGGAAATTTATTTGTATCGCACATTTCATACACACTCAATGTGCTTTACGTGATTACAGGCATTTGAAAAATAAGAGATTAAAGATTTAAAATGGGATAAAATAATAAAAATGATGTAAAACATTTAAAAAAAAAAAAGACAAAACCGCATACAATGCAAGTAATATGATTAATATGCGGAAATATTTTAAAAAGCATGAGAAAAATGAGAGTTTCCAACCTGGATTTAAAAATATTCACACTTGGGGCTGACCTCACCTCTGTTGGCAACTTATTCCATTTATATGGAGCATAAATGCTGCTTCACCATGCTTTGGACTCTGCGCTCCAGTGTTTGAGCTGAGTCAGTCGATCTCAGAGCTCTACTGGGTTTGTATTCTGAGAGCATTTCTTTCATGTATTTAGAACCTAAATCATTTAGTGATTTATAGACCAGTAGCAGAACTTTGAAATCTATTCGAGAGCTGACTCAAAGCCAGTGCAAGGACTTGAGGATGGGCGTTATATACTCTGACCGGTTTGTTCTGGTCAGAACGCGAGCAGCAGCATTCTGAATGTGCTGCAGCTGTTTAATCCTCTTTTTAGGGAGTCCAGTCAGATGACCATTACAGTAGTCAAGTCTACTTGAGATAAAAGCATGGATGAAATTTTCCTGGTCTGGTTGACACATACAAGGCTTGACTCTTGATATGTTTTTCAGATGGTAGAAGGCAGTTTTTGTGATTGATTTGATACGATTGTTGAAAGTTAAGTTGGAATCAATCAGAACATCAAGGTTTTGGACTTGGTCTTTGGTTTTTAAAGACAGCGAGTCCAGATGTTTACTAACAGCAATTCTCTTTTCTTTATTGCCCAAATCAATTGTCTCAGTTTTTGTCGTGATTTAGTTGAAGAAAAATTTGGCTCATCCAGATAAATAATAATAATAATCCGGATAAATTTAAAGAGTTGTGTCAGGAAGGGCATCCGCCGTAAAACTGTGCCAAACACAAGGAGTGTTCATCAAATTAATCCCATACCGGATCGGTCATGGCCTGGGTTAACAACGTCCGCCCACGACACCATTAACCTGCACGGCATCAGTAGAAATTAAGATACTGTGGGTTGAAGACATAGAAGAGGAGGAAAGCAGGTTAGTCGACAGAAGAAGAGGAAGTCACAGAGCCTATAACTGAATGTAGGGACTTTGAATGTTGAGAATATGTTAGGAAAAGGTCAGGAGTTGGTTTACATGATGATGAGGAGAAAGGTTGATATATTCTGCATCCAAGAGACCAGGTGGAAAAGTAGTACGGCTAGAAGTTTAGGAGCAGGGTTTAAATTATGTTACCATGGAGTAGATGGGAAGTGAAATGGAGTAGGGGTCAGTTTAAAGAAAGAGCTGGCTAAGAACATCTTGGAAGTGAAAATAGTATCAGATAGAGTGATGAGGCTGAAATTTTAAATTGAGGGTGTTATGCAGAATGTGATTTGCGGCTATGCCCTACAGGTAGGATGTGACCGAGAGTTGAAAGAGAAATCCGGGAAGCAACTAGATGAAGTAGTTCTGAGCAGAGATTGAGATTGGTGGAGATTGTAATAGACATGTTGGTGAAGGAAAAAGGGGTGATGAAGAAGTGATTGGTAAGCAGGGCAACCAGGAAAGGAACTTTGAGGGACAGATGATGGTGGACTTTGCATAAAGGATGGAAATAAGCGTAGTGAACATTTTTTTCCAGAAGAGGCAGGAACATATAGTGACATTCAAGAGCGGAGGAAGAAGCACGCAGGTGGATTATATTCTATGCAGGCGATGTAATCTGAAGAAGGTTACTGACTGCAAAGTAGTGGTAGGGGAGAGTGTAGATCGACAACACAGGATGATGGTGTGTAGGATAACTCTGTTGGTGGGGAGGAAAATTAAGAAGACAAAGGTAGAGCAGAGAACCAGGTGGAGGAAGCTGAGAAAGGAAGAATACTGTGCGGCCTTCCGGAAAGAGGTGAGACAGGCGCTCAATAGACAGGAGGAGCTCCTATAAGACTGGACTGCTACAGCCAAGGCGATCAGAGAGACAGGCAGGAGAGTACGTGGTGTGTCTTCTGGTAGTAAAAGGGAGACGGAGACCTGGTTGTGGAACCCCAAAATACAGGAAGTCATACAAGGAAAGAGATTAGTAAAGAAGAATTGGGACAGTAAGAAGACTGAGGCGAGGTGAAAGGAGAACATTGAGATGCAACATAGGGCAAAGTTAGAGGGGGCGAAGGTTAAACAAGAGGCATATGACATGTACACCAAGTTGGACACGAAAGAAGGAGAAAAGGATCTCTACAGGGTGGCCAGACAGAGGGATATATATGGGAAGGATGTGCAGCAGGTAAGGGTGATTAAAGATAGAAATGGAAATGTGTTGGCTGATGCCAGTAGTGTGCTGAATGGATGGAAAGAATACTTTGAGAAATTGATGAATGAAGAAAATGAGAGAGAAGGAAGAGCAGAAGAGGCAAATGTGAAGGACCAGGAAGTGGCAATGATTAGCAAGTTTGAAAGGCACTACAAAGGATGATAAATGGAAAGGCAGTTGGTCCTGGTGACATTCCAGTGGCAGTATAGAAGCAGTTTGGAGAGGTAGTTGTGCAGTTTTTCCACCCAGTTATTCAACAAAATACTAGCGGGTGAGAAGATGCCTGAAGAATGGAGAAAAAGTGTACTATTTCCCATTTTTAAGAACAAAGTGGGCTTGCAGAGCTGTGACAACTATAGAGGAATAAAGTTGATGAGCCATACAATGAAATTATGAGAAATAGTAGTGGAGAGTAGACTCAGGTCAGAAGTCAGTATCTCCAAACAAACAGTATGGTTTCATTCCTAAAAAGAGTACCGAAGATGCATTATTTGTCTTGAGGATGTTAATTGACAAGGTCAGAAGGTACAAAGAGAGGAACTGTGGTACTACATGCGTAAGTACGGTGTGGCAGAGAAATATGTTAGAATAGTTCAGGACATGTATGAGGGTACCAGAACAGTGGTGAGGTCAACGCGTGCTTGAGCTGTCTGGCCAACAAGACCTCTTGCCTGCGACCTATGGGTGGGCTGCAGCCACTCACAATTCCCTCTCGCCCCTGGTCACACATTTCTCTAGACTTCGTTACAGGTCTACCCTGCTCCCAGGGAAACACAGTGGTACTCTCAGTCATCGATCGGTTTTCTAAGATGGTACACTTTTGACCAGCTGATAATATTCCGTCTGCCAAGCAGACTGCGCAACTACTACTAGACAAAGTCGTCCGCTATCATGGCCTGCCAGTGGATGTAGTGTTGGACAGAGGACCGCAATTTGTGTCTCGATTCTGGAAGGAGTTCTGCACCCTCATCGGGGCAAAAGTAAGTCTCACTTCAGGTCATCACCCGGAGTCCAATGGCCAAACAGAAAGAATAAATCAGGACCTGGAGACCAGTCTACGCTGTCTGTCATCGCATGATCACAGCACTTGGAGCCAGCACCTTGGATGGGTGGAATATGCCCACAACTGTCTTCCTTCCACTTCCACGGGTATGGCTCCGTTCCATATCGTTCATGGTTACCCTCCCTCACTGTTTCCATCTGTGGCCGCTGATTCCGTGGTGCCATCCGCATTGGCAGTGGTGACATGCTGCCAGCGGACCTTGAAAATAGCCCAAAAGACGCTACTACGCATGGGCAGCTCCTCCAAATTCACGGCAGACCTCAAGAGAAGAAGGGCACCAGTGTTCAACGTGGTACAACGTGTATGGCTGTCCACAAAGGATCTTCCGGTGCGGACGGAGTCACACAAGCGAGCTCCTTGGTTCGTCGGTCCCTTTCCTATCACCAAGATCATTAACCCTGTCACTGTTTCCTTGAAACTTCCCAGATCGATGAGGGTTCATCCCACGTTCCATGTAAGCCAGCTTCGACCAACTCATCCATCGCCATTAGTCCCCCCCAGTCAAACAACCCCCCCCAGACCCCCGGCATGATCGATGGAGGTCCGGTGTACTCGGTACGCCGACTTTTATCATCCCATCATAGAGGGAGGGGTGTTCAATACCTGATGGATTGGGAAGGGTATGGACCTGAAGAATGTTCCTGGATCCCGTCCCGTTTTATTGTTGACCCTAGCCTTATTGGAGACTTCCATGCATCCCATCCTGAGGCTCCTGGGTCGGCTGGAGCCGGATGTTAAGGGGGGGAGTGGGGGGGTACTGTCATGGTCCTGCCGGTCCCAGCCCTGGCGGTGCAGGTCCCCCTGCACATCTGCACATCATCGGGGTTAATTAACCCCAGTATATTTAGGACCCAGCGGACGGTCTGGCATTGCCAGATCGTTGCCATCCATGCTTCGTTCCCGCACTTCCTCGTTCCTGATCCTGAACCCCTGTGTACCGACCTCCGCCTGTCCTCTGACCAACCCCGTAAGGTTGACACTCTTGATACTGCTGCTTACTGTGACTGACTCTCCGGCTTACGACCTTGGAACGAATAAAGATCTTCCTTTAACTGCCTCCCTGTCTCCCGAGTCGTGCATTTGGGTCTGCCCTGGTGTTCTGATTTTGCCAGTCCTCAGTGTTAACTATTTTATCCTGTAAAAGGGAACATGAAAAAAAAATGCTTTGCGGCCATGAAAACTAATTGAGATTTAGAAATGCAATGACACATCTACCTAAATAATTGAAAAGTTTTGGTATTGGTATTTGTGATGCTGCTACTGTAACCCGAAGTCATGTCATGAGTCTTGCTACTGATGTGTTATTATTTCACTGTGTTTTAATGTATCCTGAAGCAGAGAACTTAAAAAAAATGAAAAAAACACACTTCAACATCTTTGTCATGACAGAGTAACAGACGAAATTCCCACCATGAAAACTAGGTGGCATTCATGGACGCTTCCACCCTCCAAGTAGTTGGCTATTGGAGTTGTTAATTGTATTGCATTATTCACACCTCGAAATGAACTTATTCTCAATTTTTTTGTTTATCAAAATGATGGACTGGTCTTACAGTACTTTGTAACAACACTTTAAATATACAGCTTTGCATACACAGGAACAATATGTACATATTTTTTTCATTTTTGGAATTAATGTGGGAAACATACTTTCCGTTTCAATACGGTTTTAAAAAGTCTTAAATAACTACAGATCAAATGGCAACTAAACTTTTATCCATCAATTATTGGGTGTGCAATCAATTTTAGACTTCATCATCACTACCATTATCATCATCATTATCGACTTTCGTAAAGGGCAACATTGTGCTAAATAACTTGTGTCATTTAACTGAAATTCACCAATCAGACTGCATAAGGATCGCACACAAACCCTTTGTGGACCAATCAAAGGGGCTCATTTTGGAGAATGAAAAAAAAAAAATCCATGAGTCTTTACAGACTCAGAAAAGAAAAGTTTTAGTGTAGTCTGAAATTATGACTGCTCATACATGGATATTTCAGATGACCTTTAACTTCAGGAAACACCTTGCTGTAGGGTACAGTAGTCTCTGTCTTTCTCTCTCGCTCTCTCTTGCATACATTCAGGCTATTCACCTATCCATCCATCCATCCATCCATCCATCCATTTTCTGAGTGGCTTTTTCTCACGAGTCACGGGAGTGCTGGTGTCTATCCCAGTTGTCGTCGGGCAGGAAGCAGGGTTGAGCTTGAACTGTTTGCCACCCAATTGAAGGGCACATGTAGACAGACAACAACAGTCACACTCACAATCACACCAATGGGCAATTTAGAGTCTCCAATTAATACATGTTTTTGAGATCTGGGAGAAAGTCGGGGTGCTTGTGGATTACATGCAAACTCCACACATCTGGGGCCAGGATTTGAACTCTCCATCAGAACTGTGAGGCCAACACTCTATCGCTGCTCCATCATGCCGCCACATGCAGGCTATCAATAATCAATTTGATATCCATGCTATAAAAAATGAAGTTACAACAACAACAAAATCAGAAGTCACAATTTAATCTATTTTAATAAAGACACCCATAAAAAAGAATGGCAGAATAACCAGAATGGCAAAGGCTCAGGCTATGATCAGCCCCGGGATGATCAAAGACATTCTGGAGTTTCCTGTAAGTACTGTGACAGTGAGAAGATGTCTATGTAAAGCTAATCTATTTACAAGAATCCCTGCAATGTCCCTTGGCTTAAAAAAAAAAAAAAAAAAAAAAAAAAAAAAAAAAGCCATGTCCAGAGGAGGCTACAATCTGCCAAAGAACACGGTAACTGGCCTAAAGAGAAATGGAGGAACGTTTTGTGGACCAATGTGAGTAAAATGGTTCTTTTTGGGTCCAGGGGTTGGAAACAGTTTGTGAGACGACCCCCAAACTCTGACTTTGAGCCACAGTACATAATGAAGACAGTGAAGCATGGTGGTGCAAGGATCATATTCTGAGCATGTTTTTCCTACTATTGTGTTGGGCCCATTTATCGCTTACCATGTATCATGGATCAGTTTACATATGTCAAATTACTTGAAAAGTTCAAGTTGCTTAATGCTAAAGAGGACATGCCCTTAAAATGGGTGTTTTAACAAGACAATGACCCTAAAACCAAGAGTAAACATGCAAAGTCTCGGTTCCAAACCAACACAGTTAATGTCACGGAGTGGGCAGACCAATTCCTGAACCCTAATCCAATCAAGATTTTGCGGTGTGACATCCAAAATTCTGTTTCTCGAACAAAACCAAGAAATATAAATTAATTGTGGAATGTCGTTAAGGCATCTTGGAGTGGAATAACAGCTGAAAGTTGCCACAAGTTGGTTGACGCCATGCCAAATAGATGTGAAGCAGTTATAAAAGAAAACTGTGGTCATAAAACGAAATATTAGCTTCGCGATTCAACGGATTGGTAAATCCAACAATCAAAATAGTTTTTTTTACACAATAATTTTGAGTTTGTAGTCAACGGCAGACTTTTTTTTAACACACCCCTTTCAACAAATTGCATTTAATGATTGCTGGGTCTTATTGGTTTTCTGACAATCTATTGCGCCTACCGGTAAGTTGTTCAACATCTAGGAATAAAAAATATTTTGATAATGTGGATTAATCCGTTTAGTCACAAAGGACTGTGTCATGATCCTATCGCTCCAGCCGGGCTGTGCGGGTGCCCGCGTGGTTGCGCTGATTGGGAGGCGCACACCTGCGCCTCATGCGGACTGATTAGCCTGTGTATTTCTATGACCCCGTTGACGACTGGTCGGCGCCAGTTCGTTGAGCTTCATCTCCCGTTCGAGTGCTCCGGTATCCCTGATCGACAACCCGTGTGTACCAACCTTCCCCTGTTCTCCGACCAACCTTGTAAGCCTGACTCCTTTGATACTTCTGCCTGCTTTGATCGTTCTCCTGTGTACCGACTCCTGCCTGCCCGGTCACCTGCTCTCTTCGCCCGACGTCCCAACTACCGCTGCTGCACCTGACTGCCTGCTCGATCCCGGACCACGATATAATAAACGTTTCTCCCTGAACTACCTTGCATCGTCAGATTCCTGCATTTAGGTCCTACTACCGTTCCGATGGGACTTGACAGACTTCTTTTATTTAAACACCGCTGAAATTATTTTGCTCTCAATATTTTATATAAGAAAAAATAGGATTTAAACTTCGATGTTTGTATTTTTTAAATCCACTGTAGATGTAAGTGTACAATGTCAGAAAGTCACAAAAAAAGTCCAACTGTGCAGAAAAACTCATGAATCACAGAAATTGCAAAATTCTACAACGTGTTCATGCTACATTAGTTTTCTATTATTTCGAGCCACACCCCTAGAAGAAATAATGGGTATCTTCCATTGTTTTTCCAACTGAGTCACAATCTATTTCTTTTGTTATCACCTGACATTTTTTTTTCTTTCTGCAGACACGTTTATCTTTCATACATTATGTGAGTGTTTGCTGTGTTGTCGGCATCATCGCTGGATTCTGTATCGGCCCAGGCAAGTTACTTTTCATCATATGTTGATTGACAAGTTTTGAACAAGAACACACATCCCTTTATTCAATTAGAGCCATATTCTTCCAACTGTATAAGAGGACAAGGCATGCTGGTGTGTGCTTTTCTGACAATGCAGATTTTGTCATTTGAAAAATGAGGTTCTGTGAGTGAGCCATAAGCACGTTTTAGTCATGACAATGAAGTGTATTCCAGCTGTGTGGAGGAAGTAACTTGGAGACCAAAGTTTGTTCTAATTATTTTCCATGAGAAGTGTCAGAGCTGCAAGCAACAGGTCAGATGATGCATTGCGTTTGAGAGAGGGAAGACCATTAAACTATGAACTATAATTGGAAGAATCTATTTCATTACAAAATCATAAAATGTATAAAGGCATCTTCTTAACATTAACCATTAAATAGGAAAAACAATTACTCGAATAAGGTCGAAACACCCCCTGCATCCTCTCGTCACCCTGCAAGGCACCACATGAAACACCAGATCGTCAAATAAACCATTGTCAACTCATGCTTAAATCTTAAATTTATTTATTTGACTGGCTAACCTCCTTGGGGGTGTCAATGCTCCGCAGCTTCCCATCAACAAAAACAAGAAGCAACAAAGAGAGGAGAAGTCATTTTTCAACCATCCCCTATGGCCACATACGCAAGGGACCCTAAACTGGAAGACAAAGAATACACAGTAAAATACATAAAGCTTGGGCAAAAGAAATAAATCAGTAAAATAAGAATATAAAATAAAATGGCAAACTTAACATATAGAAAGCAAAGATATTCAAAAACGAGGCTGCTTTCCATATGGTGTATTGTTCGTAACACTTCCAGTCTGTTGCATCGAAATTCCAGAGAAGTCTGCCCAGGGCCTGTTGTCCATAATCACAGTCCATACACCAGTCCAAGAGTTCAACTCCATACACACGGGAACCTGATCAGCTCCAGAACGAATTAAAAAAAAAAAAAAAATAAAAAAAAATATATATATATATATATATATATATATAAATATATATATATTCCAGCATTTTGCAACTAACTAAACATAGATGGCCAAACGGGTCTCCCAGAAAGGATTGGAGGAAGAGGACTTGGATGCACAGGGCAAACGCACTCAGGGCCTGGAAGCAAGGGGCGGCAAAATAATTTGACTGGACTGAACACCGGTAGAGAAAAACCCAAATCAGTCTCCAAGTCAGAATCAGGCAGCCGGTTGTTTAAATTCAGGTCTTCCTCATAATCCAAAAAATCAGAGTCCAGCAAAATATTTGGTAGTGAGCGGGTCATGGTCGGGAAATAATCATGACACCCGGGTGGTGCAGATGGCACAGTAGGCGAGGACAACAAGAAAGATCCCACTCTGATATGGGATACTTGGTCCTCAGGCTGGGAGCGCCAGGAGGCACAAGAGGCGGCATGTGCCGGTGACGCCACGTCTTCTCTGCTTGGTCCTGTTCTGGCCAGTTCGTTCTCTCATGAGCAAGCAGCTCAGGGGTGGCCACAAATGGAGGACTCCGAAACGAGGGCATGATATTGAGCGTGGTTTTATTCCAAACAAAGTTCGAATACCAATAACCAGTCCAAAATAGGTAAAGACGCGAGGCAATAGGCAAGATCCAAAAACATAAAGGAAGGTCCGATGACTATGAGGCAACAATTGACAGGTGAACGAAACATAATAAGACTAAGGAATAACAGATACGCTGTGACAAGTGGATAGTCTGCACAACAATAGTGAATTTCTGCACAGGAGCGGAGTATCCCAAAATGCAGTAATGCAAACGCAATGAACTGGCAAATGCCGATGACACATTCACAACTTAAATGCCTGGTCTAATTAGTGTCCAAAATGTAAGGCAGCTGTGTGACAGCTGTCAGAGATGGTACCGCCCAGGGCAGTTTGGCCATGCCCCTCAC
Organism: Syngnathoides biaculeatus; assembly: GCF_019802595.1. Taxonomy (NCBI): domain Eukaryota; kingdom Metazoa; phylum Chordata; class Actinopteri; order Syngnathiformes; family Syngnathidae; genus Syngnathoides; species Syngnathoides biaculeatus. Next base: position 28,027,251 of record NC_084651.1, read on the forward strand.
AGGAAGCACTGCCCACGGCAGTGGCTTGGCCATGCCCCTGACACGCACACAATTCCACGAAAATTAATCGATTGCGCAAAATATGAATTCAAAAAAAGACATTAACATTAACTTTCAATGTTTCCTGAAGTAACAATCTAAAGATGTTTGCCTGACGGCTTTTGATAATCTTAAATATGCAAGGCAAACGTCATCGAAGTGAGCGATAGCCCGGCGAGTTGATACATTTTCCAAATGATTCTTTTGAATAAATTCAGAAATGCCATGGAACTTTGTCAACATTTTTTTTTATTCTGCCTGACAGAATTGTGGGTGGTGAAAAAAGATGACTATATTTGCGAAAAAGTTGTACAGTACGAGTATGCGCTTGCGTATGACATTGGGTTTGTGATGAAAATACAGGAAGTAGAAAAAAAGAGAAAAAAAAGATTGACGTCATCGGGATGGGTTGCCAGGAAGATGCTACGTGATAGCCGGGGGGGGCTACTCCATTCCGCCACACAAAACAAGAGATCGGATGTGCGTCATAGCTCAAGATGGAGATCCCTCCCAGCCAATGTGATGCCAGGAAGATGCTCGGGTGGTGGCCAATGGGAGGGCAGCTCTATCGTGCCCCTTTCGAACCAAGATACTCTATAGGATGTTTACATTCAGTGGAATACAGCGCCATTTTTTGTTATTTCGTATCCTGAATTTCTATTGTAACTAAAGAAAAATTTTCCAGGGAAGCTTTTCGTAACCTGAATCTTTCATTAGTTGAGACTTTCGTAAGTAGCGGTATCACTTTACTTAATGGAGTAATCTATTATAAAGACATTCTTTTGATGGGTCTTCATGCTGTTCACTATCTTCGACAGATGCTACATGACCTTGATCTGTTTTCCCTTTAGAGGGGCTATGTTTCCGATTTTGGTCTTCTATCATTTCAATTATATGGGTCTTATAATCAAGATTTAACCACTCAATGAGGTCTCCTGTATTAGTTGACATTGTTCTTTAATGTGAATATGTATAATGTCGCTAGTCCGTGTTTTGAATTCTTTGTATAAAAAGTGCATGATCAGGGTATTGAACGGCAAGTAATTCTCATTTAGTTAAATTTAGTAGATTAAGTATTTTCCCTGATTATTTTCCTACTCAGCTCCTTGTTCGCAAAGAATAATATTATACCATGGACAAAAAAATGGCAGAAAATTGGGTTTCCTAAAGTACCTTTAACTGTAACCATCGTAATATTTGGATTTACACCTTTGACACCCTGGTCATAGGTTTCCGGGTTCAAGTGTGGGCGCTGGAGCACTGTCCTTACCGTTCTTGCTGACCTGGGTCCTTTTTGACGTTTTTACAAAAAAATTATAGTGTTTATGAAAGTCTGCAAACTTTGACCTAGATTCCTGTGTCTGAAAAATGTGTGTGGCTGACTCTGATGTCACTACAGGTAAACACATCGTACTGCAGATACAGTGACGAAAATACGGATTTGAACACCCTGCTATATTGCATGTTCTACTACTTGAAATTTTCATTGTAGCTGCATGTCCGCTGTGAGAGAGATAATCTAAAAAGAAAAATCCACAAATCACATTGTATGATTTTTTATTTGTGTGATACAGCTGCAAATACGTATTTGAACACCTGTCTATCTGCTAGAATTCTAACCCTCTAAGACCTGTAAGTCCACCTTTAAAAGTCCACCTCCACTCCATGTATTATCCTGAATCAGATGCACCTGTGTGAGGTCATTCGCTGCATAAAGACACTTGTCTACACCATACAATCAGAAAGACTCAAACTTAAGACCAAAGAGCAGTCCAAAGACACCAGAGACAAAATTATACACCTCCACATGGCTGGAAAGGGCTATGGAGAAATTGCCAAGCAGCTTGGTGAAAAAATGTCCACTGTAGGAGCAATCATTAGAAAATGGAAGAAGCTAAACACGACGGTCAATCTCAATCGGAGTGGAGCCCCATACAAGATATCACCTCGTGGGGTCTCAATGATGATGATGATGAAAGGTGAGGAATCAGCCAAGGACTACACAACAGGACTTGGTCAATGACCTGAAAAGAGCTGGGACCACCATTTCCAAGGTGACTGTTGGTAATACACCAAGACGTCATGGTTTGAAATCATGCATGGCACGGAAGGTTCCCCTGCTTAAACCAGCACATTTCAAGGCCTGTCTCAAGTTTGCCAATGACCATTTGAATGATACAGAGGAGTCATGGGAGAAAAGTCTGTGGTCAGATGAGACCAAAATGGAACTTTTTGGTGATAATTTCACTGACCGTGTTTGGAGGAAGACAAATGATGAGTTCCATCCCAAGAACACCATCCCTACTGTGAAGCATGGAGTGGTAGCATCGTGCTTTGGGGGTGTTTTTCTGCATATGGGACAGGACGACTGCACTGTATTAAGGAGAGGATGACCGCGGCCTTGTACTGTCAGATTTTGAGGAACAACCTCTTTCCCTCTGTCAGAGCATTGAAGATGGGTCGTGGCTGGGTCTTTCAACATGACAATGACTTGAAGCACACAGCCAGGAAAACCAAGGAGTGGCTCCGTAAGAAGCATATCAAAGTTCTGGCATGGCCTAGCCAGTCTCCAGACTTAAACCCAATAGAAAATCTTTGGAGGGAGCTGAAACTCTGTGTTTCTCAGCGACAGCCCAGAAACCTGTTTGATCTAGAGAGGATCTGTGTGGAGGAGTGGGCCAAAATCCCTCCTGCAGTCTGTGCAAGCCTGGTTAACAACTACAGGAAATGTTTGACCTCCGTAATTGCAAACAAAGGCTACCGTACCAAATATTAACATTGGTTTTCTCAAGTGTTAAAATATTTATTTGTTGCTGTATCACACAAATTGCTAAAAAATATCTCACAGTGGACATGTACCTAAGATGACAAGTTTGGACCCCTCCATGATTTCCAAGTGGGAGAACTTGCAATATAGCAGGGTGTTCAAATACTTATTTTCTTCACTGTTTCTCATACAAGCACAAGCAGATACATCGCGGTGTACAATGAGCGTCAGGGTGGTCACGTACCTATTTACTAAATACACGGCGTTTGCAAAATTTTAAAACAAGATCGAAAACTTCGTATATATATATTCGGGATATCGAAGCCTTTACTATTTATCAGTTTATGACTAACCAACCCAAACAAGAACTTCACAAATGCTTACCAGTCTTTGTTTCCGTGGCATATCCTGCTTGGCACTTTCTTCATGGCCAGCTATTTCGTCTGCGTTCGAATATGTATGGTGGCTAACTGGCTCAAATTGATAATCTTTAATGCCTTTACAGAGTTCGTATTCTTCACCGTCTTCATGGGAACATTCAGAATAGTGTTCATCGCTCGAAATATTGGAAAATTCATCATCATTCTGACAATGTATTCCAATCCTCGCCATTGTTGTAATCGGTTCTGACGTCATGTTCCTACTCGGCTGTTTCTGCTTCGTTTCCGTCTTTTTCTGGCGAATCCACCAATGTGCGATAATTTTTTGGCAGATAATAGAAAAATAAAAATAATTCCTTTGTAATGAATTTCAGATTAAAATTCTGCATAAAAAAATGCATAATATTTGCAAAAAGATGCATTGAGGACCTTCCATACACTTTAAAGACCCTCTGATGCTTCTCTCTCTTCTCCTTCGGTAACCTGAAGTGGTCCAGGGGCATCCTTTTTAGGTCCAAATTTTTGTGCGGCTTTGCCATCTGGCACTTTGACACAGTATGACAAATGGTACCAGCTTGGTGACTTTTTAACCTGGACTACTGTGCCAATGCTGCAAACAACTTCATGTAGACCTTCTTGGCATTTGTTGACAAAAACCTCCTCCTGAAAACGTTCACAAACACTTTGTCACACAGTTGCACTGTGTTCTTTTTATGTGTCTTGAGTCCCTCTTCAGAATCAGAGTCAGAATCATCTTTGTTGGCCAAATGTGTAACAACACACAAGGAATTTGACTCTGGTAGTCGGTGCTGGTACGACATTCACATCAATGCCCTACATCATGTTAAGCGTATACAAAGTGCCCTTACCCATTCGCAATTCCTGTTATGGACCAGTGCAATGACAATTGTGCAAAGGGAGCAGTTTAAAGTGATGAGTCATGGGATAGTATACAGAATATAACACTAATACTAATACTGATTCACTAGCAAGATATGAGGGTGTGTCCCAAAAATGGCACAAGGCAGAAAATGGTAGTTAGCTGATCAATAATTTAATGACTGAATATCCAGAAGGAAAAAACAGTTAGAATGCCCGCTAGAGTTGACTTGATTGATCGGTAGTGCCTTCCCATAGAAATGTGCTGGAAGAGAAGGTCGCCAGGATGTGGAGGGTCCGAAAGAATCCTGCCTGCTCTGGACCTAGTTCGAGTTCCGTGCAAGTCTTCAATAGTGGGTAGAGTGGTGCCAACAATCCGTTCAGCGGTTTTGATTGGAGGATCTAAAGAATCACATAGTGGATTGGTCATGGCCTGGGTTACCAACGTCCACCCCCGAAATCGTTAACCTGTACGCCATTGGTGGAAATTCAGCAACTGTGGGTCGAAGACATAGAAGAGGAGGAAAATGGCTACATCATCAGAAGAAGAGGAATGCACAGAGCCTACAACTGGTACAATTGGTTGAGATGATTAGGTTAATATATTGTGCATGCACAAGACCAGGTGGAAAGGTAGTAAGGCTAGAAGTTTAGGGGAAGGGTTATTTTACAATGGAGTATATGGTATTAGAAATGGAGTAAGGGTTATTTTAAAAGAAGAGCTGACTAAGAGTTTCTTGGAGGTAAAAAGAGTATCAGATCTAGTGATGAGGCTGAAACTTGAAATTGAGGCTGTTGTGTATAATCTGATTAGCGGCCATGCCCAGAGATAAGATGTGACCTAGAGTTGAAAGATAAATTCTGGACGGAACTAGATAAAATAGTTCTGATTATCCCAGATACAGAGAGAGTTTTGTTTGGTGCAGATTGTAATGGACATTTTGGTTAAGGAAACAGGGGTGATGAAGAAGTGATGGTAAGTACAGCATCCAGGAAAGGGTCTTTGATGATCTCTTAATGAGATGGTCGTGCAGAAAAACCTGGTAAATGTACCTGCTGAGTACCTCGACTTGTGAAAGGTTTCCATCCTTATGATTGCACGATTAACCTTATACCAGGAATGCCATGACCCAATGCCACACAATTTCACATCTCTCAACCTGAACAGAAAGCCCTTAAGGAATCTAATATATGATCTCCCTGTCTCTTGCCTCGGGTCTTATATGTCCTTCATCCTCTCCTGTGTGGTTTGGATTCTTCACAGTGAAGAAGGATAAGAGTCTCTGTTCATGTGTAGATTACAGTGGCCTTAATGAATTTACCTTTAAGAATAGGTACCCACTCCCACTTTCCATTGTTGGATACAGCTCCCATTTTTACGAAGCTTGACTCCCGCAACGCCTACCATCTGGTGAGAATCAGGAAGGGAGACAACAGCAAGACTTCATTTAACCCCCATTAGGTAACTTCAAGTCCATCCTGGAGAACGAGAAACTTCGAAGAGATCCAGCTAAGATCCAGAGTGTGGTCGACTAGTTTAAAATAAATTCTCCAATGTTTCCAAAGGGCTTGCCAATTTTTATCGGCAGTTTATTCACAGCTTCAGAAGTATGGCGAAACATCTGAACAGGCTTACGTCCTGTAGGGATTTGCGAGTTTGGACCCAATGCGTGTTCACGAGTCGAGGAAGATATGACCAATGATTAAAAAAAGTTAACAGAAAATGGATTGATTACAAAGAAATGTGCAGTACCGACATCCGGGTCTTATCTAGGTATCTGCCGCACACGAGACGTGTGTCTTCTAGCAGGATAGCCAAAAAGGAAGACAAAAGCTGCCCAGTCACACAAGGTTTTTATATGCATGGGTCCATGGTAAAAGTGGCTGCCCCCCCCCCCCCCCCCCCCCCCCGCAGTCTGATCCTGGGCCGGGATGGTAACTTTCCGCTCCTTATCTGGTGTCGTTCGTCTCCACGGCAACGCCCGGTAGGAGGATAGCGCCAGCCGGTTTTCTGCGTACAAAGATCAAGGACAACACAACACATCCTTGTCTGATTAGCAAATGGACAACACTTTATCTGTTGATTAACTGTATAAAATCATATTTCAGCAAATAATGAAAGTGCAATAAAAGTAAAATAGTCTTCAGTCCACAAAGATACCTTTTCGAGTGGATTTGAGACGCTGCTATGCCCTTAGACTCAATAAAGCTATTATTTACCCATGTGCCCATTTTGAGTCACCCCATCCTTAGTTGCAGTTCTGTGTGGAGGTGGATGCCTCTGGTTCAGTTCTAGGGGCAGTCCTGTTCCAGAGATCCCAGGTCAACCAGGGGCCTCTTCTCTGCAGCTTTTTCTCTCCTTGCTTAAGGTCTGACAAAGCAAAATTATGATGTTGGCCATAATTCTCATGCTGCAGGACTGGAGGCACTGGCGAGAGAGGGAAGCAGTTCGGATCCAAGTGTTCACGGACCTTGCCCATCTCCATTTGGCTCACAGACTGAACTCTTGCTGTCCCAAGACTCCACGAATCTTACTCGGAGGGCCATCCGCTAGAAACAATCGCATCCGCAGACCATATTGTGGGAAGACTCCGGTGGGAGGTAGAAAGACAGGTGACCGAGGCCTTGAAGGATATACAAGCCCTGGATAGATTCACGGATGGAAAGCTTTTTGTTCATGAGATGTACTGCGATGGGGGGACCAGTTCAAGTTGGCCTGTTATCCAGACTTCGGTCAGACCTGCTTTTTGTTGTCCCACAGGTGGAAGGATTTGTTGATGCCTGCCTGGCTTATGCCCACTCGAAGACCTCCCATCGGGTTTCCTCTATCCACTTTCTGTTCCTTCGCACCCATGGTAGCAAGCCTTTGACTTTATCACGGGTCTTCCTTTGTCCCGGGATCATCCTGTGATCCTCAACGTGGTGGACTGGTTTTCAAAGATGGCCCATTTTGTTGCCCTTCAGGGGTTGCTTTCCTCCGCGGAGATGGCCAAGCTGATTCTCCTAGCCTAGTTGTTACTCGAGTGTATCTTTCCTCTGTTGCTCCATCCAGCGCTCTACCAGCGATTTAGTTAAGTAGTTTGTCGTTATATGGATCGCTTTGTCCACATATTTTTGTTTGTACTATTTTGGCTGCCACTCGCGAGTTACGCGCACTTTGAATTGTTCCTATTTGTGCTTTTTTTTAATGCGTACTGTTGTCAGTGTATCTATTTCGGTTTGTAAAGCCACAGCTGCTCCTTGCAAATTACGTCCACGTTTAGTTCCCTTTTGTCATTGTATGCTCCGCGGAGACTCTTGTGAATGAATTGAGTGTACGCAACACTATCTCGTGACTGCCTTTTTGGGTCTTCTATTCCTTGTACACATAACATGAATGGGAGATTTGAGATGGGTCTATACCTTGCTAATATAAGGCGTCCAGCGCTCTGTTTTTTAGAAGCTTAAAAAGAACTACTTTAAGAGATTTCGGAAATGCGCCAGACCAAAGTGAAAAATGAATTATTTGCTGCAAATAAGCTAGCATTGACTTACTAATCATTTTGAAAAAGTCAAATGGTATTCAGTCAAGACAGCTAGTTGATGATTTCAGCTACAGTTTTTCGGTCAACTCTATCAAATTCTAATATGGAAAAAGCGTTTTCCCTGAGTGGCTTCAGACATATTATCATTTTATCATTTTACGGATTTGTGCTGATATTTAACCTGATGGATTGTATTTTTTCACTAAAATAACGGGCAAATTCATTGCATTTATCAGGAGTTCTGGAGCAATCTAATTCAGAAGGGGTTGTGAGCTTTTCACCCACAGCAAACAGTGCAAGTATTGTTGAAATTCTTACTGATGATTTCTGAAAAGTGTTCCTGGGTAGCCCTGACTAACTCTTGTTTAAGATTGCAAAGACTGTAGAGATTATAGTTAGTTTGGACTTTAGTTATTCTCGACTTACCTTCTGCTTTACTACACTTTAATTTAGAGCTCTTGACCATCATTGTGCTCCTCTGTCGTGTTCTAAGTCACCTCAATATGGTCTTGGTTGAAACAGGAGCCACAGCATTCATGACAGTTGAGATTTTCCAGATTAAATTGTCTAAAAGTTGATCAATTATCTCAGCATTTACGGTTTTTGGCACAGTTCCAGGCTCCATAAATTTGGTGTCTGTACTCTCTTTAATGTATCTTTTCATAATATACATTGCGGCAGTCTGAAGTTTTGGAAGAATCTGTAATTCAAAAATTACACACAAAAAAAAATCCCCAGAAATAGCCACACCCTCAATGTCAATTAATAGAATTTCAACATCCTTAGAGATGACCAGGTATGTGATGTTACCTTAAGTGTGAGTTGGACTCTCAATATGTTGGGAAAAGTCAAACGTGTCCCGTAGAGTAGTTTTTAGAGTAGTAGTTTAGAGTAGGCGCGGTGGCGAATCCGTTTCCAGGGCGACGTGAACGAGAGTCAGCAGAGAGTCAGTCAAAACGGACACGTGGGGGTGTCTCGGGAGTAGGTCAGTTCCAACTGCCGCGTGAGCTCTGCTCGGAAAAAGCCAAAACCTCGACGTGAGACTGGCGAGGAGGCGGGTCAGTTTCCACAGCTACGTGCGCTTGGTGAGGTGGCGAGTCCACTCCCACTGCGATGTGCACTTGGCAAGGGGGCGAGTCCGTTCCCACTGCAGCGTGCGCTTGACGAGGGGGTGGGTCTGTTTCCACGGCGACGTGAACGAGAGTAGGCAGAGAGTCAGTCGAAACTGACACGTGGGCGTGTCTCGGGAGCGGGTCAGTTCCAACTGCCACGTGAACCTGCGTCAGCAGCGAGTCCGTCGCAGTTGTGACGTCAGCGTAGCTCGGCTGGTTCGCCAATCCTTGCCGGACCTGGGCCGTGAGAGCCGCCAATTCGGTGCTCTGCCGCTCTATCTCCGCCCGCATTTCGCGGTAGAAAGCATCGCGATTTGGCGGCTCCTCCTCCCTCTGGGCTGGAAGGTTCGCCACAAGCTGCGGGTCTGCCGGTTTCACCGTTGCCGGCGAGGAGTGGGAGGACGAGGACGGAGTCTTTGTTGCCGCGCCGCGGGAGGTACATGGGAGCGCCCAACCTGGACGTCTCCTCTGGCCGCCACGCGGAGGTCCCAGGTAGATGGCCAAGCGGGTTCCCTCAAACGTATTGGTGTACTTGTACCCACCCGGAGAAGACGCTCGGGTGCTGGAAACGCGGGGAGGTGAAACAAACTGACTGGGATGAAAGATCGGACGAGCAGATTCATAATCAGAATAATCGGAGTCGTACTCCGGCAGCCGGTCATACAAATCATGGTCCTCCTCATATTCAGAAAAGTCAGAGTCCAGAAGAAAATGAGGAGCCGGACGGGTCGTGGTCGGGACGTATTCATACCTCGGTGGCGGAGCGTAAGACACGGAAGCGGAGGACGTCAAGGAGCCTACCCGGATCAGACAGGCTTGGTCCTCCGACAGACGGTCTACCTTGCGTCGGTCCCGGCGACGCCGGGTCTTTCCTGCTGCGTCCTGTGTTGGCCAGTTCGTTCTGTCACGTCCCATCGGAACGGGAGTAGGACCCAAATGCAGGACTCGGACGATGCAAGGTAGTTCGGGGAGATACGTTTATTATTTCGTGGTCTGGGATTGGGCAGGCAGTCAAATGCAGCAGCGGTAGTTGGGACGTCGGGCGAAGACAAAAGGTGAGCGGGCAAGCAGGAGTCGGTACACAGGAGAACGATCAAAGCAGGCAGAAGTATCAAAGGAGTCAGGCTTACAAGGTTGGTCGGAGAACAGGCGAAGGTCGGTACACACGGGTTGTCGATCAGGGATACCGGAGCACTTGAACGGGACATGAAGCTCAACAAACTGGCGCCAGACTAGTCGTCATTGGGGTCATATATATATGCCGGATAATCAGCCCGCATGAGGCGCAGGTGTGCGCCTCCCAATCAGCGCAACCGCACTGGCACCCGCACAGCCCGGGCTGGAGCGGCAGGATCATGACATATTCGAACCTACGGGTGGGGGGAACCATCAGCTCAAACGCCAGCGTGAGCCAGCCAGTTAAGTGTCCCCCAGGGGTGGGTCATGAATGCCGTTCATGTGCCAGGGGTGGCGGAGTGTCCAAAGGGTGGGGCCGGTGAAGAGCCCTTGCATCCAGAGGGTGATTGGTGTTTTTTGAACATACTCTTCTTTCAGTTGGTTTGATGTCTTGAACTGGGGTCCCCACAGATCAGTGTGTCTTACATCTGTGCATGGTCAGACATGCAAGGGAGCTGGTGGTGGAGAGTTGATTCAGATGGTGAGGAAAGACGGCAGGCACAAACGTATTGTGAGTGTCTTCTAGGAACATCTGGCAGAATTCCCTCTCCGAAGGAGTATCAACTCCCACCTCTGGCAGAACTTCACAGACGTCTTGGGGGAGGCAGGGGACATTCAGTGCAAGTGGGGCATGTTTTGCACCTCTATTGTCAAGACGGCCGACCTGTACTTGAGGGTGCATGGGTGTTCCCCTTAACAGTCAACACATGTTTTGTGGAATTAGAGAAGGCATTTTACAGTGTCCCTCGGGACGTCCTGTTCAGGGTCTTTCTGAACTATTGGATATTTAACCCCCTGATACGAGCTGTTTGGTCCCTGTATGACTGGTCTTAAAGTTTGGTCCGCATTTCTGTCAGTAAATCACACTCGTTTCCCTTGAGGGTTGGACTCCACCAAGGCTGGAGGAGTTCAAATATCTTGGGCTCTTGTTCAGGAGTGAGCAAGTAATTGAACCGGAGATGGTCAGGTGGATTCGTGTCGCTTTCTGCAGTGATTCAGACTTTGTATTGGTCTGTTGTGTTAAAGAAAGCACTAAGGGAAAAGGCGAAGTTCTCTATTTACCGGTCGATCTACTTTCCTACCCTGACCTATGGTCAAGCTGTGGGTCATGACTAAAAGAACAAGATACCACATACAAGCGGCCAAAATGAGTTTCCCCCGCAAGGTAAGGTAAGAATCTTTGTCATCTGGCAGCAGCTCAGAGTAGATCCGCTGCAGCTCTGCATTAGAGAAACCAGATGAGGTGGCGCAAGCATCTGTTTAGGATGCATCCTGGATTCCTCCCTGGTGAAGTGTTCCGGGCATGTCCCACTGGGAGGAGACTCCAGGGGTGCCTCAGGACACACTGGAGAGACTTTCGGCTTGCTTGGGAATGCCTCAGGATCCCCTCGGAGGAATTGGAGGAGGTGGCTAGGGAAAGGGAAGTCTGGGTGTCCCTGATGAAGCTACCTTCCCTGCGACTCGACCCTGAGAAGTGGTAGACAATGGATGAATGGATGGATGTTGATATCACAGACTGAAAATTGAGCGACTGCCACAAGATTCTTGTCTGATGTTAGCTAAACTACGTGTCCTGAAGTAATAAAGTCTGTTTCCAAGGTTTTGGAGACATTTGCAATCAACAGACTGTCTATTATGCATTGGTCACATGGTCATAAATGTTCCATACTGATGTTGAGGATAGGATCATCCAGTTTCTCTTTTGCCCAATGTCATTGAAGAAAAGTGCATACTGGCACTGGACTGAAGAAGGCACAGAGATCATCAGGGGTTGGGGTGACAGATGGCAAGTTTGGTACACCTCCTCAATGAGCAGTCTCTGGACTTCCTGACTGAAGTTACAGGCCCATGACTTGAACTCGGGTAAGTGGAAGACAATGGATGGATGGATAATTATAACTGATTATTTGTAATTGTGTCGAATAGAGAGTGTTGCAAACAAAGGTGCTCACTTCTTAACTATTCATTTAGTTTTGGGAGGGCTGATTTATGCTGGATGTCAAAGTGAAAGTGCAACATCAGGCTGGTTTTACCCGTACCCAAAAATCTGTGAAACTGAAAAGGTGAAAAAGAGTTGAAATATCTCCTTAATTCAAGAGTCAATTGTTCCTGCAATTCACTTCACACTTATCTTTTTCATGCATTTAAATGACTTTCATGAGTCTCAAAAATCGTACCTATTCCAGTATTTCCACACATAATCAGTTCTCAGTGAATTATTAATTTTTGTGTCTGCGTTTATTCCCTGTTTACATACAGTGGTGAGTTTGTCAGAAGTCTGGTCAGGAAATGTGTGGAGAAAAATTTGGAAAGGACTTGCATGTGAATAGTACATGGCTCAAAATCTGGCTGTGATGTCGGGAAACCTGTAAAATGTATAAATGTTGCCCACATAATAATGTCTCAAAATGTGTTATAGTGTGTTTTGTAAGAGTTGTATGAGTTATAGGTATTTGAAAGCCCACAAATATTAAAGACTCTAGATGTTGTGGGAATGTCTTGGCTATACAGTACTGCCCAGCAATGTAGCTAGAACATCAAGGATAATGCCTCTGCATGGGTACCCACTTTTTAGAGGTGGAACTGGAATATATGTTAACTACAGTTTTCCTGCTCAGTCTATTCTGTTGTTCTGGGAAGAAACCCTCTCGGAAGTCCTAGTCAGCTTATATGTCTTTTTTAGTTTGATTTGTTAATTTCAAACAAATATTTTGTATAGTTTGCAAATATATTTATATTGACGATGAAATATGTGATTCCCAGTGCATGTGTTTCTCTCTTGCAGCGGGTGTTCCCTTCTTGGTTACAGCAGAGCTTTTTAAACAATCCCACCGCCCGGCTGCCTACATTGTGGGAGGATCGCTCAACTGGCTTTCCAACTTTACTGTAGGCTTTGTCTTTCCTTTCTTACAGGTGAAAACACTGAAATAACATCCACAGTAACAAAAATATTAGTTGAAGAAAGAGTGAATCAAAATACGTACTAAGTAGAAAAGAAAAAAAATTGGATCCATGGATGAAGTAAAATTATTTGATGAAAGAAAACATTAATTATTTGACATTATCATTGTAATAGCCATCTGTCAATCCATTTGGCTTATCCGAACTCATGCCGTAGGTCCAGTAACCTAAGAGACAAGCCCTAACTTCCCACTCCTCAGCCACTTTGTCCACCTCATAAAAGAGAATGTAGAGGCGTTCCCAGGACAGGAAGACAATATAGTCTCTCTAGCATGTCCTGTATGGAAGTAAATGTGTGCCACCAGGATTTGAGTTAAAATTGCCACAGAAAATTTTATGTTGTAAAATTCACATTGTTATTTTAAAGTAATCATATTTTCAATAGCTGTGTTTCTGTTTAACTTTTCAATGTTAACACATTCACCAATATAAAAAAATTCAACCTTTAAAATTCAAATGCGATATTTTCAGTCTCCTGAGATTCAACAGGCTACAATTCGCTTTCTGAATTTCAACTTGCTACTATTCAGTGTTAAGAAGGCAGGGTTACTTCAGGTCAGAACCAACACCCTGTAGCCAGTAGAATTTCACACAGCGAATTGTAGCCAGTTGAATCTCAGGAGAGAATATCAGATATCAGAGTATCGCGTTTGAATTTTCAAGGTTGAATTTTTTTATATGCCGAATTTGTTAATATTGAAAAGAGAAACTGAAAAACAGCTATTGAAAATATGATCACTTTGAAAATGTGAATTTTACAATGTAAAAATGTTCACTGCCACACATAAAATTTTCCAAAGGTATTTAAATCCTGGTGGGACTATTTTACTTCCATAGTCCTGGATCTTCCCTGCAATCTTGTCTCGGTGGAATGTGCTTGTATCACCTCACCAAAAAGGTGTTGAGGAGGTATCCTAACTAGATTCCCAAGCCACCTCTTCTGCTGTTCTCAATGTGGAGTAGTAGAGCCTCTATTCCAACCTATGTCTTAGGGAATGCACACACCCTATGAAGGAAAACCATTAGGACTGTGTGTGTCTCATTCTTCATTATTCATATCCATCCATCCATTCATCCATTTTCTTAGCCACTTACCTTTAAAATTCAAACGCGATATTTTCAGTCTCCTGAGATTCAACAGGCTACAATTCGCTGTTCTAATTTCAACTGGCTACTATTGGGTGTTAAGAAGGCAGGTTTACTTCAGGTAAGAAGCAACACCAAGCCAATTACGAGTTACGCGTTCTTATTATGTGACGTCACGTGACTAAAAAGCATACAGATACTTGAATTCCTTTAGTAATTATAAGACCCCAAGAGCTTCAAACGAGATGATACCAGATGATGCAAGAGCTTTGTAACCATAGCAGTACAAACAATGTAAAAATTGTAAAATATCAGTGAAAGCAGTGGAAAGAAAACTGAAAAAAAACACTTCAAATACTTATCTTTTATTCATTAGTCTTTCGTCACTAGGGTCACGGATGTGCTGGAGCCCATTCCGGCGAAAGTATCTTTGGGTGAATACACACTGAACTGGTCGTCAGGCAATCAAAATCAAAATCTTTATTAATATATATCCATCCAGCCAGCCATTTTCTTAGCCGCTTATCCTCACAAGGGTCATGGGGACAGTGGAGCCTATCCCAGCTGTCAACGAGCAGGAAGCAGGGTACACTCTGAACGTGTTGCCAGCCACGACCAGGGCACATAGACACCAGAGAACAGTCGCAGTCACAATCACACCCATTGGAAATTTAGAGTATCCAATTAATGTTGCATATTTTTAGGATGTGGGAAAAAAACAGAGTTACTAAATAAAACCCATGCTGGCACGGGAAGAACATCCAAACACCACAAAGGTGAGGCTGAGATTGAACCCTGAAACTCAGAACTGTAAGAACAATGCTTTACAGCTGCGTGTTGCCAAAGCAATATAGATATAAATATATATAAAAACGCACACAACAAGGAAATACATATACACACGGCGGCACGGTGGCTCGGCTGGTAGAGCATTGTAATCACAGTTCTGAGGTCCCGGGTTCAATCCTGGTCTGTGTGGAGTTTGCATGTTCTCCCCGTGCCTGCATGGGTTTCCTCCAGGCACTCCGGTTTCCTCCCACATCCCAAAAACATGCAACATTAAATGGATCCTCAATGGGTGTGATTGTGAGAGATAATCTAAAAAGAAAAATCCAGAAATCACTTTGCAACGTATGATTTTTTTAAATGATTCATTTGTGTGATACAGCTGCAAATACGTATTTGAACACTTGTCTATCAGCTAGAATTCTAACCCTCAAAGACCTGTAAGTCCACCTTTAAAAGTCCACATCCACTCCATATATTATCCTGAATCAGGTGCACCTGTGTGAGGCCATTCACTGCATAAAGACACCTGTTTACCCCATACAATCAGTAAGACTCAAACTTTTAACATGGTCAAGACCAAAGAGCTGTCCAAAGACACCAGAGACAAAACTTCACTTAGCTGGTAAGAGCTACGGAGAAATTGCCAAGCAGCTTTGTGAAAAAAGGTCCACTGTGGGAGCAATCATTAGAAAATGGAAGAAGCTAAACACGACGGTCAATCTCAATCGGAGTGGAGCCCCATGCAAGATATCACCTCGTGGGGTGTCAATGATCCTTAGAAAGGTGAGGAATCAGCTGAGGACTACACGGCAGGACGTGGTCAATGACCTGAAAAGAGCTGGGAGCGCCGTTTCCAAGGTGACTGTTGGTAATACACTAAGACGTCACTGTTTGAAATCATGCATGGCATGGAAGATTCCCTGCTTAAACCAGCACATGTCAAGGCCTGTCTTAAGTTTGCCAATGACCATTTGGATGATACAGAGGAGTCATGGGAGAAAGTT
The DNA here is from genome assembly GCF_019802595.1 of Syngnathoides biaculeatus. Classification (NCBI taxonomy): domain Eukaryota; kingdom Metazoa; phylum Chordata; class Actinopteri; order Syngnathiformes; family Syngnathidae; genus Syngnathoides; species Syngnathoides biaculeatus. The sequence goes on from NC_084651.1 coordinate 28,042,968, forward strand.
TTGTGATCAGATGAGACCAAAATTGAACCTTTTGGTGATAATTCTACTCACCGAGTTTGGAGGAAGACAAATGATGAGTCCCATCCCAAGAACACCATCCCTACTGTGAAGCATGGGGGTGGTAACATCATGCTTCGGGGGTGTTTTTCTGCACATGGGACAGGACGACTGCACTGTTTTAAGGAGAGGATAACCGAGGCCATGTATTGTGAGATTTTGGGGAACAACCTCTTTCCCTCAGTCAGAGCATTGACGATGGGTCGTGGCTGGGTCTTTCAACATGACAACGACCCGAAACACATAGCCAAGAATACCAAGGAGTGGCTCCGTAAGAAGCATATCAACGTTCTGGCGTGGCCTAGCCAGTCTCCAGACTTAAACCCAATAGAAAATCTTTGGAGGGAGCTGAAACTCTGTGTTTCTCAGCGACAGCCCAGAAACCTGTTTGATCTAGAGAGGATCTGTGTGGAGGAGTGGGCCAAAATCCCTCCTGCAGTCTGTCCAAACCTGTGCAAACAAAGGCTAATGTACCAAATATTAACATTGGTTTTCTCAGGTATTCAAATACTTATTTGCAGCGGTATCACACAAATAAATCGTTAAAAAAATCATACATTGTAATTTCTGGATTTTCTTTTTAGATTAGCTCTCTCACAGTGGACATGCAGCTACGATGAAAATTTCAGACCCCTCCATGATTTCTAAGTGGGAAAACTTGCAGTATTGCAGGGTGTTCAAATAATTATTTTTTTCTCTGTATATATATATATATATATATAATATATATATATATATATATATATATATATGTGTACTTTGTACTTCCTTGAAAATAAATTTGACCAGCCTTGTTTTTTCAACTTCTTGTTAATTTAATGCGAATTTGATAATTATCATGAACACATTGAAAAGTGCTGGATATCAGCTCTTAAATCAAACGTATGAGCTATTGTTATTGTCATCATTATGATGAATAAATGTGCTCTTGCTTATACAAGGCTGTCACGAGCAAGCAGCATGGGGGAGGACCCAAATTCAGGACTCTAAGGTGAGGAAGTAGTTTTACAAGGGTACTTTAATTCAGGCAGAAATCGGTACACAGGTAGCAGCCCAAAAAGGCAAAAGCACAAAAAACACGTGGCAAAAGGCAAGTTCCCAAAAACATGAAATGAGGGTCAGGTAATGGCAAGGAAAAAACACGAGGACTGCAAACTGCGAGGCCAAGGTGACCTGCTGCTCTCTAAGCTGAAGAGAAAGGGCAGCAAGTTTTCTGTGCGCTCGAAGGACAAAATTCTGCTGCATCCATGTCTTGCCAGTTCACGGCTCCCGCAGTGCAGAACATCTCGGTTTGACCAGCAATATGGCGCCATGCAAACTGTGACATCACGTGCACGAGCTCTGTAAAGGCTCGAGAAAGCCACAGTATGGACCTTTCCAACTGGCGATCTGAAGCTGCACCCCCTTAACTACAGTTGCCATGTCCCACAAGATTCCAAAATGGCAAGTGAACAGAACAAGTTTAAAGTCGATTCTCTGTTGCGTATTCCAGATAATATTGTGGTATGCTTTTGCCAAATGCGAGCAGCAGGAAGGGCATTTGGCGTAAAAGTGTGCCAAACATATATGAGCGTTCATCAAACAAATTCCATAACGGATTGGTAGTAGCCCGGGCTAACTACACCCGCCCCTGGCACTGTTAATCTGCAAGGCATGGGTAGAAAGTCAGATAATTTAGGTCAAAGACAAAAATGAGGAAAGCGGCTGCGTCGACAGAAGAAGAGGGATGCACAACCCTACAACTGTGTCTAGGGACTTAGAATTTTGAGTCTATGACAGGAAAAGCTCAGGAGTTAGTTGACATAATGATTAGGAGAAGGGTTGATGTATTGTGCATCCAAGAGAGCAAGTGGAAAGGGAGTAAGGCTAGAATCTTGGGAGCAGGGTTTAAATTATTTTACCATGGAGTAGATGGGAAGAGAAATAGAGTAGGGGTTATTTCAAAGGAAGAGCTGGCTAAGAATGTTTTGGAGGTGAAAAGAGTATTAGATCGAGTGATGACACTGAAATTTGAAATTGAGTGTATTGTGTATAATGGGATAAAGCGGCTATGCCCCATAGGTAGGATGTGACCTCGAGTTGAAAGAGAAATTCTCGAAGGAACGAGGCGAAGTAAGCCTGAGCATCCTAGCGAGATAGAGAGAGAGAGTTGTGATTGGTGCAGATTTCAATGGACATTTTGGCACAGGAAACAGGGGCGATGAAGAAGTGAGGGGTAAGTACGGCATTCAGAAAAGGAACTTTGAGGGTCAGATGGTGGTGGATTAGCAGTGGTGAACACTTATTTTCAGAAGAGACAGTAGCAGTAGAAGCATGCAGGTGGATTATATATTGTGGAGACGATGTTGATTGATGTTGATGATATTCAAAAGAGCTAAAGTCACTCAGTATAATTTCTTTACAATGAAATAATGATTTAAAAATAACAGCAATACCACCACCTTTTTTTCCCTGTCCGACCCTTGTTCATAAAATTTAAATCTGTTGGTGTTGCCTCATTTAAAATTGTACTACAGCTACTTTCTGTAAACCATATTTAATTTAATAATGAAAATTCCAGACCATAGGTTGTAATGATGTCATTGATTAACATTGATTTGTTACCCAATGACCTGATATTAAGAAGACGCAGGAACATAGAGTGACCTACAAGAGTGGAAGAAGAAGCACACAGGTGGATTATATTTTGTGCAGATGATGGAGGAGGAGGTTATCCATTGTAAAGTAGTGGTGGAGGAGAGTGTAGCTCGACAACATAGGATGGTGGTGTGTAGGATGACTCTGGTAGCGGGTAGGAAGATTAAGAAGTCAAAGGTAGACCAGAGAATCAGATCGTGGAAGTTGAGAAAGGAAGAATGTTGTGTGGCCTTTCAGAAAGAGGTAAGACAGGCTCTAGATGGACAGGAAGAGCTCCTGGAAGACTGGAATACTACTGCCAAGGTACTCAGAGAGGGAGGCAGGAGAGTACTTGGGGTGCCTTCTGTTAGGAAAGTGGAGAAGGAGACTTGGTGGTGGAACCCCAAAATCCAGGAAGTCATCCAAGGAAAGAGTGAAATGTTGGCGATCGATGCAAAAAAGTTTGACGCCTCACAAACTTCATATTGAAGTCCAACAAGGATAAAATAGTGGAATCGTACTATACATGTAAAGCAGGGTGAGTGTTTTTTACTTGGAAAGATCATGAGTAATAACATTGTTGTCTTTATAAGTGAGTTAGGTTTGATTTGCTACAATGGTGATTAACTCAGTCAGTACCGTAGTCACCAGATGAAAAAGTTTGACATGGTTCGTAACTGAACCCTGTGCTCTGTCTTAAAAGTCTGATGTGATACAAAGGCAAAGAGACATTTCTCTTCCATGACATCGCGCATTTACGTATCACTAACCCGACTCTTCGGCATAAAACATTACAAACTTCATTCAGTGGGTCGGTCATACACTAACAAAGTGAAAGTTCTTCTCCTGCAATGTTTAAAGCACTTCAAACATACAGCTCTGTTTGTTGATATTGTTCACCTCTAGTTGTACATGCGGTCTTCCGCAAGCCTTAATCTATCATAGACACTTCGTCAACTGTGTGTTGGGCTTTAGAAAATGAATTAACCGTGCTTCTTGTAACCTAGCAGGATATCTTTCACCAGAATTCCACGTTCCCCAAGCACATCTGAGGACTATTTTCTTCGTAATATTAATTTGTCCAAGCGCACGCTACTGACAACCAGTATTGCTTGTGGGACAACTTGGTGGCAGGGACGTGTCAAGCCAGGGGTTAAGACAATGGTGGCAATCTGATTGGCTATTATTGTACAAGTGATTGACAGGTCAGAAAGGTCCATTGTCAGTGCGGTCGCCACACAGTACAGAGGCGTACCATGCTCCCACCTGGACCATCTTAGTGAGTAACAGGAAGTGTAGTTGCCTCACCGTCTGTCATGGTCCTGCCGATTCAGCCCTGGCTGTGCGGGTCCCTGCACACCTGCACTGATTAGGAGGCGCACACCTGCGCCTCATAGGCAGTGATTAACCCCTGTATTTATAGGACCCAGCGGACGATCTGTCTTTGCCAGATCGTTGCCACCCATGCCTCGTTCCCACACTCCTGCATTCCTGACGCCAACCTCCCGTGTACCGACCAACACCTGTTTCCTGACTAACCCCGTAAGCCTGTCACTTAGTCTGTTCCTGCTGTTTGTGCTGACTGACTCCCCGGTTACCGACTTTGGAACGAATAAAGACTTTCTTCTAACTGCCTTCCTGTCCACCGAGGCGTGCATTTAGGGTCGAGTCCTGGTTATGACAGAACGATCTGGCCAAGACATGTACCCAGCCAACTTCAAAGCTATCTGCCGCTTGTTACAATTCCAGGGCAGAAGCCTGGCTGAGCAGGAAGCTGCCCTCCAGGCAACAAACCAAAGGATCCTTGAGATCTGTGCCCGGCTGGAGCCATGGCTAGCCTCTCAGGCTAGCGCCACTACTACCATGCCAACGGCGGCCACTCCGGCTTCTATCCCTGCCCAGCTCGCTCAGACTACCCCGCCAGCCGCGGAGATTTAGCGTACCATAGTAACACCTCTCTCCCGACCTGAATGTTTCTCTGGCGACTCAGGGAACGTCAGACCCTTGCTCACTCAGTGTGACCTCCACTTCGAGCAACAGGCTTCCGCCTTCCCGACTGACCGCGCACTGATCGCCTTTGTCATCTCCCACAAGAGGGGAAGAGCGGAGGCATGGGCCACGGCTGAGTGAAGTCGCAACTCTGAAACGTGTCACGCCATGATGCAGGTGTTTCAGTACTCCGTGCCAGAGAAGGTTCTGCTGTGTTGTTAAATTATGACAAAAATTCAACAATGAAATATTCAAATATAAAGTGGCACTTTGACACGTGCCATACTTTGTTTGCATAAAATTATCCTGCTGGGGCAGCACGCAGAAAGCATGTCAAGAGCTACTTTCCAGAGTCTAAGTTAGTCAACAGAAAATCTATTTGGACCCAACAAGGTGAATGGAATTCAGATAGCTTTGCTGGTGCTTTAAGCAATTGTGAGAAATGGAAAGCCATTCACAGTTGGGGCGTTTGCCAAAACATTCAGACTTGATATTTCCAGTAAACATTTTGACAACTTCTCATGAAGACATGCCTTTGTCAGCAGGAACTGTTCACCATCATACCATAAAGATAGCAAATCAAATTGAGTTACGTTCATGATTAATGTTTGCAAGTCTCAACACCTGCATGAAGCTTAATCTAACGACGTATGAAGCACCAGAAGTTGAATTTATGGTAAGAGGTACTTTTGTCATCATTGGTTAGCAACAGTATAACAATTTTACTTAAAATAATTCAAAGAATAATTGTACTGTAAAACTGCTGGTCTTACATACATGTGCAAATACACCCGTATTTAGTTTTTAAAATATTGTATGGCTCTTTTGAAGTCACATTTTAAAATATTTGGCATTTAAGCCTCTGTCCATCGAAAAGGTTCCCAACCCCTGGCCTAGGGTGTACTGGTGCCAAGTACATATATGGACACCATTGTACTTGAACATGATCCTACCTTATGGACAATCAATGATAACCAGACCCATCAAGTAGATAAACACCACTCAGGTTCAAATTGTGAGGAGTGGGTGCATTCCTTACAATCATGCCCTTGCGGCTCTTACTGTCATTTCACATAAGCAGAAAGAGGGAAGTCCCAGTTGGAACACTCTCCACCACTCTCTCATAAAAGGTGGATACTCTAAGCTTCTGTTGGGCACAAAAAACACTCAGCACCTATCCCTCCCAAATGAGGGCATGGAGGAAGGCTACTCACTTGTCCACTGGGGTGAACCCTAAGGTACAGACAATGAGTAAGTTGACAAGTAGTATGCTCACAACTGTTAAGTCTCTCTACCCATGGGCAACTCCAAATAGAAGCAAGTCCAACCGCTCTCAAAAAGGTTGGTCCAACTATTTCTTCCCAGAAACTCTCTAGTTAGAGAGGTATGTAGTAGTTGTTCGACAACAGCTATGGCTCCTTCACTGCAAGAGAGGTGATTTTTAACATCCCTCGAGCCAGCTTCTGTAGCCAGGGAGCGGACCATAAAAGCCTTTGACTATTACTGAATTACAACTGAATGTTATCGACAATGTATGAAAAAGTTGTTTAATATTTGCTGATTTTGAAGCTTGAAAAGGTCAAGTCTGGAGTCCAGTAAGTCCTCAAAAATTCGGCATGCTCTTTCTTTCATTGCCTCTTTCTTAGTTGCTACAGCATGCAAGTCATCAAGAGTGAATAGGGGGATATCAGTCATCCTCTCATCAGTCCTGTGTTCTAGTCACATTTTTCCTTCTTCGTAGTGCTACCAAACCTGGCCGTGGTTGGTAAACACAGAACTGTTTCAATGACTGCTGTCCAAAAATGCCTCAACAGCTCCTTTGGCAGGCTGTAGTTTGTCAGCAGCTCCAGGAAATACATCCTCTGCTGGGCCATTTTTAGGATAGTATTGAAGTTGTCCTCTCGGTTTAGGTCTTGAAGATTATAGTTCCCAGGAACCTGAGGCTCTCAAAGGTTGACACAGGACTATTTGAAATATCAGGGGTGGTGGTGGTGATGATTTTTTTTCCATGTCTGCAATCATCTCAAAGACAACTACAGATTGAACTGGCTGAACCACAGTACCAGCCGCTCAACTTCTCGTTGATATGCAGTCTCATCTACACCATCAATTGGACTGAGTTGTTGTCTACAAACTTCAGAATCCAGTTCCAATAGTTCAAGCAGAAAGAGAAGAGCAGTGGAGTGGAGGGCCTAGGTACTAATGGTGTGTGTGGATGAGGCTGTTTCCTCGAGCCTTGGCTGCTGTGCTTTGCATGTCTGGAAGCAGTAAATCCAGTGATAGATAACAGGAGGTATGCTGAGCTGTAGGATTTCGGGGATGATGGTGTTGAATGCAGGGTTGGAGTCCATAAACAGGATCCTAGAATACATCAGTGCATCATTGAGGTGTTACAGGATGAAGTGGAAACCCATTCAGACAAAGTACCAGGGGGAATGAATGAATCATCACACTTCTCCATCAAGGTTAGTACAGTAGTCAGTCGTTAACATATTCTCATCACATTTGAGAGACTGGATTTCCCTAAGAGGTTGGACTTAAACTCAACAAAAAATCATTATCTTGCAATGTGGCTAAGAATAGGCAGCTCTGAATCAGTGTTGCTGGTTGACTCCAACACACCCGTGTCCACTCTAAACTTGCAATAACGCTGAAACATGTATTCACAAACACACACACACACAGGAAGGGGACTGAAGTCACCCCGCAGAGGCACCAGACCTGACAATTTGTTTCAGACAAGTCAATTTCATGATTTTTGTAATGACAATTGTATAGTTTTGAGTACCCTGATTTACCAAATTACTTACATCTCACTGCTAAACCTTCCATAGCATTACTTTGCAACCCAAGTTTTTTTGTTTGTAATTAACTTAGTGTAATTATAACTCAGTTTTCTGTCTCATCCAATTATTAGATGTCAGCTGGGTCTTACTGCTACTTGGTCTTCGCCAGCATTTGTCTGTCAGTGGCTGTTTATGTCTACACAATCATACCAGAGACCAAAAACAAGACGTTCATGGAGATAAGTCGATTGTTCTCCAAGAAGGAGCCCGTTCTAGAGACCCGGTGCCTTCTACTGGTGGATCAGCGGAAGCTGAAGAAGATTAATGGCTATGGAGGCCTGGAACATCATTCACTAGCATTTGAGAGTTCTTCCTCTGTATCTTAACAAAGATTTAAAGTTTTACTCAGACTCTAGATAGACTCTACTACTTGTGGAATGCTCTTTATACTGAATTAGATTTTTGCTGCAAAAATATGATTGGGGCAAACATCCTTAGCTTTTAAAACTGACGCTACACTATGCATAGAATTGAACCTCTGATTTATTGCTTTCCTGAAATAGACCTCGGCTTCTGTGACATTGAATGTGTGCAATATAAATCTAGAAACAAATTAATACCTTTAATAAATATTCTATATGACACATTTCAACCTAAACCAGTTATGTGGGACCCAGTTATAGTGTTATTGATGTGACACTATTTGACGTGTTTTTATGCAATTATACAGTATATCTTAATATGATCTTATTTGTTGAATTTTAATACATCTTGGTATTGAATCCATATATTAAAACATGTGAATTTGTTTTCAAGTTTTGGAAGAATCCAAGATGAAATTGTTTAACAGTGCTACTCATTTTGTCTCGCAATTTAAAATATGTGGAAGGATTTTATTGTTTTTAATTATACTAATTAACTACCCCCACCCCAAAAAAACTTTGTCATATACTACATAAAAAAGTCTGTATTACCTGAAAGTAGAATATTGCTAAAGTAATCTTTTTTAAAATGATCTCTCTATGGCTCCATGTTATGCCTGAATTTTACAATTATTTTTATTATCCATCCATCAATTTTCTGAGCCACTTATCCTTACAATTGTTGTGGGAGTGGTGGATTGTAGCCTCCTGGCAGCAATCTGCAGGCAGGAGGCAGGGTACACCCTGAACTGGCTGCCAGACAATGGATCAATCTGTGAAAATGATTGACAGCTCCCTTTTGACCAATCAGTGAGCGTCATTTTCTGAACTTCGCCCTTGCTATCCACATCCAGGATCTTATACCCACAAACAAAGAGAGAGTGTTTTTACTTTACGCCTCTGAATTGTGAGTGTATAGTTCTGCTTATATTCGAATCGGAAATGTGGTGCTTCGATGTGGCTGGGGAACGTGTAATGGAGACGAGCACTCTCCAGAGAGATTAGTGGGAGCATATCTTGTGCACTTTCCCACCCCAAAGCGTAATTTAGATAAATGCAAATGGTGGATTAAGGCTTGTGGCTAACCTCACGACCAGCTGAACTTCCACCCATCCATCCCTTTTCTTGCCGCTTATCCTCACTAGGGTCGTGGGGTGTGCTGGAGCTTATCCCAGCTGTCAAGGGGCAGGTACACCCTGAACTGGCTGCCAGCCAATTGCAGGGCACATAGAGAAACTGCCAGACTCACAATCACACTTAGAGGCAATTTAGAGTCTCCAATTAATGTTGCATGTTTTTGGGACGTGGGAGGAAACCGTAGAGCCCGGAGAAAACCCACGCAGGTACTCCACACACAGGTCCTCGGAACTGTGAGGCCAACGCTTTACCAGCTGAGCCACCGTGCCGCCCCAGCTGAACGTATCGAAGTTGAATCAGCACAAAGCCGTCTGTTCCAAGGTAAGTTACTCAGTTACTCGGTGTAGCAGTTATAAAGTACAATTATGATTAACCTCTCCTGGAATGTGACAAGGGGCTTGGACTACAAATTGACAAAGACCAATATTATTCATTATTTATTTCATTATTTTAACCTGTAGTTCATATCTGTCTGACAAAGAATCAATTTTCTTTTCCTCCTTTCTGTTGGTCCAGCTACAACTACTTCACTCATCTGCAGTGGTTTGATTTTGGACCCTATAGGTTTATTCCACTGCTGTGGCAGAGACCTGCAGCTTTGCTCACACAGCATGTGAGAAAAGTTATGGAGTTTGAGGCCTTGTAGAGTTTTAATCAAACCAATAATAGGGGAGCACACCAACACACACCCAACGGCCAACACATTGCAGAAACTTTAACTAGTGTATCTGTTTGGAAAACCTTGACATTATGAATATATCCCTGTTGAAAGTAATTCAGGTTTTACTGGTCCTGAGAACTGTCAGGCAGACACGCTAATCAGTCGTGCCACCTCAACCAGCCAAATTGTTTTCACAAGACATAGGAAACCTGGTTTATATCATCTGACACTCCATAAAACTGGTTGCACATCTCATTACTTGCACAGCATTGTGGGAGGGGGGGCTCATTGATGACTGTTAAACAATGGGACCCAATAAACATGACTCCCCTCCTTTCCACCCGTAGTGGGGGGGGGGGGGGTCGAAACATCCTACATGAAAGCCTGAGTTTGTATCAAACCTCCTGGAATATTATAAATGTATGCCTTGATTTCAGTATTGTTAGTATGTCAGTTTAAAGGTTAGGCTACGAGAATTTTGGAACCCAAACAGTTTGAAATGTGTCAAATAATTTGTTGATTTGTCATGACTAAAGTTTTGACCAGTCAATCGCAGAGGTTGTGTTGGTTGAACTCATGACCGTGTGACAACCCAGCCCACAAAAAAAGTCTTTCATTCATCCCGTCCCTTGATTGATAAACAATTATAATTGATGACATCTGAATTTTTCAACACTGGTCACACATTTGCAAACAACAGTGCTAAAAGGTAACTGCGGCTGATTCTGATTCAAACTACGCTAAGTATATCAAAACGAGCTCGTCAGTGAGTTGCCTCCAATTTAATTAATCTGTTTCCTTAAACTTAAGGAATGCGAGGAGTATTTTACCATTTCACACTAACTGATGAACATTTGGAAATGAGCTTGAGGCTGGCTGTAAGAATCTGCTGTACAGACAATATTCATCCCCAAATGATTCACTTCAGTGCAAGTCATTGGAGTAAAGTCAGGTAATTACAAAAAAATGAACATTATTAATCAGGTTGTGTTGTGCAAGATTTGCTCGTGTGGTGGGGGATGCAAGGTACAGTACATTAACATAAAATACATTGGTGCTGAGTTGTGTCAGCAGCCCAGAATTTTAGTTCATTGGTATTTCTCTGACCTGGTCGTGACCCCCCCGCCACCCAAAAAATGACAGGTAGATCACAGTAAGTTAGCTGGTTGAGAAATAGATCTTGGAGCAAAAAGTTTGGCCACCTATGGATTAGACAATTACTTTATTTGCTTGATCCATAAATAAAAGTACAAAGTTGGAGTATTTTTGAATAATGTGATGGGATTTTTAAACCCATTCTCTTTATAGTTCAAATTATTGATTAAATTCCAGTCAATGGCCATGGTCTTCTCCAATTCCCCTGTCCTTTAGACATGCTCCCTGGATATTTAACCCTTGGCTTCTGCCTTTTTTTATTCTCTTGGCTCTTTGTTCCTGGCACTCTGTTCCTTCTGGCAAACATCTTCAGCTACAGGGCTGCTTCAGCTAGATCTCACCACTACATTTTCTTTTTTCAAACCCCACGGTTCGGAAACCTGGGATGGTGACTCCGATTCTTGGCTTCAACTTGTCCACTGCTAGTTAATCAGAGAAGCTGCTGTTAAAAATGCAAGTTACGCTTAGAGCCAAGTGTAAGCTTTCTGATTTAGCAGCAGGCTCATAAAAAAGGAGAGGGATAAACATCATTCTCCCACTGAACACATGAAGAACAACTCCCATTTTTCCCATTTTCACCTGTTTTAGTTTTCTTTTTTCATCCTTTATCCTCAGCTGGAGCTGTTTTTTATTCCTCTTGAGATGCTCAGAGGCAATGAAGACATGTGTGGCTGGTCAGGGCTATACGAGAATGGCAGTCTCTCCTGCATCCAGGACTGATAAGTGTAGTTGTTTGTCTATATGCCTGGGTTGAAGCCTTTCTTCTTTGTCTCCTTGCCTCTGACAGTCAATCAAGTGTCCCCTAAAAGTGTGAAAGCTCCTCTTTCACTGGCTCCTCCAGACCAATCAGTCAATGGCAGTGTCATCATTAATTTCAAGGGTTTTCATGGCCTCTCTTGTAGGCATCCTTAAACTGGAGTTTGGGACTGCCAATGTTCTTTGTGTCAGTTCAAAGTAGATCCTTTGGAATTCTTCTGTCCTCCATACGCACTACATGGCCAAGCCAGCGGAGATGCCTCTGCTTAAGCAAACTGTAAATGCTGGGAACCATGGCTCTGTCCAGTATGCTGATGCTTGTCACCTTATCTTGTCAGGTGATGCCAGGATGTGGCGGAGACAGTGCATGTGGAAGGTACTAAGATTGTGCTCAGGTACTTAAAGTCGTGACCAACTTCCAGTGCTTGGTTGGTGATTTTGGGTGGAGAGCCTGGATCCTGCCCCATGACTTGTGTTTTCTTACAACTCACTGTCAACCCAAAGGCCTTGAATGTCTGGCTGAGGTGGTACATAAGCAATTCAAGCTCATCCACTGTATGGGTCTTGATTGCTGTGTCATCCGCAAAAAGAGACCACAAAGGCATTTCTGCTGGACCTTGAATTTGGCCCTAAGCAGGAGAGGTTATAGAGTTTGTCATCTAATCTAGTTTGACGATAGATGCCCTCGGTGGCTGATCCGAAGGTGTGCATCAGGGGGACAGTGAAAAATCTCTCGGATCATCCAGGGTTTTTGGTTGGGGAAAATCCGAGTATCTACTGTATGTAGTTTTTGATATAAGACAGAACAGTATCTGTGTTCTTGAAGATTCTGGTGTTTAAATTCCCAATCAGTGCCTGAAAAACAGTCCTGCAGCTGAGAGGTGCATTCTCAGGCCATGTTGTAAATGTCTTTGTTTGAGGCCTTGTTTGTGTTTATGGGGGTGATGTATGTGGGCATAAGAGTGACGCAAACATGATTGGATCTAGCAAGATTGGGGAGGGGTGTGGCCCTGTATGCATGTTTAATGTTGGAGTAAACATGGTCGAGGGGGATTTGTCTCCTCTGGTGTACACCTCACATACTGGATGAAAATCTTTAAACACACTTGATTGAAGTCACCAGCAACAATAAATACACTGCTGAGGTGGGTGAGCTGCTGTTTGTTTACAGTTGCGAGGGGACGGCTAAGTTCTGTGCTAACATTAGCATCCAGTGGGATATAGACAACTACCATAATGACAACCACTATCTCCCTCTGTAGAATAAATGGTCTGCATGAGACTACAAGGAACTCTAAGTCAGAAGAGTAGTGGGTGTCGATGATCCTGCTATTAGAACACTAGTCGTTGTGCACATAAATACAAAGTCCTCCTCCTCTGCTTTTACCGGAGACTTTGATTCTGTCCAGTCAATGTAGCGTACAGTCCGGTAGTAAAACTGCAGCATCTGAGATTTGCGTATGTAACCACGTCTCTATGATGAAAATAAGACTGCAGTTCCGGACAAAACTGCTTTGAACTAATTGTAATTCCAATTCATCCATTTTGCGGGGAATGGATCTTGCATTGATCACAAAGATGCTTGGTAGCGGTGGTCTGTGAGGTTGCTTCCTTACCTTAGCACCCAGGCCCGAAAGACATCCTCACTTTTGTTTATGCTCTCCGCACCTTCTCCGTCACTTGCTGGGTAGACCGGCTATCCACGGAGATCCAGGGGGTGTCGCAATGTCCTCCGGAACATTGTTTTTCTTTTGATATTCGTTTGTGATTGATAAAATTATGCTTCAGTCCCAGATCAATGAGGTCCTGGAAGCTATAGGTGAACGTTGCAAAAATCCACAAATAGCGCCAAAGTAATGAAAAAGAAAGAACCAGTGCACACTGCCATCCTAAAGTTGACTTTGATCCAGGCTTACTGTAGACTCAGCTGGTTCTGTTCACTGGGGCTACTTTTATAGGCAGTGTCTCACCACTCTGGTCGCTGCGGGTGAGCTTGATGCATGGTAGGCTGGGACATTTGATGAGAACCACATCAAGTTGGTGACAGTACTTGGACCCGGGGTGTCTCTGGGAGACTCAGTGTTACAGCAGAGTTCCATCACATGCTATCCATTTTCATTCATGTGTCCAACACCGAAGGGATGCAGACAGGACGGCCAAGCTGTGTTACATCATTACATGATGATCGTAATCATCATCATGTTTTGATTTTAAACCATTATTTTAAGTATGAATCAGAACCTACTCCTACAACAGCAATATGGCTGCTCATGTACAAGTCACTATTGACATTATTATTACCATCCATCCACTCATCTTCAATCATTTATCCATGGTCCACACAGAACCCGCCTAACTTTTTTTTTGTGCTGTGGGAGTTGAAACTTCTTCTGAGAGGGGATTTTGCCAGACAGTCCCACCAGACAATCAAAATGTCGGACTGGCATCTTCCTAACAGTCAGAGCCTACTCACCAGAAGGTGGTTATCTGTTAATACCTCCGCCGAGCATCCAAGACATGCGGTCGCAAATCTGATGACACAACCACAAAGTCGATCATCAAACTGTGGTCAAGGGTGTTCTGGTGCCAAGTGCACATGTAGACACCCTTGTGCTTGAACATGGTATACGTTATTTACAATCCGTGATAAGTATGGGAGTCCCAATAAGACCCACTCTCCAGAACTCTCTCTAAAGACTCCAAAAAATGCGGGTAGTCTGAGCTGTTGTTTGTTGCATAGGCACACACAACAGTCACTAACCGTCCCCCAACTGAAGGCGCAGGGAGGCTCCCAAAAGCAAGGAGCACCCAAAAAGTTTTATAACCGCTGCTCTATATTCAAAAGTTTGCCCCTTTCTGCATTTGGTTTATCCAAAATACAACTACTGTATCAGCTCTATTTTCACTATTTGCTTTTCGGCCAAAGTCTCTATCTCCTGTGACGACTGGAGTTCCACTCAAGTCCACGTCCCATCATACACATACATTTTGTGATCCTGCTCTCTTTGCACCTCCAAATTACGGAAAATGATATTTTATTGTCTCAGTACTTGGACAACAATAAAATTTAATCTAATATATGGGTACAGTCTTCTTCTTCTTTTCCTTTCGGCTTGTCCCGTTAGGGGTCGCCACAGCGTGTCATCTTTTGCCATCTTAGCCTATCTCCTGCATCTTCCTCTCTAACCCCAACTGCCCTCATGTCTTCCCTCACCACATCCATAAACCTTCTCTTTGGTCTTCCTCTCGCTCTTTTGCCTGGGAGCGCCATCCTCAGCATCCTTCTACCAATATACTCACTCTCTCGCCTCTGAACATGTCCAAACCATCGAAGTCTGCTCTCTCGAATCTTGTCTCCAAAACATCCAGCTTTGGCCGTCCCTCAAATGAGCTCATGAGCGAGAACCTCAACATCTTCATTTCTGCCACCTCCAGTTCAGCTTCCTGTTGTTTCTTCAGTGCCACCGTCTCTAATCCGTACATCATGGCCGGCCTCACCACTGTTTTGTAAACTTTGCCCTTCATCCTAGCAGACACTCTTCTGTCACATAACACACCAGACACCTTTCGCCAGCTGTTCCAACCTGCTTGGAGCCGTTTCTTCACTTCCTTACCACACTCACCATTGCTCTGGATTGTTGACCCTAAATATTTGAAGTCGTCCACCCTCACTATTTCTTCTCCCTGTAGCCTCACTCTTCCCCTTCCACTTTTCTCATTCACGCACATATATTCTGTTTTACTTCGGCTAATCTTCATTCCTCTCCTTTCCAGTGCATGTCTCCATCTTTCCAATTGTTCCTCTGCATGCTCCCTGCTTTCACTGCATATGACAATATCATCTGCGAACATCATGGTCCAAGGGGATTCCAGTCTAACCTCATCTGTCAGCCTATCCATTACCACTGCAAACAGGAAGGGGCTCAGAGCTGATCCCTGATGCAGTCCCACCTCCACCTTAAATTCCTCTGTCACACCTAAGGCACACCTCACCATTGTTCTGCTACCATCATACATGTCCTGTACTATTTTAACATACTTCTCTGCCACACCAGACTTACGCATGCAGTACCACAGTTCCTCTCTTGGTACTCTGTCATTGGCTTTCTCTAGATCCACAAAGACACAATGTAGCTCCTTCTGACCTTCTCTGTACTTTTCCACGAGCATCCTCAAGGCAAATAATGCATCTGTGGTACTCTTTCTAGGCATGAAACCATACTGTTGCTCGCAGATACTTACTTCTGTCCTGAGTCTAGCCTCCACTACTCTTTCCCATAACTTCATTGTGTGGCTCATCAACTTTATTCCTCTATAGTTCCCACAGCTCTGAACATCCCCTTTGTTCTTAAAAATGGGAACTAGAACACATTTCCTCCATTCTTCAGGCATCTTTTCGCCCGCTAGTATTCTGTTGAATAAGTTGGTCAAAAACTCCACAGCCATCTCTCCAAATTGCTTCCATACCTCTACCGGTATGTCATCAGGACCAACTGCCTTTCCATTTTTCATCCTTTGTAGTGCCTTTCTGACTTCCCCCTTAGTAATCATTTCCACTTCCTGGTCCTTCACTCTTGCCTCTTCAACTCTTCCTTCTCTCTCATTTTCTTCATTCATCAACTTCTCAAAGTATTCTTTCCATCTATTTAGTACACTACCGGCACCAGTCAACACATTTCCATCTCTATCCTTAATCACCCTTACCTGCTGCACATCCTTCCCATCTCTATCCCTCTGTCTGGCCAACCTGTAGAGATCCTTTTCTCCTTCTTTCGTGTCCAACCTGGTGTACATGTCTTCATATGCCTCTTGTTTAGCCTTTGCCACCTCTACCTTTGCCCTACGTCGCATCTCGATGTACTCCTTTCGCCTCTCCTCAGTCCTCTCAGTATGCCACTTCTTCTTCGCTAATCTCTTTCCTTGTATGACTCCCTGTATTTTGGGGTTCCACCACCAAGTCTCCTTCTCCCCTTTCCTACCAGATGACACACCAAGTACTCTCCTGCCTGTCTCTCTGATCACCTTGGCTGTCGTCGTCCAGTCTTCCGGGATCTTCGGTTGTCCATCGAGAGCCTGTCTCACCTCTTTCCGGAAGGCCGCACAACATTCTTCCTTTCTCAGCTTCCACCACATGGTTCTCTGCTCTACCTTTGTCTTCTTAATCTTCCTACCCACCACCAGAATCATCCTACATACTACCATCCTATGCTGTCGAGCTACACTCTCCCCTACCACTACTTTACAGTCAGTAACCTCCTTCAGATTACATCGTCTGCACAAAATATAATCTACCTGCGTGGTTCTACCTCCGCTCTTGTAGGCCACTATATGTTCCTCCCTCTTCTGGAAATAAGTGTTCACTACAGCCATCTCCATCCTTTTTGCAAAGTCCACCACCATCTGCCCTTCAAAGTTCCTTTCATGGATGCCGTACTTACCCATCACTTCTTCATCGCCCCTGTTTCCTTTACCAATATGTCCATTACAATCTGCACCAATCACAACTCTCTCGCTGTCTGGGATGCTCAGAACTACTTCATCTAGTTCCTTCCAGAATTTCTCTTTCAACTCTAGGTCACATCCTACCTGTGGTGCATAGCCGCTAACCACATTATACATAACACCCTCAATTTCAAATTTTAGTCTCATCACTCGATCTGATACTCTTTTCACCTCCAAGACATTCTTAGCCAGCTCTTCCTTTAAAATAACTCAATTTCTTTTCCCATCTACTCCGTGGTAGAATAATTTAAACCCTGCTCCCAAACTTCTAGCCTTACTACCTTTCCACCTGCTCTCTTGGATGCACAGAATATCAACCTTTCTCCTAATCATCATGTCAACTAACTCCTGTGCTTTTCCTGTCATAGTCCCAACATTCAAAGTCCCTACACTCAGTTGTAGGCTCTGTGCATTCCTCTTTTTCTTCTGACGCTGGATCCGGTTTCCTCCTCTTCTTTGTCTTCGACCCACAGTAGCTGAATTTCCACCGACGCCCTGCAGGTTAGCAGTGCCGGGGGCGGGCGTTGTTAACCCAGGCCACGACCGATCCGGTATGGGATTCTTTAGATGAACGCTCATATTTGTTTGGCACAGTTTTTACGCCGGATGCCCTTCCTGACGCAACCCTCTGCATTTATCCGGGCTTGGGACCGGCCTACAGATTGCACTGGTTTGTGCCCCCATAGGGCTGCATTAATATATGGGTACAGTAATCTACTATATCAGTCATATGTCCATTTAAACAGAAGAAGATGACAGTATGTAGCTTTTTAATGACGCCTCAAGTTGTGAACCTCTTGCAGAAGCAATGGGATGGTGAGACGCAGTCTTTCATGGGACTTCATCTACTCATCACCACAGGGAGGAAAAAAACTCACTGTAAAATATGGTGCAAGGCAAAAAGCAAAACAAAGCACCACAACAAAATTTGAAAACAGAAAAAAAAAATGTGGGTTTCTGTAGATGATGGGAAGAGGGGTCTAAAACTTTCATCGTAGGTGCATATCCACAGTGAGAGAGATAATCTAAAAAAGAATAATCCAGAAATCCAAAAATCCGTGAGGTCGTGCTGCATAAAGACCCCTGTCCACCCCATACAATCAGTAAGACTTGTAACATGGCCAAGACCAAAGACCTGTCCAAAGACACCAGAGACTAAATTGTACAACTCCACATGGCTGTCAAGGGCTACGGAGAAAATTTCAAGCAGCTTGGTGAAAAAAGGTCCACTGTCAGAGCAATCATTAGAAAATGGAAGAAGCTGAACATGACAGTCAATCTCAATCAGAGTGGAGCCCCATGCAAGATATCACTTCATGGGGCTTCAATGATCCTTCCAAAGGTGAGGAATCAGCCCAGGACTACAAGACAGGACTTGGTCAATGACCTGAAAAGAGCTGGGACCACCGTTTCCAAGGTGACTGTTGGAAATACACTCAGACATCATGGTTTGACAGCAAATGTCAAGACCCTTCCTAAGTTTGCCAATGACTATTTGGATGATACAGAGGAGTCGTGGGAGAAAGTTTTGTGGTCAGATGAGACCAAAATTGAACTTTTTGGTGATAATTCCACTAACTGTGTTTGGAGGAACACAAATGATGAGTTCCATCCCAAGAACACCATCCCGGACTGTGAAGCATGGGGGTGGTAGCATCATGCTTTGGGGGTGTTTTTCTGCACATGGGACAGGACCACTGCACTGTATTAAGGAGAGGATGACCACGGTTATGTATTGTGAGATTTTGGGGAACAACCTCTTTCCCTCAAGTCAGAGCATTGAAGTTGGGTTGTGGCTGGGTCTTTCAACATGACAATGACTCGAAACACACAGCCAGAAAAACCAAGGAGTGGCTCCGTAAGAAGCATATAATGGTTCTGGTGTGACCTAGCCAGGCTCCAGACCTAAACCCAATACAAAATCTTTGGAGGGAGCTGAACCTCAGTGTTTCTCAGGATTTTTCTTTTTAGATTATTTCTCTCACAGTGGACATGCACCTATTATGATAATTTCAGACCCCTCCATGATTTCTAAGTAGGAGCTCTTGCAATATAGCAGGGTGTTCAAATACTTATTTTCTTCACTGTATGTTGACCAAAAAGATAGGAAGATGCCAAAGTACTAAGAACTGGGACAAGAAACAAAGAACTAATTCTAAAATATATTGCTTGACCAAGCGTTCGGCGGTCACAGATTCATAGTCAAGTCAGTGTGGCTGAGTTTCTGCGCCCGTGGCGGCATATAAGGAGGAGGTGGACCCCAGCTATGTTGCTTTTAGGGGTATGTTCAAAGTTGCCGCAGTACTCGATGAACACTATTGAGACGTTGTTGGCTGGGCGACGCGCACATCGACACATTTCATCCGGGGATCTTTTGTTACGTTATGACAGAGACCGATTACGTGGTCCGCCCCACACTATTATTTTTTTTAGTAGCTGTATGCATCAACACATTTCATACGCGGATCTTTTGCTACGTCATGAGAGAGACCGCTTAAGTGGTCCGCCCCAAACATTTTTTTTTATTTTTTTTTTGGGCGCTGTATACACACCTACCTGTTATTTGGAACCCACGAAGCTCTCGTCCTCTGCACACGTGCAATCCATTTTTCACAACAAACAGGGTCTCTTTCAAACTTATGAAGGGTAATTCCATTCTCCCAAGTGTTTAAGCAATGTCCAGCAATGCAACGAGCCGGCATTTTGGCTAACACGAAGGTACAACGAGCTACTTTCCGGAAGTAAAACTAATGGAAACAAACGAGTCCACTAGGGGTCGCCTCTGTCCTGTATGTCACTTCCTACTTCTCGAAAACAAATCCCTCGAGAGGATTTTCATGGCGGGAGTTACAAAAAGCTGTACACATCAAAATTATGTTTTGTGGTGAAAAAACACATGGGACCATATTGACTGTGGGGTTTTCATTCATAATATACCAAAAATCATCCGTTTGACAACACTTGAGCTTTAAAGCCCAAGTGTCATCCCTATAAACATTCTAAAATAATGGTTTAGGTCCTACCTGGAGGAAAGGAGCTACTTTGTGACCATTGGAGGTGCTAAGTGTCAGCAAATGCCAATGAACTATAGGGTCCCTCAAGGGTCAGTTGTTGGACCTCTCCTGTTCAGCCTGTATATGCTACCGTTGGGTCAAATTCTTCAAAACTTCAATTTTGACTAGCATAGCTATGCAGATGACCCACAGTTATATTTAGCAGTGTCTCCATATGACTACAGTTCAATTGAGGTATTGTGCGACTGTCTAAATCAGATAAACAACTGGATGTGCCAAAATGTTCTTCAACTAAATCACAACAAAACTGAGACAATTGTTTTTGACAGTAAAGAAAAGAGAATTGCTGTTAGTAAACACCTGTACTCTCTATATTAAAAAAAAAAGGACCAAATCCGAAACCTTGGTATTCTGATTGACTCAATCACAAAAACGGCCTTCTATCATCTGAAAAACATATCTAGAGTGAAGTCTTGTATGTGTGTGTACTGCAATCCTGAAGTCCTGGCACTGGCTTCCAGTCAGCTTTAGAATATATTTTAAAGTTCTGCTACTGGTCTATGAATCACTCAATGATTTAGGTCCTGAATACATGAAAGAAATGCTCACAGAATACAAACCCAGTACAGCTCTGAGATCGACTGACTCGGGTCAAATAGTGGTGCACAGAGTCCAAAGCAAACATGGTGAAGGAGCATTTAGCTATTATGTTGCACACAAATGGAATAAGTTGCCAACAGAGGTGAGGTCAGCTCCAAGTGTGAATGTTTTTAAATCCAGGTTGAAAACTGTTCTTTTTCCGCATGCTTTTTAGAATATATCCACTTTTTGATCATATTACTTGCACTCTATGTGGTTTTAATTCTTTTTTTAAATATTTTTTTTGTCGTTCTTATTGTTTTAATGCCATTTTAAATGTTTTATCTCTGTGTTTTCAAATACCTTTAATCATGTAAAGCACATTGAGTTATCTCGTGTTTGAAATACGCTAAACAAATAAATTTGCTTTACTTTTCTCTTCTGGAAAAACAATGTTCACTTCTGGCATTTTAATCATTTTTGCAAAGTTCACAACAATCTGCCCCTCAAAGTTCCTTTCCTGGATGCCATACTTACCCATCATTTCTTCATCACCCCTATTTCCTTCACCAACCCGTCCATTACAATCTGCACCACTCTCAACTCTTTATGTCTAGCATGTTCAGAACTACTTTCCATATTTTCTCTTTCAACTCGAGGTCACATTCTACCTGTGGTGCATCGCCGCTAATCACATAATACGGGACACCTACAATTTCAGATTTCAGCCTCATCACTCAATCTGATACTCTTTTCCAATCCAAGACATTGCTAGCCAGTTCTTCCTTTAAAATAACCCTGACTCCATTTTTATTTCTATCTAGTCCATGGTAAAATAATTTAAACCCTGCTCCTAAACATCTGGCCTTACTGCCTTTCAACCTGCTCTCTTGAATGCACAATATATCAACCTTTCTCCTCATCATCATGTCACCCAACTCCTGAATTTTTCCTGTCAAAGTCCCAACATTCAAAGTCCCTACACTCAGTTGTAGACTCTGTGAATTCCTCTTCTTCTTCTGCTAATGAATCCACTTTCCTCCTCTTATTTGTCTTCGACCCAGAGTAGCTGAATTTCCACTGATGCCCTTTCAGGTTAATTGTGCCTGGGGTGGGCACTGTAACCCAAGCCACGACCAATCCGGTATGGGATTCTTTCAATGAACTTATTTGCTTGGCACAGTTTTACACTAGATGCCCTTCCTGACGCAACCCTTTGCATTTATCTGGGCTTGGGACCCGTTTACAAATTGCACTGGCTTGCGCCCCCATAGGGCTGCATTGATGGATTGCTATATATATATATATATATATATATATATATATATATATATTGTATGTAAATAGGCAGCAAGGTGGGGCAGCTTTTTCGCATTGGCCCTACAGTTCTGATGACCCAGATTCAATCCCGGCCCTGCCTGTGTGGAGTTTGCATGTTCTTCCCATGCCTGGGTGGGTTTTTTCCAGGTACTCTGGTTTCCTCTGACATCCCAAAAACATGCAACATTAATTGGACACTCTAAATTGCCCCTAGGTGTGATTGTGAGTGTGGCTGTGTGTCTCAATGTGCCCTGCGAATGGCTGGCAACCAGTTCAGAATGTACCCCGCCTCCTGCCCGTTGACACCTGGGATAGGCTCCAGCACTTCCCGCAACCCTTGTGAGAATAAGCAGCAAAGAAAATTGATGGTTGGATATATATATAATATATATATATAGATTGTTTTTGTTGTTTTTGATAATTGTGCAAACTGTTGCAGACTCCTCTCGCAGTTAGAGCAGTTTGAAATGATATTTGAAATAGAATAATCTCATGGAGTGACTATTTTGCAAATGGCACAGAGACTTCAAGATATGTATGCAGTTTAAAGTGACGAGTAGTTACATAATATGGGTTGATGTCAATTGTGCAAATTGTGCCGATATCTCTAGAGCAAATAAGCGGCCAGTATTGGTTAACAGATATACAAGTAGTCTGTCATTTGCCCGACAGAGACAACAATGTCAACAAAAAAAATTCCCCATGTTGCAATGAAATGATAAGATTCCTTTTAAGGATTTAATGGGAAGATGGAAGGAGCTGTTCGAATGTCTGTTAGTTTTCTCTCATATTGAAGCGCCTACATGAGAGAAGGAACTGGAAGAAGTGATGATGACCAGGATGTGGCGAATCCAAGAGATTTTGGGGTAGTCTTAGTTATGGCATCCAAGACGGATGTGTGTTTCTTTATTTGGACTTTTGAGGCATCTTGTAACCTCATGCCCCGGGAACATGTAATGTCATACAGCACATTTTGATCAAGTTAACTGCTCCTATGCTCCCACAGCCAGTGATAGCCCATCTGGCATGGTGGATGATTCTCCCTGACGGTAGGGAAGCCTGGCCCAGTCATCGACAACCCCAAGGGCTCAATGTAGCCCTACCACATTACACCGATGGACAAATGTTTCTACAATATATTGTATTAATTGGCAGAACATAATTCTTTTTTTTTTTCTTTTTTAGCCTGCAAGAAGCATTTGGCCTTCCTTGCGGCTGTTGGCTTGGAGTTTATCATTTGTCTAAAATCTTTCTCCATAAAAAAATACATAAAAAACAAAATGAAAAAATAGCTTCATCTTAAAGGTCAATGCAGCCTTATGGGGGACACAAGACAGTGCAAACTGTAAACCCAGATAAATGTAGAGGATTGCGTCAGGAAGGGTATTCATCTTAAAATTTTCAAAACAAATATGAGTGTTAATTTGAATCATCCCATACTGGATCGGTCATGACCCGGGTTAAAAACTCTGCCCCCGGGACCGTTAACCCTGCAGGGCGCTGGTGGAAATTCAGCTACTGTGGGTTAAAGATGAAGGAGAGGAGGATAGTGGGTTGTTTGGCAGAAAGAAAAGGGGAAAGCACAGAGCCTACCACTGAGTGTGGGGACTATACATTTTGGGACAATGACAGGATAATCTCAGTAGTTGGTTGACATGACGATTGGGAGAAAGGTTGATATATTGTGCATCCAAAAGAGCAGGTGGAAATGTAGTAAGGCAAGAAGTTTAGGGGCAGGGTTTAAATTATTTTATCATGGAGTAGGTGGGAATAGAAATGGAGTAGGAGTTATTTTAAAGGAAGAGTTAGATAAGAATCTCTTTGAGGTGAAAAGAGTATCAGATAGAGTGATAAGTGATGAATTTGAAATTGATGGTGTTATGTCTAATGTGCCCCTAAGGTATGATTTGACCTAGAAAGATGTGACCTGGAAAGAACTAGAAGTAGTTCTGAGCATCCCAGACACAGCAAGAGTTGTGGTTAGGTCAGATTTTAATGGGCATGTTCGTGATGGAAAAGGGGGTGATGAAAAATTTTTGAGTATTTCTGGCATCCAGAAAAGGAACTGTGAGGGACACATCGTGGTAGACTTTGTTAAAAGCATGGAAATGGCAGTCGTGAAAGGTAGCATCATATGGTGACCTACAAGAGCAGATGTAGAAGCAAGCAGGTAGATTAAATTTTGTCAAGACGATGTATTCTGAAAGAGGTTACTGACTGCAATGATGGAGAGAGTTTAGATCAGGGGCGGGAAAATATTTTGGTTCAGGGGCCACATTGACTTTTAAATTTGAAAGGGGGCCAAGTCACAAGCAGATCCTTATATCCATCCATCTATTTTCTTAGCTGCTTATCCTCACAAGGGTCACGGGGAGTGCTGGAGCCTATCCCAGCACTCAACGGGCAGGGGGTGGGGTACACCCTGAACTGGTTGCCAGTCAATTACATGGCACATCAAGACAAACAGCTGCACTCACAATCACTCCTAGGGGCAATTTAGAGTGTCCAATTAATGTTGCATGTTTTTGGGATCTGGGAGGAAACCGGAGTGCCCGGAGAAAAACCACACAGGCACGGGGAGACCATGAAAACTCCACACAGGCGGGTCCGGGATTGAACCTGAAACCTCAGAACTGTGAGGCCAACGCTTTCAAGCACCAACTCCGTGCAGCCAGATTCTTACATATGAAAAATAAAATAACTCATTGTAGTGTTAATGCTTGGATTTACTTATAATGGGAACTGTGTTATTTTGTTGATTATTCTTTTTTTTTTTTTTGCCAGTGCATCAAAGTCTGGTGCTAGTTTTGTGGTGGCAATCCTAAAACAGCAACTGGCAAGTTGCAGGAAGATCACCTATCCACAACGAAAAAAAAAAAACAGCTTAATTGCACCCATTCCTTGAAAATGTACACCGTAAGAGATACAGTTGCATCAACTTGAACCAATAAATGAAATATTAGTGTTAAAGCAGTAACTTGGTGCAGAATTGACATTGACACAACCATACTGTAATTTTGATCTAAAGAACGAAAAAAGGTGACCACATTATGCAACTGTTTACAAAAAGCTCTGGGTGATAGTAGGCGGAGAGAATCACTTACATGCATGACATCACCCATGCAGAGCCTCAAACCAGCTCACGGTCAGGACTACAAGGAAACAGAAAGTTCTCACTTTGAATTGGAAATATTATATAAGATAAATATCTTAAATTTTTCAGTGAGACAGTCCTTTACCTCCATGACAGAGGTTATGACAGCCCACGTCGAGATGACCCACAATGCATTGCACACTTAACACGCCAATAGAACTGTAGTTTTTATGTGTAAATAATAAAAAAATACTTAAAAATAGACATTTTACAAATCAAAATAAAAATAGTGTGGTGATAGTAAAATTGTGCATTGCTTTACACTTTTAAGGTACTGCTCCATCACTATGCATACAAATCCCTGTCTCGGCATGCTATTTATCTCTGCAGCTTATGTGTCGATGAATGTTAAGGCGATGATCCTTCTAATTGTCAGGATACCCTCATGTTTTAATGAGAGACATTATAAACCCATTAGTAATTGGATTCTAGTTACATTGTTCACTTCACTTATTTCAAAATTACTGCCCAGCATTCACTGTTGTGTTTTCTTCTCTTTGTTCTACCCTTGGTGGTTGAAGTCTTCAGAACAGAAGCAGTGTAGAAACAGAATAGCCAAATTCATTCAATGAATCACTGGACCTGCCACCTGGTGGAACCAGGAGTATCACAGCACAACCTGGTGGAACCAGTCAAAATTACAGACAAAGTCCAATGAATGTAGCCATGATTTTGGTACGATTCTGGTAATTCTGTACCAATATTTTTGGGGCCCAATTGAATTGGTCAACGGGCTGTACTTTGCCCACCCCTGAGCTTGACAGCATAGGATGGTGGTGTGTTGGATGACTATGGTGGTGGGGAGAAAGGTTAATAAGACAAAGGTGGAGCCAAGAACCATATGGTGGAAGCTGAGAAAGGAAGAGTGTTGTGTGGCATTTTGGAAAGAGGTGAGGTAAGCTATTGATGAACAGGAGGAGCTCCCCAAAGAGTGGACAATAGCCAATATAATGAGAGAGACAGGCAGGAGAGTACTTGGTGTGTCTTCTGGTCAGAAAGAGGAGAGGGAGATTTGGTGGTGGAATTACAGGAAGTAATACAAGGAAAGAGTTTAGCAAAAAAAGAACTGGGACACAAAGAGGAAAAAGCAAAATACTGATATGCAATGTAGAGCAAAGTTAGGTGTGACAAAGGCTAAACAAGTGGCCATATGAGGACATGTACTCGTACGTTAGCTTGGACACTAATGAAGGAGAGAAAGATCTCTACAGGTTGGGCAAACATGAATAGAGATGGGAAGGATAGGCAGCAGTTTAGGGTGATTAAGGATAGAGATAGAAATGTGTTGACTGGTGACACTAGTGTTCTCGATAGATGGAAAAAATGCTTTGGGGAGTTGATGTCATGTCCCATCGGAACGAGAGTAGGACCCTAATGCAGGAACTCGGAAGACGCAAGGTAGTTCAAGAAGAGACGCGTTTATTATATGCCGAGGTCGGGGATCGAGCAGGCAGTCCGGTGCAGCAGCGGTAGTTGGGACGTCAGGCGAAGAGAGTAGGTGAGCGGGCAGGCAGAAGAATCAAAGGAGTCAGGCTTACAAGGTTGGTCGGAGAACATGCGAAGGTCGATACACACAGGGATACCGGAACACACGAACGGGACATGAAGATCATCCGAACTGGCCCGGCCAGTTGTCATCGCGGTCATATAAATCCACAGCATAATCAGGCTGCATGAGGCGCAGGTGTGCACCTTCCAATCAGCGCACCTGTGCGGACATCCGCACAGCTCGTGGTGAAGCGGCAGGATCATGACAGTACCCCCTCCCCCTCAAAGGCACGGCTCCCAGACGTGCCTAAACGAAAAAACAGACAATAAGGGGTGGGTGGAAGGGGTGTCCGGAGGAGGGCACGCCCCCCCCCCCCCCGAACCCCAAACACAAGGCGTCCGGGTGGACAGGTCAGGAGGACGACCCGGACGCCAAGCACCAGGGTCCCCAAGGGGCGATTCGGGCAGACGACCTCCGTGAGGAACCAAACGGCGAAGCAGGAACCAGAACGAGGCAGGCCACTGCTCCGGACGAGAACCTCCCACGCCGTCGTTGCAAGATGACCAGGGATTGGTCGCCTCCGAGGCTTGGTCAGTAGGCAGCCGTGGATTGGTCACCAACGAGGCCAGGTCATGAAGCGACTGGGAGCCATCTGGAGCGAATAGGATGATGGAGAGAAGGACCAGAGCAATGACCGCCAGCATCCCGAAGTCTCTCCAGCTCCAGGGTGCCTCCACAGAACTCCCCAGCTCCTCCTGGACAGGAACGTTAGAAGGCGGCGACACCATCGCCCCCTCCTGGACAGGAACGTGAGAAGGCGGCGACACCATCGCCCCCTCCTGGACGGGAACGTGAGAAGGCGGCGACACCATTGCCCCCTCCTGGAGAGGAACGTGAGAAGGCGGCGACACCATCGCCCCCTCCTGGACAGGAACAGGAGAAGGCGGCGACACCATCACCCCCTCCTGGACGGCAACGTGAGAAGGCGGCGACACCATGAACCCCTCCTGGACAGCAACGTGAGAAGGCAACGTCAGTGTCACCATCGCCCCCTCCTGGACAGCAACGTGAGAAGGCAGCGACACCATCGCCCCCTCCTGGACAGCAACGTGAGAAGTTAGTGTCACCGTTGCCACCTCCTGGACGGGAACGTATAGGCGTGCTCGTCGCCGACAGAGTAGGACTGTGGAGCGTCCGCGGGATGGTCACCGATGAAGCAGGAGTGTGGAGCGTCCGCGGGCCGGTCGCCATTGGTACTCCAGAGCACGGACGAGAAGCGGCTGTGGAGACGTCGCCACCTCCTGGACAGCAACGTGTGGCGGCATCGGGTCGGTCCCCACTGCCACGTGAGCTTGCAGTGCATCCGTTGAAACAGCAACGTGGGCGTGCCGCGGTGGCGAATCCGTTTCCAGGGCAACGTGAACGAGAGTCGGCAGAGAGTCAGTCGAAACTGACACGTGGGCGTGTCTCGGGAGTGGGTCAGTTCCGACTGTCGCGTGAACTCTGCTTGGAACAGCCAAAACCTCGACGTGGGAATGGCGAGGAGGCGGGTCAGTTTCCACACCTACATGCGCTTGGCGAGGTGGCGAGCTCGTACCCACTGCGACGTGCACTTGAGGTGGCGAGTCCGTTCCCACTGCGGCGTGCACTTGGCAAGGGGGCGAGTCGGTTTCCACGGCAACGTGAACCTGAGCAGGCAGAGATTCAGTCGAAACTGACACGTGAGCGTGTCTCGGGAGCGGGTCAGTTCCAACTGCCACGTGAACCTGCATCAGCAGCGAGTCCGTCGCCGTTGCGACGTCAGAGTAGCTCGGCTGGTTCGCCAATTCTTGCCGGACCTGGGCCGTGAGAGCCGCCAATTCGGCGGTCTGCCGCTCTAAATTGAGAGAGAAGGAAGAGTAGAAGAGGCAAGTGTAAAAGACCAGGAAGTGGCAATGATTCGTAAGGGGGACGTTAGGAAGGCACTACAAAGGATGAAAAATGGAAAAGCAGTTCATCCTTATGACATACCAGTGGATGGATAGAACCATTTTGCTGAAGTGCCTGTGAAGTTTTTGACCAACTTGTTCCACGGAATACTACTGGCTGCCTGAGAAGTGTAGGAAAAGTACAGTATGCCAGGTCCCATTTTTAAGAACAAAGGCAATGTGCAGAGCTGCGGGAACTTTAGAGCAATAAAGTTGATGAGCCGCACATTAAAGTCATTGGAAAGATGAATGGAGGCTAGATTCAGGACAGAAGTGAGTATTTATGAGAAACACTTTGGTTTATGTTATGAGAAAGGCCTGGCCACTGCCAAGAGGTCATCTCTGACACTTGTCATCATCATAGGCCGACACAAGTATAGAATAGCTGTCATCTCTGGCAGACAGAGACCTTTCAGATATTTCCTGAGTCTAAATAAGAGAAGGTCAATAGCAAGACTATACAATAGATCTGAGATCTGCCATCCATAGGAGACAGGTCCTAAGGGAGTGACCAGAAAAAAAAATATGGCTCCAGAAAACCTATATGATGTACAAAAATAATAGATTTAGGTTTCCCTTGCACAGACGAGCCCCTCTGAAGACAGGCCTGGAGATGGGTCGCGAAAGACAACTGCCTGATAGCTGGGCCTGCTGTCATGAGGGCCGGAAGATTGGGAGAATACTTCAAACACCTCCTCAATTCCACCAACATGCCTTCCCATGAGGAAACAGAGTCTGGGGTCTCTGAGCCCAAATGGGTAACATGAGTCCCCCTTCCGATAGTTTCACCACTTGTAGGAGAGACCATAGGGCCGGATGTAGTGTGAGCTGGGCAGTGGTTGAAGGGGTGGGGGGCATTTTGGCAATCCAATACCCATCGGCAGGGATGTGGAATGTCACCTCTCTGGTGGGGAAGGAGCCCTAGCTGGTTTGTGAGGTTGAGTATTTTCAACTAGATATAGTCTGGCTGTCCTAAATATGTCTTGGCCTCTGGTACGACTCCTCTTGAGAGGGGGTGGATTATGCTACTATGGAGTTGCCCATGGTGAGAGGCGTCAAGTGATGTGGATGTACGTATTGCTCTCTAGTTCGGCGCATGTACATAAAGGTTTACCTGGTGGACAAGAGGGTAGCCTCCCTCCACCTTCAGGTGAAGGGACGGGTCCTGACTGGCTTTAGAGCTTTGCAGCAAACAGAAGTCCACCTTGGAGGGAATGCTGGAATGCACGATCACTGGGGACTCCATCGTTATGATGGCTGTCGTCAATGCTCACGTGGGTAATGACAGTAAAACCTACAAGGGCATGATTGGGAAGAATGGCCCGCTCTACTAGAACCCAAGCCATGTTCTGTTACTGGACTTTTGTGCTCATCACAGATTGTCCATAATGAACACTGTGTTCAAGCATGGGTGTCCACATATGCACTTAGCACCAGAACACCCTTTGTTGCCATTAGGTGACGTCAACTGATCACCACGTGGTGGTGAGTTGTCTCCGATGGTGGGTGGGGGAAGATGCCCATCACACCGCGCAGGCCCAAACATATTCTGAGTGAGGATCTGCTTCGAATGTCTGGCAGAATCTCCTGGCAGTAGGATTTTCACCTCCCACATCCGGCAGAACTTCATCTATGTGTCTAGGAAGGCAGGTATAGCACTGAGTCCAAGTGGGAGTCCAACCAGAACTGTGGTTATTAGGTAGTTAGTGCCTGTCATGACAGTAATCCCTGAACCTGTTGGTGGAGACCAGGGGTGTCTGGAATGTATACCAATCACATTCATCTTTGCAGGAAAGGAGAGAACCATGACAATACAGGACATTGTAGCAAACCTGTCATGTCTTATTGACCACACAAAAGTCAGCAGGTTTAATTTGTCAAGGGGTAATTTTTGGGATGGAGCCATCTCAATGGAGAAAACATCATGTTTCCTTGATTGCTAATAAAAATAACGCGCTAAAGCACTTTATCACTACCGTCCCTGTCTCTTCCTGTCGGATAAGACTCTATGGTTCTTCCCCTTTCCGAGTTGTGTCACTTATTATTTGTTGCAGTTGTTTATTTTCTGAAATGTTGCGTGGTTTAGCTTTCGCGCAGTGCGGATCGGGACGGTCTTGCTGAGAAAGGCCATGGGATTTCCAAAAATATATGTGAAATAGGCCCTTCCCTTTCTGGACAATTAGAAAATTTGGACAATTAGCGTAGCACAGAAAATCATTGGCTGCCATCTCTGTGTGGCAGACATCCTCCTCTATTTGCCTCAGCACAGCTCTGAACATTATTCAGGACACTACACAACTTTTTGAGCTTCAGCCATTTTTTCTGAGAGCATCACCACCTTGATCTCTCGCCGGGTGATAAATGCAAAGGCACATTGATTTGAACATCATGAGTAATTCATTGTATGCATTCCATTTTAAACATCGGTTATTATTTATTTTTGTTCCTAAATTGCTTTTATGTATGCACTGACACAGGAGAAGCTCTCCAATTTCATTATCCACAGTATAATGACAATAAATGGCATTCATTCATCATTCATTCATTAATTCTTGATGATGCCTATGTAAATACCCAGGCACTTTCCTACTACAGGCTATAAGTATTATATGACAATTTCTGACAACCTAGCCATTTTATTCTTTCCGTGTTAGGTCATCTGGCCACAGAGACACGTGGTTACATATGGTAGATGTTTCCCAGTCACATAAATGAACCAGGATGAAATGGCTACAAATTAGCAGGGAAATTCTTTATCGCCACAGAAGCTGTGACTGATGCACATTCTATTTCATAGCTTTGTACACACAAACGCGCACACACATGCATGCGCACACACGCATGCACACACACACATTATATGACACAATAATGGGCTTCCATTTTTTCTCTGATCATCCTAATCAGTCTTCGAAATGCATTTTCCACCGCGCTCCTTTATGCAGTTGCATACATTTCAGTGAAGTGAATGGTAAATGTGATTAAGTATTGTTGCATGAATATAGTTTATAATAACAAGCAAATAATGTAACACTGTAGGAATGTGGCGGCAAGGTGGAGCAACTGTTTAGAGCGTCTGTCTCAAAGTTCTGAAGACTGGGGTTTCAATCCTGCCCCAACCTGTGTGGAGTTTTCATGTTCTCCCTGTTCCAGCATGAGTTTTCTCCAGGCATTCTGGTTTCCTCCCACATCCCCAAAACATTAATTGGAGACTCTAAATTGCCCTTGGGCTCCAGTACTCCCACGACCCTTGTGAGGAGAAGCGGGTCAAATAATGAATGGATGGAAATATTCGTAAGGGACAGCATGTTGGTTTGAATATCTTGTCTTGAGCATACTTTGTGAGAAAGTGTTCTTGTCCTTCTTCTATTCCAACATAACTTTTCTTGAGTGTGCAAGTTGTTCTTGTTGAGTGTGCATAGTGACATGCTTGGATAAGTTTGGTGTGGAAACCAGACAGCACAGGACGCAGACCTCCACTTCTTCAAACTGGTTTAGGGTAATCTAAAACAATATTGGCAAGCCAGGAGTTTTCTCCTTGGACCGCTGACCTCATAAATCTTCTATTGATATGTAGACACAATTGTGTGAAATAGTCAATCACCCATTGGAGATACATCACAATTGTAAATGTTTTTTTTACCCATTAGTTAACAAAGTCAAGAGAGCTTAGGGTATTAAATTGATTGGAATCGTTGGTCCTTTTTAAAATTTTAATCACTGCTCTCTTTCCCTAAGGACATGAGCCAAGACGCAAATACATTAATATAGAGGGCCAATAAGCATCTGTGTTTATTCCAGAGCTGAATTTCTCAGTTACTCACATTTATCCTCCCACATAATTAAAGTCACATGTTAATTGGTGCCTGTTATTCCTCAGGGTCGATGCATGCCATTTTCCACACTGGCTTTGATGTGTGTAGTTTAAGTGGAAATGTAAGGTGGTTTTGAAGGTCTGAAATTAATGATTAACAAATTAATAGCCCCTTTACTAAATTGAGGCATAGGGGACTTTTTTGGTACTTAGTTGTACTGCGCACATGGATTATGATCTCGCTCAAGTTTGTCACCACAATTATTTTTTTTATCTGCATAGGACGGCAGAAAAAAAAAAAACATTTTACAGCCTAAATTTCTTTATTAGTCCTTAGTGATTGAGATATTCTAGCTGTACACAGCAAAAGTAATGTTCAGCAATACACTGTAATTATTGAAGAAGCATTTTGGAAAGTCATAAAACATAACCAGAGGATCTATAGTGGTTGAATTTAACCCCTACTGTCTGGAGAGAATTGACACAATTTTTATTTAATTTTATCACATCCTAACTTTATCTTACCTAACCCAAAACTTCAAATTGCCATTAAATGGTGTAACTGTGCAGCTAACCATGCATTTTTTTTAAACAAATACACTTCCTTCCATGTGCGTGCTAGTGTGTTATGGCGGGCGATCAAATATAATTTATGTACAGAGTTCCAAATCGATGTTTGATCTGTGTTAAAATATTAAATATAAGATGGATAAACAGCGTTTCATGGAAAATTACAAGAAAAATGTCTGCTATCTCGTTAATAGTATTACTTTACTATTTTACAATGTATACAGTATTTCACTAGTCCTCTAAATTCTAACAACAACAATAATAACAATAAAACCATATCAAAATTATTCATTAGTTGATATATGTACAGGAAATAGAACAGTTTGATTGCTGTCTTGCTTTTTCTATTGTTCCTCTTCCTTTTTTGTGTGTCATTAATCTTAATATTCCATCCACTCATCCATTTTATTTGCTGCTTATCCTCACTAGGTTCGCGGGGAGTGCTGTAGCCTACACCCTGAACTAGTTGCCAGCCAATCGCAGTAATCGTAATATTCAATTTTAGAAATGATTTGTTTATAGGCTATTTTTCGTCCTGTCTACTGTTGTACCTGTCCTTGTCCAAGGTATCATATTCTGCTCAGCCTCGCCTCACTACATTGTCAGTCAGTCATTCAAAGATTTATTTACCTACAGTAGCACCTTACTTACCTAAGGAGCCCGACATAGTGCTTCATTAAAATAACTATAAAGGAGAGGAATGCATTAAGTCCACCAACCCGGAGTCTCTGGGCACCTCCGGAACCCAACACCCAAGTGTAAAATTAGTTGTAGTTTACAAAGATGAAATACAAAATACTGCTGCTGACACATGACTGAGGACAGTCCAGTGAGTCATCTGCACAAAACACAGCCACTAGAGGCCACTAACGATGCATTCAATCAATCTGTTTCTGGATATAGTTTAAAATTCAAGCCTCGGGGATCTTGGGTGAGTGAATGGTGCAGAAGTCTCAGTATAAGTTAATTGAAGTTACATTTTTCTTTCAGTGGCCCTTCCACACTCTTAGACTGCTTCTCAGTGACTCTCTCTTTGATTACACCATTAATCCTCCATCAGCTCATGATCTTCTTTCACCCAAGCACTCATCTATGCACTCTTCTTTTACTGGAGAAAATGACACAGACTTGTCATTGCTCGCGTCATTTACGATTCTTGAAAACCAGAAACAACAAATAACCAATACACAGCTCAATACACAAAGTAGCCTAGTGAGTCTGAGCCTTGATTGTCTTGGGCCTTTATATGCAACATGGGCAGTTTACTTTGAAACTTATTTGAAGTCATTGTAACTCACTGTGGTTCATTGTATACTAGACCCTCACCTTAACAAGAACCAGCACTTCGCAACTACCTGAAATGATGGATCACACACAGCACTCAAAAGAAAAACCTGAGTGTCTGCCACTACGTATAACAATACAACCATTTCCCAGTTGTAACTCATGTTTTTGGTCGTTGCTAACCCTGTGAATGGCCTTTATAGCCATAAATATACAAAACACTGCAGTAGCAAGGTTACCAGGTGCTACCCATCCATCCATCCATCCATCCATTTTCTTTACCGCTTATCCTCACAAGAGAGTGCTGGAACCTATCCCAGCTGTCAACCGGCAGAAGGCGGGGGGACACCCTGAACTGGTTGCCAGCCAATCGCAGGGCACAAAGAGACAAACAGCCGCACTCACAATCACACCAAGGGGCAATTTAGAGTGTCCAATTAATGTTGCATGTTTTGGGATGTGGGAGGAAACAGGAGTGTCTGGAGAAAACCCACGTAATCATGGGGAGAACATGCAAAATCCACACAGGCAGGTTCGGGAATGAACCGGGGACCTCAGAAGATTGAGACCAACGCTTTCCAGCTGATCCACTGTGCTACCTCAGGTGCTGCCATAATTGACCACTCCGTGGATGTTGCGCAATCCGCGTAACTGACCAATCAGAAGCCAGAGATCTGGATAATCTCAGACTCAAATCTCAGACAACGCTGGCTGGATGGTCCAGTATAGCTTCTGTTGGCGTTTTATCGCGTATTTGGGTTCTTTAACAAAAGATATGGTTAGGAGGTGTAGTCAGGGATAATAGTGACGACAGGTATCCTGAAAGGCTAGTTGGTGGAGTTCAATTCGTACCCTTTCCAAAACCGAAGACCCAGTACGAAAAATGTCTTTGATGGATCAAACTTTGTGTAAGACCGCATCATCAACTGAATCCATCTAAAATCAAACAGAACAGAAGACCGAGTACAAAAAATGTCTTTGATGGATAAAACTTTGAGGAAGACCGCATGATCAACTGAATCCATCAACCGGAACAGATATGTTTGCACGAAGGTAAGTCCTATGTTTGATTTTCAATACATGTCTCATCTAAATGAATTAGCAGTTCTTCGCTTGCATAATTTAGCTATGTGTGAATGATTGTCACACTTGATCTGTGTTGAGCGATATTTTGCGATGATCTGACTGCACAAACGTGTCCCATTGTTCGCGGCTAATTAGCTAAGCTAAACCGGACTAGCAGTCCTAAAAGCCTTTGACGTGCACCGAGACACCAAGACTGAAGGAAGGATGTTTGAGGACACTAAAGTAGTGATTGTCATACTCGGTTGGGACTTGCGTAGGTTCGGCACTAATTCAAGAATAATTATTGAGGGGAGAGCGTGACGTTACACAAAGAAAACGAGAGAAACAACTCGTAAATCAAGCCTCGCCATCTTTTCCTTCATACAGTGGTTGACAAACGGCTATACAGATACATATACATATTCTGCACACAAGTGTGATATGTAACACGAAAATTGGAAACTGTCAATGACGAATTCGTCTTTGGGTTATAATATATTATATTATGTGGCTTCTTGGTCTTCCTCTGACTCTGGAAAGATCTCGCGCTAATATCATAATGGTTTCTCCGTCGATATGCATGTAAATACCATTGAAATACCGCTCGCTGAAATACTTGAAGCCCTGCTGTATGCTTTTCAACAATATTTCACTGTTAGCTAAGAATGCGAGTGAGAAATCAGCCGGTAAATCGGACAGTTTCGCTCTATTCCTTTCTTGCTGCGCCGATATTTTTGCCAATTGTTTGTCTGATGTCAGCGCACGTGGCGTGATGTCACTTCAGGAGGCGTGGTTAAGTGCCCTGTACGGAGGGGTCAATTTGCATTATTGGGTGAGTCAGCAGATCGATTGAGTCTCTATGCGTTGATATAATGTATTCCAGGCTAGTATGCGTACTGTAGTCGTCAGAGTCAACCTGCAAGTCTTGTTGCTTCAATAAACAAAACTAAAATGAAACAGGTCAAGTACATGCGGATATAGTATTTGATGTTGTCAATTGGGACAAGTGTAGTGAACCAGTCAGTCCTTGGATTGGGCATTTCTTTGGTGTTGGAATAGTTTCACTGTGCCTCCATAAATTATCTCTGAGGTCATGAAGACTTACAAGATGTATGTAACCTAATTACAAATGTGCATCTTGCTCGAGACTCCAGTTTACTCAAACATATCTATTTTATAGCTACAGCAACAATAAAAAAAAACAGTATAAATTATTTATATTTTTTCTGGACCATACTGAATTTATGAAGAAAAATGAAAAGCAAAAACCCTTCACAGAAAAAGGGTGTGGTGATGAGATAATCAGGATACAGCCTAAAAAATCGAATTTCCCCTGACAATCATAATGAAAAAAAAATGACCAGGCTGCCACTACATTTCTCTCCAGAAGCAAAGGTTTTAATCACTTTATTTAAAAAAAAAAGAATAATTAGATATCTATTGTTAATTGACACAAATCATTGGTAATAATCATTAGGTTCTCAATGTTGACAATATCTGGCTGACCCCAAAGGCTAAGAAACCAAGTGGTTAAGAATGCTCCTTTTCCTTTTTTCCCCCAGCACTCACATCTGATGTGCTCTCAAACAAGGCACCATGCAATTCTTTCATCATGTGCGTTGCTATGTTCACTTTAGCTATTGATTAAATTAATCCATCCATTATCTGTACTGCTTATTCTCACTAGCGTCATCAGGGTCCTCAAGCCCATCTCAGGTGACTCTGGCCCAGAGGCAGAGTAGATCCTGAATTGCTCACCACCCAAACTGAGGCACAACCATAGATAAAAAAACATTCACACTCACATTCACACCTACTGGCAATTTAGTCTTCAATTAACCTACTTAATCTACCACAAGTGAAGTACCTGGAGAAAGCCCAGACAGGTACACGGAGAACATGCAAACTCCACACAGGGGTGGGGGGGATTTAAACCCAGGCCGTCAGAACTGTAAGGCAGAAACAGTCGTCCACCGAAATGCAGTTACTGAAAAAATACTGAAGAAATTTAAACAATCCTTGAGGGATGTAAAGAAGGCCTTGAATCTCACTTAATAGCATTATAATTCTGGCACACCAACAAATGAGCCATTAATGATTTCACACTCCAACCCACTGGTGTCAACTCAATGGCAGGGGTCCAGATCCGGCCTGCCAAATGCTTTTTTTTGGCTGGCGAAGACAAATCATGTGTATCAACTTCCATGATTTTATTTCCAATCTGTGCCAGATTTCAAATTGTCGTGTCATAAATGATAACCTTGAGATATGACCAGCATTTTCTGGGTTACTAAGCAACAATCGGTGAAAAACCCATTACCCTTGATTTCTGATTCCAAAACTAGTTCATAAATTTTATGTGTCGGTATGATGAGGCAGTTAAAGATTTTTATGATTTCAGTCATAACGGCCCTCTGGACGAAACCGTAACTACAATGTGGGCTGTGAAAAACTGTAGTTTGACACCCCTAACCAGTCATGCCACTGTGCCCCCAGAGTTTCTTATGTGCAACTTTGTTTTCCAGGGAGCATGTTTTCAGTTTATGATACGCTTACTAAAAAAAAAAAAAAAAAAACACACACACACACACACAATCAATGTTAATAGCGTTATCCTTGAAGCATGGCTTAAAACTATATATAAAGTGTCTTGAATTTCCTTGGAAGAATGAACAACCACTGTCCAAAACTTGAGTTTTCTGCTTTTTTTTTTTTTACCAGCCATAAATATATACTAGCTTCATTTCTTCCCTCCGGGGTGTGTTTTATAATACAATGGAGCTAGATGTCTATTATTGGATCTAGAGGCGCCTGTCTTATAGAGGGCGCTAAGGTTCTCCTTCACCATAAAACACATTAATGGGCTGCGTAAGTACTGTAACATTCATAATTATGGGTGTATGTCTTTAAGAGCAGGGACGGGCGGGTGTAAGGTATTCTAGGAAAAGAGAGTAAGGCGGAGCAGGTCGTTGTTAGAGAAAGTTCTGTGTGCTGCCTAAAAGAAACTAGTGGCTTCTTTTCATTTTTTACAGAATGTATGTGAATTGTGCCATTGGATGTAACAACCAGTCATCCCTCACTCATTGAACCACATTGCAAAATGCCACAAACTGAATAGCTGTATGTTATACTTCAATTTTGCATTGGATTATTTATTTATTCATTTTTGCGTGCAATGCAGAATATCTGCGAGACTGCATCAGCGGTGCATAATTGCGCACGCGGACAGTTTAGAGGGACCATTGGCTTTTTTTTTCTTTCTTTTTTTGGGCTCGCAGTCTCGCGATCGACTGGTCGAGCTCATGTGCTTTCCTGGCTTTGGGGAGTCGTGCATCAGGAGGGACAAGACCTAATACCTCTTGGAGCTGGATTAAAACATGTTTTATTTAACACGGCAATGCATGTTTGAAGTATCGATGATCAATGTGTCCTGCAATTTCCATCAGTTCTCCCAACTCCCAAGCTGCCTGATCACTGCACAACCCGTTAATCACATTTTAGTTGTCCTACCGAACAGCAGCAGCTGCAGTGTGTCTAGTCATTTGGGGGCCCATGGAAAACAGTCTCATCCCCCATATGTAAATAACTAATGTAATCTTTAATAACTTTGAATTTGAGAAAATTCTGAATTAAGGTTATTCATGTTTTACTCTGGATGGAGACCATCTGAGAGACACTGGTCAAGTGTAAATGTAAGAAGTGTTTGAGGAGGAGGAGAAGAGACAGCTGAGATAAGAAAAAGAAAAATTAGATATCTTAAGTTAAATACGAGTAACTTTCATGGACCATGTTCTTGTCAACACCTTGCCAATGAGGGTAACAGGACTGCAGCAATTGCAGCCAAACCCACAAGGATATGTCTGCATTAGAAAGAATGGGGGCGGATACGAGTCAAACCCATCAGGTTATGTGAAAGATGTTGACAGAAGCAGTTGTTCAAAGGTTCTCATGCAGAAGATTATGATGCTCAACAAACTAAATTCAATTTTCAACCTCTTAATTAGTTCTGCGATGCTACTCTGATGTCATTTGGTAACCCTATATATATATATATATATATAATTATTCGAATTATAATAAACATCAAGTTTACAATTATTTAAAGTGTGTATACATTTTTTTGGGACACCCTGTATCCCTAAAGCCATTCATTTTCTGAGCCGTTTATCCACACGAGGGTCGCGGGAGTGCTGGAGCCTATCCCAGCTGTCAACGAGCAGGAGGCAGGGTGCACCCTGAACTAGTTGCCAGCTGATCGCAGGGCACATAGAGACAAACAGCCGCACTCACAATCACACATCGGGGTAATTTTAGAGTCCAATAAATGTTGCATATTTTTAGGATGTGGGAGGAAACCAGAGGGCCTGGAGAAAACCCACGCAGGCTCAGTGAGAACATGCAAACTCCACAAATGCGGGTCCGGGATTGAACCTGGGACCTCAGAACTGTGCGGCCAACGGTTTGCAGCTGCCCCACCGTGCTGCCATATATACAGAGAGCGAGAGAGGGAGACAGAGAGAGAGAGAGAGAGGCTGACAGAGGAGACAAAAAGAGAAAGATGGAGAGAGAGCGAGACAGGGAGTGTTAGGTAAAGCAGTGACGCTCACCATAGATGGATTGGTCTTCTGTGATTGATCAGTTAACAACTATTTCCTATACAAACCCTTGTCTGTGTTCTGCTTGTCTTTTTCCTGAAAGAGCCTGTATACTTGTGTGCATGTGTGTGTGCGCCTGACTGAGATTGTGATGAGAGGCAAACGAAAAGGTGCCTCAGCTTGGGGTCTTTCAGTTCCCTATGAGTTTTTCCCTTACATATTCATTATGGTACTACAAAGGCCATGCATTTCAGACTCTGTGGTACTGATGTGTGTGCTCGGGGGTTTGTGAACATTTCTTTTACTGTTGTGGGGACCATCACGATTTAGGCACAGTCAGGCATTATCATGACAGAAAGGAAATCTCAACACAAACAAATGAATTTGATTTATTGTATGTAGGTTAATATTATGTATTTTTTGTAGCTGCAGTGGCAACCAGATGGCATGGATGACAACATGCTGGCCTCATGCATCCAAACACCAGGCATCGAATTAAACAGAGAAATAAGATAGTGGTTTGGAAATGTCAGGTGTGAATTAATATTTGGGTGTTAACCACATCACACCGGCAGTGGTGAACCCTTTCTGTAAAGAGAAAATGTTAACCACCTGACACAAATGGCGTACGGTATGGGACGGTTACTGTGGCACTGTATCCATAAATCAAAAACAACAAACACATGGTACAATAGGTGCAACTATGTTTTTGTTGTCGTTGTTGTTATTGAGTCATATCTAATGAAATATTTACTTGGGAAAATACTATTACAGGTAACTTGTAATATAGGTAGGTAGTATAGGTACTTCTGGGACAATTGCCAAAAAATGTCGGTGGGCACATCATTGCGGTCTTCTACTTACATATTGTTAACTACATGAATGTGTTCTGTTCGGTGTTTACAATGTATTTCAGTGTACATCGTCAGCCAAATGAATATCTAGTGGGACTTTGCTGACTGCTGGGCTACACGTGATCACAAATAAATAAATAAAAATCTAGCATGTTTGGCTATATACACTAAGAATCTGTGTGATTGAGTGAAGATATACACAGTACAATAAAGTCTAACCTTGATTTAACAGACTTCAATTTAACAGACCTAATATGGAGTTCAGTGTGGAAAATTACTCCACCCATGCACCACTGAGCTAAGTTTGGATAAACATTAAAAGTTTTGAAACATTTTTGGACAGGCTCATCAGCTCTCGCGTGAGGGGAGCGGGGCAACCACGGGCCTCACATTTGATTGGTAAAGAGAAGCCTGGAGGCTGGGGAAGTTCCTCTCTCTATGCCTGGGTAGCCCACAGAGACCAGTCATGGTGCTTCTTGGCACCAAAATGAAGCATATACAATAACCGCAAGGAATGTTTGAAGTGTAGTGCACCTAGCGCACTAGCTAGGTATCTTCTTAATCAAAGAACAAGTGAGTGATCCACCCTTACACTATCACAGCTTGGTGATGTAGGATGGTCATCACTCCATACATGCATATTTTTCATAGAAATAATAAGAAATACTCACTGAGATGAAGTGTTTTTTTGTTTTGACAAGAGGAGATATCATTTGGTGAGAAAAAAAACCCATTACATTTTGTTAACTCATATTTTAATCAAATTTGTTAATTCATGTTTGTCTCTGTTTACATATTCAAAATTTTTCTGTTCTCAAAATATTTCTCAGAGCAGTGAAAAAACTGTACTGACAGGGGATAGGTACAAGCCCATCCACAAATAGCAAAAATCTGTGCATAATGGACACCGACCCAAAATGGTTTGTATTTGCCTATATATGTCACACTTACACAAGTCTATGAATGTCCTTAATAAATGAAACTCTCCCTCTAAATTCAACAGAGTTGATTGCCATCAAAGTGGCACAAGATGATGCAAATCTTTTTTTTTTTTTTTCATTAAAAAGTGCCTTAGCTTGGCAACAGAAAAGCAAATAGGTGAGTTTCCCAGGAAATAATAAAGGATAGGCTCCCACAGAAAGCCAAATGGGGGAAATTCTGAGTTTTCCTGCAAATGAAAAAAGTTCAAAGGAAAATTATCGCCCATGGAATATCTTGACATCGGACACATGTCAAACTCAAGGTCAGATCGGGCCATACACATCATTTTGTGTAGCAACCTGTTTCAAATCGTGGGAATGAATGTCCATGATTCTTTTTTCAAATTGTCATATCTGATGAATAACAAGCTTGAGATATTGCAAATATATTTTTCATTACCAAACCCCTTTTTAGAGTACCCCTTTTTATAGTACAGTAGTGAATACATTATCGTCCTTTACTTTTGATTTTAAATGGTTCTCTCTGCATTTATGTCTATGAGGTAATATGAGAAGGTGATTAAATAAATGGTGGCGCATCTGGTTCGATCCTTGGCCACACAGTTTTGAGAATCTGGGTTCAAATTTCGGCTCTACCTGTTTGGAGTATGCATGTTTTCCCGTGCCTGCGAAGATTTCCTCTGGGCACTCTACTTTCCTCCGATTGACTAGCAATCAGTTCAGGGTGTACCCCCCTCCCCTCCAGCCCGATGATAACTGGGACAGGCTCCAGCACTCTCATGACGCCTGAGAGTATAAGCAGGTCAGAAAATGGATGGATAAAACATATTTGAGTTCACAGTCATAAGGACTTTCTAAGAGAGAACTACAGTTTGGCCCATGACAAAAATGAGTTTGAGACCCCTAACTAGTATGTTTCTTTTGGGTTGTACCATTATGGGTCGCTACAGCGTGTCATCTCAGATGAACACACCTATTTGTTTGGCACAGTTTTTACACCGGATGCCCTTCCTGATGCAACCCCTGTCAGGGAGTGAAGGCTCCAGTGGGATACGAATTCATGACCCCTGGTTTTCTAAAACAATGGTTTAACCCATGAGCTACGGGGCCTCCACCCCTGACATACAGACTAAGTGTGATAAATTAAACCTGTTTTAACTAATATGAACCCATACATTTGTAGAAAGACTTCTTATGAGATTTCTGAGTGTCTCTGTGAGAACCCTGTCTATTCAGAAGAAGAACAACATTAGACTCTCATGTTAAGAAAGGATGCATGGCCTTTGATCGCAGTCTTAGTTCCATTAT
The DNA here is from genome assembly GCF_019802595.1 of Syngnathoides biaculeatus. Lineage (NCBI taxonomy): Eukaryota > Metazoa > Chordata > Actinopteri > Syngnathiformes > Syngnathidae > Syngnathoides > Syngnathoides biaculeatus. Next base: position 28,086,003 of record NC_084651.1, read on the forward strand.
AAAAAATGTTTTGATGGGGTCAGTGCTCTGTGTGGACTGATTAGGTTAGACCACACATGTTTCAACCAACCATAAACTCTTTATCGACACTGAACAGAAAAGAGACTTCTGCAAATTTGGGAGCATATAATTATTCACAATGTAAAAAAAAAATTAACAACTCAGATCTAGGAGCCCCTGATTTGTTACAGAGGGTTACTTCAAGACTCATAGTATAGTTCGGATGCATTTATTTGAAGTTCAATCACACTTAATAAATACTAACATTCGAAATCGGATTTGGACACACAACACATTAGCTAATTCTGAGTGCTTAATGAATCACCTGACCTATATGTCCATATTGGTACAAAGTAAATGTTGGACACAGTTCAGGATTCAAAGAATGTTCCATTTTGTTGATAATGCCCTGATTTATTCTACCGGTGAGGAAGCGCAATTAATGTGTCATTTTGGTTGTAGACCATGATTCAATGAGAGATCAAGCCGACAGCGCTGAAGATTACAAGCCCAGGTTGCTAGAGTTGGAGGATTTGATTGGCGGTTGGGGAGTTGATTGATAAGGACCCCCCTGCTATTTCAGTGACAGCTCCTGTCAGAGAGCCACCTCATGTCACATCGGATGAATTAACTGCTACAGCCCGCTCCCACCCCCAACATACACACTCACAAAGTCTGAGAAAGGTCACTTTTGCCTGAGGAATAGGGAAATAAATACAGTACACTATGCTGGAATAATCATTATCACATACAGTATTTCACAAAGAAAAATACATCAATGCATTTATAATCAATAATATCATGTTTATGTTGTTTATGTTTATGTGTTTAGCAGTACACATAACTTCAATTGCACTTATAATCAATACACACATTTCAAAAAAGATTAACGGAACATTTCAATATACTGTACTAAAGTAATTCTGTTCTGAAGACATTTGTGTTGATTTAACATCAGACAAAAGTATCACACTTAAAAGAGCTGTGTGATTTTTTTTAAATTCAACTTCTGCATTGGCACCAATTGGTAAGAAAATGGGTCAGTTATACCAAACATTAGACGACATTATTAAACAATCTGTTGGGCAAGAAATGAGACTGGGACATCCTATTGTGGACTGGACGATTTCTTAAAATATTATTCATGCAAACTAGAAAATATTTTTCCAGAAGAACCCTTTAGATGCACAGAATTACATATAATTGCAATTTAGACCAGAAGAACGGTGGAAATTAGTTAGTACACTTGAGTTCAAACCCAGGGCTTGCTGTATGGAGTTTACATTTTCTCCCTGTGCCAGCATTTTTTTTCTGAGTGCTTCAGTTTCCTCCTACATTCCCCCCTCAAAAAATCATGGAAGGAAAGCAGAGCAAATCATATTTATTTGTATATAGTATTTCATATGCAACAATGATATTATATGCAATACGTATATGCAATGTTAAAGGTATTTGAAAACCAAGAGATAAAACATTTAAAACAGGATAAAAACATTAAAAATGTCAACAAAATATATATAATAAAAAATTACAATTAAAGCTGTGTCCAGTGCAAGAAATATGACTAAAAAATGAAAATAATCTGAAAAGTATGACAAAAAAGAAGAGTTTTCAACCTGGATTTAAAAACATTCACACTTGGGGGTGATGTGACCTTTTTTAGCAAGTTATTCCATCCATATTCCAGCATAATAACTAATTGCTACTTCACCATGTTTGCTTTGGATTCTGCACTCCTCTATTTGGCGTGAGTCCCTCGATCTCAGAGATCAACTGGGTTTGTATTTCTTTCATGTATTCAGGACCTAAATCATTTAGTGATTGATAGACCAGTAGCAGAAGTTTAAAATCTATTCTTAAGATGACTGGAAGCCAGTGCAAGGACTTTAGGATTGGAGTTATCTGCTCTGACCGCTTTGTTCTGGTCAGAACGCAAGCTACAGCATTCTGAATGAGCTGCATCTGTTTAATGATCTTTTTGTGGAGTCCTGTCAGAAGACCACTATGGTAGTCAAGTCTACTTGAGATAAAAGCATGGATGAGCTTTTCCTGGTCTGCTTGACACATACAAGCCTTCACTGTTGATATGTTCTTCAGATGCTAAAAGGCAGTTTTGTCACGTCAGAATTAATCAGAACACCAAGAGAGTCCAGGTGTTTACTAACAGCAAGTCACTTTTCTTTATAGCCAAAAACAATTGTCTTAGTTTTGTTGTAGCTAAATTGAAGAAATTTTTCTGCTCATCTCATTTATTTCAGTTAGACTGCATCAACCCCCCTACATTATGTTAAGCTAATACAGTGTGCATGTTCGCAGTTCACGGTTATAGACTAGTGCAATGACAAGTGAAAAAAGGGTGCAGTTTAAAGTGATGAATTGTCCGAAAGTCAACATTATTTATTACTAATACTAGGCCAATATTGTGTCATTTGTGCTTCAAATTGGTATTCTAATAAATCCATATGGTGCTATTTTTAATCCAACATCTTTAAAAGTGCAGAAATGGGAAGATAATTCAAAGGGCCCAGGACTCACTATTACAAAACAATTTGCAGCATTGAAGAGATATAATTTGCATTACAAAATTCTTGGAAGCCTTCATCTTAACGTCGTGGAGGGGTTTGTGTGTCCCAATGATGTTAAGGGACCAGACAAAGCACGGCTGTGAGACTCCTGTGATGAAAGATTTAAATGGATTGAGGTTTCCCCTGCCCGGACGCGGGTCACTGGGGCCCCCTCTGGAACCAACTCTGGAAGTGGGACTCGAAGGCAAGTGATGTTGCCCAGGTCTGCACCCTTGGGACCCATCTGGACACATCCTGAAAGGGGAGGATGGGGCCCTTTTCCCATGTGGGAGACACCATAGGGAAAGGGTGCAGTGCAAGCTGGACGGTGGCCGAAGGCAGGGACCTTGGGGATCCAATCCCCTGCAACAGAAACTGGCTTTAGGGATCTGGAATGTCACCTCTGTGGCAGGGAAGGACTGAATAGACTTACTTGGACTCACCTTCACATTCCTCTCTCGTGAGAGGAGTTGAACTCTCTCCCACTCATGAGTTACTCATTGGTGAGAGTCCCAAAGCAGGTGTGGGTATACTTATTGCCCCCCGACTCAGTGCTCGTGCTTTGGGGTTCACGTTGGAGATGAGAGGGTGGCCTTCCTCTGCCTTGGGATGGGGGCGGGTCCTAGCTGTTGTTTGTGGCTATGCACCAAACAGCAGTTCAGAGTACCCACCCTTTTTGGTGTCCTTACAAGCAGTCCTAAAGAGCCCTCCCACTTGGGACTCCATCGTTCTGATGGGGGAATTCAATGCTCATGTGGGCAATAACAATGAGACCTGGAAGGCTGAGAATGTTTTTTGTCGGCTTTCAAGCTTTTTGCAAGGAAAATAGACCAAATTATACCGGAATTTGAGACCAGGCCACACAACATTCTTCTTTTCTCAACTTCCACCACCTGATTTCCTGTTCTACCTTTGTCTTCTTAATCTTCCTAATCTCTACCAGAGTCATCCTACACACCACCAAACTATGCTGTCAACCTACACTCTCCCCTACCACTACAGTCAGTAACATCCTTCAGATTACACCGTCTGCAGAAAATATAATCCACTTGCGTGCTTCTACCACCGCTCTTGTAGGTCACAACCACAAGGGTCACCACACACACACATCCCATAAACCCGCAACGCTAATTGAACACTCTAAATTGCCCCTAGATGTGATTGTGAGTGCAGCTGTTTGTCTTGATGTGCCCTGCAATTGACTGGCAACCAGTTCAGGGTAGACCCTGCCTCTTCCTCGATAACAGCTGGAATAGGCTCCAGCACTCTTACAACCCTTGTTAGGATAAGAGTCTAAGAAAATGGATGGATAGAAAGAAAAAAGTAGATTTTACGTAATCAAAAAAACCTCAAAGTCTATAAAGGCTGGAGACCCATTCAGTATGTAATCTTATGCCATCTTTGTGTAGTGAGTGAGAACAGTGGTTAAGATGTCGGATTGGGCTTTTATGTACAATCAAAAAGATTCTAGCAACAATATACACAGCAATAATATAAATAATTATGTGCTATTTCACAATGCATCTTCATAAAAATGAGTGTGTAAGTTGGAGTGCACATGCTGCCAGTAGATCTAGTTGGACACTGACTGTCTCTGTGAGTTCTCAGGGTTATCACTCCTTCTCAGATATGAGTAAACTTCTCTGTTGCCACCCACTGTGTTAGGTCCTCTGACATTGTGTAGCAGAGATAACTACAATTGACACCCTTGTCTTTCCCCACGAAACTCACATACTCAACCTCCTCAGCTCCCAGACCATCTACAGTATAATGCATACAACATTCATCTGCCTGGCTGTGTGCTTTCTGAAGAAGAGGGCCTCCTTGGAAATAATGGAAAATGTGACTGATCTGATTAAAGGAATTAATATTGTAACTGAAGGCACCAAATGTGGACTTTGTTGAAAACCCTTGGTATATTTGACCTTTAACAAACACACTTTCAGAACAATAGCTTCTCATAATAATTGAAAACGGCATGACCACATTCTTAAATTAATATGAGTGACTGACACGGGGTACACTGTGGGGGAACAATAAGGATCTTGCAATTTCAAAATAGTACAAATAAAACATTTACCTGAAATTAAATGAAGAAACAATAGAAATATAAAAAAGCTTGGTAACCACTGATAATTGGGTGATGACATCACTTCAAATATGGAATGTTTTCTGATGAAAGATTTTATGGACTTATTTATATATACAGGGTGTCCCCAAAAAATTGTATACACTTTAAATATTGATATTTTTACATTATTTTACATGTTAAGAATTATTTGAATTATAATATACATCGTGTCTACAATTATTTAAAGTGTGTATACACCCTGTATCATATATATATATATATATATATATATATATATATATATATATATATATATATATATATATATATATATATATATATCGCGGCACAGTGGATCAGCTGGAAAACATTGGCCTCACAGTTATGAAGTCCCAGGTTCAATCCTGGACCCACCTGTGTGGAGTTTGCATGTTCTCCCCATGCTTGCGTAGGTTGTCTTCGGGCACTCGGGTTTCCTCCCACATCCCAAAAAATATGCAACATTAATTGGACACTCCACATTGCCCTTAGGTATGTTTGTGAGTGCGGCTGTCTATGTGCCCTGTGATTGGCTAGCAACCAGTTCAAGGTGCACCCCACCTCCTGCCCGTTGGCAGCTGCAGTAGGCTCCAGCATTCCCTGTGACCCTAATGAGAATAAGCAGCTAAGAAAATGGATGGATATCTCTATATATACATATATAAGACATTTTTGTTACATCAGGGGTCCCCACACTTTTGCGATGTAATCGCAATCTACTGTGCGGGGATGGTGGATGCTGAGTCTCTTGTCGCTGTGACTGGGGGCCGCATTGCAGCCACAGCCATAGAGAAAGGGAGAAAGCATGAGACAAACGGTAAATAGGGAGCCAACTTGCTTGAACCCGCCTTTATGTGCATATGTGAAGTGACATGTCAGAAGAGGACAGGATTGGTCAAACTGAATGTCAATCAATCTACCTGCATGATCAACGTCTCAGGCACACCTGAATCAAGCAATGAGATTTTTTTTTAATGCTTGCTGTCACAATAGACCATAACTGCCTCGAAGATAAACCAGTAGATCGTAATCAGAGATCGACTGGTGGATCGCAATCGACACATTGGGTACCCCCCTGTGTTAGCTCATGTAAATAACCTCTACTAACATCAGCATCCTCCAGTGATGGTTCTATGAGTGGAGAAAAATATTAACACTATGGATTGCCACTTTGTCATCAATTGGCAGACTGGTAAGAGTTCTATGTCTGCAAATATACCTGAGATCAATGTCAGATGTCATAAGCATCATTCTGGTTCTGTGGTCCAGCTCTAAACCCCAAGAGGGACATGTGGGAAAGTCATTACAGCCAGTATCTCTTTGATGAAGGGGTGGCAGAGGGAAACACAACAGCATTGAACATGATGATATGCATCGCTTTTCAACCCTTTTTTTGGTTCTTCCCCACCCTCCGGTTTTTCAATTTATTTCTGTCTATCACTCCTGCTGCAAAGAATTGTCTCTTGGACAGAAAATTATCTAAAATTGGACGAACCGCTCCTGAATGTTCGGTCAGAGGGCACACATGGTAATTATTTATTTGATTGTATGCTTTGGTTCCATTTTTGTTTGTTTCACTGATGTAAATGTATACTTGTCTTTATTTTTTCACAGTTACTTGTTGGTCATATCTCAAGATATAATAAGATTTGCTAATTGCTGTGACAATAAATACCAAATTAAGCACGAGGTGGCGCGTGGCTTTCTCTGAACCAAACGAAAAACTTAGGGAGCAGTTACAAAAATGGCTGCCGGATGCCTATAAAATGTAGAGGAAACTCCACCGTGTGGTGTCCTTTCCGTAGCGACACCCCTGACTTGGAGCACATTTTCAAAACACTCACATGAGTTGCTAGTGTATAAAAGAAATATATTGTATAAAATCCAAGAACTTCGGATCCTCATTTGCCCGCACCCTCTGGCTGTTGGATTATGGGTGGTAGCCAAAAGACAAAATCGCTGCTGAACCTGAAGCCCTGCGATTGGCTGGTAACCAGTTCTGGGTGTACCCTACAGCTGACAGCTGGGATTTGCTCCAGCACTTCCGTGACCCTCATGAGGATAAGCAACTCAAAAAATGGATGGAATGATAATATTTTTCTTTTTATAGGAACACACTTAACATATAAGAAATTAAAAAAATACTGCAAACAAAAGAACATGCACTGTAAAAAAATGTAAATGAAAAAACATACCCTGTCAACGAAAAAAATATATAATGAATGAAAAACGTGAAAAATGAGAGAAAAACTCTACGCGGATTTCACTTGAGTATTTTTTTGGAACATAACCCCAGTGTTAAACGAGGGAACACTGTACATGTAAACACTGTACATGACAAGAACAACGCATATAATGCTTCGGTGAATATGTTGAGTGAACATTAACCTCAGGGCCGGATCATTAATGGAATGAGGAAGCACTTCTAGTATTTTATGAAAAAGAATTGAATGATTTGTTGAACAAATCTTTTGAATGCATCTTTTGAAGGAACTGACTTGAGTGAGTCAGTACACTCAAAAGATCTGCCGTGCCCATCACTAGTTTTCTGTGAAGGTTGACGAAGTGGAGGATGAAAAGGTTAGTGGTCTTTAGAGCAGAAGGTAACTTTGGGAAGGAGCAAATAGTAAACGTGCAGAAATTATGTAAGTAGGGTAAGAATAGACAGCGGTAGCTTCAGGGGGGAGGGAGGGCGTAACGAAGCCCATGGTAATGTGGGACCAGGGCTGGCTTGTAATAGAAAAGATGTGTTTGGGGATGGGGGGGGGGAGTCAAATGGGGGCTAATCTGAGGCTTTTTGCTGGGTACAGTCAGAGCAGGTCAGGATGAACTCCCGGGTGTCTTTCACCATGCTGGGACGCCAGAAGTGCTGCTTGAGAAATTGGACGGTATGGGTTATTACGGGATGATAGGTAAGTTTAGAGTTGGGTGCCCACTAAGTTCTCTGAAGCAGAAAGAATCAGGTACGAAGGGTTGTCACTTACAGCAGCGAATTACAAGGACTAATGGGGTCTGGGGAGGGGATGACGAATTGTTGTAGAGTTTCCAAGTGATTGCCAGACATGGGGAGGGTGAACGATGCTGTCTGGTGGGGGAGGCCTGTGGAAGTAAGGAACATGCTGGAGATGGGAGCGAGAGCAGGTGAGGAAGCTTGATGGTATGGTTGGGTCAGGGTGCAGAGCTGGAGGAGGAGAATATGAGAGAATAATGGAATGCCCAGGTAAAGTAATAATCTGATTCCAAAAGCAAAAATGGGATCAAAGAATCAGCTGGTGTACCATGAAGTTGCGAGACTACTGTTACGCTGCAACATGGGGTCTGCCAGACTTAAGTACAGGTTGTAATTAGTGGAGGTAGGAGGTACAGTGAAGAAAATGAGTATTTGAACAGCCTGTTATATTGCAAATTCTCGCACTTAGAAATCATGGAGGGGTCTGAAATTTTCATCGTAGGTGCATGTCCACTGTGAGAGAGATAATCTAAAAAGAAAATCTAGAAATCACAATATATGATTTTTTAAACGATTTATTTGTGTGATACAGCTGCAAATAAGTATTTGAACACTTTCCTATCAACGAGAAATCTGACCCTCAAAGACCTCTTAGTCCTCCTTTTAAAGTCCACCCCCACTCCATGTATTATCCTGAATCAGATGCACCTGTGTGAGGTCGTAAGTTGCTTAAAGACCCCTGTCCACCCCATACAATCAGTAAGACTCAAACTTGTAACATGGCCAAGATCAAAGACCTGTCCAAAGACACCAGAGACAAAATCGTACAACTTCACATGGCTGTAAAGGGCTACGGAGAAAATGCCAAGCAGCTTGGTGAAAAAAGGTCCACTCTTGGAGCAATCATTAGAAAATGAAAGAAGCTAAACATGACGGTCACTCTCCATGAGAGTGGAGGCTCATGCAAGATATCACTGTGGGGTTTCAATGATCCTTAGAAAGATGAGGAATCAGCCCAGGACTACACGACAGGACTTTCACCATGACAATGACCTGAAGCACACAGCCAGGAAAACCAAGGAGTGGGTCCGTAAGAAGCATATCAAGGTTCTGGCGTGACCGAGGCAGGCTCCAGGCCTAATCCCAATCCAAAATCTTTGGAGGTATCTGAAAGTCAGTGTTTCTCAGGATTTTTCTTTTTAGATTATCTCTATCACAGCGTTCATGCATGATGGAAATTTCAGAATCCTCCATGATTTCTAAGTGGTAACTCTTGCAATATAGGAAGGTGTTCAAATACCTATTACTGTATTGAAATCCTGAGAAAACCAATGATAATATTTTCTAGAGTCGACTTTGTTTGAAATTACAGAGGTCAAACATTTCCTGTAGTTTTTCACCAGATGCTTCACAGTAGAAATGGTCTTCTTGGGATGGAACTCATCATTCATCCTCCAATCATGATTAGTGGAATTACGACCAAAAAATTCAATTTGGTCTCATCTGACCACAAATCATTCTCCCATGACTCCTCTGTATCATCCAAATGGTCATTGGCATACTTAAGACGGGCCTTGACATGTGGTGGTTTAAGCAGTGGAACCTTCCGTGCATGCATGATTTCAAAACATGATGTCTTGGTGTATTACTAACGGTTACCTTGGAAGTGGTGCTCCCAGCTCTTTTCAGGTCATTGACCAAGTCCTGTCCTGTAGTCCTGGGCTTATTCCTCACCTTTCTAAGGATCATTGAGACCCCACTACGTGATATCTTGCATGGAGCTCCACTACAATTGAGATTGACCGTCATGTTTAGCATCTTCCATTTTCTAATGATTGCTCCAACAGTGGACCTTTTTTCAATAAATTGCTTGGCAATTTTTCCGTAGCCCTTTCCAGCCATGTGGAGTTGTAAAATTTTGTTTCTGGTGTCTTTGGACAGCCCTTAGGTCTTGGCCATGTGACAAGTTTGAGTCTTACTGATTGCATGGGGTGGATATGTGTCTTTATGCAGCTAACAACCTCACACAGGTGTATCTGATTCAGGATAATACATGGAGTGGAAGTGGACTTTTAAAAGCGGAGTAACATGTCTCTGAGAGTCAGAATTCTAGCTGATGGACAGGTGTTCAAATACTTATTTGCAGCTGTATCACACAAATAAATCGTTAAAAAAAATCATACATTGTGATTTCTGGATTTTTCTTTTTAGATTATCTCTCTCACAGTGGACATACACCTACGGTCCATCGTTCTAATTGTTCCTCCACTTGCTCCCTGCTTTCACTGCATAAAACGATATAATCTGCGAACATCATTGTCCAAGGGGATTCCATTCTAACCTCCTCTGTCAGCCTATCCATTACCACAGGAAACAGGAAGGTGCTAAGAGGTGATCCCTGATGCAGTCCCACCTCCACCTTAATTTCTTCTGTCACACCTACAGCACACCTCACCACTGTTCTGCAGCCCTCATACATGTCTTGTACTATTCTAACATATTTCTCCACCACACCAGACTTACGCATGCAGTACCACAGTTTTTCCCTCGGGACTCTGTCATAGGCTTTCTCTAGATCCACAAAGACACAATGTAGCTCCTTCGGACCTTCTCTGTACTTTTCCACTAGCATCCTTAAGGCAAATAATGCATCTGTGGCTATTTCTTAGAATGAAACCATACTGTTGCTTGCAGGTACTTCTGTTGTGAGTCAATCCTCCACTAGTCTTTCCCATAACTTCATTGTGTGGCTCATCAACTTTATTCTTCTATAGTTCCCACAGCTCTGCACATCGCCGATGTTGTTAAAAATGGGAACGAGCACACTTTCCCTCCATTCTTCAGGCTACTTCTCACCTGCTAATTTTCTTTTGAATAAATTGGTCAAAATCTCCACAGCCGCCTCTCCAAATTGCTTGCATACCTCCACAGGTATGTCAAAAGGACCAACTGCCTTTCCATTTTTCATCCTCTTTCCTGCCTTTCTAACTTTCCCCTTGCTAATCATTGCCACTTCCTGGTCCTTCACACTTGCCTCTTCTACTCTTCCTTCTCTCTTATGGCCCCGTCACACCATGACGTTCTGGTCAGGGTTCTATAGGGTTTGAGGAAACGTTGGTAGTCGCCCATGGTCGCCGGGATAGCTCCAGAAGGGTGTTGTTTGAACGCTAGTGAACGTCAATGATTGCTGGGAATCGGTGACGAACGCCGGTCCGGAAGAAAAGTTTTGAACATGCACAAAAATTCTCACCGAGACCAGTGTTCATCACCGTTAAATTTTAAACGCTGCAGAACGTTCAAGAACGTCCGTGGAACGTTTTACTAAGGTTCGCCGAGCATTGCACGCGTTGGGCTATCCTAAGTCAGTCGTAACTCTAGCTTTACTTGGTTGTTACTTGATCATTTCCTTTGCAGTGAACGACTCACTGGCGACCTGTCAACGCCCACTGAACAATCCCGTAGTGCACACAGCGTGTAACTAAAGTGAAACGAACGTCGTTTGCCGTCCATTGACCGTCATTCAAGCGTTTCCCGAACTTCCATGCATATGGGTATATAAACCGATGCTTTGTAAGCAAGGTCCATTAAATATTAAGCTACAGTAGAGAGCACATACTATGGAAGATCCAGAAAGCAGCAGTTCGTTTTCGCGGAAAAACTCCACCAGACTATCTTCAACAGTCCAGTCCAGGATCCTGCAATCCTTTCTCTGCTTCTTTTGTCTCTTAGTCGGACCGTCCTCACTGGGGTTTGCAAGGTGTTTAGGGTCCCCAGGGGGTGTCACATGGTGCGTGACTTCGCGGACGTGCTCTTCCTCCTGCTGTTGTTTTTCCTCCAAACACATTGCTCATGATGAAAGAGGCTTAGCTTTCTTACGAGCAGCGCTAGTTGCTGAAGTCCGCGCCCTAAAATTTTTTTTCTCGGCGGCATGATCCTCACTGTTCTAACTCACGACAACAACTGAAGTGACTATGAACTTTCCAATGTTTTAGTGCCGGTTCCACTGTAAAAATTACAGGCCAGCAAAATGCTTTTCTGTCGTTATTAACCCATTGGTCACACGCTCAACACGCTCGTATTATTTTGACTAATCGCTCATCGCGCCCCAATGACGCGTTTGCACATGCTAATGGTTTTTAGGGGTATCTTATTTGGTCGCTGTTACACGCTTTTCATGCGTTAGACACACGTTAAGTCATGCGTTACACACACGTTAATCACACGCCAGATGTGTCATCCGTGTTTGAGAACACTGAAAAATAGAACAATTGAAATGTTCAGAGGACGTTGACCAGAACGTCATGATGTGACGGAGCCTTTACTTTCTTCATTCTTCAACTTCTCAAAGTATTCTTTCCATCTATTGAGCACACTACTGGCATATGTCCCTGCCCCTTCTGGAAAAAAAAAGTGTTCACTACTGCCATTTCCATCCTTTTTACAAAGTCCGCCGCCATCTGTCCCTCAAAGTTCCTTTCCTTGATGCCGTATATCAACCTTTCCCTGAATCATCAGGTCAACCAACACCTGAGCTTTTCCTGTCATAGTCCCAACATTCAAAGTCCCTACACTGAGTTGTAAGCTCTGTTCATTCCTCTTCTTCTTCCACCAACGAATCCGGTTTCCTCCTCTTCTTTGTCTTCAACCCACAGTACCTGAATTTCCACCGACGCCCTGCAGGTTCACGTTGCCGTTGTTAACCTGGGCTATGACCGATCCGGTAGGGTATTCTTTAGATGAACGCTCATATTTGTTTGGCACATTTTTATCCAGTATGCACTTCCTGATGCAACCCTCTGCATTTATCCAGGCATGGGACCAGCCTACAGATTGCACTGGCTTGTGCCCCAATAGGGCTGCATTTACATTGTCTTTTTACTATATAAAAATCCAGTAAGAACTGACTGATATGCTGGTTGAGAAAATTATAGCATCTCACCTTGTCTGAATGAAGTGAGTCTTCATCTAGTCCACTAAAAAATATTGAATGTTACTTGGATTGTGAATTGGCAATGTGCGTGTAAAATGCCTTATCAGAACATTTGCAACCATACATCAGATTGTTTTTATGTCTCAATGTATTTGCAATAGTGGACATTTTTGGGTAGGCCATGGACAGCTAGTTTATAACAACAGACTAAGGCAGACTACACCCTGAACTGGTCGGCAGCTTGTCGCAGTGCAGATCTTGACACCAACACTGAGCCGGAATTGATCCCATGTGGCCTGCACCAAAGGCAGTGTACCACTACACCATCAGTGACGTTGCTCTTGCACTGAATATATTAGGTACATAAGAGGAAGTGTAACTGCTATGTGCTCTGGTAATGATTTGCTTCATAAAAAAATACACTGCAGATCATCCTCTGGCTACTAGACTTTACAGCCAGCAATCAGCCTTTGTTGGAAGATCATACTACGCATTGAAATGTAACATATAGTACATGTATTTCAGAAGTCATTTAACAAAAACATTTCTTTAATTGTTTTTATCATGGCAATAATGGGAAAATGTGTTTTTTTTTCCAGGCAATCCCGTTTCCTCCCTACACACTACACTCTAAATTGCCCCGAGGTGTGATTGTGTATGCGGCTGTTTGTCTCGATGTGCCCTGCAATTTGCTGGCAACCAGTTCAGGGTGTACCCCGCTCCCTGCCCGTTGACCCCTGGGATAGGCTCCAGCACTCCCGCGACCATCATGAGGATAAGCAGCTAAGAAAATGTATTGATGGATGGATTATACAGTTGTATTAGTGTTTTAAGTGCGCAATGCATTGTGGGTGATCTCAACGTGTGATGTCATAAATCGGTCATGGAGGTTAAGGAATGTCTGAAGGATTTACAATTCTTATCTTAAATAATATTTACAATGAAAAATGAGAACTTTCAACTTCATTGTAGTCCGTCTGTGAGCTGATTTGCACGGCTGACGTCTTGTAAGTAAATGATTCTCGCCGCCTTCAATCACCCACACCTTTGGTAGTTAAACAGTTGCGTAATCTTGTCACCTTTTCTTGCGCTCCATATCAAAATTATGGTGGTGGGAGAAACGGTGTGTGTTTGTATGCAGTCCAATGTGACTAACCAGATTAATCCACATTTTCAGTATTTTTTATTGCTACATGTCAAATAAATTACCAACAAGACCAGTATTCATGATATACACACTCTAAAGGCTGCGCAATTGGGCAATTTGTTGAAAGGAGTATGTTGAAAAAAAAAGCATATATACAGTCAGTGAGGTCATAAATTTTGTGAAAAACAGGTGTGAATCAGGTGGCCCCTATTTAAGGATGAAGCCACCACCTTTTGAGCATGCATTTCTCCTAGAAAGCCTGAAGAAATGGGTCAGCATACTTTGATTAAAAGTTCAATTGGAGAGGGGAAACCTTATAAAGAGGTACAGAAAATGCTGTTCAGGTAAAATTATCTCTAATGCCTTAAAATGGAGAGCAAAACCAGAGACACGTGGCAGAAAATGGAAGAGATCCATCAAAATGGATCTCAGAATAACCAAAATGACATCGCCTCAGTCAATGATCAGCTAGAGGATAATCAAAGACAATCTAGAGTTACCTGTAAATACTGTGACAGCGAGAAGACGTCAGTGTGGAGGTAATCTATTTACGCGAATTCCCGCAAGGTCCCTCTATTAAAAAAGAAAAAAAAAGGGGCACGTGCATGGGCAAGTCACCATTTCACCACCAATACTCCCCAGGATGTAACGGCAGTTATCCCCCCCAATCCCCGACATTGTGAAGGAAGTCCTCTTCCATAGAATCCGGAACCACAAACACAGGGTCAAGAGATGAAAATCCCCACTCAGTGCTTGTGTCCTCTCACCTTGCAAACCGATCTGAAGGAAATATGCTTGAATTCATGCATACACACAGATTCATACATCTGGATATTTTTGTGCTTATGACAGGTATTGGATTTGAGTGTGTGGCATTTTTCAGAAGTAAATCCATCTTTCCACAGGTAATGTACTCTGCTGCCAGGGCCTGTATGCACGCTCAACAAGTAAGGCCCCATTGCTGAAAAAAAAGCAACAGTTGTTGAAGGATTGATGAACAACATCTGGACAAGCCATTTAAATACTGGGAGACTTTTGTTGTTGAGACAAGAGTAATATTGAACTTTTTAGTTGCCATAATACACACCATGTTTGGAGGACAAATGGCACTGCACATCACCCTAAAACACCATGACAACAGTGAAGTTTGGAGGTGAGAATGTGATGGTGTGGGGTTGCTTTTCCGCAAATGCTACTGGTAAATGTCTCATTATTGTAGGAAGGATGAATGGGCATACTGTATGTCCCGAGACATTCATGACAAAATCTGCTGCCATCTTCGAGTATGGTTGAAATAAAACGATGGTGGACATTTCATGATCCAGATTATACTACCAAGGATACTCTTCTTCTTGTAGTTTTCCTTTCGACTTGTCCCGTTAGGGGTCCCCACAGCATGTCATTTCAGATGAACGCATATTTGTTTGGCACAGTTTTGCAAACACAGGCTGTTGTATAAAGTATTTTAAAAAGTACCAATTGATGTGTTCAATACTGTTGCCTTTTGTCATTACACAAAATTAAACACAACTTAATTTCTCAGCTATTTGTCCTGCTTTCTTTGTGTGTATGTAACTTTGTAGGTAATTGAGTTGTAACTAACACGTGGTGAAATATTCAAGTCAATAGCACCTTTGGAAATATATTTCATGAGAACCATGGTGATGTGTTAAATACTTTTTTCAGTCATTGAATATGACAACAAGTGCTTACAGCCATGCTACTCTGAGAACGCCCGATCTCATCGGATCTCGGAAGCTAAATGGGTTTGGCCCTGGTTAGTACTTGAATGGGAGACTGCCTGGGAATACTTGGTGCTGTAAGTTTCTCTTCCCAGCTAGATGCTGAGGGGTTGCATCAGGAAGGGCATCCGGCGTAAAACTGTGCCAAACAAATATGCGTTCATCTAAGATGACACGCTGTGGCGACCCCAAATGGGACACACTCCCACACTCATGAGGAATGAGTGAATGCGTGTCTGGGTGACTGCAGCAGAACCAAGCCTTGAGAATACTAGTACCTATCGAGTAGACTAATTAGTCTATAAAACCGAGAAAAGGGCAAGGTGTGTCCTTTATGTGAGCTCCGTGAAACGTGTGCATGTGTAAAAGTGTGAGTGGAGGTTCACTACCTTATTTGAACAGGAAATTGAGTGGCAACTGTTTGATGATGCAGAGGTAAGAATTCCCCGCCACTTGTAGTAGAAGCTTGATAATTACCTCAAACAGAACGTAATTGTCACCCTATTCAGGGGGAAGTCAGTATAGTCACCCTAGGTGAACCACTGACTCCAACAGGGGAAAAACAAATAGCAAAATAGTTGATAAATAGCAAAATAGTTAAAACAGAACATCTGGGGAAAAAAATTAATGTGTAAGGACTAGAAGATTGTAAAAAGCCAATGTCCTACTAAAATAAAGCATCTAAATTTATGGATAACACAATATGACTTTGCTGGCCAGCTCAACATACACAAAAAAAATATATAGTTAACCTGCAGGATAAAATAAGAGAAACACACACACACACAAAACAACAACAACAAAACTGGATTTAAGATTATGTGAAAATGGCCATAAAAGGTATCACATCTCATAAAGTTGATGGAACATAATTCGTCCAGGTAACGGAAGACTTGAGAAAATCTTACCACTTAAATGGTGTGGAAGTACAACAAATTTGGATGACAAATTACTTTCTCACAGCAGCAGGGAGTCCAAGGGTTAATATTGCGCAATTCTGCTAGATTTAGACAAAAAGCACATTTTTCTCCCATTGAAAGAGCAAAATAAAACAACAATGAACCATTTGAAGAATATAGAATTGGAATGACTGCATGTTTTAAAGCAAACAGCAGCATTTCTGGAGATCCCACTCCAGGGAGTGTGCATCAAGGGCAATTAAAAAATGCTCTTCATGCGAATTCAAATAATCCTAGAAAACAATGGATTGAAAAACATTGGGTTGACAAACCGACTGGCAGCCTGTAACAATACGTTAACCAAGCACCACACACAGAAAGAGTGCTCCAAAATAAGAAAAAGAAAGTTGGCACCTTTCTGACAGAGGAAGGAGAAATTTATGGAGCTTTATGCGAAACATTTAATAATTTTGGCCGCAGATGAGGAAGAGAGCAGCCATCTCCCCATCAAAAGTGTCACAACTCATGCTCCCAAAATGCAACTTTTTAATTTGCCCCATACATTTGTTGGGAAGAGATGGCTTGCTGAAACTAGGACTGGGCTTAATTCCCTCTCTGACGGGAAATATAGCAGTTAAAAGAAAAAAAAGAATTACTGGGAGGACAGTATCTGAGATGACACGCTGTGGCGACCCCGATAGGGAAGAGCCGAAAGAAACTTACTTACTGGGAGGACAGTTAAATATCTTACAAAATAGGAATCCAGCACTCTATTATTACACCTTAGATATTCCAAACAAACCTCCCACAAGAACAGGAGATTTCTTGCTGCAAACAGCTTGAGACATGTTTGAACAACCACAAAATGACTTAGGAAGTGACTCATTGCATGTGACTATGTAGTATAAGATACTGTAAACTTATAACAGCCCACACCAGGCAAAATCATGATTGATTATCTGTACTCAGAAGGTATATCAGTCGTGGTGGCAGGAACAAGATGTTTTAAAAAAAAGTCAATAGAGCGCATTATATTTAGGTATGGATGAAAAGTATAGTTGTATACAGGTACATAGAGTGGTAAAAAAAATCACCATTTCGATAAGATATTCGATGTCCTATGTTACACATTTATACATCTTACGGTAATGTGCGCCACCAACCTGAGCTCTGGCTTTTTACAATGGTTAGAGTAGCATATTTGTTGCTACTGCACCAAACATCAGAAACGACTGCCCGTGAGTTTGTTTTCACCTAAACTATGACAAAAAATGTCAACTGCAACGGCTAGTTATGCAGCTGCTTTGAAAAGAAATGTGTCATCACTCCTGCCGATGACGTGGGCAACCCGGAGTAGCGCGTCAGTCCAAAACAATGAGGGTTTAATGTCTTCAGATGGCTAACAAAACAACCTGAGATCAATCTAGTAGGAGCGTAATGGCACATTAAAAAAAAATGGTATTGCGCACACAATTGAAATGCTCCCTTTTTTTTTAAATGTGGCCATATTGCCTGCGACGGCATTTGCAGATGTCACACTGGGACAGTCGCCATAGAAAACATGCTGTGCCACCTGCTATGGCAGATGAACAAGAGAGATTTTCGGATTTTTATGACACTACCTTCTGAGACTGAAGATCTTTTTGAAGAAGTGAACATCTCAGAATCGAGTGAAGGTGACCATGGCCATTTTACCATCTCATTTCGAGCCATATTTAGACGATATGCGGATCACTTTTAACTGACAACAGACTCCCCGACAGACAGACGAGGAGGACCAGGAACCCGATCAAATATTCAAAATGACTGGCTCATAACTGTTTAAATTCCTAGCCCTTTCACACATCTTGTGTATGTAATGTACCCGGGAGGACCCATGCCGGGCGAAGTAAGTACGTCAGGGGTGCCCAGACACTGGTGGCTGGTGGTGGGGAGAGGTCCTTTCTCCTCCCCACATGTTGCCAGCTCATGTGCCGGCCCGTGCACATCAACACATTTAGCAGCCTTGACTTATATACTTCATTAAGTTATGATGCGGACCTTTTGTTGCATTATGAGAGAAGGACGCGGGCGGAGCTTTTTAATAATACTACTGCTTTCAGACAAGTAGACAGACACCACACTGCCTTGCTGGAACATTTGATCGAAATAACATTTATTCAAGTTTGGCTACTATACGTTGTTGGGCTAGTTAGCTCGTGTTACACGCTACTAAACTGTCTTTGTACTTCTATTTTGTTGTTGTTTTGTATTTTATTGTATCGTGTGTGATTAAATTGTCTTAAACGCAATACAAGTGCTTTGTTATATTTTGCTGGTTTGACCAAGGGGAGTTATTCTAAAATTATCACTTAATATATGCTATAAACTGTGAGACAAATTAGACCCCCGTAACTATTTTTTTAATAGCTCTATACACACCTACCTGTCTTTTAGAACCCACAAAGCTCTCGTCCTTTGCACCCGTGCCATTACACTGGTCCATAATGGGAATCACAAATTGGGAAGGGCACGCTCTACACGCTGAACATAATGTGGGGCATTGACGAACTCTTAACTGTTCTGTCATTATCCTGCCGCTCCAGACGGGCTGTGCGGGTGCCCGCGCGCTCGCGCTAATTGACCCCTCCGTGGATGTTGCGCAATCCGCGTCACTGACCAATCAGAGGCCAGAGATCTGCATAATCTCGGACTCAAATCTCAGACAGCGCTGGCTGGATGATCCAGTATAGCTTCTGTTGGCGTTTTATCGCATATTTGGGTTCTTTAACAATAGATATGGTTAAGAGGTGTGATGTACAGATTAGAGATAGTGGCACTGAAGAAACAACAGTAAGCAGAACTGGAGATGGCAGTTGAGGTTCTCGCTCGGAGTGACCAGGTTGGATAGGATTAGAAATGAGCTCATTAGAGGGACAGCCAAAGTTGGATGTTTTGGAGACAAGATTCGAGAGAGCAGACTTCGATGGTTTGGACATGTTCAGAGGCGAGAGAGTGAGTTTATTGGTAGAAGGATGCTGAGGATGGAGCTCCCAGGCAAAAGAGCGAGAGGAAGACCAAAGAGAAAGTTTATGGATGTGGTGAGGGAAGACATGAGGGCAGTTGGGGTGAGAGAGGAAGATGCAGGAGATAGGCTAAGATGGCAAAAGATGACACGCTGTGGCGACCCCTAACAGGACAAGCCGAAAGGAAAAGAAGAAGAAGATGGTTAAGAGTTGTAGTCACGGACTTTATAATAGTGACGACAGGTATCCTGAAAAGCTAGTTGGTGGAGTTCAATTCGTACCTTTTCCAAAACCGAAGACCCAGTACGAAAAATGTCTTTGATGGATCAAATTTTGTGTAAGACCGCATCATCAACTGAATCCATCTAAAATCAACCGGAACAGAAGACCGAGTACGAAAAATGTCTTTGATGGATAAAACTTTGAGGATGACCGCATGATCAACTGAATCCATCAACCGGAACAGATATATTTGCACAAATGTAAGCCGTATATTTGATTTTCAATACATGTCTCATATAAATGAATTAGCAGTTCTTCGCTTGCATAATATAGCTACGTGTGAATGGTTGTCACACTTGATCTGTGTTGAGCGATATTTTGCGATGATCTGACTGCACAAACGTGTCCCATTGTTCGCGGCTAATTAGCAAAGCTAAACCGGACTAGCGAGTCCTAAAAGCCTTCGACGTGCACCGAGACACCAAGACTGAAGGAAGGATGTTTGAGGACACTAAAGTAGTGATTGTCGTACTCGGTCGGGACTTACGTAGGTTCGGCACTAATTCAAGAATAATTATTGAGGGGAGCGCGTGACGTTACACATAGAAAACGAGAGAAACAACTCGTAAATCAAGCCTCGCCTTCTTTTCCTTCATACGGTGGTTCACAAATGGATATACATATTCTGCACACAAGTGTGATATGTAACATGAAAATTGGAAACTGTCAATCACGAATTCGTCTTTGGGTTATAATATATTATATTATGTGGCTTCTCGGTCTTCCTCTGACTCTGCAAAGATCTCGCGCTAATATCAATGGTTTCTCCGTCGATATGCATGTAAATACCATTGAAATACCGCTCGCTGAAATACTTGAAGCCCTGCTGTATGCTTTTCAATGATATTTCACTGTTAGCTAAGAATGCGAGTGAGAAATCAGCCGGTAAATTGGACAGTTTCGCTCTATTCCTTTCTTGCTGCGCCGAAACTTTTTGCTAATTGTTTGTCTTACGTCAGCGCACATGGCGTGACGTCACTCAGGAGGTGTGGTTACGTGCCCTGTACGGAGGGGTCAATTGGGAGGCACACACCTGCGCCTCATGCGGGCTGATTCTCCCATGTATATATAGGACCCCAATGACGACTGGTGCTCTGCCAGATCATTGAGGTTCATGTCCCGTTCCAGCACTCTCGTATCCCTGATCATCAACCCGTGTGTACCGACCTCCGCCTGTTCTCTGACCAACCCCATAAGCCTGACTCCCTTGACACTTCTGCCTTCCTTGATTGAGCTCCCGTGTACCGACTCCTCCCTGCCCGCTCATCTGCTCTCTTCGCCCGACTTCCCAACTACCGCTGCTGCACCTGACTGCCTCCCCAATCTCCGACCTTCAAATAATAAACGTTTTTCCCCGAACTACCTTGCATCTGACGAATCCTGCATTTGGGTCCTACCTCCGTTCCGATGGGTTGTGACATGTTCTAAATGAAGAAGACTCTGCATCTTGCACATCTGTGACTCTTATAAGGAATAATTCCTATTAACTGAATGTCTCTTGTTCTTTGTTCTTGTTAGTTTGTTTGTTTTTTGTTCTGAAGGTCATACCAGGGCAGCACCGACTGCTAGAGACAAATACCTTCTGTGTTGTTACACACTTGCCCAATAAAGTTGATTCTGTTTTTAATTCAAATATGAGACTCTGGTCCTAAGTCAGAAAATGTTGACATGCCCTCTCCAGGTCAGATATGAGATCCTGCCTCAAGTGGATTTCAAGTATCGAGGGTTCTTGTTCATGGGTGAGGGGAAATGGAACGTGAAATCGACAGGTGGCTCGATGCAGCGTCTGCAGTGATGTGGATCTTGTATTGGCCGTTGTGGTAAAGAAGGAGCTAAGCAGCAAAGCGGTGCTCTCAATTTACCGGTCAATCCATGATCCTCCCGTCACCTGTTGTCACAAGCTGGGGGTTGTGACTGAAAGAAAAATATAGGGTGAGAAGCTCGATCATCCGGTAGGAGCTCAGAGTAGGGCTGCTGCTCCTTCGCATTGAGAGCAGCCAGATGAAGTGGATGGAGCATGTAATTCGGATGCCTCCCAAACGCCTTCCTGTTGAAGTGTTCCGGGCCAGTGGCTGGGAGAGGTCCTTACTCCTCCCCGCAAATTGCCAGCCCACCTCAGTGGAAAGAGACCTTGGGGACGACACAGAACATGCTGGAGAGACGACATCTCTCAGCTGGCCTTGGAATGTCATGGGATCCCACCAGAAGAGAGAGATTAAATGGTTGGGGAAAGCGAAATCTGGGCATCCCTGCTTAAGCTACTGCCCGCGACCCAACCTTGAATAAGTGGTACAAAATGAATGGTTGTAATGACAGTTGTTTTACAGACGTGACAAGTGCAGATCCACGGAAACACAAGTGATTTATCACAATTTAGGACACACATCTATTCAGCACAGTAGTTGTCTTCACACATTTATTAAGCAACAGCTTGATGAATACAAGGTATAAATTGTTAAAACCATCTCCATGACAGACCAGCTCTTGTAAAAAGCTGCCTTGCTTTCACACAGCACATTTGCGTCAAGACAGAGCATGTTTAAATAGAGCAGAGTCCAACACGAAACCGATTCACTGTTTACACAATGAAAATATACCATTGGTTTGGCAAAAGGAACTCAGTGTGCATATAAGGTGCACCACATTGTAAAGTGCCATGTCTAATGTGGCGCCTCATCTATTCAGAAAATAATTTAAGACCTCTATGATTGTGAAAATACGGTCTTAAAAAAAAAAAAAAAACTTGGATGGCAATATCCACGAATATGCAGGGCCGAGAATTGTTAACTGTGAATGGGCATAATTACTCTGAGGGTCCTGAGAAAAACAAGACAATACTCTATACTGGTGGCCACAGTTAGATGGATGATGCTGCACAATCTGTGTAAAAGGAGGCAGCGTAGCAAAGAGCAAGCCAGTCTGAGAGAGAGAAAGAACAGAGGGAGGTGGCAGATGGCATATTGGTATGAAGCAAGGGGTAGGTAGCAAATGAAAAAGATGGCAGAAAAGCCAATTATTAAAATGTGCAGCACATTTTCAAATGCTGTTTGTATTTGTTTTATTTATTATGTCATTTTACTGGACTTGCTTTACTAACACTGGGGTTTTACTTTCATTAAAAAGGATCGATTCAGTTTTGGATTTACTACCTGCATAGTAGGAAAAGGACACAACAGAAAGACACCCGAGAAAATGCAATGGTTTATACAGAGGAGCATAGCTCCTCAGTTTTCAGGTAAGTCAATGTGAAACTGAAGATCTGAAAATTTGATCGATAAATGCTTGTAGTGTTGCTGAGTACATGTATATTTATATACAGTTAATGTAGCCATCTGTCCTCAAAAATATTTACAATATTCGTAAAAAAAATATTTTAAATATTTAATCAGCTTCGTACTCATGATTTTAAAATAAATGACATTTAAATGTTGTAATGTATTCCATCCTTCAATAAACCTAAACGTTCATGATAAACACACCACCAGAGAACATTCAAGCTGAGGAAGTACACATTTTATGGTGGGCCTTAGCATAGATATTTCATCAAAATATAAAGATTCCTAGGTTCTTAATTTTGTCCCCAAAATAAATCTACCATTATCTATCTAAAGTACATTATCTTTGTCACCTCCAGCTCTATAGAAACATCACTAAGTGGTACCTGATTCTTTGTTTTCTGTTTTGTCTGTCAACTATAAATAAATCAATAATTTATTTCCATAACTCTGTTGGAGGTTTCTGGTCAGGCGTGGAGAGACCATAAAGTACCGAGAGAGCAGTAGCAGAGGGGGAAGGGTATTTGCCCCCCTGCCGGGCTGCTGATGGATGCAGGGCTCTGGGGGTTAAGGGGAGGGCAGCCAGTCCCCGAGCAAGGCTACAGAGTGGCAGCTACCTGCTGCTCATCACAGGCATGCACACAAAGTTGCACACACACACACACAGACACACAAACACTCACACAGTTTGTCTTAAATTGACTCTCCCACGCATTGCCCCATCTCATGTCGCACACTGACTTTTAACTTGCAACATGCTGTCCAAGACACATACAGTACAATACTGGGCCACACAGTATACTGTATGGGTCGTTTTCATATAATTTGATCAATAACAATAAATTTTCAATGCTCTGAATTTCCTTTTGGAAATGCATTCATTTTACCGATATGAGGACAGTATTTGAGTTATTGACATATGCGACCACCCATCAAAATGTCAATTGTTCTAAGAAACCAACATTTTTTAAGTGACATTTTTTCAAACTTTTAATGGCAAAATGGAGTGACCATTTGGTGTTTGAAATGAAGTTTCATTATTTCCTACATTTTCTGAAGAAAATAATTACATTTTTCGATATGTAGGATACTCTCATACTGCTCAATATGCATTTTCCATGCAAATGAATACAAATGCTTCTTCCTGCCTTCAGAGATCCTTTTTTTATTTGTTTGTTTTTACAAACAGTCCTTCTATGTCACTCACGCTGTCTTGCCACTAGCGAGAGCCTCTTTGTTGTATGCTGTTACAATACACCAGAAGGATCTGTGAGCTGAAGTACCAGGATGATGGATCCATTTCACATTTACACAATAGCAGACCGAAAAATAAGTTCCGCTATTTCTGAGATAAATGAATGAATATGTAAAAATTTTTGACAATGTTGGAAGTATTGCACATTTTAACACTATTATTACTGTATAAATTTATTTTCATGGGTTTAGTGTGCGATACGGCTCATTTAAATACTTGTACCCAATTTGAAGGGCAACATACGTAATTGCACAACTTGCTTGATTTTATGGTACTGTTAATGTATTTAAGGTTATGCAGCATATAAAAACAAGGTGGCATCAAAAACTGCGAAATTAGAATTACAAATGATCATTCATGCTATTGATTAAATTATATGAAACTCCTCCATAAATGGAGAGAGATAGACACCTGAATGAGAGGTACAAAATATTGATAGCCAAATAAGGAGTTGGTCCCTGTTTTGAAACTGTGCCTGGTGCGAAAATATGTATCCATTTCTCCAGATAAAAAACATGAGTGAGACCAAACATCACTTATTCTGGAAAAGAGCCCTGGCATGTAATCTCCATTCTATTTTATCCCTGTCAAGTCCAGTTCTGTGGATCAATCAAGTATTGTACACCAATCTCCTCTATCCATGAATTTGTATGCTGGGGGAGAGTCAAGGTGAAACAGAAAAAGGTCTTCCTCAAATTGTCCCCAAAAGTTGAAAGTATGGATTTGTCCAAAAGTTCTTTGTAAACTGAGCAAACTTTGATTCTGGGACAACCGAAAGGCTGCTTATCCTCACAAGGGTCGCGGGTGTCCTGGAGCCTATCCCAAATAACTCTATGCAAGAGGTGGGGTGCACCCTGAACTGGTCGCCAGCCAATCACACAGCATATAATGCCGAAACAACCAACCATTCACAGTCAAACTCACATTCAGGGAAATTTTGAGTTTTCAATTAAACTAACATGCATGTTTTGGGAAGACTGTAGGAGGAAACCAAAGTAACAGAAGAAAACCCACGCAGGCACGGCGAGAACATACAAACTCCATACAGGTGAGGCCAGATTTCAACCCAGGTCCTCAGAACTGTCATCCACTGTTCCACCAGTAAAGTAATATAGTTCTTCAGAGCAAATTATATTGGTTAATAGATAAGTATGGGAAAGGGGTGTGTTTCAACAATTTTGGCCAGGGTTATCATACACCAACAGGTCACTCACAGAACAGATATCCACCCCCCCCCCTCCTCCCCATCCTCACCCCACAACAAACACACAGAAATAATATTGGGATGAAAACAAAAAAGCACTGTCTCCAATAAAAATGCCCTCTCCCCCCATCCATGTGTAGACAGATTACTTTACAGAAGCATGTCTACACTGCATCGCTGTGTCACAAGGGTTTAGGGTTAATGTTAGCTGTGCTCTCACCAGCCCCCACTGGTGGCCACCCCCTGTATAAAACACTCAGTGGAGCCTCAGCAGAGGCAGAGTCCTGCAAAAGGAAATGATTTGAAACATGTTGCGTTCATCATGCAGATCAGTTATGATCAGACAGTAGTGCACTGTTGTGTGCTACTGTTTCCATTTGCATTTTGATTGCTGACGACTTTCATGACGGCCAGTATTTTAGTCTGGAACGATGTAGCTCCTTATTCCACATTAAACAGACCATAACGATGTTCTCCGATTTCACGTATTTAGGCTGATGTAATTTTAAAATGATATTTGTCAAGCACCGATGTGCTTGGTTTCCTTGATTCAGATGAAGTAAGTACTCTGTCTAATCAAACAAGCAAACCGCTCAATCTTCTTCTTTTCCTTTCGGCTTGTCCCGTTAGGGGTCGCCACAGCGTGTCATCTTTTGCCATCTTAGCCTATCTCCTGCATCTTCCTCTCTAACCCCAACTGCCCTCATGTCTTCCCTCACCACATCCATAAACCTTCTCTTTGGTCTTCCTCTCGCTCTTTTGCCTGGGAGCTCCATCCTCAGCATCCTTCTACCAATATACTCACTCTCTTGCCTCTGAACATGTCCAAACCATCGAAGTCTGCTCTCTCGAATCTTGTCTCCAAAACATCCAGCTTTGGCTGTCCCTCTAATGAGCTCATTTCTAATCCTATCCAACCTGGTCACTCCGAGCGAGAACCTCAACATCTTCATTTCTGCCACCTCCAGTTCAGATTCCTGTTGTTTCTTCAGTGCCACCGTCTCTAATCCGTACATCATGGCCGGCCTCACCACTGTTTTGTAAACTTTGCCCTTCATCCTAGCAGACACTCTTCTGTCACATAACACACCAGACACCTTTCGCCAGCTGTTCCAACCTGCTTGGACACGTTTCTTCACTTCCTGACCACACTCTCCATTGCTCTGTATTGTTGACCCCAAGTATTTGAAGTCGTCGACCCTCGCTATCTCTTCTCCCTGTAGCCTCACTCTTCCCCCTCCACTTTTCTCATTCACGCACATATATTCTGTTTTACTTCGGCTAATCTTCATTCCTCTCCTTTCCAGTGCATGTCTCCATCTTTGTAATTGTTCCTCTGCATGCTCCCTGCTTTCACTGCATATCACAATATCATCTGCGAACATCATGGTCCAAGGGGATTCCAGTCTAACCTCATCTGTCAGCCTATCCATTACCACTGCAAACAGGAAGGGGCTCAGAGCTGGTCCCTGATGCAGTCCCACCTCCACCTTAAATTCCTCTGTCACACCTAAGGCACACCTCACCATTGTTCTGCTGCCATCATACATGTCCTGTACTATTTTAACATACTTCTCTGCCACACCAGACTTACGCATGCAGTACCACAGTTCCTCTCTTGGTACTCTGTCATAGGCTTTCTCTAGATCCACAAAGACGCAATGTAGCTCCTTCTGACCTTCTCTGTACTTTTCCACGAGCATCCTCAAGGCAAATAATGCATCTGTGGTACTCTTTCTAGGCATGAAACCATACTGTTGCTCGCAGATACTTACTTCTGTCCTGAGTCTAGCCTCCACTACTCTTTCCCATAACTTCATTGTGTGGGTCATCAACTTTATTCCTCTATAGTTCCCACAGCTCTGAACATCCCCTTTGTTCTTAAAAATGGGAACTACAACACTTTTCCTCCATTCTTCAGGCATCTTTTCGCCCGCTAGTATTCTGTTGAATAAGTTGGTCAAAAACTCCACAGCCATCTCTCCAAATTGCTTCCATACCTCTACCGGTATGTCATCAGGACCAACTGCCTTTCCAGTTTTCATCCTTTGTAGTGCCTTTCTGACTTCCCCCTTAGTAATCATTTCCACTTCCTGGTCCTTCACTCTTGCCTCTTCAACTCTTCCTTCTCTCTCATTTTCTTCATTCATCAACTTCTCAAAGTATTCTTTCCATCTATTTAGTACACTACCTGCACCAGTCAACACATTTCCATCTCTATCCTTAATCACCCTGACCTGCTGCACATCCTTCCCATCTCTATCCCTCTGTCTGGCCAACCTGTAGAGATCCTTTTCTCCTTCTTTCGTGTCCAACCTGGTGTACATGTCTTCATATGCCTCTTGTTTAGCCTTTGCCACCTCTACCTTTGCCCTACGTCGCATCTCGATGTACTCCTTTCGCCTCTCCTCAGTCCTCTCAGTATCCCACTTCTTCTTCGCTAATCTCTTTCCTTGTATGACTCCCTGTATTTTGGGGTTCCACCACCAAGTCTCCTTCTCCCCTTTCCTACCAGATGACACACCTAGTACTCTCCTGCCTGTCTCTCTGATCACCTTGGCTGTCGTCGTCCAGTCTTCCGGGAGCTTCGGTTGTCCATCGAGAGCCTGTCTCACCTCTTTCCGGAAGGCCGCACAACATTCTTCCTTTCTCAGCTTCCACCACATGGTTCTCTGCTCTACCTTTGTCTTCTTAATCTTCCTACCCACCACCAGAATCATCCTACATACTACCATCCTATGCTGTCGAGCTACACTCTCCCCTACCACTACTTTACAGTCAGTAACCTCCTTCAGATTACATCGTCTGCACAAAATATAATCTACCTGCGTGGTTCTACCTCCGCTCTTGTAGGTCACTATATGTTCCTCCCTCTTCTGGAAATAAGTGTTCACTACAGCCATCTCCATCCTTTTTGCAAATGGCAAACCGCTCAATCAAGCCTGATTAATAATCATCTTGTCCACCGACAATAGGTCAATGAGAAAGCAGTTTTAGAAGTCAATGATGAGACTTTTAAAAAATATCATTTGCATTCAGGCCTTTGAATTTACTTCGGTTAAACGCGTCTGTTGCACATGATTCAAATGTATTAAACTAATATATTAATGAATTAACTAATCGAATTATCACCAGTTTTTAATCATTTGATAACAGAAAATGAAGCACATTTTTCCAGTACTGAAAAAAGTAATTAATTTGATGATTTACAAGGTGCGCACATGGTTGAAACGAGGCGAATTGACATAATTCTATTTTGCTCTGTTCTCCTGGAAAATAATATTTTTTCGCATAAATTGTAACACATTAGAATCGTGCTTAAGTGATGTATATGTTCGCATGAAGTATATTCAAGCGACCTCTTTTATCAAACGAAGGGAAGGGGGAGGGGGTCGTTTGTAATCCTTTTAATGTCTGACACTTTTCTCTGTCAATCCACAAAACCGCGCTCTTCCATCGCAAAGGTGGAAGAGAAGGGGGTGGGTGGGTGCAAACTCACTGGGGCGCTTTTGTAGCGAAATGCAAGCTTGTGCACCGCCCGTTTCTGCTTTATACAGCTACGCAGACACTGACGGAGTTTGCTGGAGCTGAGCGTAAAAGTGTTGGGCACTGCTCTCAGGTAAAGAGATGCTTCAAGTCAAAGCGGGGGGAGGAGAGAGTGGGGGTGTCCGCTTTTGTTGTGCAGAAAAAGGGGGCTTGTTCTTTGGAGATCGGCCTGACATTTTAACCGGGAGTGGTGCCAAGCGACACGCTTGACAGCGGCGTGGCATGGAAGCAGAGAACGCGGCGAACAGGCGTCCTGTTTGCAGTGTTACCACAAACAAGTGGCCCAAGGTTTGCGGACCTCCCCGGAAGCAGTGACGGGACCCAGCCTGCGCAAGACCACGCACACCTGGACGCTGGGCGGACCGCAGTGGGATGATTTCTCACACTCTCTGATTTGAAAAAAGAAAGAAAAGACTTCTAGTCAACCATGAGGTGCCTTTCGCAACAATCTGACTTTTGCAAGAGCGCCTAAGACTTGTGCCAATACTCTTCATTTATGCATATTAACTTGAAGGTGCGCACAGCGAGGCAGGAGCGAACTATGTCCGTTTGACATTAATATGGTCAAGAACAAGTCCTGCGTTCGTCCATGAGCCCCTGGGAAGACCTTTGGCTTTGGTGGATTTCTGTCAAATCATTTGCATCTTCATCCATCGAGTTCCCACTGCTGGGCTGACGGCTGGATATCCCACTCTTGCAATTTCGTCCAATACATTTTCCCCTCCATCGAACATGCGGATCACGTCGAGGTGGAGCTACGTGTGAGTACCTCTCCTCTTCATTTAACTTCCACTGTTTTTTTTTCTCGTTTGTGATATTTTTTGTCTCGCTTTTCAGGTTTATACACTTATTTGCATTCTTCACCTACGCTCAGGTAAGTTGTATATTTCAATTTCGCCCATCAACAATATCGTTTTGAAATTGTTTGAAGCACAACCGCTCTCAATTTTCGCAGGAAGCTGTCGGTAAAATTGAACTTAAAACAAAATATTGAGATAATGTGTGTATATATTTTTTTTTCTTCAGTTTTCTAAACGATCCAAAAACGTTGACATATAGGCCTTATGTAGTAGAAGCCATTCCAGTCAAATTTTATAGCTTTTATATACACACACACAATGATATAATGTACATGTACATTACACGTACACGTACTGATTGTGATATCTAATTTCTGACAGGTAACCAATCAGTCCCCGCCTAATTTCACGCAGCATGTGAGCGAGCAGAGCAAAGTGACGGATCGTGTGAGCCGCAGGTTGATCCGGATCTACCAGCTGTACAGTCGGACCAGTGGCAAGCATGTGCAGGTTCTGTCTAACAAAAAGATCAACGCCATGGCTGAAGATGGAGATGTGCACGGTAAGACCCGCCTGAGTCCATCAAGGCATCTCCATGTTTTCTAAATGATTTGAAACAATATTAATTCATTTTCAATGCTGGACATGGACAATTTTAAATGTTTTTTCATTTATTTTTATAGCTCATCCAAATTAACCAACAAAATGGTATATCATTTTTACAGTACACTGTCAGCAATTATCTTCTTAATTGTTAGTCTCTAGCATTCTTTATATTTTTTATTAAAATAAGAGATTAAATTCCCTTTGGTCTCATAGAGAGGCCATGCAGGAACGTAATATAAATGTCTCAATATTTTTGAATTTCTTAATGAATTCTGCAGTCAAATGCAAACAAAATCAAACTTTTTGACTGCACCATACAACCACCTGCTTATTTATTTAGCTGGCTAATTCATTTAGAATTTCATAAATAATTTCACATCAAGTGACTATTTTGCACCATTTGGACTGTTGCAGTTTCAAAACACATGACGTTCGCAGACTACCATTATGACTGTGCCTGGATGTCCTCCAGAGATTATGTAGACCTGGAAGAACCATTAAAAGCCTTACTTCAACCTGACAAAAAAAAAAAAAAGAAAGAAAGAAAAAAAAATCCTGCATCGTTCCTCTCCAAAAAGCTTCTGAATCTAAATGGGTCTGAGTACACTTTCACAGCAGTTCCCAGTAGTTTTTTGTTATTGTTTGGGCTGGGGTAAGCCATCAATAAGTGGGGTTGTGAAGAGTAACTTTTTTACTAAATATGAATTATAATAATTATTATATTTATATAATAATAATTATTATTATTATTATATATTTTGTTATAAATAATTAAATTATATACTACTTCCCCTTTTTGTTTTTTGTGTTTTTTTTTTCTTTTCAATGCAAGGGAATTTCCTAGTGTATGTTTGTAGGCACAAACTAAATGGGGTGCCATTGGGAGGAAATTTCAAGCACAGGGAGTTGTCATAATAGATTTGTTTTCACTTCATCAGTGTTAAAGTGCTCATGCTCCAGTCTCTGTCAACAGTACTTTACTTTAGTAATGATCATATAATAGCGCTACAAGAAAAAATATATAATTTACTCAATTTGGTAGGGTTGTGAACATGTAAATCTTTTCAAATTTCTGAGTACTAAAAAATGGCCTGTTAAACATCTATTTTTCCCCCAAATTCACTAAACTTCATAAATCCAGGCCCTTTGAAAAAAATTTTGTCAGACAAGGGAAAGGGCATAATTCCTGAGCATTACAGTACTTTTTGGGGGGCTATAGAGAGAAATGTGAAGCTTCATGTGAGAGGCCAGCGGAGATTTATTTGAAAATAAGCTTTTGAATGAGATGATGGGGCTGGCTCCTTAACTGTCAAAGACTAGACAGTCACCTTGTTATATCATTTTGAAAGAATGATTTCACAGGTTCTTGTGCTAAATGTGTGGACAGAGAAGAAGAAGATATCCCCTTTCCTGTTTCTGATGTAAATGTACACACACTATACTATTCATAAAATCTTGTTGACCCATTCACGCAGGTCAGAGGAGGCAGATGAAAATATGGGTCTTTTTCATATAATTTGATCGATAAAATTAAACAGATTTGTTGAATTAAAAATAGTAATTGAATATTTTTTGTATGCTGCCTTGGTTTTATCAGTGTAAATGTCTCCCCTGCTGAAGTAGCCATTCGTGAAGTCTTGTTTTTTTAAAAGTAATTGTTATTAATAATTATATTGTTTAAAATATCCAAGATTTCATAGTAACGGCAACTGTTACTGACAGAGCAATATTATGTCAAATTAAAATGGTTTTTTTTTTATATATTACCATAAAGACAAAAGTGCATAAATGGAAAGACATCAACTGCTTTAGGAAAATTGTGCGAGCACAATTTACTTGAGTTGCCCTTCAAACTCTGTTGATGCAAGAGCATCAATGATACTAACTACGCATAAAACCCATTACACTCCAATCATAATAACGGTAAAGAGGTCACTGATAGTATAGTGGTACACACGCCTGATTTTGGTCCGGGTAGCGTTGGATTGATGCCTGCTCAGTGATGGTGTCACTATGTGGCCTTTGACCACTTCAGAGTGTAGTCTGCCTTTTTGTAAGGTGGGGTAGGCTCCAGCATTCCTGCCACCCTTGTGAGGATGAGTGGATTGGAAAATGGAATCGAATAATGGAAAAGACATGGAAGGAAGGGATTGACACCATTTGTTATTGTGTGAATGAAAAATGGCTATGACATCCTGGCACTTTAGCTCGCAGATACCTGTGGTGTGTTGCAACAACATAATGAGGTGCTGTCCAATGAATAAAGAAACCTTCAGTGGCATAAAAGGACTGAATTTAAAAGAACAACAACAAAAAATAAAAGAACTCTGAAGAAAAATGATGCATTTGTGTTAGTTTTCATGGAAAATGTAAGTTTAGCAATATTAGACAAATCCTACATATTGGATCAAAAATTGTATTAGCATCTTAACAAAAAATGGTACAAATTATGAATCACCATTTCAGACACTCAATACAAAAGACACCTTGGCATTAAAGGTTCGAGGAAAAAAATACTTTAGAATGTTTTTATTTTCATTATTTTGCCTCACTGTACTGAGGAAAGGGATTCAAATCCCAGCTGCGCTTGTGTAGAGTTAGCTTTTTTGACCTGTGCCTGTGTGGGTTTTCTCTGGGTTATCCGGTTTACTTCCACATCCCTTAAACAGGCATGGTAGGTTGATTGAAGACTCTAAATTACCCGTAGGTGTGAATGTGAGTGTGAATAGTTGTTTGTTTCTATGTTTCTAGCGACCAGTTCAGGGTGTATTTCAGCTCTCTTTCGAAGATAGCTCGGATAGACTCTAGTGCGCCCGTGACCACGAGGATAATAGATGAAGAAAATACATGGACAATTATAATCTTTGGATGGATAACATCTGCCAATAATTAAAATGCTCATATCAAAAAAGTGAATTTATTTTCAACAGGAAATTCAGGGAGCCATGCGTTTGCCCTTATTGATCAAGCTACAGTACATAAAAACAACCCATATATGGACAGAGGCATAACATAACTAAAGCATTTTTACTCATTACTAATATGCTGTCATTACAATGTGTCAACAGACCTACATTTGCTAATAGGAATGTTTTCTTTCACAGCCAAACTAATTGTGGAGACAGATACATTTGGAAGCCGTGTCCGTATCAAGGGAGCGGAGACTGGGCTCTACATCTGCATGAACAAGAGGGGGAAGCTTATTGGCAAGGTGAGAAGTTGGATTGTTGTTGGAACTTCGGTCGAACATCAAAGGTCATGTGAGCTAAATTAAAAGAGTTACAGTGGAGTTCATTGACAATAATTTTTAATGTCCAATATTAATTATATTTTCTTGGGTCTTATGTTGATATTTTCATTTACCAAGTGGCATTGTATTACGACATCAGACACCTGAATACACCACACAATGGATTTAACAAATTTGTTTTTGGAAAAAGAGGTCATGACACACAAAAAAAGTCATTAGGTTATCTCTATGGCCATATTATTGTAAGAATAATTTCATAGTTTCATACCCTCGCTTCTCAGAACACATATAAACACACAGCCCTCTCTTCCCAACCATGTAGCACCCTGCGTCGTATGCCATCTGCCCATAGCTCAGTTATGGCATGTATTACGTCCAGGAAAAAAAAAAAAACAAAACAGAGCAGAGAGTAGTTTGGGTGTACCTGTTTATAAGCTCACATTATCCCAATTCTGAACACATTTCCTGACCACAAAAGTAAATCAGTGCACTACCACTTGCTGTCCATCTTATTGTGCTGCTTCATGGGTCATTATTATATAATTAATTACTCACAGTAAAAAATATATCACACTGAATTTCCTTTTGAAAATCAATTATTTTACTGATGTAAGTATTTGAATTATAGTAGGTTTTACCTTCTAAAGTAACATTTTCCAAAATTTTAATGGCAGAATGCCTTTACTGTTAGGTGTCCAAAATGAAGTTTCATAATTTACAGCATTTTCATAAAACGCTAATTACAGCTTTAAATATACATATAATTTTCTCCTATTGATCATTATACCTTTCCATGTTAAATAATTTAAATACAACTTGTTTCTTCAGAGCTCCTTTTCGTTTTGTTCTTTTACACAGTCCATTGTCACTCAAGCTGTGTTTACTGTTATGCAACTGGAGAGAGCCCCTTTACATTGTTACAACACGCAAGAGTCATCTGTATGATGAAGTACCAGGATGAGACACCCAATTTTGCATCGACACAATAGCAGAAACCAAAATAATCATTATTTCTGAGATACAAATGAATATGTATGAATGTGTGAAAGTGTCAGGATAATTGCATATCTTATACCGTAATTATGATGATATAACGTCAAAAATGTAATGGTCTTCAGGAATAGTTAGGATCATTTATGCACTTGTATCCACAGAGTTTGGTGGGGAACATATGTAAATTATGTAACTTAAAAATTTTTATAAATCTTTTGCAAAAAGCCCCCACCACCCACCTCTCATTTGTAATGTATGTAACATATAGTGTATTTGCAGAATGAGAATGAGGAGAGCTCAATGGGTCCACATGTCTAAGAAGCGTGCATGATCGGTGGTTAATATTTTATTCTTAATACTTCTTGGTTTTAAACATACATATAACTACAATTATGGGTTTTGCAGAAAAATGGACAGGGCCGTGACTGTATCTTCACTGAGATTATGTTGGAGAATAACTACACTGCACTAAGGAATGCCCGGTATGAGGGATGGTATATGGCCTTCACACGCCAAGGACGGCCACGTAAAGGTTCACGGACACGGCAGCACCAGCGTGAGGTCCATTTTATGAAGAGACTGCCAACAGGTCAGCAGCCTCCACATCCCGGCCACCACCGACCATTTGACTTCATTCACTATACATTCAACCAAAGGACGAAACGTACGCAGTATTCATCAGAGCACTGAGGGATCAAGGTTGAAAATTATGGTCAGGAGGAAGAGAAACAGACAGACTGGTAGATTTATCAGTGGCAGTTTCAGTGCTCTCCTCTGCTCCTCTTAACTGAGCAATACTGTATCTTAATATTTAGTTGATGCATTATTTTTGGAGTGGAAGACTATAAATAGATACAAATGAAAATTCTATTTTTGTACCTCTGACTTGATCCCAGACTTATGTAAAATGGAAAAAAAGAGAAAATGAGTTATTTTTTTTAGATGCACAGAACTCATTATTGATGATAAGTTAGTTGTGGGATTTTATTTTTTAAATCTGTTTTTTGTATTTTGGGTCTTTTTTGTATACTGTTGTCTGCTGCTCAAGGAAACTTGAAGGGATTCATCGCACTGCCAAAAACACAGTTTTCAACAACCAATCAGCACGTTCATGTGGTGTCATTGGTAGATCAGCCACTTTCCATACACCTTATCAGGAGGGACAAACTTTGCCCAGAGTCTTAAAATATGGGGAGCTTTGGAAGAAACTGGTCGAACAAAGTGGCAGCTAGAGTTGACCACAGTTTTCCTGTAATGACTGGAGTTGTTGTGTACAAAAAATATAAAGGTGTAAAGAAACCATGGGCATACTCATTACTCCTGTAATCCTTTTGTGCTTTGCCTCCTTCTATGTCTGTTTTTATACATATAAAATAGATATTTTATTTGATGTGTAAAATAATGTTAAGGATGAATTATTTATTTAAAATTGTGATGAAATACAGATAATAAATTTGTATTTGGTACTGCTTGGATTTGTTTAGACTTTATTCCAAATGGAAAGCTGAATCACTTGTTGAGTCTTTTGTTTTAATTATGTACAGGTAAACCAATCAAGCACACTTAAACAAATACATGCATTCATCCAGCCAGCTATTTTGCATACCGCTTATCCTCACAAAGGTCACAGGTGTGCTGGAGCCTATCCCAGTAGATTCTGGGGAAGAGGGGAGGTACCCCTTAACTGGTCGCCAGCCAGTTAACAATAAACAACCATTCGCATGCCCATTACCACCTATGGACAATTTAGAATTATTAATCAACTCACCCGCATGTTTTTGTGATATGGGAGGAGGCTAGAGTACCTGAAGAAAGCCCACACAGGAACAAGGCCAACATGCAAATTCCACACAGAGCAGGCCGAACCAGTCAAACTCTGCCACCCTTGACAAATGAACTGTGAGGCCAACGCTTTCTACCAGCTGGTAAAGCATCGGACTCCGAGTTGTGAGGACCCGCCTGTGTGAAGTTTGCATGTTCTCCCCGTGCCTGCGTAGGTTTTCTCAGGGCACTCTGGTTTCCTCCCACATCACAAAAACATGCAACATTATTTGGACACTCTAAATTGCCCCGAGGTGTGATTGTAGATGTGGCTGTTTCTCTCTATATGCCCTGCGATTGGCTAGCAACCAGTTCAGGGTACCCCGCCTCCTGCTGAATGACAGGTCGGAAAGACTCCAGCACTCCCCTCGACCCTCGTGAGCATAAGTGGCAAAGAAAATGAATGGACATAGATAGATAGATAGATAGATAGATAGATAGATAGATAGATAGATAGATAGATAGATAGATAGATAGATAGATAGATAGATAGATAGATAGATAGATAGATAGATAGATAGATAGATAGATAGATAGATTAAATAAATGTACTTTTTTGGAATTAAAAGTCCAACATTGAATGAACATTAAATATTTATTGTACTTGTTAAAAGCAGTCTGTGAGCCACACAGAACTGACCCAATTTTTGGCTGCCCCCACCTTGTGAATAACCACTGGTCTAATTGGATGCTTTCAGATTTTCCCATGGGGAGCAGCTTGTGCACTGCCACTCATGCTTCTTATATTTAATTTTATGTGAGTACATGGCTCAAAGAAGGAACTTGTTTTGTACATTGTTGTATTTATTTACACCATTTAGAGAATCCTTTAGTAGAATATTACCTAAGAATGTAGTGGGCCTCCAAAAGTATGAAAATGAAAAACAAAACAAAAGATAAGTCCTAGTGCAAGAAGAGAATGAATAGAATTGCGCTCTCAATAATACAATGGCACAGTAGTGTATATGGATTCTTTTCCTGACACATCAAATGTGGTTCAGTAATGTTCCAACAGTGGCAACATTGGGCTTATGTTTAGGGGGCTGAACTCTTCTTAAAATGTTCTTAAAACTCACAAATTATTTGGATGTTTTTTGTTTTCTAACAGTAAAAAACCCACAAATTCAAAATGAAGTGGCCAAAAAATTATTTAAATAAATAATCTATCCATCCATTCATTCCCCAAGTCGCTTATACTCACAAATAATCACAAACCTGTCATTATTCACTTGAATATGATCATAACTCTTTGTAATGCTTAGTTCTGGCTATAGGATTTTTAGCTCCAGTATTAGTGTGATTAAATAAGAGGCCCTGTAGCTCAGTGGTTAGAGCACTGGTTTGATAAACCAGGGGTTGTGGGTTCGTATCCCACTGGGGCCTCCACTCCCTGAGAAGGGTTGCGTCAGGAAGGGCATCCGGTGTAAAAATTGTGCCAAACATATATGCGTTCATCTGAGATGACACGCTGTGGCGACCCCGAAAGGGACAAGCCGAAAGAAACTTACTTACTATTAGTGTGATTAAATATCACTGGGGTTTCCCAGACAAAGCCTGATTTATTTTGTAGGGAAAGACAAAACCTCTTGAAGTGCGACTTAATTCACGTTCAATGATTTGGCCTAACGATACCCCTATGACGCCAAAATGAACAGCCCAGCATGTTTGATTTTTGGGGATATCGTCCATAAAGTGTGACTTATCAACAACCCTCCGACATCACACCTTGACATAGACCAATAGGATTACGTATTGTAACCAGCACATCAACTCCCATGCTTGCTGTCATCACCATACTTGCACACCATTGTCAAAATTTAATCATTCAAACCATTTTGGAATAAAAACTTTAACCCATGATTCAACAGAACGCCGGCATGTTTATTTACAACCATTACGCTAGCACTTACTGGCTAGGCTTCATGACATTTTGCTGGCAGCTTGCGAGCCATATAGTATGACGTGTACGTCAACATGCTTCAAGCTATCCTTAAATGAACATCCTCTCCCAAACACCCTTGATGACCAACGCACATTTTTCCTCAATGTATTCCTTTTTCCCCTCAAACAACAGCCTACATGGGTGTGATCCATTGCATCCAGTTGCGTTGCGTGGTGACAGGTTTTCTGGTTATACCTCTCCGACAGTGTTTCATCTGACAAGATAAAGTCCAGTGATCATAAAACACAAGATATGGTGCTTTCGGAATACACGTCATGTAGTGTTGCCACTGTGTGACCAAGATAGGGCAAGATTATGTGCCAGTAGTCTGACATAGTGGAATCGTGGAAAAAAAAAATTGCCCTTGTAGTCTTATCCAGGCTTAAACACTTGGAATGTGTTATTATCCAATCTCTTCCAATTTAAAAAAACAAACAAAAAAAAACCTGATCACGCTTTCCCTGCAACCTTGCTTGCACTGGGACATGTTACTATTAGTGTGTCTGAGAAGAACACGGGTGAAAAAAAGCAATGTAGCATGAGGGGTTTAAAAAAAAACTGGGTGAACATAACGTTTTTCAAGAAAATAAAATGTATATCTTGTCAATTATTCATAAATTCTTAATGATTCTGAAATGCTTTGCAAAGCTCATGGCTGTTTGCATAAATGAAGGGGGTTTAAGACTGAACTTTAAGCATGAATTCACACCATGGAAGAGGAAATGAGCTCATTCATATGCAGTTGCCATGGGTTGATAATAACAATACTGACAACAATAATTCATGAATTACTCATTCATTCATCTTATCTACACTA
This sequence comes from Syngnathoides biaculeatus, assembly GCF_019802595.1. Taxonomy (NCBI): domain Eukaryota; kingdom Metazoa; phylum Chordata; class Actinopteri; order Syngnathiformes; family Syngnathidae; genus Syngnathoides; species Syngnathoides biaculeatus. The sequence goes on from NC_084651.1 coordinate 28,125,141, forward strand.
GAGACACGAGCATGCTGGAGCCTATCCTAGCTATTTTGGGTGATAATAATAATAATCAGAACCTTCATAATTTTTGCGAACCAACTACTAGTGACCAAAAAAATACTAGCTCATGAAAACCTTCTCCTGCATATTTGAAAAGGACAATTTCACACCACAATTACACCCACCCATACCACCAATTGCACCTCTGACTCTCCCTTCTCCATTGACGATGCATGAATAGGATGTAAGACATATCTTCAAATAACAAAAGCAAAGCAAAGTAAATTCGTGCTTTACAAGATTAAAAGTATTTGAATACAATGAAATAAAATATTTAAAACAGGAAAGGTTTTTTAAATAAATACCAAAGACAAAAAATAAAAAAAAAATAAAATTGGAAGTAGAATTAAAAACAGCATACAGCGCACCAAGAGAGAGCAGACTTAGATCGTTTGGACATGTTCAGAGGTGAGAGAGTGAGTATATTGGTAGAAGGGTGCTAAGGATGGAGCTGCCAGGTAAAAGAGTGAGAGGAAGACCAAAGAAAATGTTGATGTGCCCTGCCACAGGGGCTGTTTAGGCAGCTCTATACAGCAGTTATCAAATCAGCCCTCTGTTCACCCATCCCTGTTTGGTTTTGGGCTGTCAAGAAAAAAAGGACAAACTCCAACTCCAAAAGACAATCATGACTTCCGAAAATATCGCATGTGCCCCATGACCTACCTTTGAGCACTTACACGCTCCCAGAACTAATACAAGAGCATGTAAAATCTTCTTAGACCCTCTACATCCTGGACACCACCTGATCTCTCAGGTAAGCACTATCGCATAATGCAAACTAAAACAACAAGTCATTCCAACAGCTTCTTCCTTCTTGCCAGTAGCTTCGTAAAAAGTGAACTTACAATTCCATTATAATATGCTGCCAATTTTGTCTTTAGATTGTTATCACATTTCCACCAGGACAGTTCTTTGTGATTCGCATAATCACTGTCAAGAACGAGGCTCGAATGCGGACCCAAATACACGACTCCAGAGGCAAGCAGGTAGAGTACAGAAAGCCTTTATTTGGTCCGTGGTCTATGATCAGCGAGTCAGTCAGGAAGAGCAGCAGTATCAGACAAGGAAGCCTTACTAGGATGGTCAGGGAACAGGCGAAGGTCAGTACATGGTAGGTCAGGTATACGGGAGTGTGGGAACGAGACATGGGAATCAACGATCTGGCGGAGGACTAGTTGTCCCCCATGTCCTATTAGTACTGGGTGTAATCAGCCGAAACAGGGTGCAGGTTTGTGCCGACTAATTGGCTGACCACACCCAGCCTGGGGAGGATGCCAGGAGCATGACAGTACCCCCCCCCCAACGGCCGGCTCCCGACGGCCCAGGAGCGTCTGAATGGGCCGCGTAGAAGTCCTCGATGAGGGGGGGATCCTAAATGAAACACCAGGGGATCCAAGAGCGCTCCTTCGGTCCATATCCCTCCCAATCCACCAGGTACTGGAACCCCCTTCCTCTGCGGCAGGAAGACAGCAACCGGCGTACTGTGTACACTGGCCTTCCGTTCACCATGTGTGGGGGGGTGTTTGGCCGGAGGAAGGACGATCCGGGCGTAGTCTTCCAAGGTGGAACGTAGGGTGCACCCTCATCGACCTGGGTAGTCTAAGTGATGCAGCGACCTGGTTAATGATTTTGGTGATCAGGAACGGACCAACGAACCTGGGAGCGAGTTTGCGGGATTCCATCCGCAGCGGAAGATCCTTGGTGGAGAGCCACACTCGCCCTCCCACCCTGAGTTCTGGTGCGGCTCTCCTCTTGCGGTCTGCTGCAGACTTGTAGATGTTGCCCATGCACAGCAGCGTCCTCCGGGCTGCCTCCCAGGTCCGTTTGCAGCGCCGTACCACTGCCAGGGCTGACGGCACCGCGGAGTCTGCGGCCAAGGGGGGAATCAGAGAGGGAGGATAGCCGTGCACAACGTGGAGTGGAGCCATACCTGTTGAGGCGGAGGGTAGGGAGTTGTGGGCGTACTCAACCCATTTGAGGTGGTGGCTCCACGTGCTCTGGTCCCTTGATGCTAAGCATCGAAGTCCGGTCTCTAATTCCTTATTTACCCTCTCTGTTTGGCCGTTAGACTCCGGATGATGGCCCGAAGTTAGACTGGCCAAAGCGCCGATGAGGGTGCAGAATTCCTTCCAGAAGCGGGTGCTGAATTGCGGACCTCTGTTCCATACAACGTCCTTGGGGAACCCGTGGTAGCGGACGACCTCGTCCAACACCAGCTGGGCTGTCTGCTTGGCTGACGGGCTCTTCGGAAGTGGCACGAAGTGAACCATCTTGCCTGTTGAAGGCCTCCTGGCAGGTCCTGGACCGTTCGAAGACGTGTGGCGAGGTGAGCGCGTGCAGAGGAGCGGCCACGGAGCTGAAGTTCCTTATGAACTTCCTGTAGAAATTAGCGAATGCTAAGAACCTTTGTACGTCCTTCCTGCTGGCCGGGGCAGGCCACCGCAGCACCGCGTCGACCTTCCCGGGGTCCATACATATCTCCCCCTCTGCCAGGACAAAACCCAGGAAGGACACCGATGCTCGGTGGAACTCACACTTGTCCATATTTACGGACAGCTGGTGCTTCAACAGATGCCGGAGCACCTCTCTGACCTGTTGGATGTGAGAGGTCAGGTCTGCTGAAAAGACAAGAATGTCATCAAGATATACAAATACAGTTTTATTCAGGAACTCCCGAAGCACGTCATTAATGAAGTTTTGGAAGACGCCCCGGGGCATTGGTCAGTCCGAAGGGCATCACGAGATACTCGTAATGCCCCGTGGGAGTGTTGAAAGCCGTCTTCCATTCGTCGCCCTCCTGGATCCGCACCAGATGATACGCGCTGCCCAAGTCCAGTTTGGTGAAGATCCCGGCTCCTTGGAGGAGTTCAAAAGCCGTAGCGATTAAGGGCAAGGGGTACCCTTTCTTGACCGTGATGTCATTCAATCCTTGGTATTCGATGCAGGGTCGCAAAGTGGAATCCTTCTTTTTAACGAAAAAAAAACCTGCACGGGCTGGTGAGGACGACGGGCGAATGAGTCCGGTTGCCAGGGACTTCTTGACATACTCCCTCATTGCCTGGTGCTCCGGTCCTGTCAAAGAAAACTGTTTCCCTCTGGGAGGTGAGGTACCCGGGAGGAGTTCGATAGCACAGTCATAAGGCCGATGCGGCGGGAGAGATTTTGCCTTGGACTCGGAAAAAAAACTCCTTTAAATCATGGTAACCAGAGGCCACTGTGGCTAATTCGGAGGCGGTACTCAGTTCAGCCACTTGAATCCCTCCGTCCTCCCGAGCGGCGAGACACTGCTTGTGACATTCCTCACCCCATGCCATTATCCGACCCATGACCCAGTCAATGTGGGGTTGTGTCTCTTGAGCCACGGGCTCCCCAGGATTATATCACTGCTGTTAGAGTTAAAAAAGTGGAAACTAATGCGCTCCGTGTGCGTGTCCGGAAAGTCCATACGTAAGGTTTGTGTGTAACCCAGCAGAGGAACTTGCCGTTGGCGGCATAAGTAATACGAAGACACTGTGTGGGGAAGGTCGCAGCACGCAATACTTCGACCAGCCGGGAATTTATAAGGTTAGCGTCTGAACCGGAGTCGATGAACATGGTCACTCAGCACGAGTGAGATTTCGTCCCTACGGTGAGGTGCAAAAGCGACCACCCTGACTTCGTGTCAATATACCGCACACTCACCGGTGTAGAGATCCTAAGGTCGGGACGCTTCGGCTGAACCGGACAGCGGGCAATTACTTGTCCAAGATGACCACAGTAGAAACAACGCTCTTCTCGTCGCCGGCTTAAGCGCTCCTCCACTGAGCTGCCGAGCCCATCCATTTGCATGGGTTCCGACGTAAAGCAACGTGGGCGGCCGGGAAGCGACCTGGCTGAGCCTCTCCGTCTCCTCCTCCATCATGCCATCTATCTGCCTCTGCACGGCCAAGCGTTGATCCACCTTGAGGGCCAGTGTGATGAGGGTGTCCAGCAAAGGCAGAAGATCCACGGCGATGAGGTGGCCACGGATCTGTGGGGAAAGTCCCCGGTAGAAGGCGTCATGGAGGGCCTCCTCGTTCCACCGGCTCTCGGCGGCCCGGATCCGGAATTCAATAGCATAGTCTGACATGTGGCGATGGCCTTGGCGAATTGTCATGAGAGAGGCCGCCGCCTTGTGTTCCGGAGCCTCGGTACTGGAATACTTGGGTGAGCGCGCAGACGAACGTCGTCCATGAACGGTGGATCTCCGAGTTGCGACTCCACTCCGCAATGGCCCATGTCTCTGCCTTCCCCGTCATGTGAGAAATGACGAAGGCGATCCGAAGCGGTCCATGGAGAGAACGGACGCCTGCAGTTCGTACTGGAGGTCGCACTGCGCAAGGAAGGGCTTGACGTTGCCTGAGAAAAGTTCTGGTTAGGAGAGCGGAGTTATCCCGGCACGGGAGGGCTCCATAACAGGTGGAACAGATGGACTCGGAGTGACAGGCGGAATGACCATTGTTGGCGTAGGAGCCGCGCTAGCTTGGGATGCTAGCCATGGTTCCAGCCGGGCACAGATCTCATGGAGACGTTGATTAGTTACCTGGAGAGCAGCCTCCTGCTCGACCAGGCGTCTGCCCTGGACTTTCAGCAAGAGGCGGATGGCCTCAGAGTCGGCTGGATCCATGTTCTGGCCGGATCGTTCTGTCAAGAACGAGCATTGAGGGTGGACCCAAATGCACAACTCCAGAGGCAAGCAGGTAGAGTACAGAAAGCTTTTATTCGGTCCGTGGTCAATGATCAGCAAGTCAGTCAGGAAGAGCAGCAGTATCAGACGAGGAAGGCTTACTAGGATGGTCAGGGAACAGGCGTAGGTCGGTACACGATAGGTCAGGTGTACGGGAGTGCGGGAACGAGACATGGGAATCAACGATCTGGCAGAGGAATAGTTGTCCCCCGTGTCCTATAAGTACTGGGTGTAATCAGCCGAAACAGGGTGCGGGTGTGTGCTGACTTATTGGCTGACCACATCCCGCCTGGGGAGGATGCCAGGAGCATGACAATCACTTTCGTAGTCTTTTGCGTAATTTTCACTTTTCCTGATTATTGCACTCAGTCACTTTAAACTCCTTACAGGACATTTCTTAAAGACTCTGTACCATTTTCACAATTGTTGCTGTACCACATTATTGCTCTTAGTCATTTCAAACTGCTCTAAATTGCTCAAGGGCACGGGATCATTTGCACAAGTGTAATTTTATCAGCATTACCACATGACCAGTTACGTTTTATGGCTCAATGACTCGCCGTAGTAAAGTTGTGTTCAAGTAATACAGTTGTTCAAAATAATAGCAGTTCAATGTAACTAACCAGATTAATCCACATTTTCAGTATACATGTATTTGTTTTGCTACCTGTTAGACAAATTACCAGTAGGTCCAGTATATTATCAGAAAACTAACAAGACCCATTATTCGTGATATACACAGTCTTAAGGCTTTGTCAAGAATCAACACCAACTGGGACACAATCGTGAAGTGGGATGAAATTTATTGGATATTTTATACTTTTTTAACAAATAAAAACCTAAAAAGTGTGGTGTACAATATTATTCGGCCCCTTTACTTTCAGTGCAGGAAACTCACTCCAGTAGTTCAGTGAGGATCTCTGAATGACCCAATGTTGAGTGATGATGATAAGTTGAATCCACCTGTGTGTGCAATTAAGTCTCTGTATAAATGCACCTGCTCTGTGATAGTCTCAGGGTTCTGTTTAAAGTGCAGAGAGCATTATGAAGACCAAGGAACACACCAGGCAGGTCCGAGATAGTGTTGTGGAGAAGTATAAAGCCGATTTAGATACAAAAAGATTTCCTAAGCTTTAAACATCTCAAGAAGCACTGTGCAAGCAATTATATTGAAATGGAAGGAGTAACAGATCACTGCAAATCTACAAAGACCCGGCCATCCCTCAAAACTTGCTCGAACAAGAAAAACACTGACCAGGGATGCAGCCAACAGGCCCATGATCACTCTGGATGAACTGCAGAGATCTACAGCTGATGTGGGAGAGTCTGTCCAAAGGAGTTGAGTAAGAGTGTTTATATCATGAATGCTGCGTTTTCTGAGAATCTACTGCACCTACTGGTAACTTGTTTGACATATAGCAATAAAAAATATACTGAAAATTAATCTGGTTTGCCACATTGGATTTAATCTGGTTAGCCAGATTGGATTTATTTGGAACACTACTGTATGTTTTTATGTCTGGACTTTTTTTCATTAAAATCTGTTGTCATACCAGAGAGACTCCACTTAGTTGAGTCATAAAACAGGGTTCCCTCGGTACTCGCAGGTTTTTACATTCTTTCCCTTAACCCCCCCCCCCCCCCCCCCACGATGAATCCCAAAAATCTGCAAATAATGTACTGTAATTCTGTCACTATAAGATGCACTTATAGGTCATAAATGGAGAAGGTGCTTTGTGCACCGAGTTTGAAAATCTGTAATTATTTTTTTGGGTGACTACTTCATTAATGTCCAACCAAACATGCTGAGTACATAGGGAGCATGCATGCAAACTAGCGTATGTGTTAGCATGCATGTATGGTACGACAGGGTGGAGCTCATGTGGCAGTGAGAAACAACTGCAATTTTATAAGCTTAAAATCTCCCACAAACTGACAGTGTCAGCAAGTAATTACACTACCAGTGTGCTTTGCAGCACTACTCAGGGTGTAAACAGCATTTAAAGTTCATGCTTTGTGTCAATTTTGTCAGGCAGTCCGGTGCAGCAGCGGTAGTTGGGACGTCGGGCGAAGAGAGCAGATGAGCGGACAGGCAGGACTCGGTACACAGGTGAACAATCAAAGCAGGGAGAAGTAACGAAGGAGTCAGGCTTACAAGGTTGGTCGGAGAACGGACGAAGGTCGGTGCACACAGGTTCAATCAGGGATACCGGAGCACACGAACGGGACATGAAGATCATATGAACTGGCGCCGGCCAGTTGTCATCGCGGTCATATAAATCCACAGCATAATCAGGCTGCATGAGGCGCAGGTGTGCACCTTCCAATCAGCGCACCTGCGCGGACACCCGCACAGCTCGTGCTGGAGCGGCAGGATCATGACAGTACCCCCCCCCCCTCAAAGGCACGGCTCCCAGACGTGCCTAAACGAAAAAACAGACAATAATTAACAAAGGCAGGGGTGGGCGGAAAGGGTGTCCGGAGGAGGGCCATCCAGGCCACCAAACACAAGGCGTCCGGGTGGACAGGTCAGGAGGACGACCCGGACGCCAAGCACCAGGGTCCCCATGGGGCGATTCGGGCGGACGACCTCTGTGAGGAACCAAACGAAGAAGCTCCGGATGAGAACCTCCCACGCCGTAGTTGCCAGACAACCAGGGATTGGTTGCAACCGAGGCTTGGTCAGTAGGCAGCCGTGGATTGGTCACCAATGAGGCCAAGTCATGAAGCGGCTGGGAGCCATCTGGAGTGAATAGGATGATGGGGAGAAGGACCAGAGCCATGACCGCCACCATCCCGAAGTCTCCCCAGCTCCAGGGTGGCTCCACAGAACTCCTCCTGGACAGCAACGTGAGAAGGCGGCGACACCATCGCACCCTCCTGGACAGCAACATGAGAAGGCGGCGACACCATCGCCCCCTCCTGGACAGCAACGTGAGAAGGCGGCGACACCATCGCCCCCTCCTGGACAGCAACGTGAGAAGGGAGCGTCAGTGTCACCGTCGCCACCTCCAGGACGGGAACGTATGGGCGTGCCCGTCGCCGACAGAGCAGGAGTGTGGAGCGTCCGCGGGCCGGTCGCAACTGGTACTCCAGAGCACGGACGAGAAGCGGCTGTGGAGACGTCGCCACCTCCTGGACAGCAACGTGAGGCGGCATCGGGTCGGTCCCCACTGCCACGTGAGCTTGCAGTGCATCCGTTGAAACAGCAACGTGGGCGTGGCGCGGTGGCGAATCCGTTTCCAGGGCAACGTGAACGAGAGTCGGCAGAGAGTCAGTCGAAACTGACACGTAGGCGTGTCTCGGGAGCGGGTCAGTTCCGACTGCCGCGTTAACTCTGCTCGGAACAGCCAAAACCTCGACGTGGGACTGGCGAGGAGGCGGGTCAGTTTCCACACCTACGTGCACTTGGCAAGGTGGCGAGTCCGTTCCCACTGCGACGTGCACTTGGCAAGGTGGCGAGTCCGTTCCCACTGCGACGTGCACTTGGCAAGGGGTCGGGTCGGTTTCCACGGCCACGTGAACCTGAGTAGGCGGAGAGTCCGTCGAAACTGACACGTGGGCGTGTCTCGGGAGCGGGTCAGTTCCAACTGCCACGTGAACCTGCCTCAGCAGTGAGTCCGTCGCGACGTCAGCGTAGCTCGGCTGGTTCGCTAATCCTTGCCGGACCTGGGCCGTGAGAGTCGCCAATTCGGCGCTCTGCCGCTCTATCTGCGCCCGCATTTCGCGATAGAACTCCTCGTGATTTGGCGGCTCCTCCTCCCTCTGGGCTGGAAGCTTCGGCACCAGCTCCGGGTCTGCCGGTCTCACCGTTGCCGGCGAGGAGTGGGAGGACGGTGTCTTCGTTGCCGCACAGCGAGAGACACCATGGAGCGCCCGGCCGGGGCCTCTCCTCTGGCCGCCACGCGGAGGTCCCGGGTAGATGGCCGTGCGGGTTCCCTCGTACAGATTGGTGTACTTGGACCTACAGGGCGAAGTCGCTCGGGTGCTGGAAACGCGGGGAGGTGAAACAAACTGACTGGGATGAAAAGCCGGGCAAAGAGATTCAAAATCAAAGTCATCGGAGTCTTACTCAGGCAGCCGGTCATACAAATCACGGTCCTCCTCATATTCCGAAAAGTCAGAGTCCAGAAGAATATGAGGAGCCGGACGGGTCGTGTTCGGGATGTATTCATACCTCGCTGGCGGAGCGTAAGACACAGAAGCGGAGGACGTCAGGGAGCCTACCCGGATTGGACAGGCTTGGTCCTCCGGCAGACGGTCTACCTTGCGTCGGTCCCGGCGACGCCGGGTCTTTCCTGCTGCGTCCTGTATTGGCCAGTTCGTTCTGTCACGTCCCATCGGAACGAGAGTAGGACCCAAATGCAGGAACTCGGAAGACGCAAGGTAGTTCAAGAAGAGACACGTATATTATATGCAGAGGTAGGGGATCGAGCAAGCAGTCCGGTGCAGCAGCGGTAGTTGGGACGTCGGGCGAAGAGAGCAGATGAGCGGACAGGCAGGAGTCGGTACACAGGGGAACAATCAAAGCAGGCAGAAGTAACGAAGGAGTCAGGCTAACAAGGTTTGTCGGAGAACGGACGAAGGTCGGTACACACAGGTTCAATCAGGGATACCGGAGCACACGAACGGGACATGAAGATCATACGAACTGGCGCCGGCCAGTTGTCATCGCGGTCATATAAATCCACAGCATAATCAGGCTGCATGAGGCGCAGGTGTGCACCTTCCAATCAGCGCACCTGCGCGGACACCCACACAGCTCGTGCTGGAGCGGCAGGATCATGACAAATTTCTCCAGTTAATTTTTTTAATTTCTTTTACTATGTGCTAGTTATTCCATTCTGTTTGCTGTGGTGTAATAATTTTAGCTTTGATTTGACACAGAGTGTGAACAACATGTTGAATAATGACCTGCGTACACTGTCAGTGTGTGGGAGATTTTAAAATTCTTCTGCTTACAAATGTAAAATTGGAATTGTTCCTAACTGTTTTCTGATCACTATCCCATGGTGTCTTTCATACATGTGCTTAGTTGTATTCTACTTTGTTGGAGCAGTCACACAATATTAACAGTTACAATCAGAACTTGGTGTGCGCACAAGGCGCACATTCTATGGTGGTAAAATGTAAGACTTTTAAGTGTAATTTATCACTGTGAAAATATGTTACAATATGGAAACAAAACAAAGAGCAAAATCTGCATATATGAGGGGTTTGAAATGGTGAACCGGAAATGGGCAAGGGTGTACGTACTTCACTCTGCTGATGAGTGAGCACGTTTGGAAGATGATGGTAGATCAAATTGAAACAGAATATTCAATGTCTAGCACATCTTCACATCATTTAATTCTAATAAGTGGCCCTTTCAAACAAACTTCCAAGTCCCCATGCACCACGTTTGAAATCGTACTGCTGAAATCCTACCAGCAGGATGTGCATAAAAATGTGTCATAAGCCAGCAGCACGCGGACAGAGCCAAATGCAGGACTACGAGGCAAGAGCATGATATTAAGAGCGGTTTTATTCCAAAGGAGATCGAACATGAAAAGGCAGTCCAAAATAGGTGGATAGGCTAGACAACAGGCAAGATCCAAAAATATGCACAAAGTCCTATGACTATGAGGCAAACTAAGAAACGTGGACGTGTTCAAGAAGTGGTCAAACTAAAGAGGCACGGGGTCGCTGTGACCAAGGATTGCTCTACACTAAACTTGCAAACTTACGCACAGTAGAGGAGTATCCCAGGATGCAGTTAAGTATATGCAACAAACTGGCCAATGCCGAGGACATATTCACCACTTAAATTCCTGGTCAATTAGTGTCCAAAATGTAACACAGCTGTGTGACAGGTGTCAGAGGTTGTACCGCCCATGGCAGTGGTTTGGCCCTATCCCTCACAGGAAGCACCGCCCACATCAGTGGCTAGGTCATGGCCCTGAAAAAAGTGTTGATTAATTTGGTATCGATTGGTACCATGTGGTCTGGGCACAGCCGTTGACCAATCAGTGTTGGGGCAGGTGTCTATCACTGCGCTGAGTCAGCTTCCTGGGTCGCCATCAGTTGCAACCATTGCAGGCTTAGAGCAGGATAGTGAATCATAACATGTATTATGATGTGTCACCTTCCCAAGGTGCTAGACTTCAACCTCTGGAGCTTGCAAAAGGAAACTCTTGCCCAGAATACCCTCAAGGCTAGATACAAGAGGAAACGCCCATATTTTACAGTTACTCCACCCAAACTGCACACATGGCTAGAAGTCACGCAAATGATAGACATAAAGTAAGTGTACAGCAGAATAGGTGTAGATGGCCAAGCATGTAACTCTGCACCTTTTTTTTAAGTAAGAATAGTCGAGAATATAGGTGAATAAGGATGCATTGGGTTGGGGTTTACATTGTGGCATCAGTTTAGGTTTGGGGTGATCATGGCTTTTGATAAAAAAAAATATTCTTCAGTCTGTTTGACCTTGCTCTGATCTAACTGTGGTGCCTCCCTCGGAGGGCAACAGGTCAAACAGGTCACTCAGAGGGTAAGAACTGCCCTTGATAATGTTTGTTTGCACTTCTGAGGCAGTGTGAGGTCGCTGTAGACTCCCCATCTACTAGCGTACAACTTCAGTGCTATACCGTAATCCAGTGTCATCAGGCTGTCGATAGATGAGCAGCAGGTTGGAGTCAAGATTATGCTTCCAGAGGATTCTCAAAAACTGTAGCCACTGCTTGGCTTTTTTAATGACCACAGTGATAATGGGTTTAGAGGTTAGCAAAGAACAGTGTGGCAAGAAGCCAAAATGTTTCAACCCCCCTTGTCATGTCATTGCTGAAGAGGGCAAGAGTCACTGCTGTGATTCCTGAAATCGATTATGATGTCATTGTTTTTTGTTTTATTTTTTTTTTTAGATGTTCTGGGCCAGATTATGTTCAGATCAGCAGGTTGACAGCTTCAGGTCCACCCCTCTGTAGGCTGCCTTGTCTCCATTTGAGATGTGTGAGACCACCATGGTGCTGTCAGCCAACCTGAAAATGAGGTTGTTGTTGTGGGCCAGACTGCATTCATGGGTTTAACTACAGTTGAGAGGGGGATCAGCACACAGCCTTGTGGGGAACTAATGTTCAACATGTTTGTGGACTTGAGGTAGAGGCATAGTCTTACTACATCCAATCTGTTGTTAAGAAAGTCCTTTTTCCAGGCAGATGTGAGAGGAGTCAGACCAAGGGTGTCCAGTTTTGTGATCATTATCAGCGGGTGATTATATTAAAGTTGTACATAGTACAGCTCATAACCCACAAAGAGCAGTCTGTCATAGCTCTGATACTGCTCCAGGTAACTCAGCACAGAATGGGGAGCTGCAAAAATTGCATCCTCTTTTTGTTGATGATTTGTGGATTGGTGGGTTAGTTTCTCTCTGTTGGATAGTGTGTTTGTTTGCCAGCAGGGGAGCAAATAGCTCCTGTGCAGCTAATTAAAAGTTTTTTCCTTGCCAGCTAGTCCACTTTACATTCTGTCACTTTGGGATGAGGAAAGATTCGGTGATTCACTGGTATTCATCTTAAGCTTCACTGTTGGAGTTACCAACACTATTTCTTCCATTTTTTTTTTTCTGACTTATTGAAACTAACCTGAGCTCTCCTTCTAGTCAACTCAGCATGACAACCAACATTGGCAGCTCATTCATTGAGGAAGAAAGCAGCTGGCTAGTAGCGTTAACTGACATGAATTTCTGGATATATTGACCATTGACACTCCAAGTGTTGTGGAAATATACATGCATGCTTCAATTTGGCGCCAAGCGGGATCAGGTCTTGTCTTTACCGATGTCCATTTCTGCACGCCTGGGAAAGCTTATGAGCCTGACTGCTTGGACAGCAGCGGGTGGATGACAGATTGAATTTTATAAAGTATGGGGGGGAAAAAAACTAAACAATTAACACTGTTCACACATGGCAGAATGAATTTACTCAATTTTATCAGGAAGGGCTTTTGAGTTTTGACACTGGCAATTTTGATTGCATCTAATTTATGTTTTGCCTTTTGAAGTGTTTGGAGATGTTTCTATTGGATTACTTGCATACTCTTCTGAGAGATATTAAAATTTTTCCTCAATTCCATTCAGTTTTTGTTCCTGTTTTTTCTTAAAGGAACAATATTACATTATTCTGTATAGTCTCTGATGGTGTAGTGGTACAAACGCCTGACTTGGGTGCAGACAGGGTGGGATTGATTCCCGCTCAGTGATGGTGTAGATATCTGCCCTTCGACTGACTGGCGACCAGTTCAGGGTGTAGTCTGCTTCTCCCCCGAAGCTGGCTGAGATAGACTCCAGACTCCCATGAAGCGGCCTGCAGGCCAGATATGCCTCACCTTCACATTTTGCCTCGCCCCCTAAACAATACCAGAGATGCATTTTGGGTTTTTTTTTCAGTTTGGCCCGATGATTGAGACTTGTACATGCATAGAACGTAACACTCTATTCCAAACTTCTCCAGGCAGTGGCCTAACTGAAACCCCTCACTCAAAATAAATAAATCCATCCATCCATTTTCTATGCTGCTTATCCTCACGAGTGCTGGAGCCTATCCCAGCTGTCAACGGGCAGGAGGCAGGGTACACCCTAAACTGGTTGCCAGCCAATCACAGGGCACATAGAGACAAGTTGCACTCACAATCACCCCTCGGGGCAATTTAGAGGGTCCAATTAATGTTGCATGTTTTTGGGATGTGAGAGGAAAGCGGAGTGCCCGGAGAAAACCTACGCAGGCACGGGGAGAACATGCAAACTTCACACAGGCGGGGCCGGGATCGAACCCGGGTCCTCACAACATCCATTAACCTTTTCTTTGGTCTTCCGCTCGCTCTTTTGCCTGATTCACTGTGCCACCCCAAAATAAATAAATGAATAAATAAATGAAAATCCTGGAGATTCTCATATTCTTTCAAATAAAAAAAAAAGAATAGTGGGGAAAAGCTTAGAAAATTTGATTCAGGGTATTTACCGTGCAGTGGACATTTTTTTTTTTTTTGGGGGGGGGTTCAATGCAAAGAAAAGGCTGTTTGTCTCATTTGTCAAGAGGCGGTGACTGTACTCAAAGATACATTCAGTGTTGACACTATGAATCCCATCACAAACACAAGTATACTAACTAGCAAGGCCAAATTCAAGCAGACAAACTCTTAGAGTTAAAAATTGGACTGTTAGCTCAACAGAATACCTTTTTACACCCAGCTCAGCTGAACTAGTCCTCTGTTCGAGCAAGCTTTTGGAATGCTCAGCTGATTGCAAGCAGCGGTAAACCTTTCACTGATGGAGAATATGTCAAGAAATGTTTGAATGATGTTGTGGAAGAGATGTGTCCCATGAAGAATGACGTCTTTAATGCTGCGAGTCCGTCAGTGACCACAATGACAAGATGCATTGATTAAATCGGGGGTAATGAATATCCCTAGTTGTAGCAGAGGATAAAAGAATTTGAGAACCCGGCGGTCCCGTTCCCTGCTGAAAAGTGTGTGGAAGCACTGTTAATGCTGAAGGTAGACTTTGGTGTGCGATCCCATGGACTACATGTCAATGCAAAAAATATCCACCTTTTCCAGAACCCCTTTGTTTGTGACATCGATGAAGCAAAGCTTTCTTATCAGTTTGAGCTGGCCTGGTTACAGAATTGTGATTTCCTGAAAGACAGATTGACTCTGGCCCCTAGCAGAGAAGCCAAAAGTTATTTGGCCCTCACAGAAAAAAAGTTTGGGGCCCCTGCTCTAACCAGTCGCGCCACCATGCCAGTAACGGATAAACAAATATATGTGCACATTATTTATTGTAAATATAATTTTTGAGAAATTAAGTACACAAGTATATACAGTAAATGAGCATGCCTTTAAATAGACACACACCATCTTGTGATCGGATCTGTGATCAGTTATCATTTTTTTAAAGTCATTGATCAGTGATCAGCATCAAAAATTCTCTTCGTGTAGAGCCTAGATTGTCTGCTTTAGCCAAAGTCATTTTCTTAAGCGAGACATACTCAGCAACTAGAAAAATATGAGGTTAAACATCTCAATCTGTCCATTGTGAGAGACTGGTTGATTTGTTTGTTTTAATTGTGAAATATTTTGTTTTAGGATCAAACTGTTCCCCTTAATATTTATAATATTTATCACGGTTGCAGAGAGCATAAACATGTAATTGTTCATGTTCTTCTATCATGGAATGTTAGAATGTATCAGTGTTTTTTGTTGTAGGATACAAGAGTCAAATGGACCAGTTACTTGGAGATTCTTGACCTACAAAAGTCTGTCTCACCCAAGAGCCTTAAAGAAAATGTTCTTGACAATACTTGACATTAATCTTCTTAAATCCTTACACATTGGATTAACAGAGAATTTTCTTGTGAAATGAGTTTCAAATGAAGTTTACAGACAAGAACAATTTAAACTCGCCCCTTCGTATAGCTTAAGTCATGTAACGTGACAACAATAATCACTGCATTTGTAATGAGAGAATTAGGGTACATGTACTACATTGTATTTAAAATCTGCATGCAGTGGAAAGCCACCAGACTGTAAATGGATTTAATTAAGGTACTGGTATAGCCTCTCTATAGCACCAGCTTGTGGGAAAAATCACACCTTCTGTGTTGTCATGCGGCCATGCAAATGTAGAGCGAAAAAAAGGGGGTAAGATCACTTTCATCCATTTTATTGAGTGCAACTACCATCCCTGAGAATAAACAAACAGAGCTAGCTTTTTCATTTGCTTGAGGAGCAATTTAACCCCTGCCACAACCCCCCTGTGGAGGCCATAGAATAGCAGGGGTGAACAAGGAACATGACCCTGCCTCACTAAGCAGCTTCAAATGCCACAAGACAACACAGAGTTGCTCCAATCATAAAGGACTTACAACCTTTAACACCTTGTTGCGTGTGCTATGAAACAGTCGGTAAGATGATGATTTTCCCAGGGACCAACAACTTTTGTTGAGACTGTCTGTTGCAGACTGGGAGTAAAGTGGTTATTCAAGTTTCCATGGAAAGTATCCCTAAGGAACATTTTTCTGAATATGATTTATTTAATTCTTTTTGCTGTTTTGCTGCTATAGAGTTTATTTTCAGGGAATTCAAATACAAATGAAAACTGGAAGAGATGGAATTTTCATATCTGTCTCTTATCAGGTGGAAATATATTTAATTCTTAATGGTCGATGAGATTGGGGGGATCAATTATATTCCTTCAATATAACAATTTTATGTGGAATAGGTACTAACGTATGTTGATGACAACAGTACTTGTTACCGCTGCCCCCAAGTGGTCAGGAAAATATCGTTTTTAGATGGAGTCCAGCCATCCAATTTCTGAGCCGCTTATCCTCACGAGGGTCACAGGAGTGCTGGTGCCTATCCGAGCTGTCATCGAGTAGGGGGCGGAGTACACGCTGAACTGGTTGCCAGCCAATCGCAGGTCACATAGAGACAGACAACAGTTGCCCTCTCAATCACACCTTGGGGAAATTTAGTGTCTCCAATAAATGCATGTTTTTTTGGGGGGTATGGGAGGAAATTGGAGTTCCAGGAGAAAACCCATGCAGGGATGGGGAGAACATGCAAACCCTACACAAGTGGGGCCGGGATTTCAACCCCGGACCCAAAAACTGTGAGGCCAACACTCTACAGCTGTTCCACCGTGCTGCCCTTCAATGGATTGTAAAGAAAATTTAAACTTCTCATTGTGGACCGACAAAGTAATTTCATCCATCCATCCATCCATTTTCTGAGTCGCTTATCCTCACAAGGTTCACAGGAGTGCTGGAGCCTATCCCAGCTATCATTGGGCAGGAGGCGGGGTACAGCCTGAACTGGTCGCCAGCCAATCACAGGGTACATAGAAACTAGCAACTATGCACCCCCACAATCACACATAGGAGCAATTTAGAGTCGCCAATTAATGCAATTAACGCATGTCATGATGAATGTGGGAGGAAACGGGAGTTCCCGGAGAAAACCCACACAGGTACGTGGAGAACATGCAAACTCCACACAGACGGGGCAAGATTTGAACCCCGGCCCTCAGAACAGTGAAGCCAACATGCTAACCAGTTGCTCCACCGTGCCACACAAAGCCGCTTTGTGAAATGAAAATGAAATGTCCAAAATTGTGGATCCTGTTCAATATATGACAATAAAATGAATAATAAAAAATGAAAGCAAGTCTAAGACCACAAGATTTGTAATTGTATTATACTGTATAATATATACATAATTTAATATCATTTTATTATCTATTTTTTTGTCAGGCATCTGCAATACTAGCTATATGTTGACTTAAAGACTTAAATTTCAGAAGCCCTCCTGGGCTTCATGGAGTGTTACTGCTTGTGGTAATTTTGTCTGTTACATGAATTTGAGGTAAATTCAGTGCTATTATTAAATTTAGATGAATTCAACCAACGATCTATTTTACTGGGTGATTATATAATAAGAGTGGTTATGGTTTATACAATAACTGATGGAGACAGATTAATTTGTATTTTTGGGCAATTTTCATTGTCTTATTGGGAATCGACGTTTTTGTGTTTAGATGTTGGCAATTTGCATTTTGGGACTCATGTGGTATGGTATGCCAGAAAAAAAAAGATTCTGAGAGAATCCAGGACAATATGTACTCATCGTAATAGACAGATTTCTGAGATCTGCAGTGTACTTCTGTACAGGATAATTAGATATTGAGAATGACAGGCCTGCTCATGATATATGAAAGGTTAACAAAAGCCACCACTTTGACCAGCCTGGATAATTGAAACACAAACAACTGATCAAAGTTGAGATCCATCTCAACAGTTTCATTGTTTATGTATGAGCCCAATGTGAGACCTGTTGACTTTTCCAATTGGAGCTGTAAACTTTTGTTTGTCCATGCATTTGCAAGACTTATTGTCAGTCTGATCTGAACAATTACTGGCTAAATGTGTTTGCCAGATCAGAACCAACTCCCCCTCACTTTGCCCTAAAAAGATCAAAGGGAAGACAGGCACCACACCCCCAACCCCCAAAGGTCCCCCTTCACTCCCTGTAGCCCCTTCCAACTCCTTCATTTCCTTTTAGCCATGACAGTTCAGATGGAAAGCCAACCATAAATGATTTTTTCCGATGGCCCAGGGTTTGGGAAATGGCCTTTTTGAGAAGAAGAAGAAGAAAGAAAGAAAAAGAAAAAAAAGGCTGGACAAATGATCTACATATTTCAATTGCATGCAGTTGTGTTTAGCTGATCAAAGACCTGGAGGGATGTCATTTACAACAGAAAGTCTAAAGACCCTCATGATGTGAATGAGCACAAATTGATGCTACTGATGCTAAACGGTTAGGAGCCCCACAAAATGTCAGAAGGTCAATCAACTTTTGGTAGTCATTTGACCGTGACACAACCTTTGGGGTTTAGTGGCTTAAAAGCCCTGATGGCTGCACTTGGCTGGTTCTGAAATTCATTCAACTATTCAACGTCTCTAAAATGTTGTTAACATGGTTCAATTTATTCATACAGTAATACGTATGATTCACTGAAAACACTTTGATCATGGGATATCTCATTCAAATCGAATGTTAATCCTTTTTTAATTTATTTACAAGCACCCCCAACTTTAGCTTTCCACTATGTTTTGCAATATACAGTACATATTGTAGCTCTTGATGTTTTGAAAAAAATGCAATGCTAATTGTAAATTATTTGAATGTGCTTTCACGAGAGATGGGGGACTCAACTCAATTGCCTTGACGCAAATCGATTTTCAGTTTTATGACTTGCATCTTGCCAAATACGTAAGAAAGACCTGACTTTGCTTTAGACTTGGCAGTTAAGAGACTTGACATTGACTTGAAATATTTTACTTGTCAATTTATCTATTTTAGAGTAGGAAATTTGCATTTTAATTCAGACAATTTTCTTTTTTTGTTGAAAGAAATAATGTTTTTTTTTTGGGGGGGGGGGTGCAGTGGTTATTGTTAGAGTGACATAGCAACCTGCATGAACGATGGAAGAAGGTCCAAAGAAAATTAGATTATATTAAAATATTACATTGTCGATGAAGTCTGGAAAATGAGGGTGGTAATCTGCATAGCTTGCGACTCACGCACTTAAAAACACAATAACAAAGACATCGAACGGCATCCGTCACTACAAAACTCATAAAGACAGAAACAATGATTTGATAGTTTAGTTAGCTCGTCAAACATTAAGTTTTATAGATTGGTTTGGAACAATTAAAAATAAACAGGATGTGATTGGGAATGCTTTAGTCAAGCTAAATAATGTTGGGGTGGGACGATTTTTGATAAATGTCCAAATTTTTTGTTTCAGCTCAGAGGATCTCTCTCTCTCTCTCTCTCTCTCTAACGAAGCGAGAGCAGACGTGAAAATTGTGTCAAAAATATAATTCCAACTGTTGAATACAGAAGAACTAAAGCATTGTTGGTAGTGGGCAGTTGTGGAGACAATAATAATCATAAAAGGTGCAGAGACTTTTGTTTGGGTGGCACGGTGGTGGATCAGCTGGTAAAGCGTTGGCCTCACAATTCTGAGGTCCTAGGTTCAATCCTAGACCTGCCTGTGTGGTGTTTGCATATTCTCCCCGTGCCTGCGTGGGTTTCCTCTGGGCACTCCTGTTTCCTCCCACATTCCAATGGTGCCTCGCAGGAGTTCAATCGTGCAGTCGTATGACCGATGTGGCGGCAGAGACTTTGCCTTAGATTCAGAGAAGACCTCCCGGAGGTCATGGTAGCAGGAGGGCACCGCGGTCAGCTCCGGGGCGGTACTAGGTTCTGTTAGCCGAACCGGCGCGACTTGAATACCCTTGTTTTCCTGGACAGCAAAACAGCAACTGCGACAGTCCTCTCCCCGAGTCTTGATCTGACCCGTGGCCCAATCTATGTGCGGGTTATGCTCTTTGAGCCACGGGCTGCCCAGGATGATGTCGCTACTACGTGCGTTGAAGACATGAAAGCGAATACGCTCCGAGTGAGCTCATACGTAGCGTCTGAGTGCGATGTGTAACCCGACAAAGGAACTTGCCGTTGGCGGCATAGGCGTGACAAAGCCGTTGCGTGGGGAAAGTTGCGGGGATTTATCAGGTTTGCGTCCGACCCGGAATCTATGAAAGCAGTCACAGTGCATGAACGGGAGTCCATTCCCAAGGTGAGGTGAAGAAGGGACCTCCCTGACTCCGCCGCGGTATACCGCACACTCACTGGAGTAGAGATCCTGATGTCGGAGTGCTTTGGTCGAATCGGGCAGCGGGCGATCAAGTGTCCCAAACGCCCACAGTAAAAACAGCGACCCTCCCGTCGCCGGTGCAGACGCTCCTCCGCTGGCCCGTCGAGACCCTCCACCTGAATGGGTTCAGCAGTGGACGACCGGGCGGCAGCCGGACTGGACCCCTCCATCTCTCCCTCAGTCATTACGGCTAGTTGATCCTCCATTACTAGTCGCTGGTCAACCTTGAGGGCCAACCCGATGAGTGCGTCCAGCGAAGGAGGAAGATCTACAGTGATGAGGAGACCCCGGATTTGGGAGGAAAGCCCTGGAAAAAGGCGTCGTGCAGGGCGTCCTCGTTCCATCGACTCTCGGCGCCGTAGATCCGGAACTCGATCACGTAGTCCGAGACGCGACGACGACCCTGGCGAAGCGTCAAGAGGATGACGTCCAAGAACGACAAGTTACTGAGTTACGACTCCATTCAGCCGTGGCCCATGCCTCCGCCCTTCCCGTCATGTGGGAAATGACAAACGCGATCCTGGAGCGGTCTGTGGGAAAGGCGGACGCCTGCAGTTCAAAATGAAGATCGCACTGAGCGAGGAAAGGCTTGACGTTCCCCGAGTCGCCTGAGAATCGTTCCGGTCGCTGCTAAAGGGGAGCTCCGTGGAGAACGGTGCGGGCAGAACCGGTGGTACCGGTGGAGTGGCCACCGTTGGCGTGGCAACCACGCTAGCCTGGGAGGTTAGGCACGGCTCCAGCCTCTTGTTGGTTACCTGGAGAGCAGCCTCCTGCTTCACCAGGCGTCTGCCCTGGACTTGCAGGGAGCGACGGATAGCCTTTGAGTCGGCTGGGTCCATGTTATGGCTAGATCGTTCTGTCATGAACGGGGCACGAGGGTGGACCCAAATGCACGGCTCCAGAGACATGCAGACAGTGCAGAGGAAACCTTTATTCAGTCCAAGGCCAGTGTTCAGATAGGCAGTCCAAACCAGGCAGAAGTAATAGTACGGCAGTCTTACGAGGGTGGTCAGTGGACAGGCATGGGTCGGTACACGGAGAGCAGAAGTCCGGCAAACAGGAGTGTGGGAACGAGGCATCAAGGACGACGATCTCACGGAGGACAAGTCGTCCCCCAAGTCCTATATATACTGGGCGTCATCAGCTGTAACAAGGTGCAGGTGTGCTCTGACTAATTGGCTGGCCACGCCCAGCCTGGGCAGGAAGCCAGGAGCATGACAGATGGATGGACTTTTGTATGCATGACGAAAGAGTTGGTGCATGAAAATGACAGGTGTGTTATAGGTCTGCTAGATCGGATTATCTTACATTATGATCATGGCAATAAAAAGTCATTGATAAAAGTATAGTCCACTAAATAAGTACATTAAAAATTGTGAGTCGCTACAGTGTGTGTGAGTTTCCTGTAATTGAGTATTTGCCTCGTTACCACATCTCAGTGTTACTGCGCCACCACAGCCAAGATTTTGATTTTTTGATTTTGCCTCGTAGTTATCTGACCTCGTTTTCATGTTTTTTGGTCCTTGCCTTCTTCCATGTGTTTTTGTGCTTCTACCTTTCTGGACAACTTACCTGTATATGACCTCTGCCTGGAATTGAACTGTCATCGTAAACCACATCACTCCCTTAGAGTCCAGCATTGGGGTCCAATCAATAACTTTCTTACTTTTTACTAACTTTACTTTTCAAATGAGTTTTACAGGTTATGTGTCTCATTAAAGGTGTGAAAAGTTTTGAAAATATTTATGTTTGGCTTTAGTTTAATGAAGAGTCACTGATGTTAGGGCAGTGATCATTTGAAACAGAAGGACAACAGCTTGCTTTCCTGACAAATGTTATAAACCCTCAAGTAACTGCAATCTATTTGTTCTGTTGGGGAACTAAAGAACAAAGTTACTGATGCTGTAGTGGTACACACGCCTGACTTTGGTGCAGGCAGCAAGGGCAGTATTTTTTTCCAGTTTATTGATTTTTTTTTTCCCAATTGCCCCTTCAATATATGTTGTTACTGGAGCAAGAGAGTATGACTTGACTTGCTACTTGCTGAAACCAAATAATTATTTGACTCAACTTTCTTGACATTTAGTGGTGACTCAACTTGATTTTTTTAATGTTTTTTTTTTTCTCCCAGAATGGGACTTGCTTGAGACTTGAAGGTTATGACTTGCTTGTGACTTGCACATACAGTGCCTTGTGAAAGTATTCACCCCCCTTGAACTTTTCAACCTTTCGCCACATTTAAGGCTTCAAACCTAAAGATAAAAATTAAAACAATTGTGAAGTACAACAAAATCCGTTGGCTATTTTATACTTTTTTAACAAATAAAAACCTGAAAAGTGAGGCGTGCAATATGTTTCGGCCCCCTTGCATTAATACTTGTCATCGTCGGACAGTTTTACCAGATATTGCACACCAGCTGGACAGTTATCACAAACAATGATATACAGAAAAGATACAAGAAATCCTCACACCACCACCACCAACATACACATGTACAGGACATGTACCTACCAGAAATGAAATGCTTGCTGCACAGTCGAGAGTACATGGTGGGCGCCCAGTTGTCCCTCTTCATGGCAGATACCCATATGTCGCACCTTTCTTTGTTAGTTGGGAAGCGATAAAAGTGTATCCTGCAATGTTTTGGCGACGGATATAGTTTGATCTTTTATCTTGAAAGTCCTTTGACAAATGAACACTGTTCAGGCACGTGCTGGAATGAGGAATAAAGAAAGAAGCCACATGTGAAACTCGAGAGCAAATACCATCTCGTGATCATTAGATTGAGCTATAGTACTTCTCGTATACAGGAAGTTTGGTGTGATTGTGTTGACGTCAATGGGGTGTGACGACAAAGGACGATAAGTGAGCTAGAGAGGTTGGCGGGGGAAAAGCAAAACAATATCCCGTTAAAAGGTACAGTTGGACTCACGTCTACGTTTTTCAATAACATGACAGCAAGATCATAACTTGGTGTCAGAGAGCCGGTAGTATAACTACGGACTCACAGGGAAAAAAACAAATGAAGATGATGAGGAATAGACCATGATGGAGGCGTTTGGTACGTGTTCTAAACCTGATTGGACTGGGACTCATCCAATTTACCAGATGTGTGACAGAAATTCAAGCAACACCCTGAACTCATGATCACGGGACCTCTTAAAAACAGCTGAAGAGGAAAAGTGCTGTTTCCTTCGACTGTGCATCGGTGATAAAGGACGGAAAGTCAGCAATATGTAGACACTGACCAGAGATGAAGATAAGTTGCTAGAAACTTCATCCATCCATCCATCCATTATCTACCACTTTTCCGGGTCAGGTCGCGGGGGAAGTAGCTTCAGCAGGGGTACTCAGACTTCCCTTTCCCCAGCCACTTCTTCCAGCTCTTCCGGAGGGATCCCGAGGCGTTCCCAAGCCAGCCGAGAGACATAGTCTCTCCAGTGTGTCCTGGGTTGTCCTCAGGGTCTCTTTCTGGTGGGACATGCCCAGAAGACCTCACCAGGGAGAAATCCGGGAGGCATCCAAATCAGATGCCCCAGTCACCTCATCTGGCTCCTCTCAATGCGGAGGAGTAGCAGCTCAACACTGATCTCGTCCTGGATGACTGAGCTTCTAACCCTATCTCTAAGGGAGAGCCCGGACACCCTGCGGAGGAAACTCATTTCCGCCGGTTGTATTCGGGATCTGGTTCTTTCGGTCACGACACACAGTTCATTGCCATAAGTGAGGGTAGGAACGAAGATGGACTGGTAAATTGAGAGCGTCGCCTTTCGACTTAGCTCCCTCTTTACCACAACAGACCGATACAAAGTCTGCATCACTGCAAACACTACACCGATCCGTCTGTCGATCTCCCACTCCATTCTTCCCTCACTTGTGAACAAGAACCAAAGATACTTGAACTCCTGCACTTGGGGAAGGATCTTATCCCCTGCTAAAAACTCATTACGATAAATTCTCTGATTACCTCACTCTGAAAGCAAACCCCATGTTTGCTAGATATAAGTTTCACGAGAAGGTGCAAGGTAACTGTGAGTCATTTGAGCACTTTGTGACAGAACAAGACAGACACGCTGTTGGTGAAAGACTGTAAGCAAAGCAAAGCAAATTCATTTGTATAGCGTATTTCAGACACAAGGTAAATCAATGTGCTTTACATGATTAAAGGCATTTGAAAACAAAGAGATAAAACATTTAAAACAGGATAAAACAATTTAAAATGACAAAATATTTAAAAAAAGACAATTAAAACTGCATACAGTGCAAGCGATATGATCAAAAAGTGGATATATTCTAAAAAGGATTAGAAAAAAGAAGAGTTTTCAACCTAGATTTAAAAACATTCACACTGAGGGCTGAATTCACCTCTTTTGGCAACTTATTCCATTTGTGTGCAACATAATAGCTAAATGTTGCTTCACAATGTTTGCTTTGGACTCTGCGCTCCACTATTTGACCTGAGTCAGTCGATCTCAGAGCTCTACTGGCTTTGTATTCCGTAAGCATTTCTTTCATGTATTCAGGACCTAAATAATTTAGTGATTTATAGACCAGTAACAAAACTTTATAATCTATTCTGACACTGACTGCAAGCCAATGCAAGGACTTTATGATTGGGGTTATATGCTCTGACCACTTTTGTTTTGGTCAGAACGTTAGCTGTAGCATTCTGAATGAGCTGCAGCTGTTTAATACTTTTTTGGGGAGTCCAGTTGGAAAATCATTACAGTAGTCAAGTCTACTTGAGATAAAAGCATGGATGAGCTTTTCCTGGTCTGCTTGACACATACAAGATTTGACTCTAGATATGTTTTTTAGATGGTAGAAGGTAGTTTTTGTGATTGATTTGATATGATTGTTGAAAGTCAGGTTGGAATCAATCAGAACACCAAGGTTTTGGACTTGGTCTTTGGTTTTTAAAGATAGAGAGTCCAGGTGTTTACTAACAGCAATTCTCTTTTCTTTATTGCCAAAACAATTGTCTCAATTTTGTTGTGATTTAGTTGAAGAAAGTTTTGGCTCATCCAGTTATTTATCTGATTTAGACAGTGGCACAATACCTCAATTGAACTTATTTTCATCTGGAGACAGTGCTAAATATAACTATGTGTCATCTGCATAGCTATGGGAGTCAAAATTAAAGTTTTGAAGAATTTGACCCAAGGATAGCATATACAGGCTGAACAGGAGAAGTCCAAGAACTGACCCTTGAGGGACCCACAGGTCATTGCCATTTGCTGAAACCGAGCGCCTCCAATGGTCACAAAGTAGCTTTTTCCTCCAGGTACGACGTAAACCATTTAAGCACCATTCCATTTAGTCCTACCCACATTTCCATCTTGTTTACCAGTATATTATGATCTACCAAATCAAAAGCCACGCTGAGATCCAACAAGACCAAAATTGACACCTTTCCTGAGTCAGTATTCAACCTTATATCATTTAGCACTTTAATAAGAGCAGATTCTGGCCTGTGGTGAGTTCGGAAACCTGATATAAATTTTTCAAAAAGTCCATTTAAATTTAAAAAAAATGCTGACTTGATTAAAAATAACTTTCTCACGAATCTTGGCTATGAACGGGTGATTTGAGATGTGTCTATACCTTGCTGACATGGAATCATTCAGTGCTCTGTTTTTTAGAAGAAGCTTAACAGCAGCTACTTTAAGAGCTTTAGGAAACTCGCCAGACTGAAGTGAGCATTTGATTATTTGCTGCAAATCAGGTAGCACTAACTTCACAATAGTTTTTAAAAAGTCAGATGGTATTGAGTCGAGACAGCTCATTGATGGTTTCAGCTGCAGAACAGTTTTCTCTCCAGTTTTTTGGTCAGCTGTATCAAATTCTGACAAGTTAATATAGTTTTCTCTGGGTGGCTTCAAATGTGAGATCATTCTATCTTTTCACTGATTTGTGCTGACATTTCACCTGATGGATTGTATTTTTTGACGAAAATAGGAAAACTCATTGCATTTGTCAGCTGTTACGAGGACTGGATCTATCTGATTTGGGGGAGTTGTAAACTTGTCAACCACAGCAAATAGAGCACGAGTATTGTTGAGGTTCTTACTGATGATTTCAGAAAAGTGTTGCTGTCTAGCTCGAACTAACTTTTGGTTAAAATTACAAAGACACTGTCTATAGAAGTCATAGTCAACATGGAGTTTAGTTTTTCTCCACTTGCGTTCCACTTTCCTACACTGCGATTTAGATCTCTTGACCATCATTGTGCTCCTCCACGGTATTCTCAGTCGCTTCAGGATGGTCTTAATTTTAACAGGAGTGACAGCATTCATGGCATTTGTGAATTTCTAGGTACATTTATGTACTTTTCCTAATAGAGATTGAGGTTGTCTGAACTTTTGCAAGAATCTGGAATTCAAAAAGCACACTCAAATCGTCAGAAATAACCATGTCAATCGATAGAATTTCAACATCCTTAGAGATGACCAGGTCTAAGATGTGACCTTGAGTCTAATATTGGAGAAAGTTCTTTGGATGTTTTTTTTATGTTATTGTCAACATGAATGTTAAAGTCCCCTGTTATGACAAAATAACTACACAAACAGCGATGAGATGGTCAGAGACCGCATAGTTTTCGCGACCAACTCGCCAAGTGTGCGCGAAAAGTTACTCAGCCAGGGGCTGTAGCTCACGCTCGAAAAAACGATCGACATAGCCCGCTCCTACGAGTTATCAAAAGTGTAGCAAAAGGCTGTGGCTAGCAACACCCACGAGGTTCATGTTATTCACCGCAGACATGGAAAGCAACGTTTCACTGTGGGTGCTACTAGGCATTTTGACAGCCCTAAGACCTCCATAAAGATATGTAACAAGTGTGGAGGATACCACAGTAAATTAGCTGAATGCCCAGCAAAAGGTAAACAATGCCTGAAGTGTCGGAGCGCTTTTTCAATCTGTTTCTACAACCATAAGCCACAAAATGAAATACCATGATAAAAAGGCCCTCACACGCTTATAACCAAGCCAATATTCACAGAAGATCACTAAAAAACGTAAGTTGGATTGTAGCTTTGCCGTCCAGTATGGCATCGTAAACAAAAGTCATGTGACTCATGACATCATGTGAAAAGCATCTATTACAGCTGCAAGTCGCTTGAGGTATGGCTCTATCAGATTTGCAAATTCTTGCCCATTCTTCCATGCAAAACAGCTCGAGCTCAGTGAGGTTGGATGGAGAGCGTTTGTGAACAGCAGTCTTCAGTTCTGCCCACAGATTCTCAATTGATTGAGGTCAGAATTTTGACTTGGTCATTCTAACTCCTGGATACATTTATTTGTGAACAATCCCATTATGCTTTGGATAATTGTCCTGTTGGAAGATAAATCTCCATCCCAGTCTCAGGTCTTTTGCAGACTCCAACAGGTTTTCTTTCAGAATGGTCCTGTATTTGGCTCCAATCATCTTCCCATCAATTTTAACCATCTTTCCTGTCCCCTGCTGAAGAAAAATCAGGTCCAAACCATGAGGCTGCCACCACCATGTTTGACAGTAGGAATGGTGTGTTCAGGATGATTAGCTGTGTTGCTTTTACACCAGACATCGTTTTGCATTGTGGCCAAAATGTTCGATTTTGGTTTCATCAGAGCACCTTCATCCACATGTTTGGTGTGTCTCCCAGGTTTGTGTCAAACTTTAAACGAGACTTTTTATGGATACCTTTGAGAAATGGCTTTCTTCTTGCCACTCTTCCAGAACGGCCAAATTTGTGCAGTGTATGACTGATTGTTATCCTATGGACAGACCCTCCCACCTCAGCTGGAGATCTCTGCAGTTCATCTAGAGTGATCATGGGCCTCTTTGCTGCATCAGGCTTATCCTTGTTCGAGGTGAAAGTTTAGAGGGACGGCCGGGTCTTGGTAGATTTGCAGCGCTCTGATATGCCATTAATTTCAATATGATTGCTTGCACAGTACTCCTTGAGATGTTTAAAGCTTGGGAAATCCTTTTGTATTCAAATCCTTCTCCTCAAGAGTATCTCGGACCTGCAAGTGTGTTCCTTGGTCTTCACGATGCTCTCTGCACTTAAACAGAACCCTGAGACTATCACAGAGCAGGTGCATTTATATGGAGACTTCATTATACATCATCAGTCAACATTGGATGATTCAGAGATCCTCACTGAACTACTGGAGTGAGTTTGCAGCACTGAAAGTGCTGGGGCCGAATAATATTGTACACCCCACTTTTCAATTTTTTATACGTTAAAAAAGTATAAAATATCCAATACATTTTATTCCACTTCACAATTGTGTCCCACTTGTTGTTGATTCTTGACTAAAAATTTATATGTTATATCTTAATGTTTGAAGCCTGTGTGGCGAAAGGTTGAAATGTTCAAGGGGGCCAAATACTTTCACAAGGCACCGTATGTGACTTACTCCCATCTCTGGCATTCAGCCTTGCTGGGTTATATGGAAACATCAATCTGAGTCAGATAATTTTTCCTCTGCAGCGTTATTCTAGAAGTTTATTAAAACAAACATTTTGAAAATTGTGCCAAAAAAATAACACTAGTATTTTTACAATAAAAGGGTATTTATTAAAACAAAGTTTATTGTTGCATCTTACTTCAACTACGTCACAACCGGGTATAAGTATCTAAATATAATTTGATGAGTCATGAGCAAAGTTAGTTAATTTGTAGTAGTAACCAATACACTACTTGCAGTTTCCGTCAGAATTATTTTGACAAAGATTTTATTAGTTTACCAGTATATAGATTTAAAAATACATTAAAAAAAAATAAATATTTGCTCAATAGGTCGACTTCAGGTGGCACGGTGGGTCAGCTGTACAGCGTTGGCATCACAGTGCTGAGGACTGAGGTCCAAATGCTATTCACACCTGTCTGGAGTTTGCATGTTCTCCCTGTGCCTTCGTGGGGTTTCTCTGGGCACTCTTCCCACATCACCCTTGCCCCCGAAGAAAAAAAAACATGCATTAACTGGAGACTCTAAATTGCCCCGATGTGTGATTGTGAGTTTGATGGCCAGTGCAATATGTAGGCCGGTCCTAAGCCCGAATAAATGGAGAGGGTTGCGTCAGGAAGGGCATTCGGCGTAAAACTGTGCCAAACAAATATGAGCGGTCATCTAAAGAATCCCATACCAGATCAGCCGTGGCCCAGGTTAACAAAACCCGCCCCCGGCACCATTAACCTCCAGGGCGTCGGTGGTATTTCAGTTACTGTGGGTCAAAGACAAAGAATCAAAGAATTTCCTGGGTCGTCTCCCCATTCATATTCCTGTAAGATGTGCCTTGAACACCTCACCATGGAGGTGTCCGGGAGGCATCCGAACTAGATGCCCCAGCCACCTATCTGCCTCCTCTCAATGCATAGGGGCAGTGACTCTCCTGTAAGGCCCACCCAGATGACGGAGCTTCTCACCCTATCTCTAATGGAGAGCTCGGACACCCTACTCATGAACAGAGCTAAGGGTAGGAATAAAGATTGACCGGTAAATTGAGAGCTTTACCTTTCGACTCCTCTTTTACCACAACAAACAGCTACTTCATCCACATCACTGCAGACACTCTCAGCCTGTCGATCACGCATTCCATTCTTCCCTCATTCGTGAAAAAGACTGATTTTAATCAGAATCACAATCAGCTTTATTGTCCATTTATATAATAACACAAGTCTTCTCCAGTAGTTGGTGCCATCCTACTACGACATACATGCTGAAGAACCAACAAGCTAACAAGAATGAAAAACAATGGAGAGTCAATTGTCAGTTAACTTTTTTTGTTTTCTTATAAGAACTCACCGTTGTGCAAAGTTGTGCAAAGATACAGTCTTCAAGCATTTAGAGCAGTTAGGGTGCCCATTAGAGTTATAGTCCAGAGCAATGACCATTGTGAGTGCTAAGGTTCAAGGTGCGTAGTTTTAAGGTGACGAGTCGTGCAATGGTCTATTGTACAAAATTACATAACAGTGATTGGCGTAGTCGACAGCTGTGCAGCAACTCAAGGGAGAACATTGGCAGCATATTGCAGGGGAATCATAGGTTTGCTGTTCAAAAATGTAAGAACTTAATTGCAAGAGGTAAGAAACTGTTGAAATGCCAGCTAGTTTTGGTTTGCATTGCTTGGTAGCACCTATCCGATGCAAGGATCTGGAAATGCTGGTGGCCAGGATTTGGAGGATGCAATAGGATGCTGCCCACTCTTGTCCAAGTTCATGTGTTGTGCAAGTCCTAAAAGGTGGGGAGGGTGGTGCTGACAATCTGTCCAGTAGTTTTGATCCATTTGTTTTGGTAAAATCTTTCTCTGACACCATAAGTCATCTTGTCTTTGTGGATTTTTATTACAAAAAGAAAGGAAAGTCTTTGCAAAGAAAAGAACGTCTTGTGAGTTGTCAATCATTACAAAAACAAAAAAAAAGACAAAACAATGTCTGGCTGTATACACATGGAGCCGGTAGGAACATCACATGAGGAACAGCCTGACCAGGAGAGCTGAAAGACTCAACAGAATAAAACCTGTTGAAGTTGAAGGTAAAACTAATAGAACTAATATTCAGTATATATGTAAAACGTAAATCTCCCAACACAGTTTCCCCTTTTGATTAATTGAACCTAATCAATCCACCACTACATCAGTAAACCCTACCGATTAATATCCAAACATAAAAAATAAAGTTAAAACACTAAAAACAAAGCCAAACAAGTAACAAAGCACTAAACATTAACGATCTAAAAACAACATCAAAGCATAGAAACCAAATACAAAACATTAGTATGGTACAAGAAAGTGAAATAAAAAGTAAAGCTGAGGTATAAAAAAAATGAAACAGAAAATCATCATATATCAAAAAAACAACAACCTTACAGTCATCCAGAAATTCACACAGTCAGTTTAAGAAAATCTATCATAAACGCGTCATCGTCAAGTATGTAGCATATTCAGGATGAGGAAAGTGTTGTACAATGCAATTTGTGGCTGCTCATTATGTCAGAACTGTAGGAAATCAAATGAGCCGCAAATCTGGTCAGATACGTGCTAATCGGACTGCTGATTCCCCAATGATAAATGTCTTGTGTATTGTTGGGACTGAATCTAACAAATGTTGATTCCACACTATGTACGGGACGCGTAATTTCAATTCCGTCAGCAGTGGATGTCAGAACCAAAACCAATTTTATCATGAGATCCCTTCACAAAAAATTGATTGGAAATGTGGATAACATCACAAACAGATGCTTAAATGGCACATCTGGCCCAAAGTCACGTAATCCACATGAAGCAAGGTGTGTAAATGTATCTTTTGTGAAACCCCCATTCGCACACATTGAGTAATGGTTTGAAGATGGTTTGGTTTGAACTACGGGATTGGAGGCCATTGTCACAGAATTTGAAGCTCCTGTATTAACAAGGAAAGTAATGAGTGTATTATTTAAAAAACAGTTAACTGTGGGAAAGTTCATGTCGGTGACAGTTTTCAAAAGCGTGTGATTATCTGGTGGTTGGGCTGCAACTTCTTTCTCTAAAGCAATAATCACATCTTGAATCTCAGCATCTAATGTATCAGTAGCAACTGTTTCTTTGTTGTGAAGAGCAAATGTTGGATGCAGGTGTGTTTGTGTAGGACCGGTCAGACGCGAATCTGAACCACTCCACGCCTATTCTGACGGTCAGCAATAACATGTTGACATATTTTCAGCCATTCGCTTTGCCAATGTCTCCACAGTCGTGGCAAGTGTCATCAACAAAGTCACCACTCTCCCAATTTTTGTTGTCATGGCCTCTTCTACCCCGTTCATGGTTCATGCCTTGTCTATTGTGTCCTCAGCTTTGAAATTGTGCTTGAGCAAGTGCAGTCATTGTGAGGTGTGCTTTCAGAGATACCTTTGCCGAATTCTCTTCTTTTTTCTTCTTCTGGTTGCATTCTTTTTTTTTTTTTTTTTTTTTTTTTTTTTGCCAAAATGTCCCACTCGAAGGTGGAGTAGAAGAGGTTTGCGGACCTCACTGCCGATGAGCCTCCACTGTCAGGCTAACTGGATGAAAGCTTGACACAAATTTCGGCCACCTTCATTTGGATATGGCCACTCTTTTATCACCATTTCTTGGTCCATGTGACAGTATACCTGGACAGATTGACTGTCTGGACCAGGGAAATCGATCACTGGCATGCTGAAGTTTAGATCCATCTTGGCCTTCTGTTTTGGAATTGCCGATCATGGTGGACCCAGAACCCATTTTTTCTGCCCCATGACAGGAGGTGGCAAGCTGCCAGCAGGAGCCAGCTGAGCGGTCTGAGAGCAGGAAGTAGCAGCATTAGCAGCTTGTGTGCAGAGGGGAGGGAGCGTTGTGGTTGGAAGCGAAAGAGGGAGCCACTGACCATCATCATCACTGAGTTGCACAAGTTGCCATTTGACTTCCAGAGGATATGGGGGTACCCAGTCACTGGTATTGTCAGGCCGTATTCCACCCGGCAACTGTGTCACCGGAGGAGATACACAGTTGTCAGTTTATTTGCACTGTCTTTTTTTACTTTTCTCATTTAAATTCTTTTGACTCTTCTCTCGCTTATTAGCTTCTGTCAACCACACTGTATTTCCATACATTCTGGATTTTTTTTCAATGTCTTTTCAATCCTTAATTCTAATTGTTTTGTTCTTTAAACTACTTTTATCCTCCTCCAATCTTTTTTTTAATTGTTGTAACTGCCGGATAATTAAATTTCCCGTGACTGGAAAACCTGTTACACATTTCTTTACTCATGCTATAGATTTCTCCCCATATTTATCTCTCATATGGGTCACAATTGCCCCATATCCCCATTTTTACTTTTATCACTGGTTTTGCTCTTCCCACTCCCAATTTTGTGGAAGCGCTTCTCTTTAGCACGATATTCAAATGTCTTCGAAATTGTTGGGGCATCTAACCCCTAATTGTTGGATCTTGGAGACACAAAACCCTTACTGTCAGATTTTGAGGCACTAACCCCCTCATTGAATTTAAACCTGGGAACTCTATTCCTCGCTTTCAGGTCTTGTGCCACCCAACCCCTCAATGAATATAAACCTTCGGATATGAAACCCCTACACAATCAAATCTTGCGACCTCGAACTCCTCACTGAACTGTACTTGAACCATACAATCGAACGTGGGAAAGCAACTATCCCTTAATACAAAGACAAGATTGTTCCCACCAAAAATCGAGAAATAAATAATAAAATTCTTGACTCTAATTTTCTATTGTGGTTCGTTTGGAATCCCAAGATGATAGTTGATCCAGGAAGGCAGCTGGGCAGTCACTCGTCCTAATTCTTGGGTATGGGTGGGACTTGTGTGCTCATCCCAGATGATCATTCACTGGTCTGGAGAGCCTCTGGATCAGCAATCAATCCTGGAGTCCCACTTCTGACATCAACAGTTTTGGCTACATCTTTTTCTTTCATCTTAAGCAAGGAGACAATGTTGTCTTTGTGTTGCCTTTATTACAAAAAGAAAGAAAATTGTTTGCAAAGAGTAATAGGTACAATTCTTATGAATTGTCACCCCTTACCAAAGACCAGACTAAAAGTCCTTTGGTGATATGAAAGTGAGAGAGACAAAGAAAATACAAGCCAAAACAAAACAGTTATCTATGTCCAGCTGTATACACAAGGAGCTGGTAGGAACATCACATGAGTAACAGCCTGACCTGGGGAACTAAAAGCCTCAACAGGAAAAAACCTGTTAAAGTTGAAGGTAGTACTATCCATCCGTCCATTTTCTTCACCACTTATCCTCACAAGGGTCATGGGGAGTGCTGGAGCCTATCCCAGCTGTCAACGGGCAGGAGGCAGGGGACACCCTGAACTGGTTGTCACCCAATCACAGGGCACATTAAGACAAACAGCTGGACTCACAATCACACCTAGGAGCAATTTAGCGTGTGCAATTAATGTTGCATGTTTTTAGAATGTGGGAGCTAACCAGAGTGCCCGGAGGAAACCAACGGAGACACGGGGAGAACATGCAAACTCCACACAGGAGAGTCGGGGATTGAACCCGGTACCTCAGAACTCTGAGGCAAACGCTTTACCAGCCGAGCCACGATGCCACCACGTACCACTATTTGAATATTCAGTATATATGTGAAACATAAATCTGTCAACACATTGTCGGCCGAGTTTGTTCTTTTTTTGTGTAGTCCAAAACTAAACTGTGATGGATGTATACAGTACTGATTCAATGACCGCTGTGTAGAATTGTCTGAACATCTTTTGTGACAGGCCGGGCTTCCTCTAAAGCCACAAGAAGTATATCCTTTGCTGGGCTTTTTGCGGATGGAGTTGATGTTTATCTCCCACTTCGGGTCCCTTGAGACTGTAATTCTCAGGAACTTGAAGGTCTCAATGGTTGAAAACAGGCAGTTGGACAGCATGAAGGGCAGCTCTAGTGAAGGATGCCTCCTGAGGTCGAAAATAATCTCTCCAGTCTTTAGTGCATTCAGCTCCAGGTTGTGCTAGCCCCACCAAAGCTCCAGCCTCTCCACTTCCAGTCAAAATACAGACTCGTCTTCATCTTTGATGAACCCAATGACTGTGGTGTCATTTGCAAAATTCAGGAGTTTAACAGCCAGGTGCATTGAGGACCAGTCATTTGTGTTGAGTGAGAAGAGCAGCGGGGAGAAGATATAACATTGTGGTGCCCTGTGCTGATGGTACCGGTGCCTAGACAATCTACAGTGGATCCAGCCAGGGTCGTGAAATGTTCTTGAGGTGGTCCAGCACAAGGCGTTCAAAGGACTTCATGACTACAGATGTCAAAAAACAGCCCAGTAGTCATTCAGGCCTAAAATTGCAGGTTTCTTGAGAACCGGAATGATGGTGTAGCATTTGCAGCGGGTTGATACTTTGTACAATTCCAGAGATTTGTAAAGAGCTTTGTGAAGACTGGAGCAAGTTGGTCTAAGCAGACTTTGAGGGAGGATGGGGACACAAGGTATGGCCCTGTCACTTTGTTAATCTTTTATTGTGTGAATATGGATCTCATGTCCTGTTCATTGATAGTCAACCGTGAAATCGGAGGTGATACTTGGTGAGTGACTGGAGTGACAGTGTACTTTACGAATCTGCAGTATATCTGTACAGGTCATTGGCTTTTAGATTTAATGCTCAAGTATGTAACAACACACAAAGAACTTGTCTCCGCCAGTTGGTGGCACTCTGGTACACCATTCATGTTAAGTCAGGAGAACAATAACAAACAAACAAAAATAAACAATAGACATTCAATTACTAGGAAACTATTACTTATAAGAGTCACTGTCCACTGTTGGGAATTGTCACTTGTAATTGGTTAGTGATTGTAAATGTGCAAGACTGATCATTGGCGCCAAACAGTTTTTTCCATTTTAACTGCATAATCTCTCTTTGTGATGATAATTTCTGTAGTCACTTGGTTTATAGTGCAGTTGTACAGGGCCCTATCTCCACTACAATATGTGACCTCTTTAGCCTGGCAAAATCGCTTAAATTTAGCAGGAAAACAATACTTCTTGTGGAACAACAACAAGTGCAAAGGCGCGCTCGACCAAGACGGAGATGTCACGAGGGTGAGACGGAGATTACGTTTATTTCACTACTACTTCTCAGTGGCGGATGCGCCAGGATCCGTGTTTGGATTGTTTGCCACGGTTGCTTTGTTTATTGACTCAGACTTGCTTTGTTTGTCACGTTTGTTTACGATTGTTTGATCATATTTTCTGTGTTTGTTGCGTTTCGGACCACCTTTCAGGAAATAAAAAGAAGATCCGTGGAGATGTGGCCAGAACAGGCTGGAGATGGTGAGAGAGACATATTCCACAATGCTTACGTAATCTCTGATATTATACTTCAACTATCATCAGTTGCGTAAATCTAACGCAGGAGATTTTGAAGCAGGAGGAAAAACAGACATCATATTTTTCTCAAAGGTAAAAACCTCAGTTACACCGTTAGCACTGTTGCATTAATTGTACTTAAAGGTATCTCATATTTGCTCTCTTGTTTTGGTTTTAATGCTTGATGCTATACATGGTTAAAGAATGTGATGCAACAAAGAAAGGCACATTGGTGGGACGGAGGGGACATCACAACAATGAGACAAATATGACGTCACAGTGGTGGGACGGATGTGACATCACAAAGGTGCGTCGGCAAAATGCTGCACTTTGTACTTCAAGGGAGAAGATATCACGCGTTTGCTTTATCACTTTCCGTACTGTAATAAAAATATTTTCGTTTTATTGTTATTGTTTAGCGAGGCACTTGTGCTGCTGTAATTTTTGTCTGAAGTATGCAAAGTATAAATGCCGTAGTGTTGACATTTTAAACATTCTGGTACCTAAACATACACACACAGGTCTCTGAGTGAAGGGTAACTATACAGTAATATTATACAGTAAGTGTTTTATAATATCTTATATATCTTATATTTATAAGGTTTTTTAATTAAATATTTAAGTAAAAACCTTTTTTGTCTCAAATATGCAAAGTACAAATACTGTTTATGTATTTTAAATGTTATATATATGTCATCTGGCCATCATGTCATCTGTAACAGCTGGGATTGGCTCCAGCACTCCTGCGACCCTTGCGAGGATAAGGCTAAAAAAGGGATGGAAATATATATACTGTATATCCATTAACATTTTGAGCCACTTATCCTGACCTGGGTCACGGGAGTGCCGAAGCCACTCGCAGCAATCATTGGGCTGGAGGCATAGTACACCATGAACTGGTTGCCAGGTACTCGCAGGGCACACAGAGACAAACAAGAGTCACACTCACAATCACACCTAAGGGCAGTTTAGAGTCTCCAATTAATGGATGTCTTTGGGATGTGGGATAAAACTGGAGTGCCCAGAGAAAACACACACAGGCCTGGGGGGAAAATGCAAACTCCACACAGATGGGGTCGGGATTGGAACCCCGGTCCTCAGAATTATGACGCCAACGCCCTAACCAGTTGCAGCACCGTATACCCTCATATCCTCACAAGGGTTGCAGGACTACTGGAGCAAGAGCAGGGTACACCCTGAACTGCTCACCAGCCAATTGCAGGGGACGCATCAACAAACAACCATTCAGACTCACATTCAAAGCTATGGGAAATTTAAAAAGAAAATTTCTTCAATTAACAGGAAACCAGAGAACCCTATGATAATGCCTAGATATTTAATATTTCCTTTCAAAATAGGAAAGTTTCGAATTTTGTCCACAGGATTCCATAAGTTTGTTTTTACAGGGAGTATTACTGATTTTAACCAATTGACCGCATATTCTGATTATTGTGGAAATGTCTTAATGAGGTTAAAAACTGTTTGAAATAATGCCTTGGGTTATTGTACATATAGAAAGATATTTGCATGTTTTCTGACATAGGAGTAAAGATACCTTTATGTCCTTCCTTCGAAGAGTCTTGTTTACAGGACGAGCTCCTACACACAGATGCAACAGTATCTTCCTAGAACCTAACTCCATCATAACCATAGAATGTGCCACATCACCAAAAACTGTACCTTTGTTTATTTCCTCTGCTCACCCCTCCTTTTGACCTTGTGTGTTTTCTAATAAAAAAAAAAAAAAAAGTACGTGAGAGGCTGGTTCAGAACGTGTTTGGAGACTAACTGGGCTGTCTCTCACGTCGTCCTGATCAGAAGAAAGAGGACTTCTTGTCCGTTATTTGTGAAATTATTCCAGAAAGTAAGGTGATAAACCTAACATTTTCTTGGTCGTTCGAGTCGGATTTCAAGATACCTGAGGATCCCAGCTTCAGAGTTGATTTCCAGGAAGACCGTGGCCACGGCAACACAGAACCGTTAAGGGACTGGTCCTCGAACTCTCTAACTGGGATCTGAGGGTTGACGGAAATCCAACTGACAAGAAGACGTCTTGGTAAGAAAAAAATTCTTACGAGGCATAAAAGGAGTGATTGTCGACGGGAAATCTGCGTGAAGGTGCGTCGCACTCCACATGAAGGTTAACGTGAAGGAAGTACAGTTAAATTCCGCATAACGAGGGCGGACTGTATCAGTCACTTTTAAGTTCCGTGGTAAGATGGGCAGACTCGTCTGTACATTAAAAGGTAAACGAGGGCGGACTCGTGTGCACTTAAATTCCAATATAAATAAAATACAGTCTATATAAAACAACATCTAATTAAACTATAAACCATGTGTGATTGTGTAAATGAGTGTTTGAGCGACAGGATAGGAAGTGACGACTTGTTTGGAAGCAAAGGCAAGATTCCTCCGCCCTTCTGGGTAGAAGCCTGAGGAATACCAAGCAAGAGTATTTAACAGTTACCCTTTATAATACAAAAACGCCAACCGTAGTACACACTAGGTGTAGTGTGTTGGCTCCAAATTCACAAAATGGGGAAAAATATTAGTAAACAATATTTGAATCTCTTGAATTAATTTGCAAGGATTGGAAATTTGTCAAAGCACAAAGCCCAGATAAAACAAGATATTTTCATAAATAGATGAAATACAATTCCGCTGGCCATCTTAATTCGCAAAAAAATAATTCAGTTGAAAAATTACAGATTGTAGAAATAAAGGTGACCTTACTAAAATGACCTAAGATGGGTATGGCGATACCTAATGGTGGTTACAAGAGAGGAAGGAGTCAGAAAAAGGAAAGAACAAGATAATGAATAGAGAAAGCCAACCACACCACCCTACCCTGACTTAGACCACCACACAGAATGACTTGATCAGACAAAACTGACTTGAAATGGTCAAAAAGACTGGGAGAACTACTATCTCCCGCGCAGACTGCTGCACAAATGACCGACTTATCACCAAATTAAGGGGACTTGTAACCAAGGATTCAAGTAATCAACCCCGACACACAAAGTGGCGCCGACCTGACTATTTAAGTGTATAGGACTATGGGTGATGTTAAAAAAGGCTGTGGAAGATAACACTTCACACAAAGCCGACATGAATCAATATTTAGAAGATATGGAAAATTTGAAAAGTCAGAGAGCAACCCAGCGTTTTAGACAGAGCAAATTAAAATAGGAGAAAAACAAAAGATGATGAGCCCTTTGATGAATACAGAGTGAGAATGACAACTATATTCAAGATTTACAGTGGCTTGCAGGAAGATGGAGAATAGGCCATTTCAACAGCAGTTGACATGCTCTCCATGCAGGTTTAAAAGACACAAATTACAGTTGGGTTAACAAACATTACATGGGCCTGACTACTGGCACATTGGAGGAATATGTTAATCATGCCCTCCATGCAGAAAAAAAAAATGTGAAAGATAAAAAGAAACAGACAAGCTACAACTTTTATGGGAAAGATGTCACGGACGAGACTCGGTGGACCCAAATGCACGACTCAGGTGAGAGGTAAGCAGTGCGGAATAAGCCTTTATTCGTTCCAATGTCGGTTACCAGGGAGTCAGTCCAAACAAGCAGCAAGATCAGTAACGGCAGGCTTACGGGGTAGGTGGGGGAACAGGCGTTGGTCGGTACACGGGAGGTAGACGTCAGGAGTACGGTAGTGCGGGAACGAGGCATGAGAGGCAACGATCTAGCAGAGTCTCTGTCGTCCCCGGGGTCCTATATGTACTGGGTCTAATCGGAGGTCATGAGGCGCAGGTGTGACCCTTCCGATTAGACGGCCACGCCCAGCCCTGGCTGGAATCCAGGATCATGACAAAAGACACTGTTACAGCAAGCAGAACATTTTGTAACAGAACAACAGGATAAAACGAAAGAAGACTTTCTTAATGTAACAATGTGGTACAAAAAAAAAACCCTCCAGCCCCAGATTTTAATGACGAAAACAAACTCAACAAATACACTCAAGAAAAAAGAAGGGAAAAAAATAGCAGTTGATTATCTGCACACATATAATCTGGTGGCAGCAGCCACAAGGGTCAGACTCCCACAGGCCTTGAAAGACAGATGCTTAATTTGCCACATGTGTCACTGTTTAAACCATATGACACACACTCGGCGAGGTTGTGAGGTTTCGTGAAGAGACCAAACAGCAACTAATTTGAAACTAAACTAGGAAAATTTCAAAAATACAGGTTAGTGCAGGCCGTCACCTTCATCAAAAGTGACGCGGTATCAACTCTTACCTCTTAACAGAGGAAGAGGAAACATTTTTAAAAGAAGTCCCAGAAAGGATATGGTCAATAAGGACTATCAGAGGTGGGACTCATTAGGGGAGTGCAACCTGTACAAATTAGACCTAAAACAGATTATAGACCATGCATGACCCAATATCCATTCTAACCAGATGCATTAGTCAGCATAAAGCCAGTTATTGAGTCATTAGGTACTGCAGGGGTAATAATTGAATGTCCAGACTCTCCTTGCAACACGCCTATTTTTATTTTAAAAAAAAAGGCGCCCCCATCAGGAGCTTGGAGAACGTTCAAGACCTACAGGCAGTAAATGCCGCTAACACAGCACCCTGTGTCCCAGACAAACATACACATTGCTGAATTCATTAACACCAGATGCAAAGATTTTTACAGTAGTGGATTGAGTTACATTTGCATTTGGAGGCAACAACACATATTCACCAGGTTATCTCAAGAGTACTGTGAAAGGCCAACAATTTATTCACAAGTTATGACAGTCAGTATGTCCACATTTGAACTATCAAGTGGCAATCAAATTCTACTTTATGTAGATGCTGTTTTGCTTGCATCACCCCACAATGAAACTTGCAAAAGTGATACAATAGCATTGTTAAAACAATTAGCAAGGAGGGACACAAGGTTAGCAAGAACAAGTTAACAACAAGTTAAGAATTTAGGACACAACCTTAGCACAGGAAGAACAATTTTAGATGATAGAAAAAATAGTTGTACTTTATGCACTAAAACACAAAACAAATTACGCAACAATAACTACAGGAAGACCTCAAAATGACACCATTGTTAAAATGGACAGAAGAATCAGAAAAAGCTTTCTGTGAGATAAAGAAGGAACTAGTGTCAGATTATAGCAAATTCTTTATGCAGATACTAGATTGTAAAGGTCATTTTATGACCTCAGTTTTACTGCAACAACATAGAGACTCAGCGGAGCATGTGCATTACCCCAGTATGTAAGAGCAGTTATTGTGACATCTATTGCTGTAGAAACAAGTTCAACCATAGTTTGTTCCATCCTCTGATTCTAAGAGTACCACATGCAGTCCCTGCATTGCGTAACGAGACAAACAAGCGACAATGAACCGAGCAACAATTTTTACCACATCATGAGCAAGTCATGAGGATGGTGCAAAACATGATTGTCAATAGTTAGCAGAAATATGAGCCTAAAGTAGAAGTGGCTTGAGAGATCAGCTTTTAGAAAGAAGTGCTATTTGTAGATGGCTTATGAAAATGCATGGTATAGACACCCAATATGCATTTGCACGTTTTTGCGCAGCACAGGAAGGAAAAAAAAATAGGGGGATGATTTCATCCAGAGTCAAAGTAACACATGCAAAATTGTTAGTTAATTTACTTATGCAAATGGCAAAAAACTGTTACTGTGTGCAAATGCCTCACACATACATAAAACAAAGAGGGAAAAGTTTTTGCTAACAGAATCCTAAAGGAAGCTGCATTACAAATATATATATATATATATATATATATATATATATATATATATATATATATATATATATATATGTATAATTTAGATAAAGGACACATTAAGAAGATAGGTGCAGGTCGAGGGGTGCTGAGGATGGAGCTGCCAGGCAGGGGAGCGGGAGGAGGACCAGGGAGGGGGTTGGTGGATGTTGTGAGGGAGGACATGGGGACAGTGGGTGTTAGAGAGGAAGATGCACGAGATAGGTTAAGATGGAAAAAGATGACACGCTGTGGCGACCCCTAACAGGACAAGCCGAAAGGCAAAGAAGAAGAAGTGTAACATTACAACAAGACATCTATGTGTGACCAAACAACAAACCTATCCTTAAAATACGCAGCCATTTTGAGCGATGATTTTGTCACATATCTCAAACAGGAGGGATATGAGTCTATACAATCAACATTAGACAATTTATGGCTTCAATTTTTATTAAAAAAAAAAAAATTGTAGGACATGCTTGACATGTGCAAGGCATAATCCACAAGGTAATTTGAGCCAATGTAGAGGACGGTTCCTTACACCACAATATCTGTTTAAAAACTATCCATATGAGTCTATTGAATTAAAAGTGAAAAAAAAAAGTGTTTGGTCATTACAGATGCCTTTTCAAAAAGTATAGAACTCTTTCCAACCAAACATGCCAACAGCTTTAAAAATACCAGCGAGGAATACTTGAGTTAATTTGTCTCATTGTAAGAAGGTTATCGATTTTGAAACCATTGTTAACACTAATTTGTTTTATTGGCTATTTGTAAGATAGGTGTTCTCATTCCCACTGTCAAAGTTGCTGTAGTTAGTGGCATTTAGAACCCTTTCGTCTCACTCCGGTGAAGAAAGCACCCCGACCGAGGCATGTAGGGGAGTGAGTCTGTTATCATAATGGCAACTAAACAGTTAAATGTTGATGTTGGGTGTTGAATTTTATTTTTTCTGCTCAAGTGGTACCTGTGGGGACCACCGAAGGTCCTAGAAAACAAATCGGATAACTGCATAAAAAAAGCAAAAAAAAGAATTTGAGTTCATTAAAATAACAGGGTAGATAAGTAAATGTAAAACCACATTCTTGTGACAATAATCATGCCATGAGAGTTGCAAGTGTTATAAAATCTGTACTTGCGAATGGAACTAGGGTTTATGTGTCTTCCAAAAAATCCTCAATACCCTGTGTATATTTGTGCATGTCGCAAACTACCATAACCTGCCTTTGTGACAGTTTCAAGGTTAAAAGGGAGTTACTGCTTATTTAAACACTAAATTAGATGTAGAAAATTGGTTTCAAATTGCAACAGGGATTTTCAAAATAATAATTGGGTTTTCATGGTAAAAAAAAAAAAAAAAGCATCACAGTGACGCACCTGAAAGGCTTTGGCCTAACAGTTCTGAGGACTGGGGTTTAGTCCCAGTTCCTCCTATATGGAATTGCACGTTTCCTCAATGCCTGTGTAGGTTTCCTTCGAGCGCTCTAGTTCCCTCCCGCGTTCCAGGAGCGTGTAACATTGATTGGATACTCTGGACTGTCGCTACATGTGATTGTGCATGGGACTGTTGTATGTCTTGATGTACCCTGCGATCGGCTGGCGACCAGTTCAGGGTGTACCCTGCCTCCTGCCCGATGACAGCTGGGATTGGCTCCGGCACTTCCGTGACCCTTATGAGGGTAAGCAGCTTAGAAAATTTAATTTATGAGAGGAACGGTACCTGATAATGAAGAAAAAAATGGGATTCTGGGTATACACTAACTTTTGAAAAACAAAACATTGTTTTCTAATGATGTACATCAAATTTATTGGAACCGCAAACAAATTGGGACATTTATCAGCATTGATGTGTAAAACCATTTTTGTGATTGATAATTCATTTAAGTCATTGCCACATACAGACATCTGATGGTGATGTGGGGGTACAAATTAAAAAAAAAATGCAACAGGTTACAGGTGCTTCAATAACTTGATTGTTGCCATTTGCCTGTTCATCCTATGTCTGTTTATGAATTAACATGTAGTGTATTTTAACATACATCGACACCACTGAGGTTCTAAGTGAGTATAAATTGGTTGATCAATTTGGCAGCAGGATTTGAGTCCTCAGGTTGTTGGCATACAACCAACAAAAACGTAGACACAATCAACTCCATTCATCACAACATACATGAACTGGGCAATTGGACACCGAGACAGTTTATAACTATAACAGTTACTGCTCATTTATGGAATTCTGAAGCGGAGTCGCTGTTGACGGGTTGGCTGAGAGAGGTGAAATCTGTGCTATGTTTGGAGAACAATGCTGCACAGTGAAGCCAACACACAGCTACGGAGTCATGCCACTGAGGGCTTCGAACCCTAAATGGCTCGTTCCGGTATTGACACCTCCGTGTGAGAGACCAGCAATTTTGACCTTCTGTGGATGTTGTTGGATTCCTCGTCTGTGTGCTCTCATTGTGAAACTTATTAACAGAGTTATGTCACCCACAAACGAACAGGTGGCGGAAATGTATCCTTTAATGGTGAAAAATGA
Source organism: Syngnathoides biaculeatus (assembly GCF_019802595.1). Lineage (NCBI taxonomy): Eukaryota > Metazoa > Chordata > Actinopteri > Syngnathiformes > Syngnathidae > Syngnathoides > Syngnathoides biaculeatus. The sequence continues at coordinate 28,169,287 of NC_084651.1, forward strand.
CCGTAACGACGATGATGATTTTCCATTCTCCGTGTGCGTGTATTTGTTTCCTAAAAATGTATTCGTTAAAAGAAGTTGCTAGCCTATGGAAGAATTTGTGCAAATACATAATAAACAGGGGGGGAATGTTAGAGTTATTGTTAATATATTTATTATGGACTTGCAAAGAAGCCAAAGTATCATCCTTGCTTCGAAGAGTCTTGTTTACAGGACGAGCTTACCTCTTTCCAAAAGGCCGCACAACATTCTTCCTTTCTCAGCTTCCACTACATGGTTCTCTGCTCTACCTTTGTCTTCTTAATCTTCCTACCCACCACCAGAGTCATCCGACACACTACCATCCTATGCTGTCGAGCTACACTCTCCCCTACCACTACTTTACAGTCAGTAACCTCCTTCTGCGTGCTTCTACCTCCGCTCTTGTAGGTCACTATATGTTCCTCCCTCTTCTGGAAATAAGTGTTCACTACAGCCACCTCCATCCTTTTTGCAAAGTCCACCACCATCTGTTTCTCAATGTTCCTTTCCTGGATGCCGTGCTTACCCATCACTTCTTCATCGCCCCTGTTTCCTTTACCAATATGTCCATTACAATCTGCACCAATCACAACTCTCTCGCTGTTTGGGATGCTCAGAACTACTTCATCTAGTTCCTTCCAAAATTTCTCTTTCAACTCTAGGTCACATCCTACCTGTGGGGAATAGCCGCTAACCACATTATACATAACACCCTCAATTTCAAATTTTAGTCTCATCACTCGATCTGATACTCTTTTCACCTCCAAGACATTCTTAGCCAGCTCTTCCTTTAAAATAACCCCTACTCCATTTCTCTTCCCATCTACTCTGTGGTAGAATAATTTAAACCCTGCTCCTAAACTTTTAGCCTTACTACCTTTCCACCTGCTCTCTTGGATGCACCGAATATCAACCTTTCTCCTAATCATTATGTCTACCAACTCCTGACCTTTTCCTGTCATAGTCCCAACATTCAAAGTCCCTACACTCAGTTGTAGGCTCTGTGATTCCTCTTTTTCTTCTGACGATGGATCCGGTTTCCTCCTCTTCTTTGTCTTTGACCCACAGTAGCTGAATTTCCACAGACGCCCTGCAGGTTAGCAGTGCCGGGGGCGGGCATTGTTAACCCGGGCCACGACCGATCCGGTATAGGATTCTTTAAATGAACACTCATATTTGTTTGGGCACAGTTTTTAAGGCAGATGCCCTTCCTGACGCAACCCTCTGCATTTATCCGGACTTGAGACCGGCCTACAGATTGCACTGGTTTGTACCCCCATAGGGCTGCATTATGGACTAAACACATAATCCAGTATATGAGTCAAGAGCAAGGACAATGTCTAACACAAAAAAATATTGTGCACATAGTATTTTAAAAAATTATAGCATCAATGTAAAAAAAAAAAAAAATCTACAATATAACGTGACTATGAGGCAGTAGCCACTACGTAGTAAGGGATAACTATCTATATTCCTTGATGATAAGTTGCAGGAATCATTGTTCCAGGGTTGGGACTCATTGTTTCCATTAAATCTGCATCCTGGGACTTACATAGTCTCAAGTGTAAAATGATCGATGAATCATAATAATAATTATTATTATCATAACAATTCATGGGCATCAAGGACACTGTACATTTATAAAACATAAAAAAAAAAATGTTTGTCCAAATCAGATTAAAAAAAATATAGGGAAGTGCAATTACAGTAGAGTAGGCAATCTTGCACAGATGGTTTTTGAGTTTGGATTTGAAAGTGGTTACACTGACTTGCATAGGTCTGGTGCCAGGATTCCAGAGGTGAGGAGCAAAGTGGCTGAAGAATCTTCTCACATCGTCTTGAGACAGATGGACGGTTGAGGACCTGAGATTTCGGACAAGAGTGTCAATGTGGAGGAGGTCATGCAAAAGAAGTAAGGGTGTGAATGGCCTTAAAAGTTTGAACCGGAAGCTTGAATTTAATTCTTAACTTTACCGTATGTTGCTGAAGGATGGGGGTGATGTGATGGAGGGGGGGTGTGATGATGTGTGCAGTGAAGTTCTGGACCAGTTAAAGCTCATGGAGGCACAATTGAAGGGAGGCTGAAGAGGAGAGAGTTAAATAATGAAGACAAGGATAGTGGCAATATCGGGATTGAGGGAGGGACAGAGTTTGTTGATGTTGTACAGGTAGAAGTAAGCAGACTGGGTTGTTATTGACCTGCAAGTTTAAATAAAGTGTGCTGTTAGAACCAGAATCAACTTTACTGGCCACTTTTTTTCCAGCAGTCGGACATTCAAAACAAAGAACAACAAAGCAACACGAACAAAGAACAAGACATTGTTTATAGGAACTATTCCTTATTAGAGTTGTGCAAGATGTAAAATCTTCTTCAGTATGTCTTCTTCGAGGATGTCACCTACACTCTGACTCTGAAAGTAGGGGATAATTAACCCTTATATGCATAAGTGGCTCAAATATGACCCGGTGAGGTTGTTTTCTTTCAATATCTTTGGACTGAAAATTTGTTATCATTTCATATTCCAGGTATTCCTCAAAAAACATGTTTTTTTTATATAATGCCATTCACAATTTTAACTTACCTTTTATACATTTAAAAAAAAATTAGTTTTTGTATTACTACCCCAAGCTTCCATAAGTGGGTCAAAAATGACTCGCGTGTATATTCTATGGAATCTAATGGGAAGCACTGATTCTAATCAACTTTGGCTGTCAGCAATAAATTAACTGTGGACCACACAGACTATATCAGAAGTGTCACCCCTCAGGAGGATTATTTTACACAGTAAGAGCTGATATGTGTAAGTATTATCTTCATATAATATTGTTTGTATGTCTTTCATGACTATTATTTATCTACAAATTGGCCTGCTTTATAACTAGCTAACACTAGCTAGATAACGAAGATAGCTAACATTACTATATGCATTGTGTGTGCGCGCATGTCATTCGTGATTGTTCTGTGAAAGAGAATTTATTATTTTTCAACAAATGAGCCACCCTCATAACCATTGTATATGTAAAATTGTTTTCTTTCCATGCTGAGAAAGGGGGTGGTGCTCATGTATCATAACTAGCTAACACTAGTTAGCTAACATTATTATATGTAGTGTGTCTGCGTGTGTGTGTCCGTTTGTGAGTGCGTTGTTGTGTGTGTGTGTATTTATTTATATAGCTCCTGTACATATTGATCTATTGAAAACACTACTTTTGTCTTTCCTCATCCAAGGTGTCATGGCTGCTGTATACTCAGCTGAAATGGTCCGACAGATGCTGGATGATGAAGAGGCAGTAATGGGGTTGGACTCCGAATCTGAAATTTCTGATGAGGACCCAGACTCGTCCATCTGGAAATCCAACTGAACAGGATCAATCTGACTCAGAAGATTCCTCTGAAGAAGAAAGTGTCCAAATCATGTCCAACAGAATGAGTCGGAAGGGCTCTTACTGGAACGAGTTTCCTCCCACCCAGGGCAGAACACAGAGCCACAATATCCTCAGAAGACAGTCAGGGCCTGTACAAGGGCTGAGCACCACTCTCTCACCCAGAGATGCATGGGAGCTCTTTATCACTGATGATATTATCCAAGAGGTGATGAATTGCACAAACTTGGAAGGACGGAGGGTAGCAACAGCTAGAGGAAAAGAATGGAAAAATGTCACCAAAGAATAATTCGTGGCTTTCATTGGATTGACCCAGCTTGCAGGGAGTGAGAAGAACTGGGATGTATCTATCCGTGAGTTGTTCGGAAGTCCTCTACATAATCTCATGTACAAGGCCACTATGGCTGTTGGAAGATTTGAAGACATTCGCCGTACCCTGCGCTTTGATGATAAGAGGACCAGAGCCTTCCACCTGGAAACAGATCATATGGCAGCCTTCCCCTATGTATGGGACCTGTTCTTGGTCAACTGCAGACAGCAATTCATCCCCAGTGATTGTGTCACTGTGGACGAACAGCTTGTGCCATTCAGGGGTAGGTGCAAGATTCTACAGTACATGCCAAGCAAGCCTGTCAAGTATGGCCTAAAGATCTTCTGGGTTTGTGATGCACGCATCCCCTCTGCAATAGATTGTATAGTTTACACGCGAAGACAACCAGTGGAAGAAGTTCAGAAGAATCTGGGAGAAAACATTGTCCAGCAGTTGTGCAGTAGATTTAGAAACACAGGTCGCAACATCACCATGGATAACTTTTTCACCAGTGTGCCACTCGCGCAGGATCTCCTGGAGGATTTCACTATTGTGGGGACTCTACGTCAGAACAAGCCGGACATCCCTCCACTGATGAAGCCTTCCAAGTCCAGGGAGGTTTGCAGCACAGAGTTTGGATTAAACGACAGCCTTACCATGGTCAGCTATGTCAGAAAGAAAAGAAAAGCTGTTGTGCTCCTGAGCACGATGAACCACTACAAAGCAGTGGATGAACATAGCAGAAAGAAAAAAAACAGAAGTGATCACATTTTACAACAAGACAAAAGTAGGTGTAGACACCATTGACCAGATGGTTGGCAACTACACATGCAAGCGCCAAACACAAAGGTGGCCCATGGTGCTGTGGTACAAAATAATTGATATCGGCACCCTGAATGCCTTCATCTTTTTCATGGCTCAGCACCCAGATTTCAAGAGCGGGATCACAAATGCACGATGCCTGTTCCTCAAACAGCTGTCAAAGGAGCTTGTCACATCACACATGAGGAGTCGACGGGAAAGGTGCCCCCAACTGCGAACCCCGATTATAGAAGCAATGGAAAGGTGCGGGGTGACAAAAGCCACAACCCAGACACAGGAAAGAAATACACAGGGCCAACCAAAGAGAAAAAGGTGCCAGATCTGCCCAAATAACAAAGATCACAAAATCAACTATAGGGATGGGAAATGCAATGTGCCTGTGTGCAATGATCACTGCCAGAAACAGGTAGTTTGTCTGAATTGCATGCAGTCCTGACACCAGAAGGCAAAACAGGGTAAAGAGAGAGGAACTGTCAATTAATGATTGGACACTTCAACACACACAAACAGACACACGCACACGCACGCATGCACGCACGCATGCACACACACAAAGGATGCTCACATTTCTTTATTGCTGTTCTTGGTAATTTTCTTTTTCAAAAATGTTAAAAAGTTAAAAATAAAGATATTTCAAACATGAAACCATTCTTGTATGGTCCTAAATATAATACTAAATATTATACAAGTGATTATTCTTAACCAAAATGACAAAAATTTCATAAAAACGCATTGATTGTATTATGGGTCATTTTTGACCCACTTATGTAAGAGTGTTGGGTCCAGTCACTCGTGCATCTAAGGGTTAAGAAGTAATCATCTGGGATATAAAAACTGTCAACACTGGATAATATCGATTTTGTGCCAACAGGCAAAACTTCGGTTTTGTAAATCTTAATTTCATGAAAGTTTTTTAAGTGAACCAGGGCTTAATTTCACAGAAGCAAAGCAAAGCAAAACAAAGAAAATGTATTTGTACTGTACAGTGCATTTCATACACAAAGTAACTTAATGTTTTAAATGATAAAAAAAATCAAATACAACAATACAAACATTTGAAAATAAAAAGTACAATTAAAACACGTTTTAGTGTAAGAAATATCAACAAAAAGTGGAAGCACTTTCAAACAGTGTTCAAACTTCTTGGCACCGCGGATCGGTTTGGAGTAGGCATTTTTCTCACGGATATGTGCACCATTTTCTTAGCCGCTTATCCTCACAAGGGTCCTGGGAGTGCTGGAGACTATCCCAGCTCTCAAACAACATTCACACTCACAACCCACCTAGGGGCAATTTAGTCTCCAATTAATGCATGTTTTTACGATGTGGGAGGAAGCGGAGTGCCTAGAGAAAATCCACGTTGGCACAGGGAGAATATCCAAACTCCACACAGGGACTGAACCCGGGTCCTCAGAACTGTGAGGTCAAGGCTTTACAGCTGTGCCACAGTGCCGTATATATATATTATTTTTACAATTCATTTGCGAAATAAAGATTTCCTCTTCATATTAATTCATCATCACATTTAGGCCTGGCCTACTGGAAATATTTTTTTTTTTTTTTGGTTGTCAGTCATAATAAAGAATATTTTATCTCTTGTGTTTCGAGAATAATAATAAAGAATAATAATGAAGATAACATACTGCCTCCCGAAAAACTGCATGCTAAATCCCAATCACAATATTTTGCAAAAACAAAACAAAAATCCATCGCAATACTACCCTAATCTTTATTGAAGACTAAGCAGTTTTAATTGGGCAGTTGATTAAGGTTTAGGCATTTCAACATGTGATGTTGTGGCTAACGACACACAAGTGTGGTTAGGGTGATTATTATACTGTTTAGCCACTGTACTAAGAGTCTTCATTTAAGTTACAACTGATATACACTCTAGTGTGTAGATCATATGTTACTTAATGATCTTGATAAAAACTAATTAAATTTGATTGTGTGACCACATGTAGAAGAGAAAATGAACAATGGCACATTTAAAAAACAAAACAAAGTCCTATGTTTTAGGGTTTTGCAGTATTCCAGTAAAAATTCAGACGAGAATTGATGGTACCATAAAGAGGTTTTGGTGGAAAAAATGCATTGAAGTTTACTCAACTGATGACCAGCTATTTCTATAAGTGGAGCAAAATTCCTTCCAGACATGAGATACCTAAATTCATTGAATTTATTGCTGCTTATTGATTTCTTCAAAATTTCTTCTTTTGGTCATTAGGTGAATTTAGTTTGTCGCGCACAGTCATTTATCGTAGCTAGGTTGTTGACACAGTGGAATATGTATGGCATGTGGCATTGATTGTGTTGTATTAATTATTGAATTTTAAGACCTGGCGAGCACCTTTATAAAACCTTGGTCTTCATTAAATTTCCTGATATGTAAAATTTGAACTGAGAAAGGTCTGTGTGCAAATCAAAAGACTACAATTTAACATCTCAAACATAATCTCGTGCACGAGCTTCCTCTCACCTTCTTAATCCCAATGCTTGTTTTTTTCCAATGTACTGTATCAAGCATTGCTAGTGAGGATTTATTGGCAGAGAGCTGAAATGCCAAGGCAGAGACCTAATCTTCCGCCAAAGCTTTTCTCTGATGCTTGTGGAAAGATATTGAATAATCTACCATTCAGAATCCTTTTTCCAAGTATTATTTGGTGAAGATAAAGCCCTCCAGGAGGTGGACAGGTGGTACAAAAACAGGATTGCTTTATTTTTTCTTGGGGGCGGTGCGGTGGCGGAGTAGCTGTTAAGCATTGGCAACACAGTTCTGAGATCCAGCGTTCAATCCCAGCCCCACCTGTGTAGAGATTGCACGTTCTCTCTCTGCCTGCGTGGGTTTTCTCCGCGCACTCCAGTTTCCTCCCACATCCTAAAAACATGCATTATTTGGAGACTCTAAATTGCCACTAGATGTAATTGTGTGACTGTTGTTTGTCTCCATGTGCCCTGTGATTGGCTGGCAACCAGTTCAGGGTGTGTTCTGCCTCCTGCCCGTTGATAGCTAGGATAGGTTCCACCACTCCCGTGACCATTGTGAGAATATGCAGCTAAGAAAATGGATGCATGAATGGATATTTGTTGTTGGTTTATTCTTTTATTTCTTTTTCAAATGAACTACCCTATGTGACAGTCCTACATTGCTTTAGTCTGATCTTTTTCTGTATGTTTCCAAAAGTCTTTCTCTGCAATTGTCAAGAGTTGGGTGGTGGGGGCTAGAAACCTGGAGGTTCTAATTACTCATTCCTCTGTTAGGCTAAATAACAAGAGCACAACAGTTTGTCATCAAACTATATTTTATGGGCTATGTTATAATGATACTATTTGAGACCACTGTAGTACATTTAGTTTAGGTTATTTGTATGGTTAATGTGCAAAACGTTATGTTTTCAATTCATCAGTTTCATAGTTTTTCATAAATGGATGATGACATTTCTTAAAGTCGTATTTGACTAAAGGGCAGTACAGTGGCCAAGAAGTTAACGCATCTGATTTACAGCCCTGAGGTGCAGGGTTCAAATAGCTGCTTTGATCCTTCCTGTGTTGAGTTTAATATTTTCCCTGTGCTTGTGTGTGTTTTCTCTAGATACTAAGGCTTCCTCTATGATGACACAAACCTTGTGTAAAGTGATGTTTAGCCTTTTGTCAGGGGAGTGGGCATGCCTTGCACTTGGCATCGCCTCCTCACCTGCCCCTCATTGAAGATAGTTATGTCATGTATTTAAACCTTGTGTGTCATGTCTTAGTTTGCCAGTTTGTTGTGTGTGATTTTCGCATGAGTACATGGGATTATTGTGAGTGATTTGCCTCATTACCACGTCTCAGGGTTCTTGTACCACCATAGTTTAGTCAAGACGCATGTTTTTCACCCAGTAGCATCTGACCTTGTTTCATGATTTTTTGGAGCGTGCCTTTTGCCATGTATCTTTGTGCTTTTGCCTTTTTGGACTGCTTACCTGTGCACTGACCTCTGCCTGAGTTAAAACCTTCCTGCTTTGCCAATGGGACCCTCCTCACAGACGTCTGCCTTAGTGGCGCCAAAAGAACCCTGGTGCTTGGTGTCCTCGCCGACCTTATGAACTGCTCAGCCAAGCACGTCAGTTTGGGTGTCCTGGACGGCCACCGGACTGACCGGGGTGGGGATCTTTGGGTAATACACCATGTCCCCTCCTAGTGATACCTTTATATGTACAGGTAAGGCAATGGAGAACAGATTCTCATTTTTGTCAACCTGCTGTAGATAATATAATAAAACAAAGCAAATACAAGTGAATAATATAGACTAGAGATATAAATAAATAAAATACATAAATCCAATTCCAATTAAGTTGAGACGTTGTGTTAAACATAAAAACAGAATACAATGATTAACAAATCATGTTCCCCCTATATTTAATTGAATACGCTACAAAGACATCCATCCATCCATTTTCTTAGCCACTTATCCTCACAAGGGTCGCAGGCCGTGCTGGAGCCTACACCAGCTGTCAACGGGCAGGAGGCAGGGTACACCCTGAACTTGCCAGCCAATCACAGGGCACATCAAGACAAACAGACACTCATAATCATGCGTAGGGGCAATTTAGGTCTGTGCAATTAATGTTGCATGTTTTTGGGATGTGAGAGGAAACCGGAGTGCCAGGAGAAAACCCATCCAGGCAGAGGGAGGACATGCAAACTCCACACAGACTGTTACGGGATTGACCTGGACCTCAGAACTGTGAGGCCAATGTTTTCCAGCTGATAAGATATTTAATGTTTAAACTACTAAATGTTATTGTTTTGAGCAAATAATAATTATCTTGGAATTTTATGGCTGCAACATCTTCCAAAAACGCTGGGACAGGTGACAAAAAAGACTGATAAAATTGAGGAATGCTAATCAAAGACCTGTTTGGCACATCTCACACGTCACCAGGCTAATTGGGATCATGTATCTGCTATGATTGGGTGTGAAATGAGCTTCCCTGAATTGCTCAGCTATTGACAAGATGATAAGGGGCAAGGTTCACCTCTTTTGCACAAGTGCGTGAGAAAATAGTCCAACAGTTTAAGGACAATATCCCTCAATGTACATTTGCATGGAATTTAGGGATTTCTTCATCTACAGCCCATAATATCATCAAAGGTTTCAGAGAATCAGGAGAAATCATTGCATGTCAATCTCAACAAATGGCAATGACCTTTAGGGTGACTCAAGGGTCAGTTCTTGGAACCCTCCTGTTTAGCCTGTATATGCTACCCTTCGGTAACATTTCCGGAACTTAAATTTGACTATCATTGGTATGCATATGATACCATTTTATTTAGCTGTATCTCCAGATAACTACAGTTCAATTGTGCTGTACCACTGTCTAAAAGTGATAACTGTATAAGCCAAAATTTTCAATTAAATCACAACAAAACGGACATAATGGTTTTCTGGTAATACAGAAAAGAGGCTTGCTGTTGGTAAATACCTAGACTTCTTCTTTTCCTTTCGGCTTGTCCCATTCAGGGTCGCCACAGCGTGTCATCTTTTTCCATCTAACACCAACTGCCCTCATCAACCTTCTCTTTGGTCTTCCTCTTGCTATTTTGCCTGGCAGCTCCATTTCCAGCACCATTCTACCGATATTCACTCTCTGGCCTCTGGACATGTCCAAGTCTGCTCTCTCGGACCTTGTCTCCAAAACATCCAACTTTCCCTCAAATGAGCTCATTTGTAATCCTATCCAACCTGCTCACTCCTAGCGAGAACCTCAACATCTTCATTTCTACCACCTCCAGTTCCGCTTCCTGTTGTCTCTTCAGTGCCACTGTCTTGAATCCGTACATCATGGCCGGCCTCACCACTGTTTTATAAACTTTGCCCTTCATCCTACCAGAGTCTCTTATGTCACATAACACACCAGACACCTTCTGTCAGCTGGTCCAACCGGCTTGGACCTGTTTCTTCACTTCCTTACCACACTCACCAATACACCCAATACTCCAAATACCTGGTCTCATTATCTTTAAAAAATAAGACCACGTCTGAAACCTTCTGTTCTGATAAATTCTGACCTCACTATAAACAGTCATATCAAATCCCATCCAACCCATCTGAGGAACATATCTAGAGTGAAAGCTTGCTTGTGTCAAGCAGACCAGGAAAAGCACATCCATGCTTTTATCTCAAGTAGACTTGACGATTGTAATGGTCTTCTGACTAGACTCCCCAAATAGAGGAGTAAACAGCTGCAGCTCAGCCAGGTATTTACTCAGGTTCTGACCAGAACAAAGAGATCAGACTTTTTTACTCAAAGATCTACCTTTCAAGTAGCCAGCCTCTCGCGATTGACTGCGTGAGACTTTCTCCCATCTGAACGTGTTTGGCCAACCATTGTGGGTGCTCCATCAGTGGTGATAGACACTAATTTGTATACTGGGAGCTGAGTTTTCTCAATAAAGTTTTGAAATGACTGAAATATGTCCTCTCCTCGCGTATGTTCTTTCATAGGAAGTAATGTTAATAGCTCATCTTTTGCAGTGAGATCACTAAACACCATCCGAATGAAAATGCACACCTGGGCGGTGTCTTTCACGTCAATTGATTCCTCCAACTGCAGTAAGAAACAATCACAATCTCCAATGTCCTTCCACATTTGGTGGGTTCAATTCTCAACCATGGCTTCACAGTGCTGTGTAACTGTTCTTCTTGACATCTCCAGAGTTTTTATTGAAGATAATATTTCTCCCTTATTTTTAAAAGATCAGAACAATGAGTCATCCACTTCAATGAAGGCCTCTTTTACCATCTCTGCGTCTTGGAAGAACTTCTTGCTGTTAATGATGTGACAAACCTGTAACTATGCTTCTGTGGTGGTTTTCGCTGTTGAACTATGTTGTGTGAAAAGTGACTGCTGTACGGCCAATTGGGATTTTAGTTCGTTTACTTTTCTCATTCTCGGTTAAATTATCCGGCGGAAATTCGGTGTTGTATTTTCCATGAACAGTTTGAAAATGCCGTTCCACATCTCTCTTCTTTGGTATTAGAATAGTACACTGGCAGATGAGGCAAACACACTTTGAAAATGACATCATGAAAAAAAGTCTGCCTCCCATTCTGTATGAAAGTGATAAGTTTTTGTCGTCTTCTTTGCTCAGCGTCCATATTCATGTTTGACAAGCTTTCTTTACGTTAAGAAAAAAGCGAAGGCTTAAAATAGGGGGGAACTTGCTGACAAGCTTGTTTTCCTGTACTAAGTGCCATTGTTTGCACATGCGCGGTGAGCTCAAGGTCAGAAAGATACATTTAATGACTGTCTTTTTTCTTTTTTTTATTTTCAGTACGCTGTCGCGATCGACCAAAACTGCCTCTCGATCGACCAGATCGACACAATGAGCACCCCTAGAGTAGACCATCTAATTCCAATACTAAAGTCTTTACACTGGCTTCCAGTCAGCATGAGAATAGATTTTTGAGTTCTACTACTTATCTACAAACCACTAAATCTTTTAGGTCCTGAATACTTTAAAGAAATGCTTAGGGAATACAAACCCTATTGGGTTTGTTAGATCGACAGACTCATGTCAAATAGTGGAGCGCAGAGTCCAAAGCAAACATGATAAAAGATCATTTAGCTATTATGCGCCACACAATTTGCCAATAGAGGTGGCATCAGCACCAAGTCTGAATGTCTTTAAATCCAAGTTTTAGAGTACTTCCACTTTTCAATGATATTTCTTTCACAGTATTCTGATTTAATTGCGCTTTTTATTTTCAAATGTTTTTATTTCTTTTTAATTGAATGATTTTAATCATGTAAAGCACATTGAGTTACCCTGTGTATGAAATATGTTATACAAACAAATTTGCTTTGCTTTGTGATCGACTGTATTGACAGAAACCATGAGATCTCATAACATAAAAAAAGAAGCCGTCAGCCTAGAGTTACAGGTGTTCGGACAACAAGCTTAGTATGGATGGGTGTACGTGTCAATCTGCGAGTGAGGCGGGACTGCCCAGGCATTGTGCCATGGGGCTGTGAAAAGGTAGGACCTAAACCATTTGAGGACCGTTCCATTTAGTCCCACCCACATTTCCAGCCTGTTCAGCAGTATATTATGATCTATCGTATCTAAAGCCGCACTAAGATCCAACAAGACCAGAATTGACACTTCATCTGAGTCAGTATTCAACCTTTTATCATTTAGCACTTTGATAAGAGCAAATTCTGTACAGTGGTGAGTTCGGAAACCTGATTGAAATTTGTCAAAAAGTCAATTTAAATTCAAGAAATTGCTGAGTTGATTAAAAATAACTCAACAATATTGGCTATGAAAGGGAGATTTTAGATACATCTATAGAAGGGGTGGCCAACCAGTCAGAGATGAAGAGGTAAAATATTTACTATGTCATGGGAAAGAGCCATATCACACACATCATCATTCCTCCTCCCACACATACCTTTGCTCAGCCAGATTTATTGTAAATGTGACGCATCAAGATAATCCATCCATCCACTGTCAACAGGCAGAAGGCATGATGAGAAAAATTGACCACACAGTACTGAGACCACAGGCCAGTCATTTTAAAAAATGAAAATTGCGTGCTCTCTCACACAGCCAAACTACCAGTTCAACCAAGTCTTGTCTTGTATGGCACAATTCTCATCTCATTGTAACACTAAAATACATTATTTGAGGTCCGAGTGCAATAATGTGGTGGGACAGGTGAATGTCTGATACCACTTGTTTAAGATTTTGGTTTTCAGGACACACAATTTCAGCGACATCAACTGAGGCATTTTTTTTTTTTAAATAAATTTCTCTTCAATATATGAGAGGCCCCATAGCTCTGGGGTTAGAGCATTGGTTTGTCAAACACGGGGTATTGAGTTCCTATCTCACTGGGGCCTCTATTCCCCCTGAGGGCCTGGTCTCTGACCTATCTGATCTGGCCTAAAAACCGTACCAACAAAATATGAGCGTTTCATCTGAGATGACACGCTGTGGCTACCCCTAACGGGACAAGCCAAAAGAAACTTACTTTACCCTTCAATATGTGGCTTTTTGGCCCTTCCAATGATCCAAGCCACTTGATATGATGCTAGAATTCATCTCTGGAAGCTTCTTTTTTTGTAAACTGCATCTTTTCTCCACGTGATTTTTCAAAATGACTACCGTGTGACTGGGAAGTTCAGTCTCTTGTAAAAATTCCAGATCAATGTTAGTGTGGAGTGAGCTGAAGTGAAAAGTTGAAGCTGTGAAATGCAATAGACATCTCACACAAAAGGCAGAGAGTGCCTGGCCGTTGCGCTCAAGAACAAAAAATATGAGCTTTTCTGCTGATAAAAAAATTCCTGTGTACATCCACATATTTTTGTTTATCTGTGCATTTTTCCCTGGCATTATTAGGGCAAAATTGACAAGTTACTTTCTCCCAAAAATCATGATCCGACTGGGAAATTTCAAGCTATTTTCATTAAATGCGGAAGCCAGTTTTCCGACAATATCGTGCTTGCCTTTCCTTCAGCAGTCACAATACAGTGTTAGGGAGAGCAAGGGAGAAGTATTCTCTGTGCTGAGTTGTCCTGCTCGGGATTAACGCTTCATTCTCTTGTTGCATAGCTGAGCTGGGTGGCAGGAACAATACTCTTCCCCGGTCGCCATTCCGCTTTTTTTTTCTTCTCACCAACCCGCTGCACACCATGCCGAATGCCATCTTACTTATCTATCGATGCACACACACGTACACACAGTGCTTTGTGAAAGTATTCGGCCCCATTGAACTTTTCAACCTTTAGGCGCATTTCAGGCTTCCAACATAAAAATATAAAATTATTTTTTTTGTCAATAATCAACAACAATTGGGACACAATCTTGAAGTGGAACAAAATTTATTGAATATGTTATACCTTTTTAACAAATAAAAACCTGAAAAGTGGGACATGCAAAATTTTTCGTCCCCTTTACTTTCACTGCAGCAAACTCACTCCAGAAGTTCAGTGAGGTTCTCAGAATGATCCAATGTTGACTGATGATGATAAATAGAATCCACCTGTGTGTAGTCTCCGTATAAATGTACCAGCTCGGTGATAGTTTCAGGGTTCTGTTTAAAGTGCAGAGAGCATCATGAAGACCAAGGAACACATCAGGCAGCTCTGAGATATTGGTGTCGAGAGGTTTAAAGCGGGATTTAGATACAAAAAGATTTCCCAATCTTTAAACATTTCAAGGAGCACTGTGAAAGCAATCATATTGAAATGGAAGGAGTAACAGACCACTGCAAATCTACCAAGACCTGGTTGTCCCTCTAAACTTTCACCTTGAGCAAGAAGAAGACTGATCAGAGATTTGAGCCAAGAGGCCCATGACCACTCTGGATGAACTGCAGAGATCTACAGCTCAGGTGGGAGAGTCTGCCCAAAGGACAACAATCAGTTGTACACTGCACAAATCTGGCCGAGACTATAACTGTATCTCTCCTAGTCTAACTGGTTGCCAATACATATTTTTGTCTATCGTGGGACCTTTACCCTTCCTCTGACTACAAAAATTCAGTCATCTCAAACATGGTAGCAGTTATGTGTTTTTGATTATGTATAAAAATTTTGCGTGCAGAGAACAGTTACTTCATATATCGAAAACTCAGAGGTACTGTATGCAGCACAGTGAATCTGCCAATGGTATGTCTCAGCCAGAAAAATTCAGTCAACCACAGTCAATCAAAACCACTAGCTGTGTTTTGGGTAAAATTTGGAAAAATCGGTTAAATTGATTTTAACATTACCTAACAGCTTTGTGTTAATATATCAAATTAAATCAAAATAAACTAACAGTTGTCAATGATGGTGTAGTGGTACACACGCCTGAATTAGATGGCGGCAGTGTGGGATTAATTCTTGCTGAGTGAAGGTGTCGAAATGTGCCCTGCCACTGACTGCCGACCAGTTGAGGGTGTAGTCCACTTTACGCCCAGTGTTAGTCTAATGTTAGCTGGGACATGCACTCCCGCGGCCCTTGTGAGGATAATCAGCTTGGGCAATGGATGGATGGATTTACTAACAGACACTGTACAGTAATACAAAAAAGACACCTCCCTAGTAAGTATTATTAGCCGAATGTCCTCGCTTCCCGTCAATGGCCTATTCCGAATCATCATCTTCATTCCATTTTAGAAGGCTGACAACCTTTCGAAATGTGCACAACTGATCAGTAATAAATTGTTTTGGATTGTTTGTAATTGTCACGAAAGCATGCATTAACTGAAGACTCTAGATTTCCCATAGGTGTGGTGTGTACATGTACGTGCAAATGGTTGCGTGTTTATATGTCCCCTGTGAATGGCTGGCAACCAGTTCAGGGTGTACTCCTGCTTGAAGAAAGCTGGGATAGACTCCACCACTACTGTGACTCTTGTGAGGATAATTGGCTCGAAAAATGGATGGGTGGTTGTCTGTAAACGTGCACAGTTTCACCTCCACTCATGACTTGCCATGAAAAATGGTTGATGAGACATCACTAAAAGGGCTAAAACCTTCAGTAAGGAGTAAAAAGATAGATAGATAGATAGATAGATAGATAGATAGATAGATAGATAGATAGATAGATAGATAGATAGATAGATAGATAGATAGATAGATAGATAGATAGATAGATAGATAGATAGATAGATAGATAGATAGATAGATAGATAGAGATAGATAGATAGATAGATAGATAGATAGATAGATAGAAAACATTTTGGATGCTACCAAGTTTTATATTGTGCATGCAGATTTTGTCAGCAACTCAAGTAGCAAAAATCCAATTTTGTTGCCATGTTATTTTGTACCTCATTCCTGCTCAACTGCGTGTTGCCCTAATTTTGAGTTTGTCCGGATTTGGTGTGGGATACATGCAACATTGACCATTAGTGTAGAAAAAAGGGAGCCTGGGCAGGAGCCAGTGAAGGGAGAAGCTACCCTGGAGAGAAGTGAAAACAGGGAGGGGGTTAGAATTGTTTTGTGTTGAATTCCTGAAGCACAACTACAAAGATCTTTCAGGGGCCAAAAGCGCTTTTGAACATTTTAAAAGAAGAAAATGATTGTTGGATAAACCGTCAGCTATTCGCCACTTTCTCACCAACACCAGGGGGTTGACCTTTGACATTTAGTATCAAAGTACAGGCTGACGCCACAGCAGCCACCCAGCCAGCCTGAGCATGCCTTCAGTGAATGCTCTCCCACCACCGCCACCACCAACCAACCTCACACACTCCAATTTCACCCCCACTGCTCTGTCCCACTCAACGTCAAGAAAAAGCCTGAAATTCACATCTTTCTCATTGCTCTCTCACTGTGGCTCAGGAGTCAAGAATTCAATTAGTACCAAAAAAAAGAAGATGAAGAAAAGAGAGAGAGGTGCAACAATGCGATAAGGGGGCACAATGCGTGTTCCCACAAGGTAAAAACAGGGTGTCTCCCTGAGGGCCCATAGGACCAGAAGATGCACACTTCAGGAGGTGTGGATAATCACAAATCATGCTGAACCTGCTCATTAGACATACACACACTCACCTTAAATTTCTTACACGCATGGAGAGTTACAATACAGCCATTCCTTTCACAGGAGACTCAAGTCACAGACAATTCCCACAGCTACCACAGAGACAACCACCACCCACTCACAAAACAAGTTGCACATATTCATACAGTCCTTACACAATTGATATCATACACTGTAGAAAAGGTTTAGGCCCCCTTCTCAAATTCTTTCCCACCTTAATTTTTAAGACCATCAAACATATGTTGAAACAAAAATAACCCAGGTTACTTAAAAATACTGCTTTGTGAATTTATTTATTCAGGGGGAAAAAACACATTCAAAGTTACCAGACCCTATGTGAAAAGTAATGGCACGCTGGATAACTGGTTGGGCCATCCCCAGCAGCAACAACTGAAATCAAGATAACTGCCAATGTCACTCTGTGGAGATATTGAGGCCACTCTTTCTTCTAGCAAAAATGGAGGGTTTCTGAGCATTAAAAACTTTTTAAGATAATGCTACAGAATTGGAATTAGATTCAAGTCTGGAGTTTGACTAAGCCTCGGCAAAACCTTTATTTTGTTTTCTTAAGGCATTCCGAGATTGACTTGCTGGTGTGCTTTGGATCGTAATTCTGCTGCAGCACCCAAGTGTGCTGCACCTTAAGGTCACAAACATCAACTGAACATTCTCCTTTAGGACGTTATCGTAAAGACCATAAGTCATTGTTCTATCAATCACAGCAAGGTGTCCAGGTCCTGAAGTATCCCAAGAACATCACACTATCACCACCATGTTTTACTCTTGATATGAGTTTCTTCTTCTTCTTCTTTCCCTTTTGGCTTGTCCCGTTCGGAGTCACCACAGCGTGTCATCTTTTTCCATGTAAGCCTATCTCCTGCATTTTCCTCTTGAACACCAACTGCTCTCATGTCTTCCCTCAAAACATCCATCAACCTTCTCTTTGGTCTTCCTCTCACTCTTTTGCCTGGCAGCTCCATCCTCAGCATCCTTCTACCAATATACTCACTCTCTCCCCACTGGACATGTCCAAACCATTGAGGCCTGCTCTCTCAAACCTTGTGTCAAAAACACCCAACTTTGGCTGCCCCTCTAATGACCTCATTTCGAATCCTATCCAACCTGCTCACTCCTAGTGAGAACCTCAACATCTTCATTTCTGCCACCTCCAGTTCTGCTTCCCGTGGTCTCTTCAGTAGCACATTCTCTAATCTGTATATCATGGCCAGCCTCACCACTGTTTTATAAACTTTGCCCTTCATCTTCTGTCACATAACACACGAGACACTAGTCCCACCTCCACCTTAAATTCTTCTGTCACACCTATGGCAAACCTCACCACTGTTCTGAAATTCAGCCCTCATACATGTCCTGTACTATTCTGACATATTTCTCCTCCACACCAGACCAACGCACGCATTACCACAGTGCCATTCCTCCCTTGGTACTCTGTCATATGGTTTCCCTAGATCCACAAAGACACAATGTAGCACCTCAGAGCTCGCTCACGGCCAGCTGCCAGAGCTCACTTGCGGCCAGCCCTCAGAGCTCGTTCATGGCCGGCCCTTAGAGGTCACTCACGGCTGGCTTCGGGCTTTGTTTACGTACTTATGTCTTGTGCGTAGGACTAAATTGCCCCTAGGTGTGATTGTGAGTGTGGCTGTTTGTCTCTATGTTCCCTTGCCTGGCAACCAGTTCAGGGTGTGCCCCGCCTCCAACACGTTGACAGCTGGGATAGGCTCCAGCACTGCCCACGACCCTTGTGAGGATAGGCGGCAAATAAATTGGATGGATGGATGGATGGATGGATGGATAAAAATGGATAACATTGAAACCAAAGAGAAATACATTGCTATGGAGTGGCATAGGCAGGTTGCCAACACTTGTGTGTTAATTGTTAGTTGCTCTACAAAGGGGAAATGTTATACAATAAAAATAACAGTGGTTTACTTTTCAGTTGTACATGATATAAATGTGTTAAACTGATGTAATTTCCCCTCTTTTCCTTGAAAATAATAAAAAAAACTTCCAGCATATGTTTGTGTCAAAATATTATCATGAGAAACTGACTTTAAATTAATCCAAAATAGTTTGTTCCAGTGTACAAATCATGATGTAATGATATTCATATCAGGATTATCATCCCCAAAATTATTACAATTTTCCATTTCATCAGAAAATTGCTCAAGGAAATTTCATCAAAGGAGTACAGATAAATGCACATCAACATAGGTCTGCACTTCATCCTTGAACATCTTAACAGGGAATTTATGTGAGGATTCTGTTCGTGGACTTCAGCTCTCTGTGTAACACCATCTTCACGAATGGGTAAAGGCAGACTGAATAAACTTAACATAATGTGGGGCATTGAGGCACTCTGAACTGCTCTAAATGTAGAAGAATGTCCATCTTGCAGAACTGCGACTCTTATAAGGAATAGTTCCTTTTAATTGAACATCTACTGTTCTTTGTTTTTGTTAGCTCATTTGTTCTGAATGTTCTACAAGGGCGGCACTTACTGTCGGGGACAAATTCCTTGTGTGTTTTTGTATACTAGGCCATTAAAGCTGATTCTGATTCAGATTCTGATTCTGATGTTTCGACTATACGAAACAAAATTTGCAACCCGATGCATTTTTTGTGTGCTTGAAGTTCTAGAAAGCAACAAAATAAATTTCGGTCAATAACGCCATGAGCTTTCATATGTTTAGCTGCTTTTTCTTCTCAAAGTCATTGCTGGGTTTGCGAACAGATTACATTTACATGAGCACATTTGTCATGTTACCAAAATGATCTCCACTTTTGCTGTCCTCTTTGAAGTCCCAGGTCACCTTCACTGGGTACAACTCCACCTTTGGCCAAACTCTGCCTCTGCTCCACCAGGTGGCAATATTACTCCTTTCAGCTTGTTTAGCTATGTGGATTCAACGAAAATGATTGGCTTTTTGTTAGTTGCTAACTGGTACAAATCCAGTGTCAGTGGTATCCATGGATTGTTTATTCTTTCCATTTTGAATTGTGAATCGAAAATCTGTTTTTAATGTAACGCACGAAAAAATACACATTTTTAGGTACTGATAAAAAAATAGAATGAAAAACTGAATTTGATATTTCATTTGATATTAATAGTAAGTTATTCGTGTAGTTTACATGACCTGAACATTTGTTAACAAGCATTAGCGCCCTTAATTAGTTAATTAAGACAAATGAAATAACAATGTCATAGAGGTGATTATCCCAAGTTCACATGGTGGTTTGTGTGGAAATGTAATACGTTGAAAACAATGTGATTGCCCAGACAAACAGCAATGAAAGCATAATTTCTGTCAGACGCAATGTACAAAGCTAATAACATTAATGCTTCAAACTGTAGGTTTGTGTGCGTGCGTGTGTTTATGACTCCAAGATCTAGTAATTCCTCACTATTTGCAGTTAATTGGGATCAGAACTTTAAGGTGATTGTGTTGACGTCAGCAGGGCATGACGAGGGAGAGACGACAAGGAAGTGAGTTAGAGAGAGGTTGGCGGGAGAAAATTATAAAATAAATATCACTCATGTTAAAAAGCGTGCTTGGACTCACGTCTATGTTATTCAATAACACGACATGGTGTCAGAAGTCTCGTAATTAGCGTGGAGTAGACCTAACGGAGCTTTGTTTGGACGGCAGTGGAGAAAGGATGAGTTTTGAAGGAGAAAACAAGCCCAGCGGAGCCATAGCTCCCGCCCAGGGGGACAACGTGCCACAGTGGGCGATAATTGCCACTAGACCGAGCGCTACCTTCAACATCCAGCCGCTGGAGCTCTTTCACTTTTCAAAGCTGCAGGAATGGGAGAAATGTGTCATGATCCTGGATTCCAGCCAGGGCTGGGCGTGGCCGTCTAATCGGAAGGGTCACACCTGCACCTCATGACCTCCGATTAGACCCAGTACATATAGGACCTGGGGGACGACAGAGACTCTGCTAGATCGTTGCCTCTCATGCCTCATTCCCGCACTACCGTACTCCTGACGTCTACCTCCCGTGTACCGACCAACGCCTGTCTCCCGACCTACCCCGTAAGCCTGCCGTTACTGATCTTGCTGCTTGTTTGGACTGACTCCCTGGTAACCGACATTGGAATGAATAAAGGCTTATTCCGCACTGCTTACCTCTCATCTGAGTCGTGCATTTGGGTCCACCCCCGAGTCTCGTCCGTGACAGAACGATCTAGCCAAGAACATGGACCCAGCCGACTCTGAAGCCATTCGCCGTGCGCTGCAAGTGCAGGGCAAACGCCTGGGTGAGCAAGAGGCTGCTCTCCAGGGTATGACTCACCAGATCCAGGAGCTCTGCACCCAGCTGCAACCGTGGCTAGCCTCCCAAGCTAGCGCGGCCGCTCCTGTGCCTTCCCGTGGCACCATCACTCCGCTCTCTCGACCAGAGCGGTTCTCAGGCGACTCCGGTAACGTCAAGCCCTTCCTGGCGCAGTGCGATCTCCACTTTGAGCTGCAAGCTTCCGCGTTTCCCACGGACCGCTCCCGGATCGCCTTCGTCATTTCCCACATGACAGGGAGGGCGGAGGCATGGGCCACCGCCGAGTGGAGCCGTAACTCGGAGACCTGCCGCTCATGGGCGAGCTTCGTCTGCGCGCTCACCCAGGTGTTCCAGTATGCGGCTTCGGAACGCCAGGCGGCGTCGTCACTCATGACAATTCGCCAGGGGGGGTCGCCGCGTGTCCGACTACGCCATTGAGTTCCGGATTCGGGCTGCCGAGAGCCGCTGGAATGAGGAAGCCCTCCATGACGCGTTTTACGAGGGACTGTCCCCACAGATCCGTGGTCACCTCGTGGCCATGGATCTTCCACCTTCGCTCAACTCCCTCATCGCATTGGCCCTCAAGGTGGACCAGCGCCTCACCGTGCAGAGACAGATGGAGGGCCTGAGGGAGGAGGAGAGGGAGAGTCGCAGTCCGGTTGTTTCCGCTTCCCGGCCACCCATGTTGTCAGCTTCACCGGAAGCCATGCAAGTGGAGGGGCTTGGCAGCTCAGCGGAGGAGCGCTTACGTCGGCGACGAGAGGGACGCTGTTTTTACTGTGGGCGTTTGGGACACTTGATCGCCCGTTGCCCGACTCGACCAGGGCATTCTGACATCAGGTTCGCTACTCCGGTGAGTGTGCGGTACACCGCGACGGGGTCAGGGAGGTCCCTTCTTCACCTCACCTTGGGAACGGACTCCCGTTCATGCTCTGTGACGGCTTTCATAGATTCTGGGTCGGAAGCAAACCTGATAAATCCCCGCGTGGTCGAGGAGCTGGGGGCGGCAACCTTTCCCACGCAACGGTTTCGTCACGCCTATGCCGCCAACGGAAAGTTCCTTTGTCGGGTTACACATCGTACTCAGACGCTACGTATGAGCTTTCTGGACGCTCACTCGGAGCGAATTAGCTTTCATGTCTTCGACGCACGTAGTAGCGACATCATCTTGGGCAGTCCGTGGCTCAAACAACATAATCCGCACATAGATTGGACCACGGGTCAGATCAAGACTTGGGGTGAGGACTGTCTCAGTCGTTGTTTCGCTGTCCGGAGAGACAGGGGTATTCAAGTCGCCACGGTTCGGCTAACAGAACCTGGTACTGCCCTGGACCTGACCGCAGTGCCCTCCTGCTATCATGACCTACGGGAGGTCTTCTCTGAATCTAAGGCAAAGTCTCTACCGCCACATCGGTCATACGACTGCGCGATTGAACTCCTGCCAGGCACCTTTCCTACCAGAGGGAAACCGTTCTCTTTAACAGGACCAGAGCATCAAGCCATGAGGGACTACATCGAGGACTCGCTGGCAGCTGGACTCATTCGCCCCTCATCTTCACCAGCCGGTGCGGGGTTTTTTTTGTCAAGAAGAAGGACTCCACGCTGCGACCCTGCATCGACTACCGAGGACTGAACGACATCACAGTCAAGAACAGGTACCCTTTGCCGCTTATCTCTACAGCATTCGAACTCCTCCAGGGAGCCCGGATCTTCACCAAGCTCGACTTGCGCAGCGCTTACCATCTGGTGCGGATTCGGGAAGGGGATGAGTGGAAGACGGCGTTCAACACCCCCACAGGGCACTATGAGTATCTTGTGATGCCCTTTGGACTGACAAACGCTCCGGCCGTCTTTCAGAACTTCATTAACGACGTGCTCCGGGAGTTCCTGAACAGATCTGTCTTTGTTTACCTGGATGACATTCTCATCTTTTCAGCAGACCTAGCCTCTCACATTCAACAAGTCCGAGAGGTGCTCCGGCGTCTGCAGCAGCACCAATTATACGTGAATATGGATAAGTGTGAGTTCCGTCAGGCATCCGTGTCCTTCCTGGGCTTCGTCCTGGCTGAGGGAGAGATACGTATGGATCCCAGGAAGGTCGACGCGGTGCTGCGGTGGCCTACCCCCACCAACAGGAGGGACGTGCAGAGGTTCTTGGGATTTGCCAATTTCTATAGGAAATTCATAAGGAACTTCAGTTCCGTGGCCGCTCCTCTGCTTTCGCTCACTTCGCCAAATACCACCTTCGACTGGTCCGGGACCTGCCAGGAGGCCTTCGGCAGGCTCAAGGCAAGTTTCACTACTGCGCCCGTTCTCATTATTCCGGATCCCGATAACCAGTTTGTGGTGGAGATGGATGCATCGAATTCAGGAATCGGAGCAGTCTTGTCGCAGAGGAGTCCCAGGGATGGAAGGATTCACCCGTGCGCATTCCTGTCTAGAAAGTTGACCCCGGCAGAGAGGAACTACGACGTGGGAGATAAGGAACTGCTGGCGGTCAAGAGTGCGTTGGAGGAGTGGCGGCACTGGCTGGAGGGCTCGCAAGTACCGTTCGTTGTCTTCACGGACCATAAGAACCTTGAATACCTGAAGTCCGCGAAGAGGTTGAACGCCCGTCAGGCCAGGTGGGCTCTATTTTTCACCCGCTTCCACTTTAAGGTGTTTTACCGCCCAGGCTCCAAAAACGGCAAGCCGGATGCACTCTCGCGGATCCACGAGGGAGGACGCACTGATTCAGACGCCGCTACTATCCTGCCAGCGGGGTGCTTCGTGTCCGGGTTCTCCTGGTCGATCGAGTCACGGGTGAAGGAGGCCCTGGAAGAGACACCGCCACCCGCGGATTGTCCGTCGGGCCGTCTTTTCGTCATCCCATCTCTGCGGGGAGACGTCATCAACTGGGCCCATACCAACAAGACGGTCTGCCACCCGGGTATGGCGAAGACACGGTCAGTGGTCGAACAAAGGTTCTGGTGGCCTAACCTCAGCAAGGAAGTAAGGTAGTTCGTCAACGCCTGCCCGGTGTGTGCTGCCAATAAAACTTCCCGCCTACGGCCCGTTGGTGAGTTGCAACCCCTGTCCATCCCCTTTCGTCCGTGGTCACACATCACGATGGACTTCGTTACCGGCCTGCCGCCTTCACAAGGGAACACAGTGGTGCTGTCCGTAGTGGACCGTTTCTCCAAGATGGTCCACTTCGTGCCGCTCCCGAAGATCCCGTCGGCCAAACAGACAGCCCAGTTGGTATTAGACGAGGTCGTCCGTTACCACGGTCTACCCCAGGACATCGTTTCGGACAGGGGTCCGCAATTCAGCGCCCGTTTCTGGAAGGAGTTCTGCAACCTCATCGGCGCTTCAGCAAGTCGGACATCGGGTCATCACCCAGAGTCTAATGGCCAGACTGAGAGGATTAACCAGGAATTAGAGACCGGTCTTCGATGTCTGGTATCCAGGGACCAGAGCATGTGGAGCCAGCACATCAAGTGGGTGGAGTATGCCCACAATTCCCTACCCTCCGCTTCAACAGGTATGGCTCCACTCCATGTCGTGCATGGGTATCCTCCGTCCCTGTTTCCTCCACTGGTCACAGAATCCACAGTTCCGTCGGCCCTGGCCGTGGTGCGACGCTGCAAACGGACCTGGGAAGCAGCTCGGAGGACACTGCTGCGCATGAGCAGCGCCTACAAGGCCGCAGCAGACCGCAAGAGGAGGGCCGCACCAGAGCTCAGAGTGGGACAGCGAGTGTGGCTCTCCACCAAAGATCTCCCGCTGCGGACGGAATCCCGCAAACTTGCTCCCAGGTTCGTTGGGCCGTTCCCTGTTTCCAAGGTTATTAACCCGGTCGCCGTCTCGTTGAAACTGCCCAGGTCGATGAGGGTGCACCCTACGTTCCACGTCAGCAGACTTCGCCCGAATCGCACGTCGTCGCTGGCTCCTCCGCTCAAGTCCCCCCCGCCCCCCCGCATGGTCGACGGTGGGTTGGTGTACACCGTGCGCCAGTTGCTGTCTTCCCGCCGCAGAGGGAGGGGGGTCCAGTACCTGGTGGACTGGGAGGGATATGGCCCGGAGGAGCACTCTTGGATCCCCTCCCGCTTCGTCGTGGACCGCTCCCTCATCAGGGACTTTCACGCGGCTCACCCTGATGCGCCTGGGCCGTCCAGAGCCGGCCGTTGAGGGGGGGGTACTGTCATGATCCTGGATTCCAGCCAGGGCTGGGCGTGGCCGTCTAATCGGAAGGGTCACACCTGCGCCTCATGACCTCCGATTAGACCCAGTACATATAGGACCTGGGGGACGACAGAGACTCTGCTAGATCGTTGCCTCTCATGCCTCGTTCCCGCACTACCGTACTCCTGACGTCTACCTCCCGTGTACCGACCAACACCTGTCTCCCGACCTACCCCGTAAGCCTGCTGTTACTGATCTTGCTGCTTGTTTGGACTGACTCCCTGGTAACCGACATTGGAACGAATAAAGGCTTATTCCGCTTATTCCGTCGTGCATTTGGGTCCACCCCCGAGTCTCGTCCGTGACAAAATGGATCAGAAGATTTGAAAGATTTTGCTGGGCAAGTAACTTACTAGCGAGCTCCGAGGAAAACAAAATAAATACATTGATTTATTGCAAGGGAGACGAGGCAGATGAGATTCTGCTTGGATTAAACATGTCGAACCACCAAAGACACACATACCAAGGAATGAGAGGAGGATTCCAGACGTTCTGTCTTGTGAAGAAAAACGTCATGTATGAGCTCGCCAAGTTCAACATACGCTATCAGAGAGAGGGAGAAAGTGTGGATTCATTCATCACTGCACTTTATCCCTTGGTAGAGCATTATAATTGTGGGGTATTGCACCAGAAACTGATCAGAGACAGAATTGTGGTCGGCATGTAGGACAGGGGTTGTCTGAACGCATGCAGTTGGATGCAGCTCTAACTTTGGATAAAGCCATACGAATGGCATGGCAGAGTGAGGAGGTAAAGAAACAGCAGTCTGTGTGGGGAAACCAGTTCCAAGGCAAGTGATACAAGATCTGTTGACAGAGTGTTCAACAGCACCTCCAGGTCAGTTAAACACAAACCTCACTATGCAAACAGCCAAACAAACGAGCCACAAAGTGCTCAGAAACAGAACAACGAAAGAGACTTACAGTCATGGTGTCAAAAATGTGGTAGCGCTCCTTTTCATCGCATTCGTGCCTGTCCTGCTAATGTGAAGTGTCATGCATGTGTAAGGAAGGGACATTACAGACGTGTGTGCAAGTCCAAATCTGTGCATGATGGTGAAGAGGAGCGGGTTAAGGAGGAAGTCTTCCTCGGCAGTGTCACAACAGATGGGCACCCTTCGATGGTCAAAATTGACATTAATAAACGCAGTGTCAAGTTCAAAATTTACACGGGCGCCAATGTCACAGTCTTGTCGCAGACTGTGTTCCAAAGCATATACAGTGACAACTCACCCACACTCAAGAAGGCAACAAAGTCACTGCTTGGACAAGGAAGGAGTCAGCTTGAGGTTGTGGGCATCGCCAGGCTGCTGCTGAGGAAAGGTAAGAGGAAAGAGATGGAGAACGTTTATATTACTCACCATGTCCATACTGCCTTGCTGGGGAGGTCTGTGAGCTTACACAATGTTACTGTGGAGGCATTAAAGGAAAATGACCTGAAATTATGCACTGGGTTGGAGAAGTTTGTCAGCCTTACAGTATCAAGTTGAAACCGGGAGCTGTACCATTCTCTTTAAAGACCCCAAGGAGGATTCCATTGCCGGTAATGGACAAAGTCAAGCAAGAATTGTCCCATCGGAATGACTCGGAGTCATTTGCAGAATTGAGGAGCCTATGTAATGGTGCGCGAGCATGGTGGTGGTGCCTAAAAAGAATGGTACTGTGCACATACGTGTAGATCTCACCAAGGTAAATGACTCTGTGTGCAGGGAGGAATATATCCTGCCTTCAACGAAGAAAACGCTGGGAATGCTGGCGGGAGCCAGAATTTTCAGTAGGCTTGATGCCAACATAGTGCTTGGGCAAATTCCCCTGACGCCAGATTCAGCAAAACGTACGACTTTCATTACGCCCTTTGGCTGCTACTACTTTAAGAAGCTGCCTTTTGGGATTGCTTCCGCCCCAGAACACTTTCAGAACCGCATGGTGAGGGAGGTCGCTGA
Source organism: Syngnathoides biaculeatus (assembly GCF_019802595.1). Taxonomy (NCBI): domain Eukaryota; kingdom Metazoa; phylum Chordata; class Actinopteri; order Syngnathiformes; family Syngnathidae; genus Syngnathoides; species Syngnathoides biaculeatus. Next base: position 28,196,802 of record NC_084651.1, read on the forward strand.
CAGGCTGGAGGGCGTTGTCTGCCACATGGAGGATGTTCTGGTGTGGGACTGGAGGCAGGAAGAGCATGATGCCTACCTACATGCAACACTGGAGAAGATTCCCTGCTTTTCTCCTTGACAACCACCAGCTGATCAAATCCCTTGGGTGTTTGCATGTGACCCACGTGTCCTTCTGTTAAAGGCTGCAGTGGATGACTTGACTTGTCATGCTGGTGTTTCAAAATGAGCCTTTTGTTGAGGAGCTGGGCACTGACCTGCTGGCTGCATTGAAGTCTTGGTTCTCGCAGTTTGGGGCAGACAGGGATGGCTGTGTGTGTTTGATGCGAGATGAGGCGTTCTGCAGGTGAACCCAACGTTGGATCTCGAGGGATGTTCCTGAGATTCAAGATGCTGAGGAAGACATCTGATCTGTCTCTGTGAGACTTTTCCATCACAGCTTTGGCGCTGCGCACTGCTCTCTCTGCGAGGCCATTGGATTGTGGGAATTCAGGACTGCTGGTAGTGTGGATGAAATCCCATTGTTTGGCAAAATCTTTTAAGTGCTGACTGGTGGACTGTCTGGCATTATCAGAGATTAGGACGTGTGGCGTGCCATTGACAGAAAAGTGTCTTTTTAGTTTTGTTATCACAGCTGCTGATGTTTGCTGGTGGAGAAGGTCGATTTCAAACCAGCCAGAGTATGAATGCACTAGTACCTGATAGTGTTTGCCGTGCAATTCAAACATTTTTTGTGGCTACTGTGGACCACGGGAGATCTGGGACTGGATGGAGTTGTAGAGGCTCTTTTTGTTGGTGCGACTTAGTGCTGTTACACACCGAGCAGGTGCGCACCTCTTCAGAAATGTCTTTTGACATTGGAGGCCAGAATATGATGCCTCGGGATCTGCGCTTGGTTGCTTCAACACCTGGGTGGCCTCTGTGCATGATGGTCGCATACTGCATGCATAACGAGCAAGGGATGACTGCTTTGTGGCCTTTCAGAAAAACACCATCATCCCCACTGAGTTCGGGTAAGAAGGGAATGACTGCTGGTTTGAGATGATTCTCTTTGGTGGGCCAACTGCTCTTGGTGACCGCGCAGAGGGTTTGCAATTCCTCATCGTCTCTTCAACACTCACTGGAGCGGTTCGCAGTCGAGTGTAAAGCGGCTGGGATGAGAATCAGCACCTCCAAATCTAAGACAATGGTCCTCAGTCGGAAAAGGGTGGCATGCCCTCTCCAGGTCAGGGATTAGATCCTGCCTCAAGTGGGGGAGTTCAAGTATCTTGGGGTCCTGTTCACAAGCGAGGGAAGAATGGAGCGGGAGATCGACAAGCTGATCAGAGCAGTAGTGATGCAGACTTTGTATTTGTCCACTGTGGTAAATCCACATGTCTTCAGTAGACAACAAAAACATATGAATTGACCTTGGAATTCCTATACTTTTGAGAGGACTTTTTGTGTCTCCCACCTTTTAAGGGACTAAATAAAAAGGGACAATTGGGTGTTCAACTGTTCAATGGCCAGGTGACGATGCATGGCGGCCAGAGGAACTGGTTCCCTTGTACATTACATATTGTAATGTAGCAAAAGGAATTTTCAAGTGTTTTGAGCAATGTTATCTCTTGATATTCTGTCAAATGCTTCAGAACTCATCTGGCCTGTTGACCACTTCAATCTGGCCCGCCAAAGTTTGTTTCAGAATTGCCCGAATCATGACAAAATCATGACTACATTCATTGGACCTTGTCTGTCATGCCAAATGGTTCCACCTGGTTGTGCTGTAATGCCCACTGCTTCCATTAAGGAGTAGGTCCAGTGATACATTGCGTTTGGCTGTCCTGGTTCTACTCTGCTTAAGCTCTGAACTCTTCAATCAGAGGTATCACGCTGAACCTAGTCTGTGAGGGCCACAATTTCATCACTCCACAGCTTAAATTGCTCCCGCACATGGTGGTAGAAAGCCTCATGGTCCTTGGTCCGCCGCACCTCGGGGGCTGCGGACCTCTCCTCCCTCTGGGGCGGAAGCTTCGCAATCGACCGTCCGCTGGCTTGGTCACTGCCAGAGTGGCGGCAGCAGTCACCTGAGGCTATGTCTCCGGCGAGACAGGGATGAACGAAGGCGGTGTCTTGGGCCACTACACGGATGACCCAGATAGATGGCCAGACAGGTTCCAAAAAAGGATTGGAGGATGAGGCCTTGGACTCACAGGGTGAATGCACACAGGAGCAGGAAAGGTGAGGTGGCAAAACAAACAAACAAACAAACTTGGAGTGATAACCAAGAGAGGAAATTCCAAGTCATTATCCGAGTCGGAATCATGCAGCCGGTCGTATAAATTCACTTCCTCGTAATCCGAAAAATCTGAATCCAAACGCATCCATGGTGAGGGGGTCGTAGTTGGGGTGTAATCATGACACACGGGCGGTGCGGGTGGCAAGCTAGGAAAAGATGACATAACAAAGCCCACCCGGATAGCAGAAGCTTGAGCCTCAGGCAGGTGGCATCCCCGGCGACGTGTCCAGCGATGCTATGTCTTCCCTGCTGGGTCCTGTACTGGCCAGTTCATTCTGTCAAGAACCAACGGTGTGCGGGCAGACCCAAATGCAGGACTTCCAAGCAGAGGCATAATGTTCAATGTGGGTTTTATTCAGGAAACTGGTCAATACCAAAAATCAGTCCAAAAATGCTTGGCTAGGCAAGATCCAAAAAGACATACAGCAAGGTCTGATGACTATGGGGCAAATTGACAAGCTTAACATGACATAATCAAACAAAAGGGCACAGAATTGCTATGACTAGGCGTTACTCCAACTTAAGCACAAAAGCGGAGAGTCCCTCAGGCAGTGAATGCAGCTCACACAAGGCAACACAAGGCAACGAACTGGCAAATGTCAGTGACAAAAACTTCAACTAAATACTAATGCCTAATGCAAAACAGCTGTGATGGGTGACAGTTGTCAGAGGTGACACCGCCCAGAGAGGTGGCCTGGCCACGCCCCTCTTGGCCATGCCAAGCCTTGCTCATGGCAGTTATTTCTTTTTTTAATAATTTAACACTGCCGTGTCAAATTTGCAATGCATTGTGTGTCATCCTGACGTACACTGTCATAAATCATGGAGGTTAAGGACTGTCTCACTGAAGGATTTACAATACTTATCTGAAAAATATTTACAATAAAAAGAGAAGTTTCAAATTCATGATAGCTATGAGCTGGTTTAATGTGCTGCACTGCTGACGTCATGTAAGTGCTTCTCCCCACCTTCAATCATCCACAGTTTTGCTAAATAAACAGTTTCATAATCTTGTCACCTTTTCCTGCTCTTCACATCATAATTACAATGGTGTGAACAATGGTGTGGGTGTTTTTGTATGCCCCAATATCAAACCGCGACTTTCACATGTTCATTCACACACGCACAAATGCACGTGCACAAAGAGTTGGCATCCATCTGGGATCAGCATCCATCAATCTGTTTGTCAGTTAAGTAATTGGAGGAACCCCAACCCCTATCAGAACCTGAACGGTGTTCTGTGTTGCACTCCTGTGCACATCACAGATTGTCCCAAACGAACACCATCTTCAAGCATAAGGGTCTCCACACATGCACTTTGCATCAGGACACCCTTGTCATGTTAAATGATTGACTTTGTGGTCATGTCATCGGATTTGTGACGGCATGTCTTTGACACTTGGGTGAAGAGAGGGGCAGAGCTGTCAACTGATAACCACCTGGTGGTGACTTGGCTCTGATGGTGAGGAAGATGCTGGTCCGACTTGGCATGCCCAACCAAATTGTGAGGGTCTGCTGGGAACAGCTGGCAGAATCCCCTGTCAGAAGGAGTTTGAACTCCCACCCACGATAGAAGGTTTCCCATGTTCTAGTAGAGCCATAGGACATCAAATTCGATTGGAGGCTGTTCAGTGTCTCCATTGCTGAGGTGGCTGACCAGAGATGTGGCTGTAAAGTGGTTTTGACTGTCATGGCAGAAATCCCTAAACACTCTGGTGGACACCAACGGAGAAGGATGCCGTCAAGGTGAAAGAGTCCAAACGGGAATTCTGAGGCAGCTGATGGGTACCAGGTGGCCTGGTGGAAAGCAGCTTTTGTGGTTGCTGAAGAAAAAACTCAGGCATGGGAGGAGTTTGGTGAGGCCATGGATAAAGATTTCCAGACAGCTTCAAGGAAATACTGGTCCACCATATGGTGTATCAGGAGGGGGAAGGAGTGCACTGTTGACACTGTGTATACAGTAGTTAGGTTGGGGCGGTGGTGACCTCGACTCGGGACATTGTGAGTCGGTGAGGAGAATACTTTGAAGACTTACTCAATTCCACCAACACACCTACACTTGAGGAAGTAGCGTCTGTTTTCTCTGAGGTAGGCTTTACTATTTCTGGTGTTGAAATCACTGAGTTGGTTAAAAAAAAATCCTCGGTGGCAGAGCCCCAGGAGTGAATGAGATTCGCCTGAAGTTCCTAAAGGCTCTGGATGTTGTGGGGCTGTCCTGATTGACTCATCTCTACAACATCTCATGGACAATGGGGACAGTGCCAATGGTTTGGCAGACTGGGGTGGTGGTTCCCCTTTTTAAGAAGGGTGATGGCGGGTGTGTTCAAAACTACAGGGGATCACATTTCTCAGCTTCCCTGATAAGGTCTATTCAGGGGTGTGGGAGAGGTGTGTTTTGTAGAACTGAAGAAGGTGTTTGACCATGTCCCTCGGGGGTGGTACCATGCCGCAACAAAGGCTCTATTACATGGGACACCATTCATGCCCAGTGCTGATTTCTCGTATTTATCCTCATCTGATGAAGAAATAGCAGTATCAGTTGATCGGGAAGACGGAGGAATACTTCCATAAATGGCCGTGAGTGGCACAACCGTGAGCGGCTCCACCCCTCCATCGCTCGTTTGATCGGGAAGCCAGAGGAATACTTCCATACACAGCCATGAGAGGCACAGTAGTGAGCGGCACGGCCACTCGGTTGATCGGGAAGATGGAGGATTACTTCCATTTTTCAGAGCCGTGAGTGGTGCCAGTCACGCCGCCGCAGGCTGTGTAACCAGTTAGCATGTCGGAGTCTTGTTCGTTATCGGAATTAAATAGGAACCGGTGCGGCGGTGGCTGTGGGAAGGCCCGCTGCGCGATTGAGCTCTCTACCAGCAGCCTGGTCCTGAGCCCGCATGCGCACGGGACGGATGCTTTGGGTTTCAAGCTAGAGGTGTCAGAAAAGTTATCAGAGGGATAACTGGCTTGTGGCGGCCGAGCGTTCATAGCGACGTCGCTTTTTGATTCTTCAACGTCAGCTCTTCCTCCACAATGCGGAGGATAAAGGCATGAGTGACACAAGTTATGCGGTGTACAGACACCCCCAAGCCAGCTGTGTATGGAAGTATTCCTCTGTCTTCCCGATCAACCGAGCAACCGAGCCCCTCATGACTGTCCGGCTCATGGCCGTGTATGAAGTATTCCTCCGTCTTCCCTGTAGGAATAATTGTGATCATAATTATCATAAATCTGCTTTCAATAAATAAATGCTTTTCTCTGCTATAGATAACGTGGCAGCCTCCTAGCAGGAGATAGCAAGAACAAAAACGTCTAATCATCAGAACTGTTAGAACTGCTGCCTGTTAAAGAAATGATGACCACACATATATTCAGTAATCCTCCACACACATGCACACGCACATTAACAAACATGTACACCTTGTTTCCAACTGTTTTTCTTGCCGTGTCCTTTTTTGTAACATCCATGTAAATAAGGGGCGTCTTAAAACTAAATAAATAGAGATGCTGAGGAGAGGATAATCAGAGAGTGCCGTGGTGAATTATACGAGACAGTTCCTCTCCTTTCTCCTCGCGAGACTTGAACTGGTGTCTTTGCTTCGTTTTTTGTCCTGTTTAATGAATGTCTGATTGGTGAACCTGACATTTACTTGGTCCTTCGAGCCGGATCTCAAGATACCTGAGATTTCCAGGGGCTGAGTCAATGTCCAGGCAAAGACCGTGGCCATGGCACTTGAGACCCTTTCCGGGACTGGGCCTCGACTTTGCATCTGGAGGCTGAGGGTTGACGAGAAGCCGAAGGAAGTAAAGGCATCTCTGGTGAGTAGGAAACTCCCACACTCGTGAGGAATGAGTGAATGTGCGTCTGGGTGACTGCGGCAGAACCAAACCTCGAGAATACTAGTCCCTATCGAGTAGACTAATTAGTGTATGAACTGAGAAAAGGGCAAGTTGTGTCCTGTACGTGAGCTTTGTGAAATGTGTGCATGTGTAAAAGTGTGAGTGGAGGTTTGTTACCTCATTTGAACAGGAAATTGAGTGACAACTGTTTGAGGATGCAGAGGTAAGAATTCTCCGCCACTTGTGGTAGAAGCTTGAGAATGACCTCAAACAGAACCCAATCGTTACCCCCTTTTAGGGGGAAGTCAGTATAGTCACCCTAGGTGAACCACTAACTTCAACAGGAGAAAAAAAATAGCAAAATAGTGGATAAATAGCAAAATAATTGAAACAGAACATCTGGAGAAAAAAAAAAACATGTGTAACGACTATAAATTTGTAGAAAGCCAATGTCCTGTTAAAATAAAACATCTAAATGTGTGGATAACACAATATAACTTTAATGGCCAGCTCAACATATACACAAAAAATATATATAGTTACCGTGCAGGATAAAATAAGAGAAACTCACACACACACACACACACACACGAAAACCAACAACAACAAAAAACTGGACTCAAGATGATCTTAAAACGGCCATAAAAGGCATCACATATCATAAAGTTGATGTAACATAATTTGTCCAGGGAACGGAAGACTTGAGAAAATCTTATCTCTTAAATGGTGTGGAGGTACAACAAATTTGGATGACAGCAAAGTATTTTCTCACAGCAGCAGGGAGTTCAAAGGTTAATACCGCGCACTTCTGCTAGATTTAGACAAAAAGCAAATGTTTCTACCATTGGAAGAGCAAAATAAAACAACAATGAACCATTTGAAGAATATAGAATTGGAATGACTGCATGTTTTAAAGCAAACAGTGGCATTCCTGAAGATCACACTCCAGGGAGTGTGTATCAAAGGCAATTAAAAAATACTCTTCATGCGAAGTCAAATAATCCTACAAAACAATGGATTGAAAAACATTGGGTTGATAAACCGACTGGCAGCCTGTGACAATACGTTAACCAACCACTACACCCAGAAAGAGTGCTACAAAATAAGAAAAAGAAAGTTGACACCTTTCTGACAGAGGAAGGAGAAATTGATGGAGCTTTATGCGAAACATTTAATAATTGTGGCCGCAGATGAGGAAGAGGGCACCCATCTCCCCATAAAAAATGTCACAACTAATGCTCCCAAACTGCAACATTTTAATTTGCCCCATACGTTTGTTGGGAAGAGATGGCTTGCTGAAACTAGGACTGGGCTTAATTCCCTCTCTGAAAGGAAATATAGAAGTAAAAAGAAAAAAAAGGAAGTACTGGGAGGACAGTTAAATATCTTACATAAATAATACATAAATAGGAATCCAGCACGCTATTATTACACCTTAGATATTCCAAACAAACCTCCAACAAGAACAGGAGATTTCTTGCTGCAAACAGCTCGAGACATGATTGAACAACCACAAAATGATGTAGGAAGTGACTCATTGCATGTAACAATGTAGTATAAGATAAACCTATAACAGTCCACACCAGACAAAATCATGATTGACAATCTGTACTCAGATGATACATCAGTCGTGGTGGCATGAACAAGACTGACTGAAAAACTAAATGCATTACACAAGGAATGGACACAACCACACACGTCATTACAAACTTAACAAGAGTGGAAGAGTTTGGGACAATTTGTATTGGTAAGATGAAATGTTCCTGATTGGACAGAAAAAGAACCAGATTTAGATTGGGACGACTGTACAGACCATATCTTATTGGACAGTCTTAAACAATCTGAGACCAGATGCTGCTGTATTCACAGTGGTATCACAATCTACACAGACAATACTGAAAAAATAGAGGAATAGTGACAACTACAGGGAACACAGTGACACATGCAGAGCTGATGGAAAATTTGCTCATAGCAATTCAATTACCAAAAGAAATAGCCATATGTTAATGTGCAGTACACTAATCAAATACAGACAAAGTATCATTAGGAAATGGATTAACAGATAAAACAGCAAAAGAAGTAGCAGCCAAAACCTTTATGGGATTTGCTGACCATGCAACAAACAAAGGCGTACTTTCAGATGATGTGTTAAACAAAATGCAACAACAAAGCTGACCAGCAGAACTAAAAATGTGGAAAAAATAAGATGCTACATTACAAAATGGGAATTATGTCAGCACAGATACAAAAAAAAAAAAAAAATCTACCAAAAACATTTTTTAAGTGGCCGGCAATCTTGAGCCATGGGAAGTCTCAGGTTTCAACAGGGGGAATGCTAGCCCTGGTACAAAGGCATTACATAATCCATGGATTTAACTTGTATGCAAAAAAAATTTGGAGGGCTTGTTTGACCTGAGCACGACATAATCTACAAGGGAATGTGCATCCAAAACCTGGTCAGTTTCCTCGAGATACACAACCATCCATCGCTCCATCCATTTTCTTAGCCGCTTATCCTCACAAGGGTCGCGGCGAGTGCTGGAGCCTAGCCCAGCTGTCAACGGAGAGGAGGCAAGGTACACCCTGACCTGGTTGCCAGTCAATCGCAGGGCACATGGCGACAAACAGCCACACTCGCAATCACAAATAGGGGCAATTTGGACACAATAATAGATTTAGTCTAACTATACATACATTACAAGCACGTAAGGGTCTCATTCCCTTCAAAACACTGTTTGGGAGACCATACAAATTACCAATATTTTCCACACAATGAGAGATAGATGAATGATGAAAGAAAAAAAAAAACTCACACAAGTGGATCCCTCTCGGGAGTTATTAACAACCCCAAACAGTTTCAAAAATTGCAGAAGGGGTATTTGAGTATATCTGTTGATTGTAAGAAAGTTATTGCTTTTGAAACCATTGTTAACACAAAAAAACCTAATTTGTTTATATTGGCCACTTGTAAGATAGCTGTTCTCATTCCCACTGCCCGCTGTAGTCCGGTTACACATGGGAATGAGACTGCTGTCATAATACTGACTAAACAGTTAAATTTTGCTGTTGGGTGTCGGATGAAAATGCTACCCATTATTTTCATTTTAAAGTAGATCTAAGTCTTTACACTTCAATGCCTTTTTTGTTGTTTATTTTTCATATATAAGCATCTGCCTGTGACTTGGAATGCCTGTGAAATTTTAAAAGTCAACCTGATCCCAGAGCCTAAAACTTCGCCCACATCTGGTCTAGAATCACCCATCTCATATTAGTGTGGTGTCCACTGTGAATGTTACAGGTGGCTGAATAGAGCTTAGGGGCCAGTTGAGGAATGTCCTTGTGACCTTACATACAAGCACAATCCAAAAGGTCCACAGGGGGTGGGTGGCACAACATTGTCTGGCCTGACCGTGTGTGTGTGTGTTAGTGTTGGAGTGCATATGCGTGCACACACGTGTCCATGCATTGCAGTGTGCGAGTGGATAAAAAAGTGCATGTTAAAGTGAATGTACACCCACACAAAATTGTTCGTATAGGTACTCTTTTGGTTGGAAAAAAGAAAACTACACAATGGTGAGTGATGTTACTTGGAAATGAAAAATTGGAAAATTATGAAAGTGCTTTATTTTTGTCGTTCAAGAGAAGATGGATAAAGAGACACACAGATTGGTTGGTTGGGTTGTTCGTTAGATCGTCACTCTTTGCTTCGACTATTGGGGTAAGCGGCAGCTCCTTGAGTTTTCAATGTCGGTTATGTGCCGATGTCTTTAAATTAACAACGGACAATGCTTTTAACTAGCTGATGTGCAAGATATTGTATGCCAGCACCCTAAAAAATAGCCAAAACTGTTTATTCATTTCAAGACCTAGCACCACCAAGTGATTACATGGATGAGAATGCGAGCGCAATCACATCAACATCATTCACTGATGCCAGCACACGTAGCATTGGCAATTCGTCACTGGTAGCAGGCAGGGCACCAGCATAAAACAGAGCAAAGCAAATTAATTTATATCATGCATTTCATACCCAAGGTATGTGGAATGTGTGAATAAAAACATTTAAAAACAAAGAAAAAATGGCTGATAAACATTTAAAACAAAGAGAAAAAATAAAAGTACTTTAAAAGAGTGGACAAGAAAGAAATATAAAAAGGTGGAAATGCTCTAAAAATCATGAAAAAAATAAGAGTTTTTAACCTGGACCTAAAAACATTCACACTTGGGGCTGACGTCACTTCTCTTGGCATCTTATTCCATTTGTGATCAGCATAATAGCTAAATGCTGCTTTACCCCTGATGGCTTGGAACGGTGCCCTGCTATTTGACCAGAGTGACGATCTAAGAGCCCTAATGGGTTTATAAACCAGTGATTCCAAAACAGTGTGCCGGTGTACATTAGTGTGCTGTGAGCACTCTTCAGGTGTGCCGTGGGAAGTTATCCAATTTTATGAAATTGCTAAAAAAAATGGTTCCAAGAAATAATGTATCTTTATCTATTTATGCCAGTGAGGCACAATGATAAAACAAAAAAAATCCTCTTCTATTCAATGGCAGGAAGTACATACAGTAATTAATCTATCCATTTTAAATGACATTTACTTTTGTTGGTGTGCCGTGGGATTTTTCAATTGTAAAATATGTGCCTTGGCTCTATAAAGGTTGGAAATCACTGTTATAGATCACTAGCATTTCTTTCATGCATTCAGGACCCAACCAATTTTGTGATTTATAGATCATTAGCACAAGTTTAAAATCTATTCTAAGATGACTGGGACCCATTGTAAAGACTTTAGAATTGGAGTAATATGCTCTGACCTCTTTGTTCTGGTCAGAACCCAAGCTGGAGGATTCTGAATGAGCTGCAGCTGTTTGTTGCTCTTTTTCGGCAGTCCAGTTCGTAGACCATTACAATAGTCAAGTCTACTTGAGATAAAAGCATGGATGAGATTCTCCTGGTCGGCCTGGAACATGCCGACTTGATCCTGGATATGTTCTTGAGATGGTAGAAGGCAGTTTTAGTAATTGTTTTGATATCACTGTATTTACAAACAAGAATCCTCATTTCTTTATTGCCCAAAACAATTTAGGTTTTGTTGTGGTTTAATCAAAGAAACTTTTAGATCATGAAATTATTTATCTTTTCTACAGTGACACATGATCTCACTTGAACTGTTGTCATCTGGAGACTGCTAGATGATCTTCTGCATAGCAATGATAGTCAAAATTTAAGTTCTGAAGTATTCAGCCCGAGGTTAGCCTATACAGGCTTAACAGGAGTGGTCCAAGAACCGACCCTTGAGGATAGGACCATAGGTTATCGGCATTCAGTGAGATTGAACATATCCAATGATTACAAAATAAATAATTTCCTGCAGATTGCACCTGAATTATTGAAGAACTGTTCCATTTATTTCTTCGCACATTTTCTGTCACGAACGAGGCTCAAGGGCGGACCCAAATGCACGACTCCAGAGGCAAGCAGGTAGTGTACAGAAAGCCTTTATTCGGTCCGTAGTCAATGATCAGCGAGTCAGTCAGGAAAAGTAGCAGTATCAGAAGAGGCAGGCTTACTAGGATGGTCAGGGAACAGGTGAGGCTCGGTATACGGTAGGTCAGGTATACGGGAGTGCGGGAACGAGGAATGGGAATCAACGATCTGGTGGAGGACTAGTTGTCCCCCGTGTCCTATAAGTACCGGGTGCAATCAGCCGAAACAGGGTGCAGGTGTGTTCCGACTAATTGGCTGACCACGCCCAGCCTGGGGAGCATGCCAGGGGCATGAAAGTACCCCCCCTACGGCCGGCTCCCGACAGCCTAGGAGCGTCTGGATGGGCCGCGTAGAAGTCCTCGATGAGGGAGGGGTCCTCAATGAAGCACTAGGGGAACCAAGAGCCCTCCTCCAGTCCGTATCCCTCCCAATCCACCATGTACTAGAACCCCATTCCTCTGCAGCGGGAAGACAGCAACCGGCACACTATGTACACCAGCCCGCCGTTCACCATGCGTGGGGGGTTGTAAGGCCGGAGGAGCCAGCGGCGAAGGACGATTTGGGCGGAGTCTGCCGACGTGGAACGTAGGGTGCACCCTCATCAACCTGGGTAGTCAAAGTGATACGGCGACCGGGTTAAGGATTTTGGTGATCGGGAACGGACCAGCAAACCTGGGAGCAAGTTTGCGGGATTCCATCCGCAGCGGGAGATCCTTGGTGGAGAGCCACACTCGCTGCCCCACCCTGAGTTCTGGTCCAGCTCTCCTCTTGCGGTCCACTGCGGACTTGTAGATGTTGCCCATGCGCAGCAGCATCCTCCGGGCTGCCTCCCAGGTCCATTTGCAGTGCCGTACCACTGCCAGGGCCGACAACACCAAGGAGGGAAACAGAGAGGGAGGATAGCTGTGCAGAACCTGGAGTGGAGCCATACCTGTTGAGGGGGAGGGTAGGGAGTTGTGGGCGTACTCAACCCATTTGAGGTGCTGGCTCCACGTGCTCTGGTCCCTAGATGTTAAGCATCGAAGTCCGGTCTCTAATTCCTTATTTACCCTCCGTGTTTGCCCATTAGACTCCGGATGATGGCCCGAAGTTAGACTAGGCAAAGCACCGATGAAGGTGCAGAATTCCTTCCAGAAGCGGGCGCTGAATTGCAGACCTCTGTCCGAGACGATGTCCCGGGGGAAACCGTGGTAGCGGATGACGTCGTCCAACACCAGCTGGGCTGTCTGCTTGGCTGACAGGATCGGCGGAAGTGGCACGAAGTGAACCATCTTGGAGAATCGGTCCACCACAGACAGCACAACTGTGTTTCCCTGAGAGGACGGTAGGCCGGTGACAAAGTCCAATGCGATGTGTAACCACGGGCGGAAAGGGATGGACAGAGGCCGCAACTCACCCACCGGTCTTAAACGGGACGTCTTATTGGCCGCACACACCGGGCAGGCATTGACGAATTCCTTCACGTCTTTGCTGAGGTTGGGCCACCAGAATCTCTGTTTGACCACAGAACGAGTTTTTGCCATACCCATGTGGCAGACCGTCTTGTTCGAATGGGCCCAATTGACCACATCTCTCCGAAGTGATGGAACGACGAACAGGCGACCAGACGGACAATCTGCGGGCAGTGGCCTCCTTCACCCGCGACTCGACCGCCCAGGTGAAGCTGGACACAAAGCACGCCTCTGGCAGGATAGGAGCCACTACTGACTCTGTCCGCTCCCCCTCGTGGATCCGTGAGAGGGCGTCCGGCTTGCCATTCTTGGAGCCTGGGCGGAAGGACAGAGTCAAGTGGAAGCGGGTGAAGAACAGGGCCCACCTGGCCTGGCGGGCGTTCAGCCGCTTCGCGGTCTTCAGGTACTCTAAGTTCTTGTGGTCAGTGAAGACCACGAACGGAACTTGCGAGCCCTCTAGCCAGTGCCGCCACTCCTCCAACGCCGTCTTGACCGCCAGCAATTCTCGATCTCCTACGTCATAGTTCCTCTCTGCCAGGGTCAGCTTCCTAGACAGGAACACGCACGGGTGGATTCTTCCGTCTTTGGGACTCCTCTGCGACAAAATGGCTCCAATTCCCAAGTCCGACGCGTCCATCTCCACCACGAACTGGCGATCTGGATCTGGGATAATGAGGATGGGTGCAGTGGTGAAACTTGCCTTAAGTTTATTGAAGGCCTCCTGGCAGGTCCTGGACCATTCGAAAATGTTGTGCGGATAGGTGAGGGCGTGCAGAGGGGTGGCCACGGTGCTGAAGTTCCGAATGAACTTTCTGTAGAAATTTACGAAGCCAATGAACCTCTGCACATCCCTCCTGCTGGCGGGGGTGAGCCACCAAAGCACCGCGTTGATCTTCCCGGGATCCATCCGTATCACCCCTTCTGCCAGGATGAAGCCCAGAAAGGACACGGATGCTCTGTGGAACTCGCACTTCTCCCATTTCACGAACAGCTGGAGCTGCAAGAGACGCTGGAGCACCTCTCTAACCTGTCGGATATGGGAGGTCAGGTCTGTTGAAAAGATAAGAATGTTGTCAAGGTATACAAATACGTTTTTGTTTAGGAACTCCCGAAGCACAACATTAATAAAGTTTTGGAAGACGGCCGGGGCATTGGTCAGTCCGAAGGGCATCACCAGATACTCGTAATGCCCCATGGGAGTGTTGAAAGCTGTGATACGCGTTGCGCAAGTCCAGTTTGGTGAAGATCCGAGCTCCTTCGAGGAGTTCAAAAGCCGCAGCGATTAAGGGCAAGGGGCACCTGTTCTTGACCGTGATGTCATTCAACCCTCGGTAGTCGATGCAGGGTTGTAAAGTGGAATCCTTCTTCTTAATGAAAAAAAACCCTGCACCGGTTGGTGAGGACGACAGGCGAATGAGTCCATTTGCCAGAGACTCCTCAACGTAATCCCTCATTGCCTGGTGCTCCGGTCCTGTCAAAGAGAACAGTCTCCCTCTGGGAGGTGAGTTGCCTGGGAGGAGTTTGATAGCACAGTCATAAGGCCGATGCGGCGGCAGAGATTTTGCCTTGTACTCAAAAAAAACTTCCTTTAAATCATGATAGCAAGAGGGCACCGTGGCTAATTCGGAACCGGTACGCAGTTCAGCAACTTGAATCCCTCCATCCTCCTGAGCGGCGAAACACTGCTTGTGACAGTCCTCACCCCATGCCATTATCCGACCCGTGACCCAGTCAATGTGGGGGTTGTGTCTCTTGAGCCATGGGCTCCCCAGGATTATATCACTGCTGCTAGAGTTAAAAACATGGAAACTAATGCGCTCCGTGTGCGTGTCCGGAAAGTCCATATGTAAGGTTTGTATGTGGTGTGTAACCCGGCAGAGGAACTTGCCGTTGTGGCGTAAGCAATACGAAGACGCTGTGTGGGGAAGGTCACTGCACGCAACGCTTCAACCAGACGGGGATTTATTAGGTTAGCATCTGAACCGGAGTCAATGAACACGGTCACTCAACATGAATGAGAGTCCGTTCCCATGGTGAGGTGCAAAAGCGACCGCCCTGACTCAGCGACAGCGTACCGCACACTCACCAGCGGAGAGATCCTAAGGTTGGAGCGCTTCGGTCGAACCAGGCAGCGGGCGATTAAGTGTCCAAGACAACCACAATAGAAACAACGCCCTTTTTGTCAGTGGCGTATGCGCTCCTCCGCTGAGCTGCCGAGCCCCTCCACTTGCATGGGTTCCGACGTAGTAAGCAGCGTGGGCGGCCGGGAAACGACCGGACTGAGCCTCTCCGTCTCCTCCTCGGTCATGCCGTCCATCTGTCCCTGCACGGCCAAGCGCTGATCTACCTTGAGGGCCAGTGCGATGAGGGCGTCCAGCGAAGGCGGAAGATCCACGGCAATGAGGTGGCCATGGATCTGTGCGGAAAGTCCCAGGTAGAAGGCGTCATGGAGAGCCTCCTCGTTCCACCGGCTGCCGGCAGCCCGGATCCGGAATTCGATAGCATAGTCTGACATGCGGCGAAGGCCTTGGCGAATTGAATGCACATTGGCTGATATCTTGTATTTTTTGGCACACCGTCACACGATTGACCAAAATTGCCGATCGTGATCGACACATTGAGCACCCCTGCTGTAGACTATCACACAATACCTCACTTTTATCTGCTCCCTTTGCACAATTGTCATTGCACTGTTCTATAAAGGGAACTGCAAACGGGTACCGCCCCTCTTAACAAGCTTAACATACTGTTACATGTTCTAAATGAAAAAGACTCTACATCTTGCACATCTGTAACTTTTATAAGGAATAGTTCATATTAACAGATGGGAAGGATGTGCAGCAAGTAAAGGTGATTAATGATAGCGATGGAAATATGTTGACTGGTGCCAGTAGTGTGCGAAGTAAATGGAAAGAGTACTTTGAGAAGTTAATGAATGACTAAAGAAATGAATGAAGAAAATGGGAGAGAAGGTAGAGTACAAGAGGCAAGCGTGAATGACCAGGGAGTGGCAACGATTAGTAAAAAGGAAGTTAGAAAGGGACTGAACAAAATTAAAAATGGAAAGACAGATGGTCCTTTTGACATACCAGTCGAGGTATGGAAGCAATTTGGAGAGGAGGATGTGGAGTTTTTGACCAACTTATTCAATAAAATACTAGCCAAAGAGAAGATGCCTGAAGTTATGGGAAAGTGTGGTGGAGGCTAAATTCAGTACAGAAGTAAGTATCTGCGAGCAACAATATGGTTTCATGCCTAGAAAGAGTACCACAGATGGATTATTTCCCTTGAGGATGCTCATGGAAAAGTACAGAGAACGTCAGAAGGAGCTACATTGGGTCTTTGTAAACCTAGAGAAAGCCTATGATACAGTACCAAGAGAGGGACTGTGGTACTGCATGCACAAGTCTGGTGTGGCGGAGAAATATGTTAGAATAGTGCAGGACATGTATGAGGGCAGCAGAACAGCGGTGAGATGTGACGTAGATGTGTTAGAAGAATTTAAGGGGGAGGTGGGACTGCATCATGGATCCTCACTGAGCCCCTGCCTGTTTGCAGTAGTAATGGATAGGCTGACAGATGAGGTTAGACAGGAATCCCCTTGGACTATAATGTTCACAGATGATATTGAGATCTGCAGTGAGGGTAACAACAATCTTTTGTGCAGTTTTGATTGTTCATGCAGTTAGAGTTTGTCCTTTTTGTAGCAGCACAAAACCAGACTGTGATAGATGAACACAGGACTGTTTTGATGACTGCTATGGAGAACGGCCTCAACAGCTCTTGGACCTTTTTGAGGATGTTGAGCTCCTCCTGAAGTCCACAGTCATCTCTAGAGTCATTTGTGTTAAGCTCCAGGTCTGTGTCACCAGCACCCCGGCTCCAGGCACTACACTTCCTGTCGATACACAGACTCATCACCATCTATGATAAGGCTGATGACTGTGATGTCTTCTGCAAACTTCTGGAGTTTGACAGCTGGGTGCATTGAGGTCAGTCATTTGTGTCAAGAGAGAAGAGCAGCAGAGAGAGGAATCAATCTTTCTTGTGGTGCGTGTAGCAACTTTGGCTGTCCTTCTAATGAGCTCATTTCTAATCTTTTCCAACCTGCTCACTCCGAGCAAGAACCTCAACATCTTCATTTCTGCTACCTCCAGTTCTGGTTCCTGTTGTTTCTTCAGTGCCACCGTCTCTAATCCGTACATCATGGCCGGCCTCACCACTGTTTTGTAAACTTTGCCCTTCATCCGAGCAGAGACTCTTCTGTCACAAAACACATCAGACACCTTTCGCCATCTGTTCCAACCTGCTTGGAGCCGTTTCTTCACTTCCTTACCACACTCACCATTGCTCTGGATTGTTGACCCTAAATATTTGAAGTCGTCCACCCTCGCTATTTCTTCTCCCTGTAGCCTCACTCTTCCCCTTCCACTTTTCTCATTCACGCACATATATTCTGTTTTACTTTGGCTAATCTTCATTCCTCTCCTTTCCAGTGCATGTCTCCATCTTTCTAATTGTCCCTCTGCATGCTCCCTGCTTTCACTGCATATCACAATATCATCTGCGAATATCATGGTCCAAGGGATTCCAGTCTAACCTAATCTGTCAGCCTATCCATTACCACTGCAAACAGGAAGTGGCTCAGAGCTGATCCCTGATGCAGTCCCACCTCCACCTTAAATTCCTCTGTCACACCTAAGGCACACCTCACTATTGTTCTGCTGCCATCATACATGTCATGTACTATTTTAACATACTTCTCTGCCACACCTGACTTACGCATGCAGGATCACAGTTCCTCTCTTGGTACTCTGTCATAGGCTTTCTCTAGATCCACAAAGACACAATGTAGCTCCTTCTGACCTTCTATGTACTTTTCCACTGGCATCCTCAAGGCAACTAATGCATCTGTGGTACTCTTTCTTGGCATGAAACCATACTGTTGCTCGCAGATACTTACTTCTTTCCTGAGTCTAGCCTCCACTACTCTTTCCCATAACTTCATTGTGTGGCTCATCAACTTTATTCCTTTATAGTTCCCACAGGTCTGAACATCCCCTTTGTAAAAATGGGAACTAGAACACTTTTCCTCCATTCTTCAGGCATCTTTTCGCCCGCTAGTATTTTGTTGAATAAGTTGGTCAAAAACTCCACAGCCATCTCTCCAAATCGCTTCCATACCTCTACCGGTATGTCATCAGGACCAAGTGCCTTTCCATTTTTCATCCTTTGGAGTACCTTTCTGACTTCCCACTCAGTAATCATTGTCACTTCCTCTGGTCCTTCACACTTGCCTCTTCAACTCTTCCTTCTCTCTCATTTTCTTCATTCATCAACTTCTCAAAGTATTCTTTCCATCTATTTACCACACTACTGGCACCAATCAATACATTTCCATCTGTATCCTTAATCACCCTTACCTGCTGCACATCCTTCCCATCTCTATCCCTCTGTCTGGCCAACCTGTAGAGATCCTTTTCTCCTTCTTTCGTGTCCAACTGGGTGTACATGTCTTCATATGCCTCTTGTTTAGCCTTTGCCACCTCTACCTTTGCCCTACGTCACATCTCGATGTACTCCTTTCGCCTCTCCTCAGTCCTCTCAGTATCCCATTTCTTCTTCGCTAATCTCTTTCCTTGTATGACTCCCTGTATTTTGGGGTTCCACCACCAAGTCTCCTTCTCCCCTTTCCAACCAAAAAACACACCAAGTACTCTCCTGCCTGTCTCTCTGATTACCTGGCTGTCGTAGTCCAGTCTTCCGGGAGCTTCTGCTGTCCATCGAGAGCCTGTCTCACCTATTTCCGAAAGGCCGCGCAACATTCTTCCTTTCTCAGCTTCCGCCACCTGGTTCTCTGCTCTACCTTTGTCTTCTTAATCTTCCTACCCACCACCAGAGTCATCCTACACACTACCATCCTATGATGTCGAGCTACACTCTCCCCTACCACTACTTTACAGTCAGTAACCTCCTTCAGATTACATCGTCTGCACAAAATATAATCCACCTGCGTGTTTCTACCTCCGCTCTTGTAGGTCACTATATGTTCCTCCCTCTTCTGGAAATAAGTGTTCACTACAGACACCTCCATCCTTTTTGCAAAGTCCACCACCATCTGTCCCTCAAAGTTCCTTTCCTGGATGCCGTGCTTACCCATCACTTCTTCATCGCCCCTGTTTCCTTTACCAATATGTCCATTACAATCTGCACCAATCAAAACTCTCTCACTGTCTGGGATGCTCAGAACTACTTCATCTAGTTTCTTCCAGAATTTCTCTTTCAACTCTAGGTCACATCCTCCCTGTGGGGCATAGCCGCTAACCACATTATACATAACACCCTCAATTTCAAATTTTAGTCTCATCACTCGATCTGATACTCTTTTCACCTCCAAGACATTCTTAGCCAACTCTTCCTTTAAAATAACCCCTACTCCATTTCTCTTCCCATCTACTCCGTGGTAGAATAATTTAAACCCTGCTCCTAAACTTCTAGCCCTACTACCTTTCCACATGCTCTCTTGGATGCACAGAATATCAACCTTTCTCCTAATCATCATGTCAACCAACTCCTGAGCTTTTCCTGTCATAGTCCCAACATTCGAAGTCCCTACACTCAGTTGTAGGCTCTGTGCATTCCTCTTTTTCTTCTGACAATGGATCAGGTTTCCTCCTCTTCTTTGTCTTCGACCCACAGTAGCTGAATTTCCACAGACGCCCTGCAGGTTAGCAGTGCCGGGGGCGAGCGTTGTTAACCCGGGCCACGACCGATCCAGTATGGGAAAATCTTTAGATGAACTCTCATATTTGTTTGGCACAGTTTTTACGCCGGATGCCCTTCCTGACGCAACCTTCTGCATTTATCCGGGCTTGGGACCGGCCTACAGATTGCACTGGTTTGTGCCCCCATAGGGCTGCATTTCCTAGAGGGACGCTCAACATCTTCATTTCTGCCACCCCCAGCTCTGCTTCCTGTTATCTCGTCAGTGCCACTGTCGCTAATCTGTACATCATGGCTGGAGTCTCCACTGGTTGAGAAACTTTGCCCTTCATCCTAGCAGAGACACTTCTGTCAACGTGACACACCAGATACCTTCCACCAGCTGTTCCAACCTGCTTGAATCTGTTTCTTCATTTTCTTACCACACTCACAATCGCTATCTCTTCTACCTGGAGACTCACTCTACCCCTTTCACTCCTCTCATTCACACACATATTCTGTTTTACTTCACCACATCTTCATTCCTCTCCTTTCCAGTGCATGCCTCCATCTTTCCAATTATTCATCAATCTGCTCCCTGGTTTCACTGCAGTTAAGAATGTCCTCTGCGAACATCATGACCTAATTTCAGTCTAACCTCATCTGTCAGCCTATCCATTATCACAGTAGATGGAAAGGAGCTCAGAGCTGATCCCTGATAGTTGTTTACCAGGTCTGTACACACTCCAGGACGGATTTTGACCCACTCCTACACACAGAACTTCTCTAGATCAGACAGCTTTCTGAACTGTCACTGAGAAACACGGAGTTTCAGCTCCCTCCAAATATTTTCTATTAGGTTTAGGTCTGGAGACTGGCTATGACAGGCCAGAACCTTGATATGCTTCTTACGGAGCCACTCCTTGGTTTTCCTGGCTGTGTGCTTCGGGGCATTGTCAGGTTGAAAGACCCAGGCACAACCCATCTTCAATGCTCTGACTGGAGGAAAGAGGTTGTTTCCCAAAATCTAACAATACATGGCTGTGGTCATCCTCTCCTTAACACAGTGCAGTCGTCCGGTCCCATGTGCAGAAAAACACCCCCAAAGCATGATGCTACCACCCCCATGCTTCACAGTACGGATGGTATTCTTGGGATGGAACTTATCATTTGTCTTCCTCCAAACACGTTTAGTGGAAATATGACATTTTTTCCATGTTCCATTTTGGTCTCATCTGACCGCAAAACTTTCTCCAATGACTCCTCTGTATCATCTAAATGGTCATTGGCAAACTTAAGACAGGTCTTGACATGTGCTGGTTTAAGCAGGGGAAACTTCCGTGCCATGCATGATTTCAAACCATGATGTCTTAGTGTATTACCAAGAATCACCTTGGAAATTGTGGTCCCAGTTCTTTTCAAGTCATTGACCAAGTCCTGTTGTGTAGTCCTGGGGCTGATTCCTCACCTTTCTAAGGATCATTGAGACCCCACGAAGTGATATCTTGCATGGGGCTCCACTCCGATTGAGATTGACCGTCAGGTTTAGCTTCTTCCATTTTGTAATGATTGCTCCAACAGTGGATCTTTTTTCACCACACTGCTTGGCAATTTCTCCATAGCCCTTTCCAGTTGTACAATTTTGTCTCTGGTATCTTTGGACAGCTCTTTGGTCTTGGCCATGTTAAAGTTTGAGTCTTACTGAATGTATGGGGTGCTCAGGTGTCTTTATGCAGCTAACGACCTCACACAAGTGCATCTGATTCAGGATAATACATGAAGTGGAGGTCGACTTTTAAAGGCGGACTAATAGGTCTTTTCGGGCTCAGAATTCTAGCTGATAGAAAGGTGTTCAACACTTATTGTCAGGACCCATCGGAACGGAGGTAGGATGCAAGGTAGTTCGGGGAGAAACATTTATTATTCCGTGGTCGGGGATCAGGCAGGCAGTCAGGTGCAGCAGTGGTAGTTGGGACGTCGGGCGAAGAGAGCAGGTGAGCGGGCAGGCAGGAGTCGGTACACAGGAGAAAGATCAAAGCAGGCAGATGTGTCAAAGGAGTCAGGCTTACGGGGTTGGTCGGAGAACAGGCGAAGGTCGATACACACGGGTTGTCGATCAGGGATACGGGAGTACTCGAACGGGACATGAAGCTCAACGATCTGACGCGGACTAGCATGAGCCCGCATGAGGCGCAGGTGTGCGCCTCCCAATCAGTGCAACCGCGCGGGCACCCGCACAGCCCAAGCTGGACCGGCAGGATCATGACACTTATTTTCAGCTGTATCACACAAATAAATCATTAAAAAAATCATACATTGTGATTTCTGGATTTTCTCTCACAGTGGACATCCACCTATGATGAACATTTCAGACCCCTCCATGATTTCTAAGTGGGAGAACTCGCAATATAACAGGGTATTCAAGTACTTATTTTCTTCACTATATATATATATATATATATATATATATATATATATATATATATATATATATTTACACAAGTAAAATACTGTGTTGGTTATGAAATCCATGCAGTCATCTATGTTTCAGAAAAGAACATTTTATTCATTAAACACAAACATATTTTTAAGTCTGAAAAAAAAAATCACTGAGTTGATGGTCTCTTTCAGATTAATTAAAAAGATGAACTTAAATTTTAGATCGAGCATTAAGCCTTGATCCATTGGGCTTTTGTCGTGTGACATGAATTTCAAAATACTGCAAGATCTGGAATTATAAATGTACCTCTTTAAGAGGGCAGGGGGGCGGATTAAGGTAGAGAAGGGGAGAGTGAGTCTAGAGCTCGTGCACCTACATCACCGAAAACACATGACTGGCCATATTGCCGGTCAAGCAAAGCATTGTCCAACGCTAAGTCGGTTGGAGATGACAGAAAAATACGTCTCCAAGAGTTTTGTCCAATACTGTTAAACAGTTAGAAGGTGATAATAAACAAAGGTACATGGAAAAATGAGAGACACTTGGCATCGAGGACCCATATTTAATGCCGAAGTCGATCTTTTCCCGCTTCCACTTGTCTTGGACAACTGGATCTACACATGTATCTGGTGAGTAATTCATCGAGATTTACTGTACACGGAAGAGTTGGAAAGCGTAGAAAAGTCTGGACATATACAAATATGTCATTGTTGGATCTGTTCCCAATCAAGAATAAATCCCACATAGTGATGGAGCCACTCAGATTTTTTCAATACAAATACCAATATTTAAATAAACTATCCCTGGTTTTAGACAAACTCCGATTCGTTGACTATGATTGGGGAAAAAAAAAGACAGCGAGTCGGCTCCTCCATACACAGATGCATGTTGTGGCCACATGTTAAACTTCGGTAAACCTCTCCCTGACAGAATTTTTTTCTTTTTAGAATATCCATTGTTCTCATATGAGTCCAATGTGTATTTAAAAAAGAAAATATACCACTGGGATAGGCTTCAATCCCCATACACGGAAGTGTGTTACAGCCACATGTTAACCAACGTAAACCTCTGTGTGACCAACGGTTTATTTTCTTTTTTTAAATATGCATTGGACTCATTTGAGAACAATGCATAATAATAATAAGAAAAAAAACTGTCGGGCAGAGGTTCACTGAAGTTTAATGTGTGGCTGCAACACACTTCCGTGTATGTTGGAGACGACTCCCTGTTGTTGTTGTTTTTTTTTTTTTTAAACGCATTGGTCTCAAATGAGCCAACTTGGCTTAATAAATCCTTCTTGGGAATTTGAGATTGAGAAGAGTAATTCCTACCTGTGTATTTGGTTGGGGACCATCCATCACGTTTAATTGTCAAAATCCATCAATCTTTTGTGGTCTTTTCAGCTGGTATTCTAAAGAATGACCTTTTTGAATATCTGTCTTGTCTGTTGTAACAACCAACAGCATAAAATGTCGCTGGCATTGTGAATATTTTGCTCTGGTTTAATGTCCCCCAAACTGTCGAGCAGCTGTTTTTGACCGTCAATATGGCGCTGTGAAAATGGTGACGTCACGTGCATGATCTCTATAACCGACCAGCGAACCAAGCGGTGATTCCTGTTCCTCATTGTCCATTGCCGAGGGTATTACAATACAATGGAAAAAATAGCACTATTTCGCTGAACAATGAAAATAAATATTTGTAAAATAACTGCCTTAACATTTATTTTACCTGCTCCTGAACCTCCGAATCTTATAATTTAAATGTATATAATTTATTCAATTAAATAAATAATAATAATAAATACTTTTATTCAGAGATTGTGCAGTTTTGGTGTTGCTGGGCTTTCCGGGCATAATATTTTTTTGTGTTGACGATGTAATCTAAAGGAGGTGACTGACTGTAAGGTAGTGGTAGGGGAGAGTGTAGCTCAACAGCATAGGATGGTGGTGTGTAGGATGACTCTGGTGATAGGGAAGAATTTTAAGAAGACAAAGGTAGAGCAGAGAACTTTGTGGTGGAAGCTGAGAGAGGAAAACTGTTGTGCGCCCTGTTGGAAAGAGCTGAAACAGGTTCTCGATGGACAGGACGACGTCCCGGAAGGCTGGACTACTACACCCAAGGTGATGAGAGACACAAGCAGGAGAGTACTTCGGATATCTTCTGGTAGTAAGCGGGGAAGAACCCCAGAATACAGGGAGTCATACGAGGTAAAACGTTAACAAAGAAGAAGTGAAACACTGAGAGGACTGAGTAGCGGTGAAAGGAAAATATGGAGATGCAACGTACGGCAAAGGGGGCAAAGAGGCATTTGACGAAATGGTTGGACATGAAAGAAGGAGAAAAGGATCTCCACTGGTTGGCCAGAGACCGTGATAGAGATGGGAAGGATGTCCAGCAGGTAAGGTTGATTAAGGATAGAGAAGTGTGTTGAGTGATGCCAGTAGAGATGGAGGGAATACTTTGAGAAGTTGATGAATGAAGAAAATGAGAGAGAAGAAAGAGTAGAAGAGGCAAGCGTGAATAACCAGGAAGTGGCAATGATTTGTGAGGATGAAAAATGGAAAAGCAGTTGGTCCTGACGACATACCTGTGGCGATATAGAAGCAATTTGGAGAGGTGACTGTGGAGTTTTTGACGAATTTATTCAACAGAATACTAGCGGGCAAGAAGATGCCTGAAGCATGGAGGAAAAGTGTGCTAGTTCCCATTTTTAAGAACAAAGGCGATTTGCAGAGCTCTGCAAACTATTGCGGAATAAAGTTGATAAGCCACACAATTAAGTTATGGGAAAGAGTAGTGGAGAGGAGACTCAGGCCCAAAGTAAGTATCTGGAAGCTACAGTAAGGTTTTATGCCAAGAAAGTGTACCAATATTTGCCTTGAGGATACTAGTGCAAAAGTACAGAGAAGGTCAAAAGGAGCTATATTGTGTGTTTGTGGATCTAGAGAAAGCATATGACAGAGTACCAAGAGAGGAACAGTGGTACTGCATGTTTAAGTCTGGTGTAGCAGAAAAGTACGTCAGAATAGTACAGGATATGCATGAGGGCAGCAGAATCGTGATGAGGTGTGTCATAGGTGGAACAGAAGAATTTAAGGTGGAGGAACTGCATCAGTGATCAACTCAGAGCCCCTTCCTGTTTTCTGTGGTAATGGATGGCCTGGAATCCCCTTTGACCATGATTTTCACAGGTGACATTGTCACTGTCGTGAAACCAGGGAGAAGGTGGACGAACAATTCGGAAGATGGAGGCATGCACTGGAAAGGAGAGAAATGAAGATTAGCGAAGTAAAACAGAATGTGTGAGAATGAGAGTGGTGGAGGAGGAAGTGTGTGGGTCCAGAGAGCTCTCCTCCCCAGTCAATGTGGGGTTTACTCAACATAAGCCATGGGTTCCCCAACATGAGGTCATGGTTCATGGCATCAAAAATATTAACACTAATTCACTCAGTGTGAGAGCCTGGGAATCACATGGTGAGCGTTTGGGTGTAGTGGATGATTTTTTTTGCCAAAAATAACTGACGTCGGCGACGAAGGCACTGCAGGGCCATCCGACTTCAAATATTCCCAAATGCATGCGCTTGAAAAGGAGGGAGTTTAATACATTAGCATCAGACCCAGAATCAAGGAAAGCAGTAATGTGGAGATACTGTATGTAACTGTTCTGGCAGAATAGGGATATAGATCCTCAACTCTGTTTGACCTGACAACTAAACAGGACAACAACATAAAAAATGTAGCGCCTACCCGAGGGAAGGAGCTGGCAGACCTGGTAACCAGGATGTGGAGTCTCCAAGAGGATTTTGCTTGCTCTGGTCTTAGTTCTGGTAGTGGGCAAGTCCTTGATAGTGGCTAAGGGGGTACCAACAAGCCCCAGTAAGTATACCCTCTACTGGTCTTTTTTGAGGAATGAGTTTATGTCAGTCTCCCAATTCAGATTATATAGATTGTAATTCCCAGGAACTTGAAGGCTGACATAAGGCAGTTAGATGGTGTGATATATATGTATACATATAAAGACATAGACAGCACAGTGGCGCAGCTGTAAAGTCTTGGCCTCACAGTTCTGAGATCCAGGGTTCGATACTGGCCCCGTCTGTGTGGAGTTTGAATGTTCTCCCCGTGCCTGTGTGGGTTTTCTCTGGGCACTTCGGTTTCTTTCCACATCCCAAAAACATGCAGCATTAATTGAACACTCTAAATTTGCCCTGGGTGTGATTGCGAGTGTGGCTGTTTGTCTCTGTGTGGCCAGCGATTGGCTGGCAACCAGTTCAAGGTGTCCCCTGCCTCCTGCCCGTTAAGAGCTGGGATAGGCTTCAGCACTCCCGTGACCCTTGTGAAGATAAGCGGCTAGGGAAAATTGATGGATATATAAAGCAAGAAAGAGAATATATATATATATATATATTATGTATTTACCATTTTTAGGCCATCTTTGGAGTTCAAGAGGTACAGATTGTTTACATTGTTTTTTTTTCAGATTGTTTAAGCAGTCTAATCCCAGCTATCTTCGGGTAGGAAGTGGGGTACACCCTGAATTGGTTGCCAGCCAATTGCTGGGCAAATAGAGACAAACAGCCACACTCACAATCACACCCAGGGGAAATTTAGACTGTTCAATTCATGCTGCGTGTTTTTGGGATGTGGGAAGAAACCGAAGTGCCCAGAGAAAACCCACACAGGCATGGTGAGAATATGCAAACTCCACACAGGGGTTGGATCGAGCCCGGGTCCTCTGAACTGTGAGCTGCGCCACCGTGCTGATATGGGTGGCTGTCTTTGCCTCGGAAATCGACTGGTAGAATGAAATCGACACGTTGGGTACCCCTGTTCCACATTATCTGAATCTTTTAATGATGACATGGACCGTAGATGATGAAATTCTAAATTATCTGCTATATTACAGTATGTTGAGGAACATTGTCCTTAAAGTGCCACTGACATAAAAAAAATGAAAATTACCAAAAACAATCTGCCGGAATGGAATCAGCCGTTTGTTCACAAATCTGAGCGAGCTCCGGCTGTCATGATCCTGCCGCTTCAGCACGAGCTGTGCGGGTGCCTGTGCGGCTGCGCTAATTGGGAGGCACACACCTGCGCCTCATGCGGGCTGATCATCCCACGTATATATAGGACCCGGTGACGACTGGTCCTCCGGCAGTTCGTTGAGCTTCATGTCCCGTTCCAGCACTCTCGTATCCCCGATTGAACCTGTGTGTACTCCTTTGAGACTTCTGCCTGCGTTGATTGTTTCCCCGTGTACCGACTCCTGCCTGTCCGCTCATCTGTTCTCGTCGCTCGACGTCCCAACTAGCGCTGCTGCACCGGACTGCCTGCTCGATCCCCGACCTCTGTATACAATAAATGTGTCTCTTCTTGAACTACCTTGCGTCTTCCGAGTTCCTGCATTTGGGTCCTACTCTCGTTCCCGATGGGACGTGACAGAACGGACTGGCCAATACAGGACCCAGCAGGAAAGACCCGGCGTCGCCGGGACTGACGCAAGGTAGACCGTCTGCCGGAGGACCAAGCCTGTCCAATCCGGGTAGGCTCCCTGACGTCCTCCACTTCCGTGTCTTACGCTCCGCCAGCAAGGTATGAATACGTCCTGAACACGACCCGTCCGGCTCCTCATATTCTTCTGGACTCTGACTTTTCGGAATATGAGGAGGCCCGTGATTTGTATGACCGGCTGGCGGAGTACGACTCCGATTATTCTGACTATGAATCTGCTCGTCCGATCTTTCATCCCAGTAGGTTTTTTTCACCTCCCCGCGTTTCCAGCACCCGAACGTCTTCACCCGGTAGTTTTAAGTACACCAATCCGTATGAGGGAACCCGCTTGGCCATCTACCCGGGACCTCCGCGTCGCGGCCAGAGGAGACGCCCCGGCCGGGCGCTCCCCGGTGCCTCCCGCTGCGCGGCAACTAAGACATCGTCCTCCCACTCCTCGTCGGCAACGGCGAAACGGGCAGACCCGCAGCTGGTGGCGAAGCTTCCAGCCAAGAGGGAGGAGAAGCCGCCAAATCACGAGACGTTCTGTCGCGAAATGCGGGCGCAGATAGAGCGGCAGAGCACCGAATTGGCGGCTCTCACGGCCCAGGTCCGGCAAGGATTAGCGAACCAGCCAAGCTACGCTGACGTCGCAACGGCGACGGACTCGCTGCTGAGGCAGGCTCACGTGGCAGTTGGAACTCACCCGCTTCCGAGACACGCCCACGTGTCAGTTTCGACTGACTCTCCGCCTGCTCAGGTTCATGTTGCCGTGGAGACCGACCCGCCCCCTTGCCAAGTGCACGCCGCAGTGGGAACGGACTCGCCATCTCAAGTGAACGCTGCAGTGGGAATGGACTCGCCACCTCTAGTGCACGTCGCAGTTTTGGCTGTTCCGAGCAGAGTTCAAGCGGCAGTCGGAACTGACCCGCTCCCGAGACACGCCCACATGTCAGTTTCGACTGACTCTCCGCCTACTCAGGTTGACGTTGCCCTGGAAACGGATTCGCCACCGCGCCACGCCCACGTTGCTGTTTCAACGGATGCACTGCAAGCTCACGTGGCAGTGGGGACCGACCCGATGCCACCTCACGTTGCAGTCCAGGAGGTGGCAGTACTGGCGCCGCCTTCTCACCTTGCTGTCCAGGAGGGGGCGGTACTGGCGCCGCCTTCTCACGTTGCTGACCAGGAGGGGGCGGTACTGGCGCCGCCTTCTCACATTGCTGACCAGGAGGGGGCGGTACTGGCGCCGCCTTCTCACGTTGCTGACCAGGAGGGGGCGGTACTGGCGCCGCCTTCTCACGTTGCTGACCAGGAGGGGGCGGTACTGGCGCCGCCTTCTCACGTTGCTGACCAGGAGGGGGCGGTACTGGCGCCGCCTTCTCATGTTGTTGTCCAGGAGGGGGCGGTACTGGCGCCGCCTTCTCACGTTCCTGTCCAGGAGGAGCTGGGGAGTTCTGTGGAGCCACCCTGGAGCTGGAGAGACTACGGGAGGGTGGTGGTCATTGCTCTGGTCCTTCTCTCCATCATCCAGATGGCTCCCAGCCGCTTCATGACCTGGCCTCGTTGGCGACCAATCCCTGGTCGTCTTGCAACGACGGCGTGGGAGGTTCTCATCCAGAGCAGTTGCCTGCCTCGTTCTGGTTCCTGCCTCGCCGTTTGGTTCCTCACAGAGGTCGTCCGCCCGAATCGCCCCGTGGGGACCCTGGTGCTTGGCGTCCGGGTCGTCCTCCTGACCTGTCCACCCGGACGCCTCGTGTTTGGTGGCCTGGATGGCCACCAGTCTGGGGTTCGGGGGGGGCGTGCCCTCCTCCGGAACCCTTTCCGCCCACCCCTGCCTGTGTTAATTAGTGTCTGTTTTTTCGTTTAGGCACGTCTGGGAGCCGTGCCTTTGAGGGGGGGGGTACTGTCATGATCCTGCCGCTTCAGCACGAGCTGTGCGGGTGCCCGTGCGGCTGCGCTAATTGGGAGGCACACACCTGCGCCTCATGCGGGCTGATCATCCCCTGTATATATAGGACCCGGTGACGACTGGTCCTCCGGCAGTTCGTTGAGCTTCATGTCCCGTTCCAGCACTCTTGTATCCCTGATTGAACCTGTGTGTACCGACCTTCGTCCGTTCTCCGACCAACCTTGTAAGCCTGACTCCTTTGAGACTTCTGCCTGCGTTGATTGTTTCCCCGTGTACCGACTCCTGCCTGTCCGCTCATCTGTTCTCGTCACTCGACGTCCCAACTAGCGCTGCTGCACCGGACTGCCTGCTCGATCCCCGACCCCTGCATACAATAAACGTGTCTCTTCTTGACCTTGCGTCTTCCGAGTTCCTGCATTTGGGTCCTACTCTCGTTCCCGATGGGACGTGACACCGGCAGCCACCCGTGAGTGACCTCCGGGGATCGCTCCATCTTCCTGATCAACCGATACTTCTATTTCTTCATCAGATGAGGATAAATCCGAGAAATCAGCACTGGCCATTACTGTGTTGTAACCGAGCCTCAGGTTGAGCATGAGAGGTCACATCTACGCACGTAGGTCATGTGAGTTGCCAAAATGTCAGCAACCAGATATAAATATCCTCAACACAACCTTAAATGATATCTGATTAAAATCTTTATTTTAAAGTTACAGTACCAATGACAATGACTTAACTGATACATTGTTATGTTCAATGAGTGGACTCCCCCTTTAAATTTGGCTACAAGTTCAGCAACGTGATAGTTTGCCTTAAGGCCTTTATCGTTCACCTTTGTGGTTTTTCTCATCAACGTTGCCTGTTCCTCCATGTGTGCACGAAGGTGAACAAAATACTTTGCATTATTGTTCTGAAGTCAAGGGAGTTTTGTTTGGAGATGCCATTGAAGCTTATTTGGAATCATTAGACTGTTATCTAACTTTTCAGCACACACCAAGCACAATGGAGTCATAATCGTTGGATCTCTGGTGAGAGTAAATCCAAATGAAAGAAAGCTTTCACTATGCTTTATAGACTTTCCATGAGCAAACCATCTTTGAATTCTTTTGACCTTCACTCTTACTTGAATGTTCAGCAGAGTCAGAATTTTGTTTAGAATCCAATTCTGAGTTAGCATCTTTTCTTTTCAAAAACCTCTTCATCACTGTCATCGTATAGCTTCGCGAGCAACAACACCACTTTCACCACTACCTGACGCATCACTAATCAAAGTTATTAGCTTCCTGTTGTCATTTACTGATATCGATACATGATTACTCTGCCCATCATTTGGACAGCATGGACAGCCAGCGACTGTACATTATCTGTGGATACATTTTCGGCAATTATTTGTGAAATTGGATCATTTCCCACTACACACCAGACACTAAGCCACGGCACAGTAATGTGCTACAACATAGTGGTTGAAAAAACACTGCAATATATTATCGTTATATAAAAAAATTGATTGAAATGTTGTCCATATTGCACAATACTAAGTTTGATTTTCAAGCCATTTGCCAAGTCCCTCTTCTGAAGATTAACAGACAGGTACATGAGGAATAGAAAGAGCTCATTGAGGATTGCCATTAATTAAGTTTGTATAAATAAATATAAATTTCAGGAAAATTCTATAATAGGTTATATTTTAACAGAAAATAAAATAACCTATGTTGGGATAAAAAAAAAAATTGTCCTGATTGCACAGCATTAGCAGACAACTAGTATTTTTTTTTTTTTGGGACATGTTTACAGTAGACAACATCATTCGTTTTCTCAATTAAAGAGACAAATAAAAACATTATTTTTCAGATTGCTTTTCACATCTCAATCCTGAAATATATATTTCCAATTTCAATGAAATGAACTTGTATTTTCATTGTGCAGCTTACCTACTTTTACTGCATTGAGACTAAATGGATTTTGGAGTCCTGTGCATATTTGTATATACTTTTGTTTAAAACATATACCTAAGTTTATTCACTGTAGAACAATTCTGAAGCGTAGTAATTATATGGCCTAAAAACCCTGTAGTTTAGGTGGCAGTTCTTGAATGACAAGTCATTATTTCGTTATTAATGAATATGTTCGTAACTCATTGATTTAGTGAGGTTTTTTTTTTTTTTTTCAGAGGGATGTGTGGCATGTACTAAGCCACTTGGTTTTAATGTTTATGAGAAAATGAAGGGTCACTACTCCACACAGACTCCAACTCTGCCTAATCAAAGATTCCCCATTGGCTAAAACTCTGGCAATGAGAAAGCTCTCAACCACTAAGACGCCCTGCGGAGAAAGTACTAGTCCAATAAAGTGGTCCCCTGGGGTAAAATTGAAGGATTACCAGACAGATCCTCTGGATTGAGCGCCAGGGCAAGGAGGGGAGGTATGTTGCTTGGTCACCAAGACTAGCAGATTCCTTTAATTGGTTGCTATGGGGCAGGTATCAAATGTGTGAAAGTCACACACAGTCACGGTCACGAAGAATATTAAATGGCAACAAAGGGTTAGTTATAGTGGAATAATACGCACTGCTGAGTGCAGGTTATTCTCCAATAATCAAGAGACCTGAACCAAGATGTACAGGGGCTGTGATCACAAGAGCGTGGTTCTCCACTAGGTTGGACTCACACACACACACCCACACACACACGCACATACACACACACCTACACACAGACACACACACACACACACACGCACACACACACACACACACTTGCCTATGTGTACTTTAAGGAGATTCAGCTCAAAACCTGCATTATTGTGTATTTAAGGGACACCCCTTTCCACTAGCCCTACAAATATGTGGTGTCGATCAAAATATTTGTTTTGAACATTATTCTACAAATCTCGCTTCAGAAGTTCAATACACGCAATGCAAACAAATCTATAAACCCCTGATGAAATGCTTTTAGTTCTGAGGACATAGATCATGAGCTGCATAAGGCACACCTATGATAAAAATAGTAATTGGAAGGCCCGACAGGATTATAGGGACAGTGGTTTTCCTACACAGTAACATATCACTCAACTGACAAGAGTCTTAACACAACTTCATGTGACTTAGCTTTTCACCTTCGATAACAATAAAAATGAAAAGACTTACCTGATATGGGGACAAATTGTTTTAGAAAAGAATACTGTGGAATGAAAGCAGCACCTGATTGCTTGATACTGGCATGTTACTAAAACAATGCTATTACAGTATTTGCAAAGGATACTTACATTAAGTAACAGTTCTGACACGGATAATGGAAAAAAAGATGTAGAACTGTCATGGAACAGAGACAATTTTTATTTTCATGCTTTGAACAATACAACTATAACCTGTAAAACTTGAAATGCTCAGGAACTCTTGAGCCGCCTTAAAAAAATAAAAGTGACTTCTCAGTTGGTGCATTTCTTTTTTTACAGAAATGCTACAATTCCTAAGTCTCTGATGTTGTTTCGTGCTCAGCAGCATTGCACTGATTACACTGTAATTTTGCTGCCAGGTTACCCTCCTTTATCATCCCTTTAAAGTGTCTCATGACTTCAGCAGGAGACCAAGGTTTTTTTGTTTTCTCAGAAGATCTGCGGACACTGTACATTGCAACCATCAGATCGCTCACAGAATATATAGCTCCTGCCTGGGCACCCTGGACTTCGTCCTCCAACTTCCAGTTACCGGAGAGGGCGCAGTCAGACGCAGCTCGTGCCATAACAGGCCAACTTAAAATAACTGCTATCGATGCTATCCTGCATGAAGCCCAATTACCACCAATATCCTCCCGGTTAAATTTTGCCTGTCTTAAAAAAGCCGATAATTGGTCCCACCTTCCCACAATGATGAAAAAACGGTGGAATAATAGACGCACCTGCCAAAACAACCAAAACGTGGCAACTGGAGAAGTTTCACCACTCATATCCTATCCAACCTCAACCTCACCCCGGCGGACATGGAATCACGGGGCACATGGAGACAGACAACAGTTGCACTCACAATCACACCTAGGGCCAATTTAGAGTCTCCAATTAATGCTTGTTTTTGGGACGTGGCAGAAAACCGGAGTGCCAGGAGAAAACCCATGCAGGAACGGTAATAACAAGCAAACTCCTCACAGTCAGGGCCAGGATTTGAACCCTGGCTCTCAGAACTGTGAGGCCAACGCGCTGCAGTTGTTCCATCGTGTCATCCTGAATAAACCAATTGTATTCCAACTCGTGTTACTGTAATTTTATTTGTATAGTACACTCTCAATTCCTGGGGAGGATGCCAGGGGCATGAAATGGACTGAAAACAGGGAAGGAAACAGTGAAACCAAAATCAATATCGGAGTCCGAATCGGGAAAATGGTCATACAAGTAAGGGTCCTCCTCAAAACCGGAAAAATCAGTGTCTAATCACACATGTGGTGGTGAACGGGTCAGGAATGATGGATAATCATGATATGTGGTCGGCACAGGTGAAAAGGAAGGAGAGGGCAAAAACACAGAGCCCACTCCGAGAGGAGACACTTGGTCAGCAGGATGAGTGCACTGAGTGCGCTGGGAGTCAGACCAGCAGCGGGCTGTGTTTTTCCCACTGGGTTCTGTTCAGTCACAAGCATAGGACATGGGGTAGGACCCAAATGCTGGACTCTGAGGCAGTGACATGACTTTCTTGGGTGGAGAAATTTCAATAAGAGGTCAAATACAGGGAAGCAGATGTGGCCAGCCAATTAGTCGGCACACACCTGCACTCTGTTTCGGCTGATTACACCCAGTACTTATAGGACACGGAGGACAATTAGTCCTCCGCCAGATCGTTGATTCCCGTGCCTCGTTCCCGCACTCCCGTATACCTGATCTACCGTGTACCAACCCTCGCCTGTTCCCTGACCATACTTGTAAGCCTGCCTCTTCTGATACTGCTGCTTTTCCTTACTGACTCACTGATCATTGACCATGGACCGAATAAAGGCTTTCTATACACTACCTGCTTGCCTCTGGGGTCGTGCATTTGGGTCCGGCCTCGAGCCTTGTTCGTGACAGTCCAAGCCAATTTGTGTCCTCTCCAAATATCTATCTCCCGCATGTGTAGGCTTATGTGCTCTTCTTCCGACCTTTTCTTGAGCACCTGTTTGGTCATTTATCCGGGACCACCGCGTGGTGCCCACCGAAGGCGTTCAGGTAGATCTCGGCTTTTTGCCTTCAATTTCACTCTAACTAACAGCAAGAAAATCAGCCACTGAGACAACTCGTTCCATACCATTGTGTTTCCCAGTTCACCTTCCCAAGTCCCTGTGCACTCTGCCCCTCCAACCAAGCCTCAATGACAGCAGGCTCAGGAGGCAACTGCAGATCCCGTGCCTGCTCTGCTGCAGCTGTGCCAGGCCCCAGTGTCTACACCTGTCTTGGCAGCGACTTATCCACAGCAGCCTCTCGCTCGACCAGCAGCAGCGGCTGCCGCCGTTAGAGCAGCAGCAGCAGCAGCAGCAGCAGCCACCGCCGATTCAGTGACATCGTTGCCAACCCCCACACGGAGGTGGTGAAGGTATCACAATCCAATGTTCGAATTAGACTTCAAGAGAATAAATACACAGGCAATACCACAAGAGGCAAACCCTTCATCAACAAAAAGAATTGGAGGGCCAGAATGGATTTTGCAAAATAGAGAGCATTCTGAACATTTGTATCATGTTCATCATTTCAACTGAAACTCAATTTCCTCAGTACACCTTAGTAGAAATCAGAGTGATCAGTAATGTAAGGTGTGGCACATGGAAATAATGTGTGGTTAACATTAGATAAATATGCTGATTGAACCAATGTATTATTCATTGTACTACTAATTAACTCAAACACAGTTTCGGCATTGAAAAGTCATAGCTACTCATTCACCTGAAAAACACTTCCTACACTGTAGACTGGCTGTAACATCTGCAGACTGACTTACTGCCTATTTTTTGGTTCTGGAGTTTTTAGGATGACAGTTCTACAAATAATGAAGATAAATTGTCTAGTAATAAAGCATTCATGTCTTTTGCTTTGTTTTACCTGTTGCTGAATACATTAAAATATAATGACAGCTGACATAATTTAACTAATGAACAATAACTTCTTGTACTGTGGGAATAATCGATGAAGCATACCTGTATTTTGTCTTTAATGTTCACCCAAAATACCAAATGACATGAACCTCCAAGCTGACTCTGGGAGCCTCTCAATGCTGGTAAGGGTGGACTCTATTAATTATTGATCTCTAAAGAGCGACCCCCTCTTGAAACTTTCACCCAACCCTACCCTTTTCTAAAACCCCACGGGATCTGGCAGTCAGATTATATTACTTTTACTTGACTGAACCCTAGTTCCCCAATTTTTTAAAGAAACCTCTGCTGTCCCAAATGAATGCCACTCTTCCCAATTAATTCACAGACTGACATTATATTAGTGAGTGGGTTACTGCAGTAATAGATTTCCATGACAACTTAAAAAAAACAACACTAATGAGACAAAAGTTATCATGGCACATAAAAAAGTCAGAATGAAAGGAAAGTTTGTCACCTGATAGCGGACATAACAGAATTCCCTCTTTAAATATGACTGTCTACAAGATGTTGAAGTGTGTCTATGGGCTTTGTTGGGTACTCATTAAGAATAACAGTTGTGAGGTCAGAGGTAATATACTGCGTAATGGACGTTCCCAGACGCACACACTGAATGTTTGCGTTTACACGTGTTTGATTCACGAAGCAGTGACATTATCTTGGGGAGTCCCTGGCTCAAGCAACATAACCCTCTCATTGACTGGCCATCTGGACAAATAAAGTCATGGGGTTTGAAATGCAGAGGTGTGTGCTTCGCATCCCCTAATAAGGAGGGCTCGCAGGTCGCTTCCGAACCTCTGCGGGACTCTCCACAGAAGCCGGATTTAACCTTGGTCCCTGACTGCTACTTGGATCTGAAGGAGGTGTTTTCTGAAGCCAACGCTAAGTCCCTTCCGTCTCACCAGCCATATGACTGTGCTATTGATTCACTGCCTCGCACCTCACCCCCCCAGCGGAGACTCTTCTCTCTTTCAGGCCCTGAACACCAACCCATGAGGGACTATGTGGAGGAGTCACTGGCGGCGGGCCTCATGAGACCCTCGTCATCACCCGCCGGAGCGCGCTTCTTCGTCGTAAAGAAAAAGGATAAATCCCCGAGTCCCTGCATTGACTACCAAGGGCTGAATGACATCACAATAAAAAACAGGGACCCTCTTCCCCTAATCGCCACGGCCTTCGAGCTGCTGAAGGGAGCCAGGATATTTACTAAGCTGGACCTGAGGAGCGCGTACCACCTGGTGCGCATTAGGGAGGGAGATGAACAGAAAACTGCCTTGAACACACCCACGGAGCATTATGAGCTCCTAGTGATGCCTTTTGGACTGACGAATGCACCAGCAGTGTTTCAGAACTTCGTCAATTACGCCCTGCGCGAGATTTTCAATAGGCATATTTTTGTGTATCTTGATGACATACTGATTTTTCCCCCGGACGAAGATTCTCATATCAGGCATGTCCGGTCTATGTTGCAGCATCTATTGGGGCACAAACTGTAAGTGAAGGCAGTGCGAATTCCAGCAACCCTCCATCTCGTTCCTGGGTTTTATCCTGGCGGAGGGGGAAATCCGCTTGGACCCCGGCAAGGTCAACGCTGTCCTTCAGTGGCCCACTCCCATGAATCCCAAAGAGGTACAGAGAGTAATTGTTTTTTTTTCAACTTTTATCATAAGTTTATTCGGAATTTTAGCACCATCTCTCCCCGCAGTGCCTTCGACTGGCATCCGGCCTGCCAGGCGGTTTTCAGCAAGCTCAAGGCCAGCTTCACGTCATCATCCTGCCTGACCCTGACAGGCAGTTTATTGTTGAGGTGGACGCATCAGATTCCGGAATAGGGGTGGTCCTCTCTCAGAAGGATTCCAGGGATGGGAGACTACACGCCTGCACTCTCCTCTTCAAAAGGGTGACTCCAGCGGAACGGAACTATGATATCGGAGACTGGGAGTTGCTCGCCGTCAAGATGGCGAAGGCGGCGTGGAGACACTGGTTGGAGGGGACTCAAGTCCCTTTCCTAGTGCTGACAGACCATAAAAACCTTGAATATCGAAAGACCGGCCAAGAGGCTCCTGCCGCTCCAGCCCAGGCTGTGCGGGTGCCAGTTCGGTTGCGCTGATTGGGAGGCGCACACCTGCGCCTCATGCGGGCTGATTATCCCACATATTTATATGACCCCGATAACGACTTGTCCGGGCCAGTTTGTTGAGCTTCATGTCCCGTTCGTGTACTCCTGTATCCCTGATCGACAACCCGTATGTACCGACCTTCGCCTGTTCTCCGACCAACCCCGTAAGCCTGACTCCTTTGACACTTCTGTCTGCTTTGATCGTTCTCCTGTGTACTGACTCCTGCCTGCCCGCTCACCCAACTACCGCTGCTGCATCTGACTGCCTGCTCGATCCCCGACCACGAAATAATAAACGTTTCCCCTCGAACAACCTTGCATCATCTGAGTCCTGCATTTGGGTCCTACTCCCGTTCCAATGGGACGTGACAGAACGAACTGGCCAAAACAGGACCCAGCAGGAAAGACCCGGCGTCACCAGGACCGACGCAAGGTAGACCGTCTGCCGGAGGACCAAGCCTGTCCGATCCGGGTAGGCTCCTTGACGTCCTCCGCGTCCGTGTCTTACGCTCCACCAGTGAGGTATGAATACGTCCCGACCACGACCCGTCAGGCTCCTCATATTCTTCTGGACTCTGACTTTTCGGAATATGAGGAGGACCGTGATTTGTATGACCAGATGCCGGAGTACGACTCCGATTATTCTGATTATGAATCTGCTCGTCCGATCTTTCATCCCAGTCAGTTTGTTTCACCTCCCCGCGTTTCCAGCGAGCGTCTTCTCCCGGTGGGTACAAGTACACCAACCCGTTTGAGGGAACCCGCTTGGCCATCTACCCAGGACCACCGCACCACGCCCACGTTGCTGTTTCAACGATTACACTGCAAGCTCACGTGGCAGTGGGGACCGACCCGATGCTGCCTCACGTTGCTGTCCAGGAGGTGGCGACGTCTCTGCAGCCGCTTCTCGTCCGTGCCCTGGAGTATCAGTGGCGACCGGTCCGCGGTCGCTCCCCGTTCTTGCTCTGTCGGCGACCGGTCCGCGGTCGTCCCCTGTTCCTACTCCCGTTCCGATGGGACGTGACATTGCCTACCGATGTGGTGTCGGACAGGGGCCCCAGTTTGTTTCAAGATTTTGGGGGGAGTTTTGCTCGCTGATTGGGGCCACGGCGAGTCTTCCAGGTCTAATGTGTGCATCAGTGTAATTCGTGGACCAAGATATTGTGCATTGACAAAGTTTCCACACTGTTTGGAGCACAAAATATGATTAAAATGTGTTCCATCCATCCATTTGGTCAGTCATCATTTATTCATTATCTGAACTGCTTATCTTCACAAGGGTCGAGGGAGTGCTGGAGCCTATCCAAGCTATCTTCAGGCAGGAGGTGGGGTACACCCTGAACTGGTTGTCAGTCAATTGCAAGGCACACAGAAACAAACAACACTCACAATCACACCTAAGGGAAAGTTAGAGTCTTCGATTAATGCATGCTTTTGGGCTGTGGGAGGAAACCGGAGTGCCCAGAGAAAACCCACGCACACAGAGAGAATATGCAAACTCCACACAGGTGGAGTTGGAATTTGATCCCCAGTCCTCAGAACTGTGAGGCAGAACCTCTAACAAGTCACTCCAATAATCCACCAGTAATTAATTTGTTTGTAATTAAGTAATAGCAAATAATGCAGTCGTATCTACAGATGATTGGAAGCTAGAGTAAAGACTTTAAAATTGGAAGTATATGGTCTAACCTCTTTGTTCTGATCAGAACCTGAACTGCAGGTGTTTAATGCTCTTTTGGGAGAGTCCAGTCAAAAGACAATTACAATAGTCAAGTCTACTTGAGATAAAAGCATGAATGAGCTTCTCCTGGTCTGCTTGACTAATGCAAGCCTTCACTTGATATATGCTCTTCAAATGTTAAAAGGCAGTTTTAGTAATTGATTTGATATGACTGCTGTAAGTCAGGTCGGAATCTATCAAAACACAAAGGACTTGGTCTTTGCTTTTTAAAGATACCGAGTCCATGTATTTACAAACAGAAATTGTCTTTTCTTTATTGTCTCAGTTTTGTTCTGGTTTAGAATCAGAATCAGCTTTATTGGCCAAGTGTGTAAAAACACACAAAAAAAATTTGTCTGACAGTTGGTTCTGCCCTGGTATAAAATTCAGAACAAAGAAGAACAAAGCAACAAGAAGAAAGAAGAAGAGATATTTCTGTTTATAGGAACTATTCCTTTATTTTAGATCAGAATATACTGCTAAACAGGTTGGAAACGTGGGTAGGACTAAATGGAACGGTCCTCAAATGGTTCAGGTCCCACCTGGAGGAAAGGAACTACTTTGTGACCATTCGAGATGCTTGGTCTCAGCAAATGGCAATGACCTATGGGGTCCCTCAAGGGTCAGTTCTTGGACCTCTCCTGTTCAGCCTGTATATGCTACCCTTGGGTCAAATTCTTCAAAACATTAATTTTGACTACCATAGCTATGCAGATGACACACAGTTATATTTAGCAGTGTCTCCAGATGACTACAGTTCAACTGAGGTATTGTGCCACTGTCTAAATCAGATAAACAACTGGATGTGCCAAAATGTTCTTCAACTAAATCACAACAAAACTGAGACACTTTGGCAGTAAAGAAAAGAGAATTGCTGTTAGTAAACACCTGAACTGTCTATCTTTAAAAACCAAAGACTAAGTCCAAATTCTTGGTGTTCTGATTGATTCTGACCTCACTTTCAACAATCTTGTCAAATCAATCACAAAAACTGCCTTCTACCATCTGAAAAACATATCTAAAGTCAAGTCTTGTATGTGTCAAACAGACCAGGAAAAGCTCATCCATGCTTTTATCTCAAGTAGACTTGACTACTGTAATGGTCTTCTGACTGGACTCCCCCAAAAGAGTCTTGAACAGCTGCAGCTCGCGTTCTGACCAAAACAAAGTGGTCAGAGCATATAACTCCCATCCTAAAGTCCTTGCACTGACTTCCAATCAGCTTTAGAGTTCTGCTACTGGTCTATAAATCACTAAATGATTTAGGTCCTAACTACATGAAAGAAAGGCTTACGGAATACAAACCCAGTAGAGCTCTGAGATCGACTGACTCAAATCAAATAGTGGAGTGCAGAGTTCAAAGCAGACATGGTGAAGCAGCATTTTGCTATTATGCTGCACACAAATGGAGTAAGTTGCCATCAGAGGTGAGGCCAGCCCCAAGTGTGATTTTTTTTAAACCTAGGTTGAAAAGTTTTCTTTTTTCTCATGCTTTTTATAATATATCCACTTTTTGATCATATTACTTGCTTTGTATACAGTTTCAATTGTTTTTTTATATTGTTTGTCATCTTAATTGTTTTTATCCCATTTTAAATGTTTTATCTCTTTGTTTTCAAATGCCTTTAATCATGTATAGCATATTAAGTTACCTAGTGTATGAAATGCGCTATACAAATATTTTTTTTGCTTTGCTTTGCTTATCAGAAGAAAATGTTAGAAATGGGAAAAACCAGTGATTTTAGAAAAGAAGGAACTGTTCTTACAACATTGAGAGCATGGCAATGTCCAAGTTATTGGCTGCTTAGTTCCAGTAAAAGGAACTCTGAAGAATTCAGCATTCAGATTTTGGAAAATTCATTACTCACAACTTTGTGAAAAGAGTTTGGGCATTACCCCTTCCTCATCCAACCTGACTGTGGACCAATGCACAAATCAAGGTCAATAAAGACATGGATGAGATTGTTTAGTGTGCATGAACTTGACTGGCCTCCACAATGAACTGATAGAACAGCTTTGGGATGAATTAGAGTGCAGACTGAGCATCTGAGAAAGGCTCTCACAAATGCACTTCTCCAAGAATGGAAAAAAAAATCCATATAGACACATTTGAAACTTCTAGAAAACCTTTCCAGAATAGTTTAAGTAAAAAGTAGAACAATTTTGTTCATTTATTTTCTTAGCTGCTTATCCTCACAAGGGTCGTTGGAGTGCTGGAGCCCATCCCAGCTGTCAACAGGCAGGAGGCAGGGTACACCCTGAACTGTTTGCCAGCCAATTACAAGACAGACAACATTCAAACTTACAATAACACTAAGGAGCAATTTAGAGTGTCCAATGAATGCATTTTTTTGGGAAGTGGTAGGAAACCAGAGTGCCTGGAGAAAACCCAACAGGCACAGGAAGAACATGCAAACTCCATACGGGCAAGGCCGGGATTGAACCCTGGCTCACAGAACCGTGGGTTTAACGCTTAACAGCTGCGCCACTGTACCGCATGGGACAATGTCATGTTAAACCAAATTGATTAAGAAAGGGATGCAACCTGTAGGGATTTGTGAGTTTGGACCATACGCGTGCTCGCTGATCAAGGAAGAGATGACCAATGATTAGACAAAGGTAACAGCAAATGGATTTATTACAAAGGAATGTGCAATACAGACATCCGGGTCTTATCTAGGGACCTGCCGCACATGAGATGTGTGTCTTCTGGCAGGATAACCCAAGAAGATAAGAGCTCCGCAGTAACACATGGTTTGTATATGAAGAGTTTGTTTTCAAAACGAGACATGGGCATTTTTTTCAGATTTACGAAACTCGCGTCAAAATTATCCAGCTCCGAATGGATAATTTTGGCGCAATTTTCGTAAATCTGAAAAAAATGCCTATGTCTCGTTTTGAAAACAAACTCTTCATATGTATGGGTCCATGGTAAAAGTGGCTGCCCAACCACCCCTGTAGTCTGGTCCTGGGCCGGAATGGTAACTTTCCGCTCCTTATCTGGTGTCGTTCGTCTACACAGCAATGCCTGGCAGATGAGGATGCCCCCAGCCGGTTGGCAGTCTGATTAGCAAATAAACAAGAATATATCTGTTGATTAAATGTATAAGGTCACATTTAAGCAAATAATGAAAGTGCAATAAAAGTAAAATAGTCTTCATTCCTTCTCTTGATCTATGAAATAGATCACAAAAACAAACACTAAAATCCCAAAAGTAACAAGAAAGATGGAAAACATAAAACCCTCTCTAATCGTCCAAGCATACCTTTTAAGAAGTGCATGGTCTCATGATGCAGAACACCCATAAGCTTAAAACCTGCAGGACAGTATAAGACAAATCAAAAACAGCAAAATATTTCAAAAAAAGTAATATCACCCAAAAAGTATCCGTAGAACAGAAGGGCAAGGGCAATGCAATCACGGGGCATCTCAACATCATGACAATCAGGAAGCGGAGGATGTTCAGTATAATTTTCAAGGGGAGCAAATAGCAACAGTAAAATCATCTTGAGGAGTGTGTTCGGTCAGGGGTCTAATTGTAACATAATTATGGCGGCCATCAGCCTTCTCAATCAGACGGGTTAACAGAGAACAGATACAAGGAATGCAACAGCATCCACAGAGGGTGAGAGGTGAAGACAGCCAGAGAGATGAAGGTTGATGAAATGACACCCTTCCATTTACCAAACACTTTCATACAGTTATCCCGCATAGACGTGTCAACACCAGTGTTCCTTCAGTTTCTTAGTAGGGGTTCTAAGTCCATCTACAGCCTTAGTGAGGCATCCGCCAGGTTGGGTGTTATCCGGCAAACACCTCCTTTCTCAGCCAACAGTGCATGCAATGCGATTCTATTTTAGAAAGCCACAAAAGATGTATCCTTAAGTTGGTCATGTACACCTTCAAGTGCTTCAAGGGTGAAATTGCCCAAATGTTGCACATTATAATGTATGTAATTGATATGGTCGACATTTTTGTGAGGAGTAATGGGGAAAAGAGCAGAAACTACAGGTATATTTTCAAAATCGGCAACTACCTGATGAGCCAGTTTTTACTCATCTCATACTCATACACACTGATACTCATACTTTCATATTTTCCGAGTGGGTTGTGCTAACAGCTGGCACTGATGGGGGTGTTGGTATGGGGTATTTTTGAGTGATTTCCCAGATAAAAATACCAAGAACAACAATAACACCAATAATAAGAGTGCCATAGATTTTCTGCTCTCCCGCTCTTGGTCGAAAAGTAATCGGACGATCTGTAGGAATCATGGTTAACAATAAAACAACAACAAACAAAATAAATTGCAATTAAGAGTCTGTAGCAGGGCGAAACATAGAATAATGAAACCACTTAGTTCCTTTTCCCTCCAACTGGACGGCTTTGGAGGTACGAGCAGTCACCTTGTGGGGGCCAGACCAACGGGGTTCTGACCACTTACAAGAGAGTCATTTAAGGTAGACAGATGACCACTCAGGAAGATCAAGTGCAGGAGGTGATGGTGGAAGAGTGTCCTGGATCTGTAAAGTGAAATTAGAAGCAAAAGAATGCAGTCCAAAACAGTTTATGAGAAAACTTGGAAGACACAGCTCCTTCCTTCAGTGGTTGGAGTGAGGAGGCAGGGCACGGCATCAGACGACCTGAAAGATGTTCGTAAGGAGAGAAACCAGAAGAGCGAGACACAGTTTGTCTCACAGACATTAGAGCAAGTGGAAGAGCCTGAACCCAATTCATAACGGTAGAGGTACATATTTTAGTCAATTTTTCCTCAAAAATTCACTTGTAGTTTTCAAGCAATGTTTGAAATCATTGCTGCAGGATGTAGAACTCCCAGACGGATGTA
This sequence comes from Syngnathoides biaculeatus, assembly GCF_019802595.1. Taxonomy (NCBI): domain Eukaryota; kingdom Metazoa; phylum Chordata; class Actinopteri; order Syngnathiformes; family Syngnathidae; genus Syngnathoides; species Syngnathoides biaculeatus. The sequence continues at coordinate 28,241,199 of NC_084651.1, forward strand.
AACTCCTGATGTATGTTGATGATCTCCTGTTGATAGCCCCAACAGCAGAGTCGTGTTTATCTCTAACTAAACTACTGATTTCTCTGTCCAACCTCTGACTAACGGCAGCGTTCTGTTCACTGATGGTTGCTGTTACCATAAGCCAAATGGCCCTTTGACTGCGGCGGCTGCCGTAGTGGGGCCACAGCCCTCAGGTGAATTTTTAACTGTTTCCTCTTTTGTATTAACACATGCTCCCTCAGCCCAGGCAGCGGTAGTGCTATTCTGACTCAGTTTACGCTGTCTCAGTGGCTGTGTTGGACCTCTCTGCCTGGAAACAGAATTATTTCAAAACAGTTAAATGTAGTCCTATTGCACATGTGACACTGATCCAATGATTAGACAAAGCCCTGGCCAAACCTTCGGCGGTGGCTATCGTCAAGGTCCCTGGCCACTCCAAATCCACTTTAACCACAGCCCTCGGCAATAATGCTGCCGACTTGGCTGCCAAGCAGGCTGTAGGCTATGTCCCACAGATGCTTGTCCAATTATCTGACAAATCCTCTCCTGATCTGCCCGAACCTCTGTCTCATAGTAAATTGGTTAAAATACAGAACAACACTTCTCCTAAATAAAAGATATTTTGACTAAAACTCACTCTATGGCTCATATTGAACCCTGAGCCATGCTAACCAAACTTCACATGTGGTGGCATCCTAAAATGTCCGACTTATGTCATGCCCACTGTCATGACTGTAATATTTGCCAGCTACACAATGTTCACTTCACACTTAAACCATTGCCAGGTTCATTTCACCCACCCACCTGGCCCTGTGCTGAACTGGTCATGGATTTCATCAACATGATCACTCCTGTTCAAGGTAAGCGCGACCTTCTTGCTTCTGTTGACACATTTTCCGGATGGTCTGAAGCCTACCCCTGCGCTCACAAAGTTGCCATGTCGGTAATGAAAGCTGTGGTGAACCACTGGATTCCAACGCACGGTTTCCCCGCTCTCATCCGCTCGGACAATAGTACACATTTCACATCCACACACCCAGCTACTGTAGAAAAGTGGTTAGGGCTAATTCATAAGTTTGGTTGTGTTTATCACCCCACCAGTCAAGGTTCAGTTGAACATATGAATCGCACATTGAAGGAAAAACTGGCTAAAATATATATCTCTCCCTTGCTCTAATCTCTTTGAGATAAACTGTGTCTCGCTCTACTAGTTTCTCCCCTTAAGTACCTCTTACAGGTCATCTGATGCCTGGCCCTTCCTCCTCATTCCAAACGCTGGAGGCATTGTGTCTCCCAAGTTTTCTCATAAACTGTTTTGGACACAACTACATTCTTTTGCTTCTAATTTCTCTTCACAGGTCCAGGACATTCTTCCATCACCACCTCCTGCACTTGATCTTCCTGAGTGGACATCCTTCTACCTTAAACGACTCTCTCGTAAGTGGCCAGAACCCATTGGTCTGGCCCCCACAAGGTGTCTGCTCATACCTCCAAAGCCATCCGGTTAGAGGGAAAAGGGACTAAGCGGTTTTATTATTCTATCCTTTGCCCTGCTACAGACTCTTAATTGCACTTTTATTTTCGTGTTTGTTGTTGTTTTATTGTTAACCATGATTCCTACAGATGGTCCGATTGCTTTTCGGCCAAGAGAGGGACAGCAGTAATCCAAGCCATTCTTATTATTAGTGTTATTGTTGTTCTTGGTATTTTCATAAGGGAAATCACTCAAAAATACCCCATACCCACACCCACATCAGTGTCAGTTGTTAGCACAACCCACCCGGAAAATATTTATCACAGAGAAGAGTTGTATAATAAACAAAGCCCCATCTGTTGATGAGTGGTTTAGGGTTTTGACAGGCGTTAGCGCAGTATACAATAATTGGTTACTAATTGCAGAACAAGCGGCTAATAAAATCCCGAGTGACGGTGTTGTATGTATGGGAACTAGACCCTTTGTTACGTGTTGTTTCTTCTTCTGTCAATTCCACCTGTGTTCTAGATCTTGTGAAAAATTATGTGCCGACTAAAAATGAATGGAAAATTTGGGCTACTGCCCAACCGGTAAAACCACCCCAAAAGAACAAACCTCTGTTTAATTATGCTGTGGCGCGTGAAAACTTCACCTATATTTTCCTTAAAGGGAAGGGTGCCCCAATTGACAACATCTCAGATGATCAGTGTGCAGAGACCTAGGAAGCACCTTTCTTCAGACCTGTCAGCCGTACTGATGTGTGGTGATGGTGCGGAGGGAACCATATCTTCAACCGCCTCCTGCGCAACAGTATGGGCAGATGTGTATTAGTAACTTTACTTTTGCCTATTTCCATTGTTCCTGTCACCCTAGATGATCTGGCATTTGCTCCTGAACACATCAAGGACGCCCTTGGCTGATTACACCGTTCACGTAGGTCCAAACCTACCTGCCTCGGTGCTGGCAACCCCACCTACATTGACGCTATTGGCATCCCCCGTGGTGTCACAGATGAGTATAAACTGGCTGATCAGGTAGTTACCGGTTTTGAAACTATACCTGTAATTTCCACTCTTTTCCCAGTTACTCCTAACGAAAATGTCGACCGTATCAATTACATACATTATAATGTGCAACGTATGGGCAATTTCACCATTCAAGGACTTGAAGCTGTACATGAGCAACTTAAGGCTGGATCTATTATGGCTTTCCAAAATAGAATCGGATTAGATGCACTGTTGGCCGAGAAAGGAGGCGTTTGCCTTTTATAACATACAACCTGCCGGATGCCTCAATATGGCTGTAGATGGACTTAGAACCCTTGCTAAGTACATAAAGGAACACTCTGGTGTTGCCATGTCTACTGTGGGATAGCTGGATGAATGTGTTTGGTAAATGGAAGGGTGTCATTTCATCAATTTTTATCTCTCTGACTGTCTTCACCTCTCACCCTCTGTGGATGCTGTTGCAGTCCTTGTATTCGTTCTCTTTTAACCCGTATGATTGAGAAGGCGACTGGTCCCCCAGCTGATGGCCGCGGTAATTATGTCATCATTAGACCCCCGCCCAGACACACTCCTCAAGATGATTTCATTGTTGCTGTCCCTCTACTTGAAAATGATGCTGTTCTTCCACAATTTCCTGATTGTCATGATGTTGACATGCCCCGTTATTACATTGCCCTTGCCCCTCTGTTCTACTGATACTTTTTGCGTGATATTACTTTTTTTAGAAATGTTTTGCTGTTTTTGATTTGTCTCGTACTGTCCCGCAGGTTTAAAGCTTCCGGGTGGTCTCAATCATGAGACTATGCACTTGTTAAAAGGTATGTTTGGACGATTTGAGAGGGTTTTATGTTTTCTTGAAGTGTTACGTTTGGGATTTATTTCATATATCAAGAGAGGGAATGAAGACTATTTACTTTTATTGTATTTTCATTATTTGCTTAAATATGACCTTATACATTTAATCAACAGATAAAGTGTCGTCCATTTGCTAATCAGACAAGGATGTGTTGTGGAGCGCAGTGGCTGTCCTTAATCTTTGTACCCAGAAAATCGGCTGGTGGCATCCTCCTCTCCCAGGCATTGCCGTGGAGACGAACAACACCAGATAAGGAGCGGAAAGGTACCATCACGGCCCAGGACCAGACTGCGGGGGGGCAGCCACTTTTAATATGGAGCCATACATATAAAAACTTTGTGTTACCAGGCAGCTCTTGTCTTCTTCTTTGGGCTATCCTGCCAGAACACACACGTCACGTGTGCGGCAGATACCTATATAAGACCCTGACGTCTGTATCACACATTCTTTTGTAATAAATCCATTTGCTGTTAACTTTGTCTAATCATTGGTCGTCTCTTCCTCGATCAGCGAACACGGGTAGGGTCCAGACTCGCAAATCCCTACAGTTGGACATAAGAAGCATGCTGGAGCCTGCTGGAAGAAAGTTAATCCATTAGCCCAAGCGCAGTTGGTGACATATACATGCTTGACACATAAAAACGCAAATGTACACAGTACCTGTTAGTCCCAGTATGGAAAACAGCTGAAACCTTTCTTCCATAACATTGTGAAAGGGCTGTCTGAATAGATCTGAGGTCTTTGAAGAGATTAAGGCAAAAAACCCTCTTGACAAACCCAACTCTTCACTGTGGTTACACATTGTTTGGTTGTACATACATTTGACCCAAGTATCTCAGATCAAACACCATGGGGGATTTGCATATTTGATCCCCCCAAATCCACTTCTCACTATGCAAGGACACAAGTAGATGGGTTATGTTTGCACAGACCCTGGATGATTAACACATACATGCAGTGCACCTGGAGGCTCATACAACACAGGATGAGTTCAGTGGCCATACTGTAAATGAAGTACAATACCCCAATTCCAATGAAGTTGGGATGTTGTGTAAAATGTAAAGAAAAAAAAACAATACTGTGCTTTGGAAATAATTTTCATCCATCCATCCATTTTCTTAGCCGCTTATCCTCACAAAGGTTGCATGAGTGCTGGAGCCTATCTCAGCTGTCAATGGGCAGGAGGGGGGGTACACCCTGGACTGGTTGCCAGCCAATTGCAGGGCACATAGAGACAAACAGCTGCACTCACAATCACACCTAGAGAAAATTTAGTGTCCAATTAATGTTGCATGTTTTTGGAATGTGGGAGGAATGCCCCGAGAAAATCCACATTGGCACGGGGAGAACATCCAAACTCCACACAGGAAGGGCCGGGATCGAACCCAGGACCTCAGAACTGCGAGGCCATTGCTTTCCAGCTGCACCACCGTGTGTTTTTCAAATACATTCAATTCAATATACAACATGATGAAGCGAAGGAGGCCCCGTAGCTCAGTGGTAAGAGCACTGGTATGGTAAACCAGGGGTTGTGGGTTCATATCCCACTGGGGCCTCCACTCCCTGAGAAGGGTTGCGTCAGGAAGGGCATCCGGCATAAAAATTGTGCTAAACATATATATGCATTCATCTGAGATGACACGTTGTGGTGACCCCGAAAGGGACAAGCTGAAAGAAACACACACACGATGAAGTGAATATTTTTATTTGGAAACATTCACTCAAGCAGCACAGAGGTGCAGCTGTAGAGCGTTGGCCTCGCACTTCTGGAGACCAGGGTTTAGATCCCAGCCCCCCCTGTGTGGAGTTTGCATGTTCTCCCCGTGCATGCGTGGGCTTTCTCCGGGCACTCCGGTTTCCTCCCACATTCCAAAAACATGTATTAATTGGAGACCCTCATTTGCTCTTCGGCGTGATTGTAAGTGTGAATGGTAATTTGTTTCTATGTGCCCTGTGATTTGGTAGAAACCAGTTGAGGGTGTACCCTGCCTCCTCCCTGATGACAGTTGGGATAGGCTCCCAGACTCCCCCAATCCTTGTGAGGATAAGCAGGTCAGAAAATGGATGGTTCGATGGATATTCACTCATTTTGAATTTGATGCCTTCAACGGGATCCCAAAAAGCTGGGACAGGGGTATGTTTACGACTATGTTACGAGTATTAGCAAAGCAAAGCATTTATTTGTGTAGCACATTTCATACCCAAGGTAACTCAATGCACTTTACATGATTAAAAACATTCAAATACACAAATAAAACAGGGGTGATGAAGAAGTGATGGGTAAGTATTCCATCCAGCAAATGAATTTTGAGGCTCAAATGTTGGTGGACCTCGGAAAAAGGATGGAATTGGCAGTGCTGAACACTTATTTTCAGAAGAGACAGGAACCTAGTGACCCACAATAGCAGAGGTAGGAGCACACAGGCGGATTATATTTTGTGGAGATGATGTAATCTGAAGGAGGTTACTGATTGCAAGGTTATGGTGGGAGAGAGTGTAGCTAGATAGCATAGGATGGTGGTGTGTAGGATGACTCTGATAGAGGGTAGGAAGATTAAGAAGACAAAGGTAGAGCAAACAATCAGGTAGGGAAAGTTGAGGAAGAAGGAATGCCGTGTGGGCTTTTGGAAAGAGGTGAGACAGGCTCTAGAATGACAGGAAGAGCTCCCGGAAGACTGGAATACTACTGCCAAGGTACTTAGACAGGCAGGAAGGAGAGTACTTGGGATACCTTCTGGCAGTAAAGGGGAGAAGGAGACTTAGTGGTGTAACCCCAAAATACAGGAAGTCATCCAAGGAAAGAGATTTGCAAAGCAGAAGTGGGACATGAACAGGGTTGAGGAGAGGCGGAAAGAATACATTGAGATGCAACGTAGGGCAAAAGTAGAGGTAGCGAAGCTAAACAAGAGGCATATGACGACATGTACACCATGTTGGATACGAAAGAGGGAGGAAAGGAACAGAGCAGCGGAATTTAAGGTGGAGGCGAGACTCCATCAGGGATCCGCTCTGAGCCCCTTCCTGTTTGCGGAAGTAATGAGTAGGCTGACAGATGAGGTTAGACTGGATTCCCTTTGGACCATGATGTTCGCAGATGATATTGTGATCTGCAGTGAAAGCAGGGAGCAGACGGAGGAACAATGAGAAAGAATGAGGCATGCACTGGAACAGGGAGGAATGAAGATTCGCCAAAGTAAAACAGAATATATGTGCATGAATGTGAGGGATGGAGGAGGAGGATTGAAGCTCCAGGCAGAAGAGATAGCGAGGGTGGATGACTTCAAATACTTGGGGTCAACAATATTGAGCAATGGAGAGTGTGGTAAAGAAGTGAAAAAAACACGTCCAAGCAGGGTGGAACAGTTGGCTGAAATGGTCTGGTGTTCTATGCGAGAAAAGAATCTCCGCTAGTATGAAGGGCAAAGTTTATAAAACAGTGGTGAGACCGGCCATGATAAACGGATTAGAGAAGGTGGCACTGACGAAACAACAGGAAGCAGAACTGGAGGTAGCAGAAATGAAGATGCTAAGGGTCTCGGTTGGAGTGAACAGGTTGGATAGGATTAGAAATGAGCTCATTTGAGGGACAGACAAAGTTGGATGTCTTGAAGTCAAGGTTCGAGAGAGCAGACTTCGATGGTTTGGACATGTTCAGATACGAGAGAGTGAGTATATTGTTAGAAGGATGCTATGGATGGAGTTGCCAGGCAAAAGAGCGAGAGGAGGACCAAAGAAAAGGTTGATGGATGCTGTGAGGGGGGACATGAGGACACTGGGTGTCAGACAAAGAGATGCACGACATCGACTTGGATGGAAATTGATGGCACGCGGTGTCGACCCATTATGGGGCAAGCCGAAAGGAAAAGAAAAAGAAGGATGCAATATAACGCTACTAAAATGGTTTGAGAGCATCATCATCATCATCATAACCACCCACCCCGCCAAATACCCCTCCCCCTGTCATTAGCTTGCGAGAGGCTGGCTGCTTGAAAAGTAAATTGTCAGGTTCACCAATCAGACATTCATTAAACAGGACAAAAAAGGAGCGGTTGCCACCCTTCTCGGCCAGGAGGATGTCGAACACTATGCGTTTCTGGAACGTCATGAGTGATATTGCAGCTGGTTGTTCCCTTATGGCAATAAAGCCTGCTTCTGTATAATTACCTAGTTTCTGTACATAGTAATGTATGCAGTTGAATCTGTCATTGTTTTTATTCAGAGTTATCCATGAAAAGATGGATTCCCATCCTTCAGAAATCTAGTTAACCAACTTATACTCATCTGGTTCGCCTTTGGGATGCCATTTGCATCAATGTATGTCTGATCTCCATCTTTCCAAGAGGACCTTCGCGTTCGGGAGAACACAAGGGGAGGTCCAAAGATGGATGCGGCCAACTGTATATCCTTTGCTTTGGATGGAAACACAGTCACAGATAAAAGCAGTGATACCAGTGCACACCTTCCTCCTGCATTTATCAGTGTGTCATACAACTTTTGACCAACACACCACCATTACACATCGCTGCATGGGAGCAGTGGGGCAGTTTGCAGATGGATATCATGACACCATCTTTTGTTGAGACTTCACACCTTAAAATCTGTCCCTGTAAAGCTAACACAGGAGAAATTAGCCAATGTGACATTAGTACAAAATATCAGGTTAGCATTTACTGCCTTAGTTGTTGGATAAACAATTTTCCATTTCTGACAAGTGGTGTTAGGAGTTTTTTTTTGGTCATTACCTCCAGGGTACACTGTGTTGGGATTTCTGCTGGAATGACACACATTAGTGGCCCAGGGCCCATGCATGTGATGTAACTATAGTTTACTTTGTTAGCTGCATTCTACATTAATAACAACCATTTTTTTCTCATTTGTAAAAAAAAAAAAAAAAAAAAAAAAAATAATAAAAAAATATTCCTCAGGCTTTTTCGGTTAAAATACTCACTCCATAGTATATGTACTCTTTTGTATGGCATTCGGGTTTAATGTAGCATTAAATTGGCAAATGGTGAGAAGAAAATGGGGGTTTCCTTCAGCCCATTGATGGAATCCCCAGCAATTAGACTCTGCCAAGGAATTGAAAAAGTGCTTAACTGATTAATCGGGAGGTACATATGGAGTCCCGCCCTCATGCCTAGGTGAATGCCGCATAGTTGTTTATCAACGTTATTTGAAATGAGGCTGCACCTCTTTATCTTATGTGTGGTAGGCATAGTTGACTGAGTATAATTATTGGTTCTGTTGTTATGTATATATGTCCAAAAGTAGCATATGAACAAGAATATCATTCCGGCTGTCAATGTTGCAGCACATTATGCTGTCATATTATTTAGCCATTTTGAAGTCATGTCGACCAAGTCACCCCTAAATGAGTCAAGTGTCTTTTAAATCTTCACAGCCTTCAGGTATTTTCAGATACTATAAATCTGCACCCACCGTATGCTGGACTTTGCTCACCTTTCCCTTTAGGTGACTCAGCTGAGATGACCTTTTACAGTGTGTAAGGTGTATCTATGTGTTTCTGTCTGCTATTTTGTCCATGTCATTCAGCTCTTGCTCAGTCTATGCCAGTGTTCGGGTAAAACTACATGCACAGTAGATGTTAATTCATAAACAGACATGGGATGAAAAGACAAATGGCAGTCATAAAGTTATTAAAGCACAGTAACTTGTTACATTTTTTTTCTGATAGTGTAATGCAAGGGTGTCAAACTCATTTCTCTTGCGGGCCACGTTGTAGTTTGGGTTTCCCTCTGAGGGACATTTTGAGTGAAGGCAGCGTGGGCTCGATTCCTGCTAAATGATGGTGTCGACATCTCCACTGTGACTGGCTGGCGACCAGTTCAGGGTGTAGTCTGCCGCTGCCCGAAGTTAGCTGGGATTGGCTCCAGCTCTCTCTCCGAATAAATGCAGAAGGGTTACGTCAGGAAAGGCATCCGGAGTAAAAAACTAAAAAAGACGGTTACTGCCGCACCACCATGACAATGGCACAAAAATGGTTTTACACATCAATGCTGATACATTTCCCAATTTGTTTCCAGTCCTATCAAATTGATGCATCTGAAATTTCCTCGTGACACACCATTAGAAAAAATATTTTTTATTTTTGAAAAGAAGTTAATGGATACACAGAATCCCCCAACTTTTTTTTTTTTTTGGCATTCGTTATCAATTAATAGCACTGGTATTATCTCTGGATCCGTGCAAACAACACAATCTTTGGGACAAGTTTTTTTGTATGAAGTTATCCAATTTGTTTTGTTTTTATTTTATTTTATTGTTTTGTTTTATTTTTATTTTTGGGGTGGGACCTTGAGTGGTTCCAACAGGTACCACTGGAACAGAAAAATGAAAATAACGGGTAGCGTTTTCATCCAACATCCAACAGTAAAATTCAACTGTTTAGTTGCCATTATGGCAGCAGTCTCACTCCCATGTGTAACCGGACTATAGCGACCTTGGCAGTGGGAGTGAGAACAGCTATCTTACAAGTGGCCAATAAAAACAAATTTGATTTGTTTGTGTTAACAATGGTTTCAAAAGCAATAACTTTATCACAATCAACAAATGAACTCAAGTACCCTGTTTTGCAATTTTTTTTAAGGTGTTTGGGGTTGTTAATAACTCCTGAAAGGGACCCACTTGTGTGAGGTTTTTTTCTTCATCATTTGTCTATCTCTAATTGTGTGGAAAATATTGGGAATTTCTATGGTCTCCCAAACAGTGTTTTGAATGGAATGAGACCCTTACGTGCTTGTAATGTATGTACAGTTAGACTAAATCTATCATTGTGTCCAAATTGCCCCTACGTGTGATTGTGAGTGCGGCTGTTTGTCTCCATGTGCCCTGCGATTGGCTGGCAACCAGGTCAGGGTGTACCTTGCCTCCTGCCCGTTGACAGCTGGGATAGGCTCCGGCACTCCCCGTGACCCTTGTGAGGATAAGTGGCTAAGAAAATGGATGGAGGGGTGGATGGATGTGAAGTTTGGGGAAAATGACCACGTTTTAGATGCACATTCCCTTGTGGATTATGTCGTGCACAGGTCAAACAAGCCCTCCGAATTTTTTTTGCATACAAGTTAAATCCATGGATCATGTAATGCCTTTTTACCAGGGCTACAATTCCCCCTGTTGAGACCTGAGACTTCCCATGGCTCAAGATTTCCGCCCACTTAAAAAATGTTTTTGGTAGATTTTTTTTTTTTTTTTTTGTATCTGTGCTGACATAATTCCCATTTTGTAATGTAGCACCTTATTTTTTCCACAGTTTTAGTTCTGCTGGTCAGCTTTGTTGTTGCATTTTGTTTAACACATCATCTGAAAGTATGTCTTCGTTTGTTGCATGGTCAGTTAATCCCATAAAGGTTTTGACTGCTACTTCTTTTGCTGTTTTATCTGTTAATCCATTTCCTAATGATTTTTTGTCTGTATTTGATGTGTGTACTGCACATTTACATATGGCTATTTCTTTTGGTAATTGAACTGCTATGTGCAAATTTTGTAGTAGCTCTGCATGTGTCACTTTGTTCCCTGCACTAGTCACTATTCCTCTATTTTTCCAGTATTGTCTGTGTAGATTGTGATACCACCATGAATACAGCAGCATCGGGTCTCAGATTGTTTTAAGACTGTCCAATAAGATATTGTCTGTACAGTTCAGTCGTCCCAATCCAAATTTGGTTCTTTTTCCGTCCAATCAGGAAAATTTCGTACTATCAATACAAATTGTCCCAAACTCTTCCACTCCTGTTAAGTTTGTAATGACGTGTGTGGTGGTGTCCATTCCTTGTGTAATGCATTTAGTTTTTCACAAATATTATAAATATTTCGCATGAAGCTCCATAAATTTCTCCTTCCTCTGTCAGAAAGGTGTCAACTTTCTTTTTCTCAATTTTTAGCACTATTTCTGGGTGTAGTGCTTGGTTATTGCCAGTCGGTTTATCAACCCAATGTTTTTCAATCCATTGTTTTGTAGGATTATTTAAATTTGCATGAAGAGCATTTTTTAATTGCCCTTGATACACACTCCCTGGAGTGTGAACTTCAGGAATGCCACTGTGTGCTTCAAAACATGCAGTCATTCCAATCCTATATTCTTCAAATGGTTCATTGTTATTTTATTTTGCTCTTACAATGGCAGAACAATTTGCTTTTTTTTCTAAATCTAGCAGAGCTGCACAATATTAACCCTCAAACTCCCTGCTGCTGTGAGAAAGTACTTTGCTATCATCCAAATTTATTGTACTTCCACACCATTTAAGTGGTAAGATTTTCTCAAGTCTTGCGTTCCCTGGACGAATTATGTTAAATCAACTTCATGAGATGTGATACCTTTTATGGCCGTTTTCACATCATCTTGAGTCCAGCTTTTGTTGTTGTTGTTGTTTAGTTTTTTTGTGTGTGTTGAGCTGGCCAGCAAAGTCAAATTGGGTTATCCACAAATTTAGATGTTTTATTTTAGTAGGACATTCGCTTTCTAAAAACTTCTAGTCCTTACACATTATTATTTTATGTATTTTTTTCAGATGTTCTGTTTCAACTATTTTACCATTTATAAACTATTTTGCTATTTGTTTTTCCCCTCTCCCTTTTTTTTTGTTTGTTGCTGTTTGTTGTTGAGGTAATTCTCAAGCTTCTACCACAAGTGGCGGAGAATTCTTGCCGCTGCATCCTCAAACAGTTGTCAATCAGTTTCCTGTTCAAATGAAGTAGCGAACGTCCACTCACACTTTTACACATGCACACGTTTCGCGGAGCTCAAGTACAGGACACACTTTGCCCTTTTCTCAGTTTTATAGACTAATTAGTCTACTCGATAGTGACTAGTATTGTCGAGGTTTGGTTCTGTCGCAGTCACCCAGACGCGCATTGACTCATTCCTCATGAGTGTGGGAGTTTCCTACTCACCAGAGATGTCTTCACTTCCTTCGGCTTCTCGTCAACCCTCAGCCTCCAGGCGCAAAGTCGAGGCCCAGTCCCGGAAAGGGTCTCAAGTCCCGTGGCCACGGCCTTTGCCTGGACATCGTCGGCCCCTGGAAACCTCAGGTATCTTGAGAATCGGCTCGAAGGACCAAGTAAATGTCAGGTTCACCAATCAGACATTCATTAAACAGGACAAAAAAGGAAGCAAAACCACCAGTTCAAGTCTCGCGAGGAGAGAGGAGAGGAACTGTCTCGAACAATTCACCAATGCACTCTCTGATTATCCTCTCCTCAGCACCTCTATTTATTTAGTTTTAAGACGGTCCTTATTTACATGGATGTTACAAAAAGGAGACGGCATCCAAAACAGACATTGTGTAACATGTGACATTTTTGATGGGGAGATAGCTGCTCTAGTTATGCGGTGATGGGTGTTTTGTCTTTTGGGCAGTCACATGAAATATGATATTTTTCTCCACAACACGAACAAATAATTTCTTTTTGATCAAATGTGCATCCCCACCCCATTATTCTTCCCCTGCCTCTTCCATATCTGCGCCCACAAATATTATAAATATTTCGCATGAAGCTCCATAAATTTCTCCTTCCTCTGTCAGAAAGGTGTCAACTTTCTTTTTCTCAATTTTTAGCACTATTTCTGGGTGTAGTGCTTGGTTATTGCCAGTCGGTTTATCAACCCAATGTTTTTCAATCCATTGTTTTGTAGGATTATTTGAAATTGCATGAAGAGCATTTTTTAATTGCCCTTGATACACACTCCCTGGGGTGTGAGCTTCAGGAATGCCACTGTTTGCTTTAAAATATGCAGTCATTCCAATTTTATGTTCTTCAAATGGTTCATTGTTGTTTTATTTTGCTCTTCCAATGGCAGAAAATGTGCTTTTTGTCTAAATCTAGCAGAAGTGCGCAATATTAACCCTTGAACTCCCTGCTGCTTTAGTACTTTGCTGTCATCCAAATTTGTTGTATTTCCACACTATTTAAGTGGTAAGATTTTCTCAAATCTTCCGTTCCCTGGACGAATTATGTTACATCAACTTTATGAGATGTGATACCTTTTATGACCGTTTTCACATCATCTTGAGTCCAGTTTTTTTTTGTTGTTGTTTTGAGTGTGTGTTCGTGTGCGTTTCTCTTATTTTATCCTGCACATTAACTATATATATTTTTTGCGTGTATGTTGAGCTGGCCAGCAAAGTCATATTGTGTTATCCAGAAATTTAGATGTTTTATTTTAGTAGGACATTGGCTTTCTACAAACCTCTAGTCCTTACACATTAATTTTTTTCCAAAAGTTCTGTTTCAACTATTTTGGTATTTATCAACTATTTTTCCATTTGTTTTTCCCCTGTTGAAGTCAGAGGTTCACCTAGGGTGACAATACTGACTTCCCCCTGAACAGGGTGACAATTACGTTCTGTTTGAGGTAATTCTCAAGCTTCTACCACAAGTGGCGGAGAATTCTTACCTCTGCATCCTCAAACAGTTGTCACTCAATTTCCTGTTCAAATGAGGTAGCGAACCTCCACTCACACTTTTACACATGCACAAAAGCTAAAGCTGTACACCAAGCAAGAATGGGACAGAATTCCACCTCCAAAGCTTCAACAATTACTGTCCTCAGCTCCCAAATGTTTATTGAATGTTGTTTAAAAAATAGGTGATGTAACACAGTGATTAATATGACCCTGCCACAGCTTTTTTGGAATGTGTCGCAGCCATAAAATTCCAAGTTCATGATTATTTGCTGGCGGCATAGTGGGGCAGCCGGAAAATGTTGTCCTCACAGTTCTGAGGTCACTGGCACTAGAAGGGGAAAACTCTAACCTTGCCTTATGAAGTTGCACAATACTCTTCCTTTCTAAACTTCCACCTAATTATTCATTGCTCAGCCTTTGTCTTCATCTTCCTCACCACCAGATTCATCTTACATAGCACCACACTATGCTGTCTAGCTACACTTTCCCCTGCCATTTATTTGAAATCACTGATCAACTTCAGATTACATTGTCTTCACAGGATGCAGCCTACTGTGTATCTATGGTACCTTTGTGCTGTTGGTCACACCATGTTCCTGCCTCTTCTTAAAGAATGTTTTCGCTACATTTTTCTATTTGGAAGTCTTCCACTATTTGTCCCTCGCAGATTATTTCCTGATTTTCAAATCTTCACATTTCTTCAACACCACTCTCATCTTAACAACCATGTCAATTACAAAATACCCATTCTCAACTCTCTGTATGCCTGGGAAACACATTGTTCTCAAATGAGCCAAATTGGGATTATAAATACTTCTTGGGAATTTGAGATTCAAAAGAATAATTCCTGCCTGAAATGAAGTGATCACTACACAGTCATGTGTATTTTGTTGGGCACCATCCATCACGTTTAATTTCTGAAATCCATCGATCTTTTCTGTTTTTTCAGGTGGTTTTCTATAGAATGACCTCTTTGAATATCTGTCTTGTCTGTTGTAACAACAAACAGCACTTGTGTCGGGCATTGTGAATATTCTGCTCCGGTTCAATGTCCCCCACACTGTTGAGCAGCTCTTTTTGACCAGCAATATGGTGCCATGAAATGCTGACGTCAGGTGCACGAGCTCTATAGACCCATCTCTAATCTCCCTTTCATAGCTAAAATTGTTGAGAAATTGTTTTTAATCAACTCAGCAATTTCTTGAATGTAAATGGACTTTTTGACATTTCAATCAGGTTTCTGAACTTATCACATGACAGAATCTGCTCTTATCAAACTGTTATTGTAAATCAGGGGTGGCCAGTTTTTTATTACCTCAAGATTTTTGTAGGAATAATTGTGATCATAATTATCATACATCTCCTTCCAATAAAGAAATGCTTTGCTCTGCTCTAGATAACGTGGCAGCCTCCTAGCAGGAGATAGCAAGAACAAAAATGTCTAATCATCAGAACTGTTAGAGCTGCTGCCTGTTAAAAAAATGATGACCACACATGTATTCAGCAATCTTCCACTCATGCACACGCACATGAACAAACATGTACACCTTGTTTCAAACTGTTTTGCTTGTCGTCTCCTTTTTGTAACATCCATGTAAATAAGGGGCGTCTAAAAACTAAATAAATAGAGGTGCTGAGGAGAGGATAACCAGAGAGTGCAGTGGTAAATTGTACGAGACAGTTCCTCTCCTCTCTCCTTGCGAGACTTGAACTGGTGTCTTTGCTTCCTTTTTTGTCCTGTTTAATGAATGTCTGATTGGTGAACCTGACATTTACTTGGTCCTTGAGCCAGATCTCAAGATACCTGAGGTTTCCAGGGGCCGAGTCGACGTCCACGCAAAGACCGTGGCCACGGGACTTGAGACCCTTTCCGGGACTGGGCCTCGACTTTGCGCCTGGAGGCTGAGGGTTGACGAGAAGCCGAAGGAAGTGAAGACATCTCTGGTGAGTAGGAAACTTCCACACTCATCAGGAATGAGTCAATGCACTTCTGGGTGACTGCGACAGAACCAAACCTTGACAATACTAGTCACTATCGAGTAGACTAATTAGTCTATAAAACTGAGAAAAGGGCAAAGTGTGTCCTGTACTTGAGCTCCGTGAAACGTGTGCGTGTGTAAAAGTGTGAGTGGACATTCGCTACCTCATTTGAACAGGAAATTGATTGACAACTGTTTGAGGATGCAGCGGTAAGAATTCTCCGCCACTTGTGGTAGAAGCTTGAGAATTACCTCAACAACAAACAACAACAAAAAAAAGGGGACAGGGGAAAAACAAATAGCAAAATAGTTTATAAATGGTAAAATAGTTGAAACAGAACATCTGAAAAAAATACATAAAATAATAATGTGTAAGGACTAGAAGTTTTTAGAAAGCGAATGTCCTACTAAAATAAAACATCTAAATTTGTGGATAACCCAATTTGACTTTGCTGGCCAGCTCAACACACACAAAAAAACTAAACAACAACAACAACAAAAGCTGGACTCAAGATGATGTGAAAACGGCCATAAAAGGTATCACATCTCATGAAGTTGATTTAACATAATTCGTCCAGGGAACACAAGACTTGAGAAAATCTTACCACTTAAATGGTGTGGAAGTACAATAAATTTGGATGACAGCAAAGTACTTTCTCACAGCAGCAGGGAGTTTGAGGGTTAATATCGTGCAGCTCTGTTAGATTTAGAAAAAAAAGCAAATTGTTCTGCCATTGTAAGAGCAAAATAAAATAACAATGAACCATTTGAAGAATATAGAATTGGAATGACTGCATGTTTTGAAGCACACAGTGGCATTCCTGAAGTTCACACTCCAGGGAGTGTGTATCAAGGGCAATTAAAAAATGATCTTCATGCAAATTTAAATAATCCTACAAAACAATGGATTGAATAACATTGGGGTGAGAAACAGACTGGCAGCCTGTAACAGTACGTTAAACAAGCACTACACGCAGAAAGAGTGCTACAAAATGAGAAAAAAGAAAGTTGACACATTTCTGACAGAGGAAGGAGAAATTTATGGAGCTTTATGCGAAACATTTAATAATTGTGGCCGCAGATGAGGAAGAGAGCAGCCATGTCCCCATCGAAAATGTCACAACTCATGCTCCCAAAATGCAACTTTTTATTTTGCCCCGTACGTTTCTTGGGAAGAGATGGCTTGCTGAAACTAGGACTGGGCTTAATTCCCTCTCTGACAGGAAAAATAGAAGTAAAAAGAAAAAAAAGGAATTACTGGAAGGACAGTTAAATATCTTACAAAATAGGAATCCAGTGCTCTATTATTACACCTTAGATATTCCAAACAAACCTCCCACAAGAACAGGAGATTTCTTGCTGCAAACATCCCAAGACGTGATTGAACAACCACAAAATGGCGTAGGAAGTGACTCATTGCATGTGAATATGTAGTATAAGATAAACTTATAGCAGCCCACACCAGACAAAATCATGATTATCTGTACTCAGAGGGTATATCAGTCATGGTGACAGGAACAAGACTGACTGACAAACTAAATGCACTACACAAGGAATGGACACCACCACACACGTCATTACAACAGGAGTGGGAGAGTTTGGGACAATTTGTTTTGATAGTACGAAATGTTCCTGATTGGACAGAAAAAGAACCAGATTTGGATTGGGACGACTCAACTGGACAGACAATATATTATTGGACAGTCTTAAGCAATCTGATACCAGATGCTGCTGTATTCACGGCGGTATCACAATCTACATAGACAATACTGGAAAAATAGAGGAATAGCGACAACTACAGGGAACACAGTGACACACGCAGAGCTACTACAAAATTTGCTCATAGCAGTTCAATTACCAAAAGAAATAGCCATATGTAAATGTGCAGTACACACATCAAATACAGACAAAAAATCATAAGGAAATGGATTTTCAGATAAAACAGCAAAAGAGGCAGCAGCCAAAACCTTTATGGGATTTGCTGACCATGCAACAAACAAAGGCGTACTTTCAGATGATGTGTTAAACAAAATGGAACAACAAAGCTTACCAGCAGAACTAAAAATGTGGAAAAAAATAAGGTACTACATTACAAAATGGGAATTATGTCAGCACAGATACAAAAAAAAATAAATTCTCCCAAAAACATTTTTTAAGTGGGCGGCAATCTTGAGCCATAGGAAGTCTCAGGTCTCAACAGGGGGAATGGGAGCCCTGGTCCAAATGTATTCCATGATCCATGGATTTAACTTGAATGCAAAAAAACTTTTTTTGTCAGGCTTGTTTGATCTGTGTGCGACATAATCCACAAGGGAATGTGCATCCAAAACATGGTCAGTTTCCTCAAGCTACACATCTATTCATCCCTCCATCCATTTTCTTAGCCGCTTATCCTCACAAGGGTCGCGGGGGGGGGGGGGGGCTGGAGCCTATCCCAGCTGTCAACGGGCAGGAGGCAAGGTACACCCTGACCTGGTTGCCAGCCAATCGCAGGGCACTTGGAAACAAACAGCTGCACTCAGAATCACACGTAGGGGCAATTTGGACACAATGATAGATTTAGTCAAACTATACATACATTACAAGCACGCGAGAGTCTCATTCCATTCAAAACACTGTTTGGGAGACCATACAAATTACCAATATTTTCCACACAATTAGAGGTAGACGAATGACGATGAAGAGAAAAACCTCACACAAGTGGGTCCCTTTCAGGAGTTATGAACAACCCCAAACAGCTTAAAAAATTGCATAAAGGGGTACTTGAGTTCATTTGTTGATTGTAAGAAAGTTATTGCGTTTGTAACCATTGTTAACACAAACAAAACTAATTTGTTTTTATTGGCCACTTGTAAGATAGCTGTTCTCACTCCCACTGCCAAGGTCGCTATAGTCCGGTTACACATGGGAGTGAGACTGCTGTCATAATGGCAACTAAACAGTTGAATTTTACTGTTGTATGTTGGATGAAAACGCTCCCCGTTATTTTCATTTTTTTGTTCGAGTTTACCTGTGGGAACCACTCAAGGTCCCACCCCCCCCAAAAAAAAAAAAAAAAAAGTTGGGGGATTCTGTGTATCCATTAACTTCTCTTGAAAAACAAAAAAAAACTGTTTTCTAATGGCGTGTCACTAGGAAATTTCACATGCATCAATTTGATAGGACTAGAAACAAATTGGGAATTTTATCAGCATTGATGTGTAAAGCCATTTTGTGCCATTGTCATGGTGGTGCAGCAGTAACTGTCTTTTTAATTTTTTTACGCCATATGCCTTTCCTGATGCAACCTTTCTGCATTTATTCAGAGAGAGAGCTGGAGCCACTTGTCAGAAATGGAAAAGTGTTTATCCAACAACTAAGGCAGTAAATGATAAACGGATATTTTCTACTAATGTTGCATTGGCTAATTTCTCCTGTGCTTTACAGGGACAGATTTTAAGGTGGGAAGTCTCAACAAAACATGGTGGCATGATATCCATCTGCAAACTCCCCCACTGCTCCCATGAAGCGATTTGTTGTGGTGGTGTGTTGGTCAAAAGTTGTATGACACACTGATAAATGCACCAGGAACGTGTACACTGGTATCACTGTTCTTATCTGTGACTGTGTTTCCATCCAAAGCAGAGGATATACAATTGGCCGCATCCATCTTTGGACCTCCCCTTGTGTTCTCCCGAAGGCGAAGGTCCTCTTGGAAAGATGGAGATCTGACATACATTGATGCAAATGGCATCCCAGCTGCATACCAGGTGAGTATAAATTGGTTCACGAGATTGTTGCAGGATGGGAATCCATCTTGTTATGGATAACTCTAAATAAAAACGTTGACAGAATCAACTACATACATTACAATGTACAGAAACTAGGTAATTATACAGAAGCATGCTTTATTGCCATAAGGGATCAACCAGCTGCAACCTCACTCATGACGTTCCAGAATAGCATAGCGGGCGACATGCTCCCGGCCGAGAAGGGTGGCGACTGCTCAATGTTCGGTGACCAGTGTTGTTTATTCCAAATATCACAGCACCTGATGGGTCACGCACAAGGGCCATTCAAGGCCTCCCCACCCTGAACCACAAGATGAAGGAGCACTCTGGTGTAAACACATCAGCCAGGTCTGAGTGGTGGGAAAAAAAAAAAAAAAAGTTTGGCAAATCTAAAAATTTGGCGTTCTCTGTCCTAGTTTCTATCGCTGTTTGCAGCTATTCTTGCATTGTGTGGATGTTGTTGTATTCCCTGCATAAAGGCATCACTTCACCAACTTATAACCACTGCTATTGCCACGACAAATTCAAAATTGGCAGAAATATATCCACTATTGGCACAACAGAGTAATGACAGTGATATTGTTGACCACGATGATGACATTATGACTTCTCTTCCAGACCTGTTCTCTGATCCAGAAGGTTACAAGTAATTAGTGCTATATTTTCCTCCGACTGTAAGTCGAAAGTGTGATCTATTAGATGATTTAAGGATTTGAGCAAATGTAGGATAAACAGGAGGATAATGTAGAAATAATTGTCAATAGTATTAAGTAACTGCTTCTGACTGCAATGAAGAAATGCTTTGCTCTGCTCCAATTCAGTTACTGTTTCTGCCTGCAATGAAGAAATGCTTTGCTCTGTTCCAATTCAGTTACTGTTTCTGCCAGCAACGAAGAAATGTTTTGCTCTGCTCCAATTCAGTTACTTTCTCTGCCTGGAATGAACAAATGCTTTGCTCTGCTCCAATTCAGTTACTGTCTCTGCCTGCAATGAAGAATGTTTTACTCTCCTCTAGAAAACGTGGTAGCAAATGTAGGATAAACACGGGGGAAATGTAGGAATAATTGTGATCATAATTATCATACATTTGCTTCCAATAAAGAAATGCTTTGCTCTATCCTAGATAACGTGGCAGCCTCCTAGCAGGAGATAGCAAGAACAAAAACATCTAATCATCAGAACTGTTAGAACTCCTGCCTGTTAAAGAAATGAGTACCACACATGTATTCAGCAATCTTCCACACATGCACACGCACATGAACAAACATGTACACCTTGTTTCAAACTGTTTTGCTTGTCGTCTCCTTTTTGTAACATCCATGTAAATAAGGGGCATCTTAAAACTAAATAAATAGAGGTGCTGAGGAGAGGATAATCAGAGAGTGCAGTGGTGAATTGTACGAGACAGTTCCTCTCCTCTCTCCTCACGAGACTTGAACTGGTGACTTTGCTTCCTTTTTTGTCCTGTTTAATGAATGTCTGATTGGTGAACCTGACATCGACACACACCATCAGTACACGGGCACCCCAAAGTTGTCTGGTCTCTCTGCTGTTCTTCTCTTGTTACATCAATGACTGCACCCTGACCCGCACAACTGTCAAACTGCTGAAATTTGCAATGAAAAGTCCTCGTATCAACAGGAACTAGGAAGGCTGGAGCTGTGGTGCAGCTGGAGCCGAATGCACAAAGGACTGTAGATATGATCGTGGACTTCAGGAGGCATCTGTTGCTACAGCTGGGCTTCACGCCATCCAACTCTTATGTCAGCCTTCAAGTTCCAGGGAATTACAGTCTATATGGCCTGGGATGGGAGACTAACATCAACTCCTTCCTCAAAAAGACCAGTAGAGGTTGTACTTACTGGGGCTTGTTGGTACCCCTTTAGTCACCCCGGAGCACTTGCACACTACCAGAACTAAGACAAGAGCAAGCAAAATCCTCTTTGAGCCTTCACATACTGGTCACCATGTTTTCCAGCTCCTTCCATCAGGTAGTGCTACTTTTTTTTTTTTTTGCCCTGCTTAGGTGTCAGGAAGAACAAAATCGAAGATCTATATCCCTATTCTGCCAGAAGTCACTGTATATTGTTACATTGGATTTTCAAGGCTTCGTCTGTGATTTAAAAACTACATATATTATAATTGGTTTATTGAAAGAAGAAGAAAACAAAAACAAAAGACAAACCATTGGTTTTAAATAGAAAGTGAAATAAAATATAATAAAAATAAATAAATCAATCAATAAATAAATGCATATCTACAAAAAAGCAATATTAAATGTAGATATGCCTGGGGCTTTAGCACTGCACCCCGTGAAGGAAGGACAGGATCAGTTTAGGACAGGAAAAGAAATATGTAGGGCAAGGGTTGTGACTCTAACTATACAAGGTTCCCTTGCTACTTCATACTTCACATTTTGCAGCTCCAGTGCTTCGCGGGTATTTTTTCATAAAAATAAGACAAAGAAAAATAAAGCCCGTTTTTGGCATATTGCGGAATGACACTTTGATACAAGGCACTTGAGTGGTTTCAGATGCGACATTGACCAATGACAGCACAAGTGGCTTTACCCCATGAGCTGATTAATTACACATCATCGAAGCCTCAACCAGCAACTTCCCTTTTCCCACCCATTTCCTTGTTTTGCACATTGTCCTTTCCACACCGTTGACCATCTTGTATCTTAGTGTTGTGTTTGCACCTTCCTAACAGAAGGAGCTGTAAGAACAGGTGGCCAGGATGTGCAGGATCCAAAAGGATCATGCCCACTCTGGACCGAGTTGGGTAGGTGGGTAGGTTGTGCCGACAATCCGTTCAGCGATTTTGATTGTCCATTGCAGTTGGAATTTGTCTTTTTTGTGGCAGCCCCAAACCAGACTCTGATATAGGCACACAGTACTTATTGATTGACTGCTGTGTAGAAGTGTCTTAGCACGTCTTGTGACAGAATGTGCTTCCTGAGAAGACGCAAGAAGTGCATCCTTTGCTGGGCTTTTTTAAGGATGGAGTTGATGTTTGTCCCCCACTTCAGGTCCTGTCAGACTGCAATTCCCAAGAAGGTGAAGGTCTCAACGATTGACACAAGACAGTTGGACAGCATCAGGGGCAGCTGTGGTGAAGGATGCCCCCTGAAGTCAGCAATCATCTCTAGAGTGTTGAGGGTGCTTCATGTCAGGTTGTGTTGGCCACACCAAAGCTCCATTATCGACACTTCCTGTCGATACGCAGACTCGTAGCCATCTTTGATGCAGCTTTACTGTGGTCTCATCTGCAAACTTCAGGAGTTTGACAGCCGGGTGCCTTGAGGTGCCGTCGTTTGTGTAGAGCAAGAAGAGTAGAGAGGAGAGGAGACAACCTTAAGGTGCCGCGGTTAATGTGTGGATGAGGTGGTGTCCCTCAACCTCACCTGCAGTGTCCTCCCAATCAGAAAGTTGTAGATTCACTGGGAGATAGCACTGAGATGCTTAGCTGGAGATGTTTGAAGGAGAGGAGTTCAGGTATGATGGTGTTGAACGTAGAGCTGAAGTCCATGAACAGGATCCTCACATAGGTTCCCACACTGTCGAGATGTTCAAGGATGAAGAGCAGACCCATTTTGATGGCATCATCCGCAGACCTATTTGCTCAATAGGCAAACGGCAGTGGGTCCAGTTGGAAACCTGGGACAAGGCACTCAAATGACTTCATGACCACAGATGTCAAGGCAAAGGGCCTGTAGTCACTAAGACCTGAGACTTCTGCTGTTTTGGGATTGGTATGATGGTTGTCATGGCCGTGCCGGTACTGTCACGGGTGTGCCGGACAATGATACGGTGCACACCTGCCTCATTCAGCAGATACACACACCGGTGCCTCGTCCCAGTAATCAGAGCTCATGTATATATTGCCATGCGTGCGGTATGGTCTTTGCCAGATCATTGTACCTATGTCATGTTCCTGCAACTCCTTTTCCATGCTCTTGCTACCCTGTGTACCAAACCCAGCCGTGTTCCTGACCTGTTTCTTCCACCTGCCGATTCTGCTACTGCTGCCTCTGTGGATTGCTTGCCTGTGTTCTGACGTCAAATTGAATAAAGGCACTTTCCTAACTGCTCCCCAGCCTCGTGAGTCGTGCATTTGGGTTTAGCCCTGAGTTCTGGCCATGACAGAACGATCTGGCCATAACATGGACCCAGCCAACTCAGATCCGGTGCTCCAAGGTCGACATCTCGCCGAACTTGAAGGAGACCTCCATATGGTTACCCGCCAGCTGCAGGAGGTATTTCCCCGGTTCGCACCCCAATCCAGTGGAGCCGGCGCCAGTCAGGATCCAGCAGGTGCCGCGACAGCTTCGCATACACCCAAGCCTGTCATGATTCTACCGGTCTAGCCCTGGCTGCGCTGGTGCCCACGCAGTCGTGCTGATTGGGAGGCACACACCTGCGCCTCATGCTGGCTGATTGGCCCCGGTGTATATAGGACACTGGGGACGACTTAACCCTAACCCTAACCCTAACCCTGGCCAACCTGTAGAGATCATTTTCGCCTTCTTTCGTGTCCAACCGGGTGTACATGTCTTCATATGCCTCTTGTTTAGCCTTTGCCACCTCTACCTTTTCCCTATGTCGCATCTCGATGTACTCTTTTCACCTCTCCTCAGTCCTCTCAGTATCCCACTTCTTCTTCGCTAATCTCTTTCCTTATATTTTGGGGTTCCACCACCAAGTCTCCTTCTCCCCTTTCCTACCAAAAGACACACCAAGTACTCTCCTGCCTGTCTCTCTGATTACCTTGGCTATTGTAGTCCAGTCTTCCGGGAGCTTCTGATGTCCATCGAGAGCCTGTCTCACCTCTTTCCGGAAGGCTGCACAAAATTCTTCCTTTCTCAGCTTCCACCACATGGTTCTCTGCTCTACCTTTGTCTTCTTAATCTTCCTACCCACCACCAGAGTCATCCTACACACTACCACCCTATGCTGTTGAGCTACACTCTCCCCTACCACTACTTTACAGTCAGTAATGTCCTTCAGATGACATTGTCTGCACAAAATATAATCCACCTGCGTGCTTCTACCTCCGCTCTTGTAGGTCACTATATGTTCCTCCCTCTTCTGGAAATAAGTGTTCACTACAGCCATCTCCATCCTTTTTGCAAAGTCCAGCACCATCTATCCCTCAAAGTTCCTTTCCTGGCTGCCGTACTTGCCCATCACTTCTTCATCTCCCCTGTTTCCTTTACCAATATGTCCATTACAATCTGCACCAAACAACTCTCTCTTTGTCTGGGATGCTCAGAACTACTTTATCTAGTTCCTTCCAGAATTTCTCTTTTAATTCTAGGTTACATCCTACCTGTGGGGCATAGCCACTAATCACATTATGCATAACACCCTCAAATTTCAGCCTTATCAGTCGGTCTGATACTCTTTTCACCTCCAAGACATTCTTAGCCAGCTCGTCCTTTAAAATAACCCCTACTCCATTTCTTTTCCCATCAACTCCGTGGTAGAATAATTTAAACCCTGCTCCTAAACTTCTAGCCTTACTACCTTCCACCTGCTCTCTTGGATTCACAGAATATCAACCTTTCTCCTAATCATCATGTCAACCAACTCCTGAGCTTTTCCTGTCATAGTTCCAACATTCAAAGTCCCTACACTCAGTTGTAGGCTCTGTGCATTCCTCTTTTTTCTTCTGACAATGGATCTGGTTTCCTCCTCTTCTTTTTCTTCGACCCACAGTAGCTGAATTTCCACCGACGACCTGCAGGTTAGCAGTGCCGGGGGCGGGCGTTGTTAACCCGGGCCACGACCGATCCGGTATGGGATTCTTTAGATGAACCCTCATATTTGTTTGGCACAGTTTTTATGCCGGATGCCCTTCCTGACGCAACCCTCCCTATTTATCCGGGCTTGGGACCGGCCTACAGATTGCACTGTTTGCCCCCGTAGGGCTGCATTTTCCATGTTTTTGACACCCCAGGTCATAACCTACTCCAGGGGAAACCTTGGCAACTGTAGTGAGTAGCCAAGGTTATCATGGACAATTTTGTGTGCTGTCCCAACAAGTAAGCTCAAAGTCCTTGCAATGTCATCGACTATCACCCTACTGTCAGACTGAATGAGGTCATTGACTGATTCAATCACCTCAGGAGACTTGACTTTGTAGGCCCCCGGGCCCGTCTTCATCCTCCACATTACTCCTTCTTTCTTTAAACAATTTAGCCCACTTGTCAAGATATTTTCAGCTGAAACATGTGGCACCGTAAACAGTTGACATTCTCAAATGAATTTCAACTGGTTTGCTCCCTTCAGCAACCAAAAACTTGATAACTGACCACTGTTTAATCCTGGAGCATGCTTCTTGGTCTTTCAGGGTTTTTTTTTTTTTTTTAATCTCCAAAAGAAATTAAATCCATGTGAAAAAGAATTAAAAAAGAAATATAAAAAAAAGTAAGCCTCTGTCTGTATTAGAACTCATTATAACAAAAAATTCACCTTATTTATTGAATGACCTTCGTGTGTGTTGGTGTGTGTGTCTGTGTGTGAGCGTGGGTGTGCCTGTGTGTGTGTGTGTGCGTGTATACAGAGCATTGGCCCCTGCCTGTGTAGAGTTTTCATGTTCTCCCTGTGCCTGTGTGGGTTTTCGCCGGGCACTCTGGTTTTCTACCACATCCCAAAAACATGCATCAATTGAAGACTCTAAGTTTCCTTTGTTTGACTGTGAGTGCGACCATTGTCTTTTTCCATGTGCCCTGTGATTGGCTGGTAAACAGTTTTGGGTATACACTGCCTCCTTCCCTATGACAGCTTGGATTAGCCCCAGCACCCCCGTGACCTTTGTGACGATAAGCAGCTCAGAAAATGCTGCTACCTGTATGCTCAAAATATTGGGAATTATGTATATATATATATTTTTTGTTAAGTTTGAACTTTTTTTTTCAAAAAACTGTCTGTACAACAATCATTAATAATAATCATTGTGCACATGCTGATGTATCTGTAATATAATCTTGGGACAGGCAACAGGACACACTCATCCACCCTTGCTATCTCTACTCCCTGGAGCTTCACTTTTCCCCCTCCGCTCCTCTCATTCATGCACATATATTCTGTTTTACTTCGGTTAATCTTCATTGTTCTCCTTTCCAGTGTGTGCCTCCATCTTTCTAATTGTTCCTCCGCCTTGCTTACACTGCCGATCACAATATCATCTGCGAACATCATGGTCCAACGGGATTCCAGTCTAACCTCATCTATCAGCCTATCCATTACTACGGCAAACAGGAATGGGATCAGAGTGGATCCCTGATGCAGTCCCACCTCCACCTTAAATTCTTCTGACACATCTACAGCACATTTCACCGCTGTTCTGCTGCCCTCATACATGTCCTGTACTATTCTAACATATTTCTCCGCCACACCAGACTTACGCACTCAGTACCACAGTTCCTCTCTTTGTACTTTGTCATGGGCTTTCTCTAGGTCTACAAAGACACAATTAAGGTCCTTCTGACCTGCTTTATACTGTTCCACAAGCATCATCAAGGCAAATAATGCATGTGTGGTACTCTTTCTAGGCATGAAACATACTGTTGCTAAAAACCATGCTACACAATCGTAAAATGCAAGCTCGCCGAGGAGGTCATAGAGTTCAGTTCAGGTTGGGGGCGCACATTAGCGTAATATATATAATTGTGTAACATAAGACATCGAATATATCGAAATGTATATGTATACCTTTTTTTTTAACACTCTTTGTACCTGCATACAACAATACAATATGATTGTGTATATATATTTTTTTAACTATTAACTTTTTGAAAACATTTTTGGAAAATTTGCATATTATGTTTGAGAAATTCTGGTATTATGACTTCATTTTCAATGTGGGGAAACACTTCACTAATGTTTTATTTTAGTTTTTCCAGATTTCTCAGTGCCATGAGGAATTATTTTCGAGAAATTACAGTATATAAAATGCTCACTCAGTAATGTTTGAGGTAGCAGGTGTAAAAATCCTTAACTATCTACAGTTGTGGGAAAAGGTATATGACCCCTTTGGAATGCCTCAAATTTCTACATGATTTTGTTATAAAATGTGATCTGAGCTTCTAAAACCAAGAGAGTCTGTGTAATTCCAAAAGGTACTGTCTATATTTTTTATATTTTTATTAAAAGTAACACGTAAGTGGCCCCGCCTCCTGCCCAGTTACAGCTGGGATAGGCTCCAGTACTCCCATGACCCTCGTGAGGATAAGTGGCTCAGAAAATGGATGGATGGATAACATGTAAGCATTCGCAGAAAGGGAATAGTCTGGATTCTTCGAGAACTAATCAGCGTCAAACTAATCTGGACTACAATCAATGAGACAAATTGGAAGTGTTCTCTAGCAACTAGAAAACACAACCTCTCAAGAAGTTTTGTGGAGTCAAACAAGTTAAAAATTGTTGACTTGAATGAAGCTGGAAAAGTTTACAGAAGTAGCTCTAAAGGTCATTATGAAGACGGTTCAGCAGTGTTGCTTATCTTCCAAGGAGTGACCGACATGAATACACACACCCAGTCCTTACACTTCACCTGTCAGTCATTTTTGGGTCCCTGGTGCTCAGAAGCCCACATGCTTGTCAGACCTCCAACAGGCCCTCAAAGAAGTAACCTCCCCCATGTCACATCCCACCCATTCCTCCCCTACTTCACCTCAATCCTTGTCAGACCCGCCAAACGAAAATAAAGTCACATTTTAGAGAGTGGTCGGGGTTCCTGCTTTGCAGATCAGTCAGTGGATGCATGATTGTCGCTCACAGGGTAGGGCCCTTAATCCTATTGTTTCTCCGACAAGATTACTCTCTGTGGTCCCTCACTCTCTATGGCAGTGTGTTAGAGAAAGGCTAGATTAAGGAGATTAGCATGTATCCTCCTGACTTGTCAAAGTGGGATGTAAGAAACCATTGACTTTCTTAGGCTCCTTAAATAAGGAGGTGCCTCAAAAAAGAGGCCATGAAAAGCAGCAAACAAGCAAAAATTCCTCAAAGAACAATGCGATTTGTTTCTTTTGTTCCTCTGAACTGGGCTAAAAAAATTCAAAAGAAAAGTCATGAAGCAAGAACAAGAGAGGGAGAAAAGTGTTAAATGCAAGGGGACATTTTACATGACTGAAAAGAGGGTCAAGGGAATGAACTCATGTTTTTAGCACGATGTTACATAGTCGACTACTTTATATTTAGTACAAGGCGGTAGGTGCTTTCTAAAATGTTAATCATAGCTCAGGGTTGAATTTCATCCCTGAATAGAAACTTTGCTACACTTGAAGGTTCTTTTTTCAAGTTTCATCTGTATAGTAACCCATACTTCTCTGAAATTAGTCAATATTTAACTGACATATTTCCACACATCTAGTTTTTGTCTCTGAAACCACAAACAGTAGGTCTATATGATTTTTAATTCAGCTCTGTCTGGTAGTATTACTGAAAATGACAGGCTGTTAACTTCTTCCCCCAATAAGCACCATTGACTTTACTTTACTTCAGTTCTTTTCTAGTATAATTTGGAATGCCCAGTACAATCCTGTTTCCACCACTGTATTTAGGCCGGATAACGTTATGTGATAATGTGCCTAAAATGTTAATAACATAAGTCATCAAACAGAATGGAACTCCTGAAAATTAAACAAAGAAGATATAAAATCCTGTAAAAGGGACTGTGGACATTTTCTCCCCAAAAAAATCCAGAAAATCATTTCTTCTCTCTCTAATCTGCTGTATACTTAGAATGGCATGGTTGTGTTATTCCCATAACTTTCCATTTGACAACCCAGAAGTCACTCTCTATCTATCAATATCATAGCTATCTGCTAGTGTCCTGCGGCCTAATGTTCCTCATGGCACTGAGAAATCTGGAAAAACTAAAATAAGATATTAGTGAAGTGTTTCCCCACATGGAAAATGTAGTCATACTATCATAATTTCTCAAACATAATGCACAAATTTTTTCCATAAATATTTTCAAAAAGTTAATAGAGCTCATTATATTTAGGCATGGATGAAAAATAAAAAATACAATCACATTGTATAGATGTATACAAGTACATAGAGTGGTAAAAAAAAAAAGGTATACGTATACATTTTAATATGATATTCGATGTCTTATGTTACACATTTATATTTTTTACGGTAATGTGCACCCCAAACCTGAACTCTATGAGCTTCAATAGTATGATCGTTAGCGTAGCATGTTTGTTGCTACTGAACCAAAGATCAGAAATGACTGCCGTGCTTTGTTTTTTTTTTTAACTTAAACCAAGACAAAAAATGTCAACTACAATGGCTGGTTGTGAAGCTGCTTTTAAAAGAAATGTGTCATCTCTTGTGCCGAAGACACCGCCAAGTAGCGCCGCAGTCAGAAACAACGATAGCTCGCCTCAATGGCTTCAGGTGGATATCAAAACAATGTGAGCGCAAACAACGTACGAGCATAATGGGCACAGTAAAAAAAAAAAAAACAGGAGAGTGCACGCAATTGAAATGGTCATTTTTTTTTTTTTTATGCACCCATTACCGTCGTTTCTACGTAGTTTGAGCTCACGTTGCTTTGATAGCCACCTGATGCCATATGAAATCTATGGCATCAGGTGGGCGAGAGGCTGCACTGCAGAACAAAAACTCTTGGGATTCAAAAAATGTTTCCCAACAAACGCCATTGATGGAACAGAGGATGGGGGAGCAAAAAAGGATCACTGTTCATGAATTCAGGAGGCACCAGAACTGGACTAAGTCACCAAAGTTAGCTCCGATGGATATTTTTCAGATTGGAGATGAGCCAGATGTTGCTTTGAAGTCTTGGCCAAGTTTTTTGAAAAACAATACAAGTACAAACTTAATAAAGTATAAATACAGATAACTCCCAATATTTCAAGCATATGGGTAGCAGCAAATTGGTGGTGCGCATTGTACATTGATAGAAGAGTTTTCCTGATTTTTTTTTTTTTAGATCAACTTTGGGGATGCACATTATACTTCAGGACGCATTATACTTGAGAAATTACGGTACATGCATATTAACAAAATCTAAATGAACTATGTAACTTTCCCAGAGCTGAAAACTGCAAGCACATACTTTTGCCACATTGGATCAGTTTTCCACTTTTTCAGTGAATTCTCCAACCAATCCTATGGAGCAGGCAGCATTATTGATCATTGAACCACAGTGAAGATGAATGTAATTAATTGTATACCATCAAAAACAATATTCCATGTGAATCAATGGGCAGCTAAGCATCATATTGTTCATTATTCAGCAGCCTTTCACAGATAGGAACAGTTGGTACAGTTTTTCACGAAGGTTGAAATGAGGTAGCTGGATTCTTCTTTATTAAAGTCAGGCTTCCTAAATTCTGATGCTTAAGAATGGGATCGACACGTTTGTATATGCATGGTAGATAGCACATCCACATCTGCCTCACTGTTCTGAGCATTGGGGTACAAATCCTGGCTCGACTGTACATGATTTCACCAGAATGTAGCAAGGAAACCCAAGTTATCTAGACAAAGATAATAGAACACATAAGATCAGAAATTAAGTTGTGGGTAACAATATGAAATGACACAAGGAATAAGTATTGAACATACCAAGTGGTATTTTTTAATACTTTGTACATATGTCTTTTGGGCAGCATAGTGGAGCGGCTGGAAAGCTTGAGCCTCACAGTTCCAGACCCGCCTGTGTGGCGTTTGCATGTTCTCCCCGTGCCTGCGTGGGTTTCCTCCGGGCACTCCGGTTTCCTCCCATGTCCTAAAAACATGCAACATTAATTGGACACTGTAAATTGCCCCTACGTGTGATTCTGAGTGTGGCTGTTTGTCTCGATGTGCCCTGCGATTGGCTGGCAACCAGTTAAGGGTGCACCCCGCCTCCTCCCCATTGACAGCTGGGACAGTTCCAGCATTCCCCACGACCCTTGTGAGGATAATTGGCTAAGAAAATGGATGGCCACACAGTGAAGAAAATAAGTATTTGAACACACTACTATATTCCAAGTTCTTCCACTTAGAATTCATGGAGGGATATGAAATTTTAATCGTAGTTTGATGTCCACTGTGAGATCGATAATCGAAAAAGAAAAATCCAGAAATCACAATATATGTTTTTTAAACGATTTATTTGTGTGATACAGCTGCAAAAAGTAGAGGAACACTCTGACCCTCAAAGACCTGTTAGTCCACCTTGAAAAGCCCACCTCCACTCCATCTTTTATCCTGAATAAGATGCACCTATGTAAGGTCGTGAGCTGCAGAAAGACACCTGTCCACCCCAAATAATCAGTCAGACTCAAACTTGTAACATGGCCCAGACCAAAGAGCTGTCCAAAGACACCAGAGACAAAATTGTACAACTCCACATGGATGGAAAGGGAAAGAGAAATTGCCAAGCAGCTTGGTGAAAAAAGGTCCACTGTTGGAGCAATCATTAGAAAATGGAAGAAGCTAAACATGACGATCAATCTCAAACGGAGTGGAGCCCCGTGCAAGATATCACCTCGTGGGTTCTCAATGATCCTTAGAAAGGTGAGGAATCAGCCCAGGACTACACAACAGGATTTGGTCAATGACCTGAAAAGAGCTGGGACCATTGTTTCCAAGGTGACTGTTGGTAATACACTAAGACGTCATGGTTTGACATCATCCATGGCACGGAAGGTTCCCCTGCTTAAACCAGCACATGTTAAGTTTGCCAATGACCATTTGGATGATACAGAGGAGTCATGGAAGAAACGTTTGTGGTCACATGAGACCAAAATGGAACTTTTTGGTCATAATTCCACTAACCGTGTTTGGAGGAAGACGAATGATGAGTTCCATCCCAAGAAAACCATCCCGACTGTGAACCTTGGGGGCGGGAGCATCATGTATTGTGAGATTTTGGGGAACAACCGCTTTCCCTCAGTCAGTCATTGGAGATGGGTCGTGGCTGGGTCTTTCAACATGATGATGACCCGAAGCACACAGCCAGGAAAACCAAGGAGTGGCTCCGTAAGAAGCATATCAAGGTACCGGCGTTCGATATATTCAATGTCTTATGTTACACAATTACTTCTGTAAACTTTTCCAGCTTCATTCAAGTCAACAATTTTTAACTTGTTTGAGTCCACAAAGTTTCTTGAGTGGTAACAATCTAGTTGTGTTTTCTAGTTGCTAGAGAACAATTCCAATTTGTCTCATTGATTATAGTCCAGATTAGTTTGACGCTGATTAGTTCACGAAGAATCCAGACTATTTCCTTTCTGCGAATGCTTACATGTTATCCATCAATCCATTTTCTGAGCCACTTATCCTCACGAGGGTCATGGGAGTACTGGAGCCTATCCCAGCTGTAACTGGGCAGGAGGCGGGGCCACTTACGTGTTACTTTTAATAAAAATATAAAAAATATAGACAGTACCTTTTGGAATTACACAGACTCTCTTGGTTTTAGAAGCTCAGATCTCATTTTATAACAAAATCATGTAGAAATTTGAGGCATTCCAAAGGGGTCATATACCTTTTCCCACAACTGTAGATAGTTAAGGATTTTTACACCTGCTACCTCAAACATTACTGAGTGAGCATTTTATATACTGTAATTTCTCGAAAATAATTCCTCATGGCACTGAGAAATCTGGAAAAACTAAAATAAAACATTAGTGAAGTGTTTCCCCACATGGAAAATGAAGTCATAATACCAGAATTTCTCAAACATAATGTGCAAATTTTCCAAAAATGTTTTCAATAAGTTAATAGAGCGCATTATATGTAGGTATGGATAAAAAAAACAAAAAATATACAATCACATTGTATAGTTGTATGCAGGTACAAAGAGTGGTAAAAAAAAAGGTATACATATACATTTCGATATATTCGATGTCTTATGTTACATAATC
The DNA here is from genome assembly GCF_019802595.1 of Syngnathoides biaculeatus. NCBI lineage: Eukaryota > Metazoa > Chordata > Actinopteri > Syngnathiformes > Syngnathidae > Syngnathoides > Syngnathoides biaculeatus. The sequence continues at coordinate 28,274,603 of NC_084651.1, forward strand.
ATATATATTACGCTAATGTGCGACCCCAACCTGAATTGAACTCTATGACCTCCTCGGCAAGCTTGCATTTTACGATTGTTAGCGTAGCATGTTTTTTAGCAACAGTATGGTTTCATGCCAAGAAAGAGTACCACAGGTGCATTATTTGCCTTGAGGATGCTTGTGGAAAAGTACAAAGAAGGTCAGAAGGACCTTAATTGTGTCTTTGTAGACCTAGAGAAAGCCCATGACAGAGTACCAAGAGAGGAACTGTGATACTGAATGCGTAAGTCTGGTGTGGCGGAGAAATATGTTGGAATAGTACAGGACATGTATGAGGGCAGCAGAACAGCGGTGAAATGTGCTGTAGATGTGTCAGAAGAATTTAAGGTGGAGGTGGGACTGCATCAGGGATCCACTCTGATCCCATTCTTGTTTGCCGTAGTAATGGGTAGGCTGACAGATGAGGTTAGACTGGAATCCTGTGGGACCATGATGTTCACAGATGATATTGTGATCGGCAGTGAAAGCAAGGCGGAGGAACAATTAGAAAGATGGAGGCACGCACTGGAAAGGAGAACAATGAAGATTAGACGAAGTAAAACAGAATATGTGTGCACGAATGAGAGGAGCGGTGGGGGAAGAGTGAAGCTCCAGGGAAAAGAGATAGTGAATGTGGATGAGCGTGTCCTGTGGCCTGTCCCGAGATTATATTACAGATACATCAGCTCATGCACAATGATTATTATTAATGATTTTTGTACAGACAGTTTTTTTTTTTAAGATACAAGTACAAACCTAACAAAAAATATTTACAGATAATTCCCAATATTTTCATCATATAGGTAGCAGCAAATTGGTGGTGCGCATTGTACATGGGTAGAGGGGTTTTCCTGATTTTGTAGCTCAACTTTGGCGGAGTGCATTATACTTCAGGACGCATTATACTCGATAAATTACGTATATTAATATACCTGTTTGGCCATCCATTTTCTGTGCTGCTTATCGTGACGAGGGTCACGGGGGTGCTGTAGCTAATCCCAGCTGTCATAGGGAAGGAGGCAGTGTATACCCAGAACATTTTTGTTTATTTTTTTGAATTACAGATTCTTCCAAAAGTTCAGACAACCTCTATCTCTATATGGAAAAGGTACATAAATGAGAGAACTGCCCCTAGGTTTATGGAGACTGTGGCTGTGCCACAGACTGTGAATACTGAGACAGTTGATGAACTTTTGGACAATTTCACCTCGAAAATCAGTAATGCCATGAATGCTGTCGCTCCTGTTAAAACTAAGATCATCCTGAGGCGACCTCGAACACCGTGGAGGAGCACAATGATGGTCAAGAGATCTAAATTGGAGTGTAGGAAAGCGCAAGTGGAGAAAAACTAAACTCCAAATTGACTATGACCTCTACAGACACTGTCTTTGTCATTTTTAACCAAGAGTTAGTTAGACCTAGACAGAAAGACTTTTCTGAAATCATCACGAAGAACCTCAACAATACTCGTGCTCTATTTGCTATGGTTGACAAGCTTACAACCCCATCCCCCGAATCAGATGGATCCAGAACTTGTAACAGCTGACAAATGCAATGAGTTTGCCTATTTTAGTGAAAAATTACAATCCATCAGGTCAAATGTCAGCACAAATCAGCAAAAAGATAGAATGATCTCACATCTGAAGTCACCCAGAGAAAATTCTATTAACTTGTAAGAATTTGATACAGTTGACCAAAAACTGTAAAGAAAACTGTTCAGCAGCTGAAACCATCAAAGAGCTGTCTCGACATTGTGAAGTCAGTGCTACCTGATTTGCAGCAAATAATCAATTGCTCACTTCAGTTTGGGGGGTTTCCCAAAGCTATTAAAGTAGCTGCTGTTCTTCTAAAAAAACAGAGCTCTGGACGATTCCATGTTAGCAAGCTATAGACCCATCTCAAATCTCCCGTTCATAGCCAAGATTCTTGAAAAAGTTATTTTTAATGAACTCAGCAATTTCTTGAATTTAAATTGACTTCTTGAAAAACTTCCATCACGTTTCCGAACTAATCACAGGACAGAATCTGCTGTTATCAGAGTGCTAAATGATATGAGGTTGTATACTGACTCAGGAAAGGTGTAAATTTTGGTCTTGTTGGATCTCAGCGCGGCTTTTGATAAGGGAGATTACAATATACTGCTAAACAGGTTGGAAACGTGTTTAGGATTAAATGGAACGGTCCTCAAATGGTTTAGGTCCTACCTGGAGGAAAGGAGCTACTTTGAAACCATTGGAGGTGCTCGGTCTCACCGAATGGCAATGACCTATTGGTTCCCTCAATGGTCAGTTCTTGGACCTCTCCTGTTCAGCCTGTATATGCTAACCTTGGGTCAAATTCTTCAAAACTAATTTTGACTAACATAGCTATCCAGATGACACACAGTTATATTTAGCAAAGTCTCCAGAAGACTACATTTCAATTGAGGTATTGTTCCACTGTCTAAATCTGATAAATAAGTGTGGATGAGCCAAAATTTTCTTCAACTAAATCAGAACAAAACTGAGACCATTGTTTTTGGCAATAAAAAAAGGAGAATTGCTGTTATTAAACACCTGGACTCTCTATCTTTAAAAACCAAAGACCAAGTCCGAAACCTTGGTGTTCTGATTGATTCCGACCTGACTTTCAACAATTATATCAAATCAATCGCAAAAACTCCCTTCTACCGTGTACCATCTGAAGAACATGAACAGTGCTCACATGCACAACGCAACTAAACTAACTAACCAACTTACCAACTAGATCACAATTATTCCGACATTTCTCCCTGTTTATCCTACATTTGCTACTACGTTTTCGAGACCAGACCAAAGCATTCTTCATTGCAGGCACAGCAAATCGTTCTTCATTGCCGACAGAGCAGGAACTGAATTGGAAGAGACCAAAGCATTTCTTCATTGCAGGCAAAAACAGTAAATTATATTTACAATTATTTTTACATTATCCTCCTGTTTATCATACTTGTGCTCAAATCCTCACATCATCGAATAGATCATCCTTTCGGCTTTATTCTACAGAGTCATATTTATGAAAACAACCATAGTTACACTTGGAGGAAAATATCGTACTAATTACTTGTAATTTTCTGGATCAGATAACAGGTCTGGAAAAGAAGTCATAACGTCATCATAGTGGTCAACAATATCACTGTCATTACCCTGTTGTGCCAATAGTTGATATATTTCTGTCAATTTTGAATTTGTTGGGGGAATAGCAGTGGTTATAAGTTGGTTAAGTGATGTCTTTATGCAGGGAATATAACAACATCCACATAATGCAAGAATAGCTACAAACACCTATAGAAACTAGGACAGAGAACACCAAATTTTTAGTTTTGCCAAACTTTTTTTTTGTTTTCGACCACTCAGACCAGGCTGATGTGTTTACATCAGAGTGCTCCTTCATCTTGTGGTTGAGGGTTCGGAGGCCTTGAATTACCCTTGTGAGTGACCCATCAGATGCTGTGATATTTGGAATAAACAACACTTGTCACCGAACATTGAGCAGTCGCCACCCTTCTCGGCCAGGAGCATGTTGACCGCTATGCGGTTCTGGAACGTCATGAGTGAGGTTCCAGCTTGTTGTTCCCTTATGGCAATAAAGCCTGCTTCTGTATAATTACCCAGTTTCTGTACATTGTAATGTATTTAGTTGATTCTGTCAACGTTTTTATTCACAGGTATCCATAAAAAGATGGATTCTCATCCTGCAGCAATCTCGTTAACCAACTTATACTCATTTGGTACGCCGTTGGAATGCCATTTGCATCAATGTATGTCTGATCTCCATCTTTCCAAGAGGACCTTTGCCTTCGGGAGAACCCAAGGCGAGGTCCAAAGATGGATGCGGCCAATTGTATTTCCTCTGCTTTGGATGGAAACACAGTCACAGATAAAAGCAGTGATACCAGTGCACACCTTCCTCCTGCATTTATCAGTGTGTCATACAACTTTTGACCAACACACCACCATTACACATCGCTGCATGGGAGCAGTGGGGCAGTTTGCAGATGGATATCATGACACCATCTTTTGTTGAGACTTCACACCTTAAAATCTGTCCCTGTAAAGCTAACACAGGAGAAATTAGCCAATGTGACATTAGTAGAAAATATCAGGTTAGCATTTACTGCCTTAGTTGTTGGATACACAGTCACAGATAAGAGCAGTGATACCAATGTACAAGTTCCTGCTGCATTTATTAGTATGTCATACAACGTTTGACCACCACACAACCACCACACATCGCTGCATGGGAGCAGTGGGCCAGTTTGCAGATGGATATAATGACACCATCTTTTGTTGAGACTTCACACCTTGAAATTTGTCCCTGTAAAGCTAACACAGGAGAAATTAGGCAATGCGACATTAGTAGAAAATATCAGGTTAGCATTTACTGCCTTAGTTGTTGGATAAACACTTTTGCATTTCTGACAAGTGATGTTAGGAGTTATTTTAGTTATTAACTCCAGGGTACACTGTGTTGGGATTTCTGCTGTAATGACACGCATTAGTGGCCTAGGCCCCATGCATGTGATGTAACTATAGTTTACTTTGTTAGCTGCATTCTACATTAATAACAACCATTTTTTTCTCATTTGTAAAAAAAAAAAAAAAAAAAAAGATAATAAAAAAATATTCCTCAGGCTTTTTCGGTTAAAATACTCACTCCATAGTATATGTACTCTTTTGTATGGCATTCGGGTTTAATGTAGCATTAAATTGGCAAATGGTGAGAAGAAAATGGGGGTTTCATCCCATTGATGGAATCCCCAGCAATTAGACTCTGCCAAGGAATTCAAAAAGTGCTTCACTGATTCATTGGGAGGCACATATGGAGTCCTGCCCTCATGCCGAGGTGACTGCCGCATAGTTGTTTATCAATGTTATTTGAAATGAGGTTGCGCCTCTATTTTATGAATGGTAGGCATAGTTGACTGAGTATAAATATTGGTTCTGTTGTTATGTATGTATGTCCAAAAGTAGCATATGAACAAAAATATCATTACAGCTGTCAATGTTGCTGCCCAACATGCTATCATATTATTTAGCCATGTTGAAGTCATTCCGTCCAAGTCACCCCTAAATGAGTCGAGTGTCTTTAAAATCTTCACAGCCTTCAGGTATTTTCAGATACTATAAACCTGCACCCACCGTATGCTGGACTTTGCTCACCTTTCCCTTTGGGTGACTCAGCTGAGATGACCTTTTACAGTGTGTAAGGTGTATCTACGTGTTTATTTCTGCTATTTTGTCCATGTCATTCAGCTCTTGCTCGGTCTATGCCAGTGTTCGGGTAAAACTACATGCACAGTAGATGTTAATTCATAAACAGACATGGGATGAAAAGACAAATGGCAGTCATAAAGTTATTAAAGCACAGTAACTTGTTACATTTTTTTTTCCTGATGGTGTACTGCAGGGGTGTCAAACTCATTTCTCTTGGGGGCCACGTTATAGTTTGGGTTTCCCTCTGAGGGACATTTTGAGTAAAGGCAGCATTGGATCAATTCCCGCTCAGTGATGGTGTTGACATCTGCACTGCGACTGACTGGCGACCAGTTCGGGGTGGAGTCTGCCGCTGCCCGAAGTTAGCTGGGATTGGCTACAGCTCTCTCTGAATAAATGCATAAGGGTTGCGTCAGGAAAGTCATCCGGCGTAAAATACTCATAAAGACAGTTACTGCCGCACCACCATGACAATCGCACAAAAATGGTTTTACACATCAATGCTGATACATTTCCCAATTTGTTTCCAGTCCTTTCAAAATGATGCATTTGAAATTCCCTAGTGACACACCATTATAAAACAATGTTTTTTGTTTTTCAAAAGAAGTTAATGGATACACAGAATCCCCCAACCTTTTTTTTTTTTTTTTTTTTTGCATTTGTTATCAATTTATATCACTGGTATTATCTCTGGATCCGTGCAAACAACACAATCTTTTGGACAAGTTTTTTTGTGTGTAGTTATCCAATTTGTTTTGTTTTTATTTATTTTATTTTATTTATTTGTATTTTGGGGGGGGTTGGAACCTTGAGTGGTTTCCACAGGTACCACTCGTACAGAAAATAATGGGTAGCGTTTTCATCCAACACCCAACAGCAAAATTTAACTGTTTAGTCACCATTATGACAGCAGTCTCACTCCCATGTGTAACCGGACTACAGCGACCTTGGCAGTGGGAATGAGAACAGTTATTTTACAAGTGGCCAATAAAAACAAATTAGTTTTGTTTGTTCCATTTTTCATCCTCTTTCGTGCCTTTCTAACTTCCCCCTTACTAATCATTGCCACTTCCAGGTCGTCCACACTTGGCTCTTCTCCTCTTCCTTCTCTCTCATTTTCTTCATTTATCAACTTCTCAAAGTGTTCTTTCCATCTATTGAGCAGACTACTAGGACGAGTCAACACATTTCTATCTCTATCCTTAATTACCCTTATTGCTGCACATCCTTCCCATCTCCATCCCGCTGTTTGGCTAACCTGTAGAGATCCTTTTCTCCTTCTTTCGTCTTCCATCCCTCGATCTGATACTCTTTTCACCTCCAAGACATTCTTAACTAGCTTTTCCTTTAAAATAACCATTAGTCAATTTATCTTCCCATCTACCCCATGGTAAAATAATTTAAACCCTGCACCTAAACTTCTAGTCCTCCTACCTTTCCACCTGGTTTCTTGGATGCACAATATATCAACCTTTCTCCTCATCATCATGTCAACCAACTCCTGAGCTTTTCCTATCATAGTCCCAAGATTCAAAGTTCCTACACTCAGTTGTAGGCTCTGTGCAGTCTTCTTCTTCTGCCAATGAATCCGCTTTGCTTCTCTTTTTTGTCTTCGACCCACAGTCACTGAATTTCCACTGACGTCTTGCAGGTTAACGGTGTGGGGGCGGGCGTTGTTAACTCGATCCACGAACGATCCGGGTTGGTATTGTTTTGAATGGAGAAATATGGCACCTTAAAAGACGTAAAATAAAGTTTGTGGAATGTAACCATTAACTAGAGACTGTGATAGACAACTTGCTGCAAGTTGGGTAGGGGTAGGGCAAGAGCGAGTCGAGCTTGTGTGGATATGGGGGGGTGGGGGGGCGTCTTTCAGCATGAGCACCCTCAAAACGATCTTATATATTATATTTTTGTTATATTTTTGTAATCATGCCTAAAACAATGTACTGCTACTTTTCAATTTTGTTTTAGAATTGTGATTTGGGTTTTGGGGCTAGGGGGAAACTGGAAAACTTTAACTCCATTCCCATTTTATTGAAAAAATATGTTTTGGGATAACAAAGGGAAGGCGGCACAGTGGCGCAGCTGGAAAGTGTTGCCCTTACAGTTCAGAGGTCCCGGGTACAATCATGGCCATCCCTGTGTGGAGTTTGCAAGTTCTCACCGTATCTGCGTAGGTTTTTTCCGGTTTTCTCCCACATCCCAAAAACATGCAACTTTAATAGTACAATCTAAATTTCCCATAGGTGTGATTGTGTTAGATTTGTTATAAGTACATTTATTTTGTATTTGAATTATTGTAGGTACAATTATTATGTTTGTGTCATCCTTGCTTCGAAGAATCTTGTTCGCAGGACGAGCTCCTCCACACAGATGCAACAGTATCTTCTTAGAAGTGGCCAAGGACAACTCCATCATAACCAAAGAATGTGCCAAATCATCACCAACGGATGTACCACATCATCATCAAAGAATGTGCATTTGTGCAGTTCATCTGCTCACCTCTCCTTTTGACCTTGTGTGTTTTCTAATAAAAAAAAAAAAAGTGTATGTAAGAGGCTGGTTCAGAACGTTTTTGGAGACTGTAACTGGCCTGTCTCTCACATCCTCCTGATCAGAAGAAAGACGACTTCTTGTCCGCTTTTTGTGCAATGATTCCAGCAAGTTAGGTAATAAAGCTATCGGATTGTGAGTGCAGCTGTTTGTCTCTATGTTCCCTGTGACTGGCTGGCAACCAGGTCAGGGTGTACCCTGCCTCTTGCCTATTGACAGCTGGGATAGGCTCAAACCACTCCCCGCGACCCTTGTTAAGATAAGCGGCTAAGAAAATGGATGGATGGATGGATGGATGGATGGATGGATGGATGGATGGATGGATGGATGGATGGATGGATGGATAACAAAGCAACAATTAATGTGTTACTGTAACTCAGAACACTATATAGAGCTTGTGCATGTGACGTCAGTTTGCACTGGGCCATATTGCCGGTCAAAGCTAACTGCTCAGCAGTGCAGTAGTCGTTGAATCGTTTCAAATTCCCCGTGAACTGTTGTGCTGTTGGTTGTCACAGAAGATGAGACAGTTCTTCAAAAATATCATTCTATGGAATATCATCTGAAAAGATGAGAAAAGATCGATGGATTTTTGCAATTAAATGGGATGCATGGTGCCCAACGGAATACACACGCCTGTGTACCGATCATTTCATTTCAGGTAGGAATTATTCATCTTAATCTCAAATTATCAAGAAGTATTTATAATGCAAATTTGAGTCATTTGAGAACAATTCAAATTTTAAAAAATAATAAATCGTCTGTCACAGAGGGTTTTACGGAAGTAAGCATGTGGCAGCAGCACGCTTCCGTGTAGTCTGTATTCCGTGACGACTCCCTGTCCAAATTTTTTTTTCCCAATCATAGTTAATGAATGCAAATTTGTGTAAAATCAGGGGTCATTCATTTAAATATTGGTATTTGTTTTGAAAAAAAATCTGAGTAGTCCATAACTATGTGGGATTTATTCCTGATTGAGAACAGATTCAGCAACGAAGTATTTGTATGCGTCCAGACTTTTATATGCTTTCAAACACTCCAGTGAAAATCTTGACAAATTATTCACCAGATACATGTGAATAATCCATTTGTCCAAGACAAGCAGAAGCAAATTAAATTCAAATTTTTTATTGGTGAAAACATTGAATTCAGCATTAAATATGCATCCTCTATGACAAGTGGCTTTAATTTTTCCATGTACCTTTGTTTATTATTATCTTCTAAATGTTTAACGACATTGGACAAAATACTGGGCCGCGTGCTATAAGACATTTTCGTTTAATTAACTTGCAACATTGCTTTGTTTGACCAGCAGTATGGCGGCGTAAACAAAAATCATGTGATTTTATGACGTAGGTGCACGAGCGCTATACTGTGCTACTTGCCAACCACTGGCAAGCTCCAATATGCTTCACAGGATGGCACTGTTGCGTTAAAGATATTTAGCAATTCAATCCCTTTCATTAGAGCTTTTTAATGTAGCCTACTTGTTTATAACGAGATTGAAATCCTAATTTAAAAAAATTGTGACCTATGAGGATAGTTGATTTTTAAAGATGAAAAATAAACCATCTTTGTTGCATAGTGACAGATGACTTAGCCATTCAAATATCGTATTTTTTTCTTCTGAGACCTGTTAATGGGCGCACAAAGTGGATGATGTGACACTGTTCCTGGTTCAACCATTCTATTTCATTGGGTTCTACCAATTGTGGAACAATGAGCCAACGTAACTGTTGAAGTTTAACTTAACTTATTTTGACGTTAGCCACCCTTCAAGCTTATGATTTGTTCAACAATGTGCAATTTTGCACCATTCTGGGAGCGAATATTTATCAAATTGTGTTATTTTATAGCAATAGGGTTGTTTGAGTACACCATTGGACAAGAGAGCTTAGTGACCGAGGCCACAGTTGTAAAGGTAACGTTGAAAGGTTAATGCTCGCACTAGCGTTGACTCTATGGGGCATTGGAGTTTTTGTCTTGAAGTAGCTAGTTTTCTGTTACAATATTGTTATGGCTATTTGGTGTTCAGTTACGAATGTCATGTCTCTTGTTTTCCAACTTTTCACTTTTCATAGATATCAGCGGACACGATAGCACGTTGCATTTTCCGTGCAATAATAATATAAAAAGCATATCTAATTTTGAAAGCATTTCTTTATTTGCCACGCTGACAGTCAAGCAAGTGATTTGGTGCATTTTTCCAAGACAATCATATCACAAATTGTCCTTAGTTAAAGACAACCAATGTCGCCCTTTTTCAGTAATACTGTATTCATCGTACCAGTCTATTTTCAGAGGTAAAATGTGGCTTCAAATGTAGTTGATTTTAGTTTTTGTTTTTCATATATTTGTACAACACATTTAAGTTGTGTTTATCTTAAATACTTGTAGTTAAACTGGGTGTTATTTGTTATTTTGGAAGGACGAGCTATTGGAAGTTCTAATCCCTTTGTAGTAAAAAAAATGGGAACATGATATTCAAGGTCTTTACTTACACTGTGGGGAAAAACGAGTGTATTAAATCGATCAAATCCAGACCTTCAAAATGCACCTAAACCATGTTTAGCATGAGTTAACAATGACTACTGAATTGGAAACAAAATTACCCTTGCATGCTATCACATCCATCCATCACATATAAGAGCTATCTTTTTGCACACTCCAATTTTCATGCCTGATTTGTTTGGGCCCCTAAAATAAATCATGAGAAAAGTTTGAGGAGCAGCATGGTGGACTGTTTGGATTGTTTTTTTGGCCTCACAGTTCTGAGGACGCGTTCAAGTCCCAGCCCGCCTGTGTGGACTTTGCATGATCTCCGCATGCTTGTGTGGGTTTTCACCGGGCACTATGGTTTCCTCCCACATCTCAAAAACCTTCCTCTCTCTCCAACGATTGTTTCGAAACGTCTTCAGTTATTTCCTCCATGTGCCGAGTCACAGTGCTAGCCGACAGGGGTACCTGTGCTATCTTTTTAATAGCAACCTCTTCTAGAGGCTCGTGGCATCTTTGGTGGAGGGCAATATCGATTCTTCATCAATACTGAATTTCTTTGTTCGCCCCAACTATGCGGTTTGCCACCAAGTCTGATACTGTCTACAGATTTGCATTTATTTATGTGGTGGCCGTCAGGAATTTCTTTTGTCCTTCGTGTTTCTGTTTTTTTTCCCCCATTCAAAATACTCTGGGGGGTTGTCATTTAATCCAGGATGCTTGGTCTCCAAGTAGTGAAGCAATTTTAAAGTCTTCATTGCCTCATTCATAGTGTTGGGCACGTTACTTTGAAACAGTAATTAGCTAGTTACTAGTTCCTTCTCCTAAAAAGTAACTGAGTTACTAATTTAGTTTCTCCACTGTAAAAGTAAGTAGTTACCAGCAAAAGTAACTATTGTGTCACCACCCCCCCCCCCCCCACACACACACACACACACACATAAGCTAGATGCATAGAGCAGGACAGCAAAAAATAGGTACCTGCACAGAGGTTTGAATTTATTGCAACTGATGTTTGCATTGAACTGAAAATGTTAATGGATCTGTCAAATCCAACTCATACATAACATGTATGGATTCCTCTCTCCAAACATCCACCCACCAAACCCAGTCTTCTCAACATTTTAGGCCTTAAACCAGTGGTTGTATCGTAGGACAAGCAGCTTCTCAAACTTGAGGTCAGAGAGTCTGTTCCTCTTTGATGTGAAGACCTGCTTTCCCCACACTTGACATGCACATTTTTACCTTTCACCTAAACGACACCTGGCTGATTTAGAGATCTGTATTGGAGGAATGGGCCAAAAAACTACAGGAAATGTTTGACCTCAGAAATTGGACAAAAAAAGGCTATTGTACCAAATATCAACATTGATTTCCATGTTTTCAAATACTTATTTGCAGCAGTAACATACAAATAAATTATTTTTAAAAATCATACATTGTGAAATATATATTTTCTCTCACAGTAGACATACACCTAGATGAAAATTTCAGACCGCTCCATCATTTCAAAGTGGGAGAACTTCGAAAATTACAGGGTGTTTAAATATTTATTATCGTCACTGTATATAACCTCACCTTTTCCAGCCGTTATTGTCTAAACATCTGTAAGAGGTCTGTCACGATACATTTTTTTTAAAAAGTTTCCATGATAAACAACTTTTTTAATGCCTCTGAAATCATGAATGACAAGGCCTGCTTTATTAATATTTTTTGTTTTAGTTTTGCTTTTAAATCAGTATTGTTGCTATTATTATTATTGTTGTTGTTGTTATCATAATTTATTTTCTTGTTTCTCTTGTTTTCCTTGACTCTCAAATAAAGAGACGCAAGACTTGCCTGACTTACATGTTGCCATCTATTCCAATTATTTCAATCGCAATGGGAAAAAACTCTACATGTCAACGCTGCTACTGTATGGTTAATTTTGCTGAATGGGAGTCCTTTACCTGTCAAACAAATGTACGTTAGCATTTGCTATAGTCCACTACTGGACCAAATAACGTGTGCCACTGAGTTTATGCTTAAACGGTAAATGTTCACGTGTTTGTGTTTATTAGGTACTCACACACAACTCAGACAGGTGCTGATGTTTTTAATGACTTAACCCTGGTGGAGAAAGCTCTTTACAGTGGTGTGAAAGTGTTTGCCCCTCCTGATTTTTTTTTTTGGCAAGTTATTCACACTTCAATATTTCTCATCTAAATGCCAGTACTGCATTTTGTTTAGTTGTCTTTTTGTAATATTGAAATTTTTTGGATGATTGGACTTTCACTAATATTTCCATTTATTTGGTGATAAGAAACAAAGTGTGACAAACATGGAAAAAATTAAGAAATCACAAGGGAACGTTTTCAAACCATTGTAACTCCTTAATTTGCAAGATCATCAGCTTGCGGGCTAGCAGACACATCAACTACCTAATTTTCCTGCATTTGCTAAATGAGGAGAAACACAACTCGGAGCAAAGTACTGATGTCTCAAACGACATTCCCATGGTGGACCGAACTGTTAAGTTCATTAACTCACTAAATCCTTAGACTAGCTCGTTAGCTTGTGGGCCAGTGAATACAAACAGTTACTTTTCCTTAATTATCTGTTATGTGAATCTGTGTTCAACATGGAGCAAGGCTGTGGAGTATTGGTAGGCACCAACACTGGTAAGAATGTGCCTGTCCGCCAGTGTTCCATGACTCCACAAACGGGTAAAGACACAGCTCCTTAACTTTGTCTAAGATCCGCTCTTTCTCACAACAACGATTTACAGAGTCCGGAAAAATACTGTGTCCATTTTATGTATCAAAAGATGAGTCAATACAGTAATTATAGGTAAAGGCCTCATGCAGACTTTTAATATAGTTGAGAAGTCTGCCACAGAACATGGGCTTGTTTGATAAGGAAATGCCCTTGTTTTCCATTGCTGATGTCAGTGGGCTCATGTAGGTTTGGATGTAAATGTGGATTGGCCAAAAGATACCTGAAAATCAAATATCATCAAAAAACTTATCTAAATATACTATAGAGTCTATTTTTGGGTGGGATTATTTGCTGTAGACATTTATTAGTAGAGGACAATGGATTAAATGACACTTATTCACAGTATTAGAGAGGTCATTTTTTACTTTTGAAGAGCACGAATGGGAGCAAGAGAGTGTTTAAATGTCATTGAAAATACCATGCTACTTTTTTATGCAATGCTTGAATCCTCACATAGATGTTTTACTGTTTCAAATGTGTTAATAAATATGAAACTCTGCCAAATGAATGTCTGAATATGGTGTCTGCTACCCAGAGACTGAGCTACACTGTGTTTGTTTTTAGACAAGTCATATGGCATGACTGTGAGGCAACCACTTCATTAAAATTTTTCAAGTGTCCAAGTGATAGTTGATTAATTGAGTTCCCCAAATTCATTGTGAAATAATGAAATTGTTGCGCTTTTGGATTTATTTTTAAAACAAAATATTTTTTTCTGGTTAAGAGGAATCTCTTACCTTGCTGACAGTTTTGCAGGCACTCCGACCTTTCCCAGAGCTGTCGCTGTTTCCTGGTGTAGAATGTCTTTTAAAACTGCTCATTGGGTGAGGAACATTCAAAATAAAGTTCCCTGACACGATCGAGTCTGTGCTTTGGGCTCCCACCGCTGTTGAAGAATAGTGTCCTAAGTGTGTGGGAGCATGTGTGCACCCTCAACCTTGTTGAGGATGTTAGTTCCACACGTCTGTACTTCTATTGACTCTTTTATTCATCACTTGCATTTATTGATTTCTGAGGCAATGATTTCCCCATTTCCTCAGTCCATGATGTTGTTATTCCTTGTTCCGTTATCTGCTATAGCTGATTTGTTGTGTTCATTTTCTTGTTCTGCTGTCTTTGTGTCCGAGTAAATAGTCCTGCTGTTTCTTTCTCACATTCCTTCTGATGGTCTAATTTTTGTGTGCTGGAGGTTTATCCAGTTTCTCCAGTATAGGTTTTCTAACAATACTTACATGGTATTTCATGTCTGATATTGTGTTTCTTGTCTGATGTTATTGTGTCTTTAGGGTGAACAAGTCCTCTTGCATTTTTGGTATGGTTTTATTACTGTATTGTAAAGGATGAAAAATGGAAAGGCAGTTGGTCGTGATGACATACCGGTGGAGGTATGGAAGCAATTTGGAGAGGTAGCTGTGGAGTTTTTGACCAACTTATTCAATAGAATACTTGCGGCTGAAAAGATGCCTGACGAATGGAGGGAAAGTGTACTAGTTCCCATTTTTAAGAACAAAGGCGGTGTTCAGAGCTGTGGGAATTATAGAGGTATAAAGTTGATGAGCCAGACAATTAAGTTATGGGAAAGAGTAATGGAGGCTAGACTCAGGATAGAAGTAAGTATCTCGTGAGCAACAGTATGGTTTGATGCCTAGAAAGAGTACCACAGATCCATTATTTGCCTTGAGGATGCTAGTGGAAAAGTACAGAGAAGGTCAGAAGGAGCTACATTGTGTCTTTGTGGATCAAGAGAAAGCCTATTACAGAGTACCAAGAGAGGAACTGTGGTCCTGCATGCGTAAGTCTGGTGTGGCGGAGAAATATGTTAGAATAGTACAGGACAGTATGATGACAGCAGAACAATGGTGAGGTGTGCCGTAGGTGTGACAGAAGAATTTAAGCTGGAGGTGGGACTGCATCAGGGATCAGCTCTGAGCCCCTTCCTCTTTGCAGTGGTAATGGATAGGCTGACAGATGAGGTCAGACTGGAATCTCCTTGAACCATGATATTCGCAGATGATATTGTGATTGGCAGTGAAAGCAGGGAGCAGGTGGAGGAACAACTAGAAAGATGGAGACATGTATTGGAAAGGAGAGGAATGAAGATTAGCCGAATCAAAACCGTATATTTGTGTGAATGAGAGGGGTGCAGGGGGAAGCGTGAGACTACAGGGAGAAGAGATAGCAATGGTGGACGACTTCAAATATTTAGGGCCAACAAACTAGAGCAATGGTGAGTGTGGTAAGGAAGTGAAGAAACGGGTCCAAGCAGGTTGGATTAGAGACGGTTGCACTGAAGAAACAACAGGAAGTAGAACTTGAGGTAGCAGATATGAAGATGTTGAGGTTCTCGCTCAGAGTGAGCAGGTTGGATAGGATTAGATATAAGATCGTTAGAGGGACAACCAAAGTTGGATGTTTTGGAGACAAGGTTAGGGCGAGCAGACTTTGATGGTTTGGACATGTTCAGAGATAAAAGAGTGAGTATATTGGAAGGAAGCTGAGGATGGAGCTGTCAGGCAAAAGACCAAGAGGAAGACCAAAGAGAAGGTTGATGGATGTGCTGAGTGAAAATATGAGGGCAGTTGAGGTTCGAGAGGAAGATGCAGGAGATAGGGTAAGATGGAAAAAGATGACACGCTGTGGCGACGCCTAATGGGACAAGCTGAAAGGAAAAGAAGAAGAAGATTGATATGATGTTTTCTCATTCCATTCTATGATTTTTTTTATGGGTTTTCATATTCCTCTGATGTTTGGGACCGTTAAATAGGTTCTTTATTTTTTGGTATCCATTTCCTGTCTGTGTTTCTCTTTAATTTTTCTTCTGTTCTCTGGCCAGTTACATTTGTTTTGTTTTTGTTTATGGCCCATTTTGGATACTGGCAGATTTGAGAGCATGACGGATATGGTTTTCCTCCTCTTGTCTGTCCTTATTGTCGATTATGTTTTTCCGGCTGCGGTGTGTGCTCTCCACAGAAAGTTTGTGTGCTGTCGGATGTTCTGATGATGAGAGGAGATATTGGTCAGATGTGTGCAGGTGTCCTCTAAACCTGTTAATTTTGTGCTGCCATCTTCATTGTGGTGTATATTTATGTCCAAGGATAATATGGTCCTGTTAGTTTCTGCTTCATGTCGATGTATTATGTATGACTAGATGTTAATATCCCTCTATTCATGCATATTTTGGCTCCGATTAGGCTCTGTGTGATCTTCAATTAAGTGATGGCACTCTACAGGTTATCAAGTGGGCTCCTTCTGTCATCAAGTGTTTCGCTGATGGGCCCACAACACTCTCGAGAGCGCCCCAGGTTCACCCCCGAGGTGCCATCAATTCTCTTGAAGGCCCAATTGCGATGAGCCTTCCCTCACACTCCTCTCTCTCTGAGTAGCCTGGATGTTGAGAGGCTATAAACCATCTGCAGCCTACTTCCACCGGGCGTACCTCTACTCTCCAGCCTTGCTGTCCACTTCACCCGCAAGTCCTGCATACCTCAGCCACTTCCACTCATACACCTCCTCGTCTGCCCCTTCCCAGGGCACTGTGAGTTTAATGATGTAGTTGAGCTTGAGAGAGGCAGACCAAAGCACTAGCTCTGGTCGTAGGGTGGTAAGTGCAATCTCAGATTGAAGAGCTTCTTGTCCAAGTCTGCCAGCAGCTTCCAGTCTTGTGCACTGTCCAGCTATAAGCTCTCTGTTGGCTTGTTGGTGTGGCCATTAGCAGTAAGCTTTTCACAGGCTTCTGTCAGACAATTGGAATTTCTTCCTCACCAATGTCAAAGCGGTAGTTAGACAGTTTTTTCTTAACGATGGAGATGCTTGTAGATTTATTTGGCTTGATCTTTATGCGAATCAGATCGGTGTTTTCCTGGAACTTTTTTAACAATCGTGCAGTGCAGACCTTGGTTTGGTAAATGTGGTGAGGTCATCCACGTAGGCTCTGACTGGAGGCAGCCTCACCCCAAGACTTATTTGTTGCCCACCAATCACCCAGCAAGAGGCCCACAGGATGACCTCCATGGCCAGGGTGAATAACA
This sequence comes from Syngnathoides biaculeatus, assembly GCF_019802595.1. NCBI lineage: Eukaryota > Metazoa > Chordata > Actinopteri > Syngnathiformes > Syngnathidae > Syngnathoides > Syngnathoides biaculeatus. The sequence continues at coordinate 28,291,692 of NC_084651.1, forward strand.
GAGGGGAGATGGTACACACAGCCATGATTCCCACTTCCAGGTGCTGCCATGCAGTGGTGTACCCTGCTGTAGTAACACAAAGCTGGATATCCTTGAAATAGGCTCTAAACGGGGTTGTAAGCGGTGCTGATACCTTGAAATAGTCAAGCGCTGTCCACAAAAGATTATAAGGGACTGAGCCAAAGGCGTTTGCTAGGTCCAGGAACACTACATGAAGGTCTCTTCCCTCTTTTTTGGCAACCTGGATCTGATGCCGGGTGACTCTAGTGTATACTTTGCATCCGTAGAAGCTTGGTACTCCTGCTTTCTGTGACATGTCATTTGACGTAAGACATAAGAATCCTTCCAGCTCTATGCCAGTCATTTGGTATATCCCTCTTCTGCCATACGACCCTCATCAGCTTCCAGAGGAATCACAGGACATCTGGTGTGATTTTATAGAGCCTGTGTGGAACCCCATTGGGACCAAGAGCAGAGGCAGCCCTTGCTCTACGCAGGATATGGGTTACTTCACCGCACCTGGGTGGACTGATGTCCAGCTCGTGCTCTGGTGGATCAATTGGTGGGATATCCGGTGGGAGCATAACTTCTTCGTGGCAGCGGTCGTTTATGCAGGAATTTTTCAGGTGTTCTTTGAGGATGTCTTTCATGACCGAGAGACTTTTTCCGCTTTTCTCCTTTGCAAAGAGGCTCTTTGCACATCTGAAGGGATCTTTATAGAAGTGTAATCTTGCATGCGCAATACTTCAGCTCTCGTCAGTACTGCCAGCCTACCCCGGATTGCTTCTTGCCCCAGGTTTATATCCTCCCTCTTCTCCTCTGTGGCCTTCCTCGACAACTTCTTCAGCTGCCTCATTTCCTTGATCAGGCAATTTATCTCTTTCTGCCTTCTGGACTTTTTGGGGATAGCTTGGGCAACCTGTTTCCCTTCTACCACTCCAGATTGTTCCACCCAATATGTATAAATGAGGTCACCCATCTTTTCCAGCTTCTTTGTACTGGTGCCTCTGATCCCTTCCAAAATGCTACAGAGATCCATGTTGACCTTTTTCCACAAAGTCTTGTCGCAGGCCTTTGGCCATTTGATCAATGGCCTTCAACCCTGGACCTTCCTCTCTGCGGTTGGTTGTCGTGGTGGATTGGGTGCAGGTTGCTCTCCTGTGCCTTGTTCCTCCTTCTCCTCCACTGGGACAGGGTGTTGATGTCCTGCTGACTGTGGTGTGTGTCCTGCTGCTGAACTTCTGCCGACAGTCAATGCAACTTACCCGCTGTCCCTTCTTTAGGCACTGTTTCCTGCCCTGGTGAATCTTCAGGCCCTCACTGGAGGTAACCTTTGCCCAACCACAAATGCAGATCTGGAGTCGTGCTTGAACTGTCGGAGCTTCATTTATGCTGGAAATTTTAATTTATCAGTACTGTCTAATGTGTTGAGATGTTGAGATTGGCTAAAAATACAGGGAGTCCTCAGTTTACTCTACGACAAATCCATTACTACAATAGCAACTTAACTCAAATCTCGACTTAAGTCGGATTTCACCGTTAAAGTCAAAATTTACGATGACCGCTGGGATTGGCTTCAGCATTCCCACAACCCCTGTGAGGATAAGCGGCTCGGAAAATGGGTGGGTTTGGGTATGTCATATAAAAAAATTGAAGTAAAAAATATAAAATGCTTCACTTACTATCAGGGAAGGGAGACTGGGATGTTGAAGTATCAAAGGTGGCTGCGCTCACCTATTGCTATAGTGAAGAAAATAAGCATTTGAACACCCTGCTATATTGGAAGTTCTCCCACTCAGAAATTATGGAGGGGTCTAAGAAAAAAACAAAAATCATGATGTATGATTTTTTTAACAATTTATTTATCTGATACAGCTGCAAATAAATATTTGAACACCTGAGAAAACCAATGTTAACATTTGGTACAGTAGCCTTTGTTCGCAATTACAGAGGTCAAACAGAGGTTTGTACACACTGCAGGAGGGATTTTGGCCCACTCCTCCACACAGATCTTCTCTTGATCAGACAGGTTTCTGGGCTGTCACTGAGAAACACAGTTTCAGCTACCTCCAAAGATTTTATATTGGGTTTAGGTCTGGAGACTGGCCCAGCGATGCCAGAACCTTGATATGGTTGTTACAGAGCCACGACATGGTTTTCCTGGCTGTGTGCTTTGGGTCATTGTCATCTTGAAAGACCCAGCCACGACCCATCTTCAATGCTCTGAATGAGGGACAGAAGTTGTTCCGCATTTAGGGATTTGCGACTTTGGACCCTATGCGTGTTCACGAATCGAGGAAGTTATGACCAATGATTAGACGAGTAAATGGAATTATTAAAAAGGAATGTGTAATACAGACATACGGGTCTAATCTAGGTATCTGCTGCACATGAGACGTGTGTCTTCTGGCAATGTAGCCCAAAGAAAAAGACAAGATCTGCCCGGTAACACAAGGTTTTGATATGTATGGGTCCATGGTAAAAGTGGCTGCCCCCCGCAGTCTGGTCCTGGGCCGGGATGGTAACTTTCCGCTCCTTATCTGGTGTCGGTCGTCTCCAACGCCTGGGAGAGGAGGATGCCACCAGCCAGTTTTCTGCGTACAAAGATCAAGGACAACCACCGGCTCCACAACACATCCTTGTCTGATTAGCAAATGGACAAGACTTTATCTTTTGATTAAATGTATAAGGTCATATTTAAGCAAATAATGAAAGTGCAATAAAAGTAAAATAGTCTTCATTCCCTCTCTTGAGCTATGAAATAGATCACAAAAACAAACACGAAAATCACAAAAGCAACATTTCAAGAAATATGGAAAACATAGAACACTCTCCAATCATCCAACATACCCTTTAACAAGTGCATAGTCTCATGATTCAGAACACCCATGAGCTTTAAACCTGCAGGAGAGTACTAGACAACTCAAATACAGCAAAACATTTAGAAAAAAGTAATATCACGCAAAAAGTATCAGTAGAACAGAAGGGCAAGGGCAATGCAATTACGGGCCATGTCAACATCATGATAATCAGGAAGTGGTGGAAGTTTAGTATCACTTTCAGGGGGAGCAATAGCAACTGTAAAATCATCTGTGTTGGGGCGGGGATCTAATGAGGACATAATTACCATGGCCATCAGCTGGGACACCAGTCGCCTTCTCAATCAGACGGGTTAAAAGAGAAAGAATACAAGGAATGCAACAGCATCCACAGAGGGTGAGAATAGAGGTGAAGACAGCCAGAGAGATGAAGATTGATGAAATGACACCCTACCATTTACCAAACACATTCATCCAGTTATCCCACATAGACGTATCAACACCAGAGTGTTCCTTCATTTTCTTAGTAAGGGTTCTAAGTCTAAGTCCATCTACGGCCTGAGTGAGGCGTCCGCCAGGTTGGGTGTTATCCGGCAAACACCTCCTTTCTCAGCCAACAGTGCATCTCATGCGATTGTATTTTAGAAAGCCATAATAGATGTAGCCTTGAGTTGCTCATGTACAGCTTCAAGTCCTTCAAGGGTGAAATTGCCCAAACATTGCACATTATAATTTATGTGAAAGGAGTGTTAATTAGTGATGCTTCCCATAACCGTTGAATACCTGAATGTATTGTATCTCACTTGTTTTATCTGGTTCAAAGACGAACATTGTTGTGGGATATCTTGATTGTTATGATTCTCAGAGCCTGAAGGACACAGTTAGGTGTCAAATTTAAATTGGCTACAATTGTTGCGGCGCCAGGTGGGACGGGTAGGCCACCCGCCCTTTCTCTCACACGCAACTGAAAAGTATAATAGAGAGATGCAGAGTACAAACAGGTAGAGTCTGCTGCGGGTTTCGTACGAACGCCCAGCTGGTTGACAAAGCGGACCTCTACCTGGGTGACGGCTCTCCACCTTCTCGGCATAGGTAAAGGGCTCATATGATTGATTTCACGCAATGTCAACCGTGTTTTGAGAACTTGCATTTGGTCAAAATAAATATGCCAGTTATTGAGGCTAAATAGCATTTGGGAACGTTGGTCTTTTGTTGAGAGTCATCTTTGTCTCCTGAGCGCCGACCAGCACCGATCCTTTCAATAAAACATTTTTGGCGCTGTCGGCAGGATCGTGCAGGCTACGCGCAGGAGATAAAAACAGGATGCGTTGTTTTAGAAGGAAAACTAAGGGTGCGCAAGAGGCACCAGAGGAGGAGGTGGCACCCGGGTGGGAAGGTATCACTTTCTGAGAGATAGAAGCTGTTTTACGGGAGCGTGGGGGACGCCCCGGACCGTGGACAGGAGTGAATCCCGCTGCCATGCCGCTGGCATTATGTGATATGTTGAAGCGGGTGGATGTGAATGCTCGTGCTCCGCTGGGAGGCACGCAGCAGATGTTGTGGATGTGTGCAGAAGCTTGGAAAAATTGCGTGTTGGAGTTGGATAAGGTTAGAAGCGCAGAAAATCAAAAGGCGCAAGAGGTTATCCAGCTAGAGGTTATAGTGAAAGAATTAAAGGAGCATTTGGCAAAAATGCAGAGTATAATGGAAAGAGCTGTAATGCATATCTCCCGAGTGGCGCGAAGAGAGCGAAAGAAGAAACCTCGTAAAATAGAACAAGCGCAAATCCGTTCATTCACCACTGGGCTGTCAGCGCAGTGGAATCCGGAGGAGTGGAACGGGGATATGTGGGGGGATGATGATGATGATAATGATGTTGATGATGAATATGATAGAGGTGTAAGACCGGACCCGCCACCACAGACCGGGCTGTATCCCTCGTTAAAGGGGCTGCAGATACACCCTATCACGTGACGAAAAGAGCAGCGACGCGTGATACCGGATCAAATCCAGGATCTGATGGGGGCGGACGGTCGACCGATTCTGGATGAAAATGGCGAGCGAGTGCGGGGGCTGGTCCCACAAGCGCAGCCAGAGCCAGAATTGTTTATGACGAGAGAAGATTATACACAGGAAGAGACTACTTATATTGTAAGAAAGTATCGTCAGAAACCGGGCGAACCGATCGATGTTTGGCTCATTCGATTGCAAGAGGAAGGAGTTGATGCCGTTATTATAGATGCTGGGGATTATCAGCGGTTCACAGCGCTTTCCACCGATAGCCAGCTAAACATGGAATTCCGGGGAATGTGCAGAGTCATGGGCGGTGATGTAGGGCTCCCTCTCTCGGCGTTATATGGGGCAGCCACGCAGCTGATATTTCCATCATATCAAGATTGGCCAGAACTGAGAGGGCAATGGTCAACCATCAGGGATGCAGTGATGAGATTGACACGGTTGTGTATGAGGCACTCAATTTCGAGTGATGGCTCTGTGGAAATAATAGATGGGGAGGTCCCGAAAATGATCCGGGATGCGATAATACGTGATGCTCCTCCACATTATAGAGCGGCGGTATTAACTATTTTGTTGGGAGCCGCTGACCTGACATTCTCGATGGTGAAAAGTAGGTTGGCGGAGTTAGCAACGCTCGGAGTGAGTGTGCAAAATGTGAAAAATGTGTGAAAAATCGAGGTAATATCGGAACAGTTTTGCGAAAAATGGAAAACCTGAGGGAAGCAGAAGTGATATGTGGATGGCACTAATAAAAGCAGGGGTTCCAGCTGAGGAAATTGACGGGGTTCCTACGTCAGCACTTGCTGAAAAATGCAGACAGAAGGGACTGCAGGTTAGATGTTTCTCTGGAGGAGGCTTTCCTCAAATGACGATGGGCGTGGCGGAGTTAACCTGTATCCTCAAAGAGTTGATAAAGCCCCCTGCCATTGTCCCTCCTACCATTCCTCCTATTGCACCTCCCACAGCACCTCCCTTACCACGGGAGGAGGAGGAGACTTCGTCAAGAGAGGAGGAGGAGGAAGTGAGGCAAGTAGCAGCAGTGCAGCGACGGAAAAAGGGGAAGAAAGGCAAAAATAAACGACGCCATCATAGTGATGAATAGGATGATGGCCAAGCCCTGGTAGCTCGTCAACAACCGGCTCAGCGATGGTCTGCTAGTGATATTAGACCTCATGTGAGGATGGAAATTTATGGATAAATCAGTTCAAATAGTAACAGCGTTAGTAGATACCGGGGCGGAGGCCTCAATAATTATGGAAATCCAGAGAAAATGAAAGGACCCCTAGTACCATTAACAGGACTAGGAGGAAAAGTGGTTTATGGAAAACATGTAAACTTACCTTTGAAAATCAGAAATATGCCTGTAAAAACATATATGGTGATTGTAACCCCTATCCCAGAGTGGATAGTGGGCATGGACATATTAGCCGGAATGACACTTTATTTGACAGCCGGGAGATTTGAATTCGGTGTAAATCCACTGAAAATTCATGCAATATTGGTGGGTAAAGTAAAAATGCCACCTTTTCCGATACCACAAGCTACACAGGTAGTTAGTCAAAAGCAATACCAGATACCTGGAGGACAGGAAGAAATTTCGGCGACCATTAAAGAATATTTAGAAGCTGGTGTATTGAAAACGGTGACGACAAACTGGAACAATCCGTTGTGGCCAGTCAGGAAATCAGATAACTCTTGGAGGATGACAGTAGACTACAGAGGATTGAATAAACACACACCTGCATTGACTTCCGCGGTGCCCGACGCAGTGACAATTATAGAACGAGTGCAACATCATCCCAGAACGTGGTATGGGGTCATAGATTTGGCTAACGCATTTTTCACTATTCCCATTCCTGAGGATAGGATGAATCAATTTGCGTTTACCTGGGAAGGGCGCCAATACACGTTTATCAGACTACCTCAGGGTTATTTACATAGTCCCACAATCTGCCACCGGGTGGTAGCAGAGCACCTGGAAAAGCTAAAAGTTCCTAAAGAAATAATGATATCACATTATGTCGATGACATACTAGTGCAAGGAATGAGCGGGGAAGAGGTGAAGGAAGTTCTAGGACAGCTAATACAGCACATGAAAGGGTTCGGATGGGAAATTAACCCTGCAAAGGTCCAAGGACCTTCGCAAACGGTGAAATTTCTAGGAATCATCTGGAACAAAGGGGAAAGGGAAGTGGCAGGAAAAGCTAAGGCTAAAATTGCTAACTTTCCAGTTCCACACACCAAGGCAGATGCTAGGAAATACATCGGGTTGTTTGGATTTTGGAGGAATCATATTCCTCATTTGGGACAGATACTTCAACCTCTCTACAAATGCACTAAGAAAAAGGAGGACTTTAATTGGGGAGAAGAACAACAGCAATCATTTGATATGGTGAAGGAAGCGATACAGCAAGCAGTGTCATTGGGAAAAATGAAATCGGGACCGGTAGAATTACAGGTGTCAGCGTTAAATGAGTACGCTAACTGGTGTTTGTGGCAAAAGCAAGATAGGATTCGTAAACCCTTGGGATTCTGGTCGAGAAAGCTCCCAGAAGCAGGCCTAAGGTACACACCTTTTGAAAAGCAGCTATTAGCATGCTATTGGGCATTGGTTGAAACTGAGGCTCAAACGGCGTGCCACGAGGTGTTAATGAGAACACATATACCGATTTTGACATGGGTTAAAGGTAACCCGACGACACATAGAATAGGAACCGCACAGGAAGCTAGTATTATCAAATGGAAATGTTATGTGTCTGAGCAAATTAAAATAGGGGAAAAATGAGTCTCTATGTTGCATGAACAAGTTGCAGATGCTCCGGAGGATGGAGAGACGCCGTTCGAGGTACATTCTCTCGAAGAGTCTCCAGTAAAGGCGGGAAAACGATGGGAAGACCTAGATAAGGAGGGAAAAGAGCATGTTTGGTTCACTGATGGGTCGTGCCAACACATTGCTGGTAAACGGCAATGTAAGGCCGGGGCGTTCAAGCCACAACTCGGACAATCCCTAGAAGAATTAGGAGAAGGAAAGAGTAGTCAATGGGCTGAATTGAAGGCAGTACATATGGTAATTATGCAAGGAGGGCCGCAAGGACTCTGCATATTTACAGACTCGTGGTCAGTAGCCCAGGGGCTTCTTACGTGGATGCCCACATGGCATGCCACGGGGTGGAAAATTCATTCAAAAGAAGTTTGGGGAAAAGAGTTGTGGGCGGACATTTGGGAAAAAGCTAAAACTATTCCCATCACTGTGGTGCACGTGGATGCACACACTAACAGAGGAGACTCAGAAGCTCTCTTTAACAAAGCTGCAGATCAGCTAGTAAAAATCATGACAGAAGTAAGAGAGTCTAGCCCAGGATTAGCTAGATGGGCTCATGTTAAAGCAGGACATTGGGGAGTACAAGGAACTCTCCAGTGGGCTCGAGACAGGGGCATAGATCTGAAGTTCAACAATGTCAGAACCGCTATTGCAGAATGTGAAGAATGTCAACATCAGAGGCGAGGTGTTCCTCAGCATGTGGCAGGACAGCTACACAGGGGTAAAACCTCCGGACAGATCTGGCAGATGGATTTTGTTGGACCACTGCCACAGTCGCAGGGCTGTAAATATGCCTGCACCGCAGTAGACACATTCTCAGGGGTTCTGGTAATCCATCCCAGTAAAACAGCAAAACAACAAAGCACAATACGATGTTTAGAAGTAATACAGAGGTTTTATGGAACACCAGTTCAAATACAGACGGATAATGGAACACATTTCACAGGGAATGTGGTAAAAGAGTGGGCAAAGACTCACCATGTAGAATGGATCTATCACATTCCCTATTATCCGCAGGCTGCTGGGCTAATAGAGCGAATAAATGGAATTCTTAAAGAAACATTGAAAAAGCTATCTCGAAACAGAACGCTGGACAAATGGTGCAAAGACTTACCCGAGGCGGTGAATCAGATTAATAATAGACCGCTTGGGTCGGGAATAACGCCCCTAATACGAATGATAATGGGGGAACCGGTACAAAATTCCAATGGGGAAATTAAAATGTGGAAAATTGATCCTCAAGCTGAAATTCCCGTACGAGCTACTCCAGGCTCAGCGGGATTGGATTTGAAAATCCTCACAAACATCACTCTGGTTCCCAACAAAATCCAAATAGTGAAAACAGGATTGGGGCTCCAATGTGCACCAGGGACATATGGACACATTCTACCACGAAGTGGGTTATCACTAGAAGGGTTAACAATTCAAGCCGGAGTAAGTGATGCAGACTATAAAGGAGAAATTGGAGTGGTATTCATATTATTAGCAGAACAGCCCCTTACATTGGAAAGAGGGGACAAAATTGCTCAATTGATAGTGAAGCCTTGCCTTGTAACCAAGGTAAAAGAAATACCTAAACCTGTGATGATAACCACCAGAGGGGAGGGAGGATTTGGCTCCACTGATTTGGCAGGGGCAAAAGTTTGGGTAAAACAGCCAGACGGTCCTCCCCGAGCAGCAGAAATTATAGCTCAAGGGCAAGATGCTACTGTGAGCGTCTTATATCCTGGAGAGGAAAAATGGGTAAATGTACCGGTGTCAAAATGTTATACAAGAGAGAACTAATCACATGTTTGTAGTATGCATTATTTGTCGTAATACAGATGCCGTGGTGGTATTTGCTGATTGGAAGACCATCATCGGAGAGGCGCCATGGCCGGACCAGGGAAGACCGAGGGCCCAAGAGGTGGCAGTGTCGTCTGCTGGGTCATGCGTATCCTTGTCCTTGGTGCCATGGTCCAACTCTGCTGCGCAATGACAGAGGGTGACAAATTGGAGCAGGTCCAGTGGCTCCGCATAAGATGGAAAAGCAGTACCCGGGACCGTACTCAAGGAGGCTACACCTGTCCAGCTTACCAAGCTTGCGACGTGGTAAACGTCACCAGCAATTGTCAGATGTGGAAGTGCAAAAGGTGCCTTGGAGGAAAGGACATTCCAGTGGTGGAACAAGGATGCAACTTAACCGTCACTTCAGTAGTCCCCATGTGCCACTACAACAGGACGACCGAGACCTGCAATGAGCACAACTGGACGAGGTGGACAATTACCGTAAAAGAAACTCTGTTTTTTTTAACAGCGCTGAAATCTCGAGATGGAACACATTTTTGTATATAATATGGGTGTTACCTGGGAAACCTAATGCTATAAGAACACACATAGCACCAGTATTAGATACCTGTACACACATGGCACAAGCCAGGGTTAAAACCCGAGTGTACTGGGAAATAAAATTCCCCGATATACCACACTGTACACGAAGACGTAGAGCTTGGTATGATACTCTCTTAGGAGGAACGGGAACACTGTTTGGTGTAGCTAATGCTGCAGATAACGAAGTAACCAGAACAATGTTATCTAACATAGGGCAACATGCATCAGAGGCTATACATCAGGTAGGGGTATGGCTTCCAAAAGCTATGATAGGGCAATTGGAAAACACAGATGTTTGGAAAAAGGCATTACATGGGAGTTAAAATTATGGAATGAAACATATGATGTGTTAAAGAATCTATTACATAGAGGTAATTGGACAACCTGTGCATTGCAAATGATACATGCGGAAGCTCAAAAAGAGCGATTGCAGAGAATAATGACAACGGAAAATTATCACGAATGAAGACGGGTTTGGAATATTAGTAGCAAACTTTGGTTACAGTTACACTCGGAGCGAACAAAATGCAACAGTACATATTGTGGTGGGTATTGGACTCAGTACAATGTGTCTACTCTCAAAACGACATGTAAGTATCAAGTATTACCGGTGATTACTGCCACAGGATTTTGGTTTCTACATCTGGATGGAGAGTGGATGGATGTGGGAACTAATACAACTTATGAGATGAAAATGTGTGACGAAACAAACAGAGGAATGGCATGTACATTACAACAGGGACACAGCAATCCATGTTTAACCGACTCAGAGGCTGTACTTTGTGATTGGGCGAGGGAGCCACGAAGGGAGATGTTGTGGCAAATCGGACCACATGCTCTATGTGTGGCAACAATGCAAAATAATTCACAAGTTCCATCGGTTCCTTTCGTTGGTTGCTTATATAATGTGCACCTATGGCATTGGGGAAACCAGACGTATCGTTTGACGAATTACTCTGTGTCTAATCGGCTGACACAAGTACAATGGGATGTACTAAAGAATCCCTGGAACCTCTCACTGGAGCGTTTCAAATGCGCATTGGAACAATCCACTGAAGTTCAGAAAATTATACAGTCACATACGTCTAACATCTCCAAGCTCATGGTGTCCACATTAGTAGCCAGCGGATGGGTACAACATGCTGCTAAAATAGTACAACAGTCCTCAGCCCATCACTGGTGGGACATCTTTTCAGGGATGTCAGTCACTGCTAGGAGGACTTTGGTGCCCCCTCTGATTCTGTTGGTTATTATAATAATATTGCTATCACTATGTAATCTGCTAACGTGTATCTACGTAAGACATATCCGAGCTGAAGTGGAGTGGGTGATTATGCAACGCATGAGTTGATTGTACGGCTTGAGAAAAGTAATGGACACTTCGGTGTCGAGAACTATACTGTTAAGTTGGTGCCTCACCCCACTCATATATATACATTTATGTTAGATGGCAAGGATGTTTATCACATCAATATATTCACAGAAACCTAACGTTGCGGGAATTATGGTCCATGTTCTTTCATGACATCATGAATCACACTGGAAATGGAATAGTGTTACCATTGACGTTTGACGGGTATATCAACTAATATGTGAAGCCTCAAGAGTGGAATGAAAAGGAGTGTTATTTAGTGATGCTTCCCATAACCGTTGAATACCCGAATGTATTGTATCTCACTTGTTTTATCTGGTTCAAAGACAACATTGTATTGTATCTCACTTATTTTATCTGGTTCAAAGACAACATTGTTGTGGGATATCTTGACTGTTATTTCACTTGTTTTTCTAGTCAAGACGTCTCGACCGTTTCACACTCACTTGTTATCTGGTTCAAAGACGAACATTGTTGCGGGATATCTTGATTGTTATGTTTCTCAGAGCCTGAAGGACACACTTAGTTGTCAAATGTAAATTGGCTACAATTGTTGCGGCGCCAGGTGGGACGGGTAGGCCACCCGCCCTTTCTCTCGCACGCAACTGAAAAGTATAATAGAGAGATGCAGAGTACAAACAGGTAGAGTCTGCTGCGGGTTTCGTACGAACGCTCAGCTGGTTGACAAAGCGGACTTCTACCTGGGTGACGGCTCTCCACCTTCTCGGCATAGGTAAAGGGCTGGCACTGATGTGGGTGTGGGTATGGGGTATTTTTGGGCGATTTTCCGGATCAAAATGCCAAGAACAACAATAACACCAATTATAAGAATGCCACGGATTCCTGCTCTCACTCTCTTGGTCCGAAAAGCAATCGGACCAGCTGTAGGAATCATGGTTAACAATAAAACAACAACAAACAATAAAATAAAAGTGCAATTCAGAGTCTGTAGCAGGGCAAACAAAGCATAGAATAATGAAACCACTTAGTTCCTTTTCCCTCCAAGCGGACAGCTTTGGAGGTACGAGCAGTCACCTTGTGTGGGCCAGACCAACGGGGTTCTGACCACTTACAAGTCATTTAAGGTAGACAGATGACCACTCAGGAAGATCAAGTGCAGGAGGTGGTGATGGAAGAGAGTCCTGGGTCTGTAAGGAGAAATTAGAAGCAAAAGAATGCATTTGTATCCAAAACAGTTTATGAGAAAACTTGGGAGACACAACGCCCTCCTCAAGCGGTTGGAATGAGGAGGAAGGGCCAGGCATCAGACAATCTGTAAGAACTTCGTAAGGAGAAAAAAACAGGAGAGCGAGACACAGTTTGTCTCACAGACGTTAGAGCAAGGGGAAGACCCTGAACCAAGTTTATGCCAGAAGAGGTACATATTTTAGCCAGTTTTTCCTTCAACATGTGATTCTTACGTTCAACTGAACGTTGACTGACGTTACAGTAGCTAGGTGTGTGGATGTGAAATGTGTACTATTGTCCAGGTGGATGAGAGCGGGGAAACCGTGTGTTGAAATCCAGTTGTTCACCAAAGTTTTCATTACCAACATGGCGTCTTCGCGAGAGCAGGTGTAGGCTTCACGCCATTCTGAAAATATGTCAACAAAAACAAGAAGATAGCGTTTACTTTGAACAGAAGTGATCATGTCTGTAAAATCCATCACCAGTTCCGCACCGGGCCAGGTGGGTGGGTCAAATTAACCTGGCAACAGTCCAAGTGTGGGGCGAACATTGTCTAGCTGGCAAATATTACATTCACGACAGTGGGATGACACAAGTCAGACATTTTAGGATGCCACCACATGCGAAGTTTGGTTCGCATGGATGTGGGGCCAATATGAGTAAGTTTCGGTCAAAATAGTTTTTGTTCAGGAGAGGCGTTGTGCTGTATTTTAACCAATTCATGATGAGACAGAGGTTCGGGCAGATCAGGAAAGGATTTGTCAGATAATTGTACAAGCATCTGTGGGACATAGCCCGCCGCCATGTCGGCAGCATTCTTGCCGAGGGCTGTGGTTGAAGTGGATTTGGAGTGGCCAGGGACCTTGACAATAGGCACCGCCGAAAGTTTAGCCAGGGCTTTGCAGGGTCCAATGCTCAATAGGGGTACCTTTGACTGTTTTAAAGTGATTCCGTTTCCAAGCAGACAGGTCCAACACAGCAGCCGAGACAGCGTAAGATGAGTCAGAATAGACAGTGACAGATTGTCCGACTGCCAGTTCCAGTGTGAGGCAGAGAGGTCCAACACAGCCACTGAGACAGCGTAAACTGAGTCAGAATAGCACTACCGCTGCCTGTGCTGAGGGAGCAGATGTTAGTACAGAGGAGGAAACAGTTAAAAATTCACCTGAGGGCTGCTGCTCCACTACGGCAGCCGCCGCAGCCAAAGAGCCATTCGGCTTACGGTAACAGCAACCCATCAGTGAACAAGACCCTGCCGTTCGTCAGAAGTTGGACAGTGAGATCAGCACGAGGATGAAGAGAATCTGTAGAATAGAAGAACGATGCTCCGAGGACTTAGAGGATCCTTCAGAGGACACCACTCTGCCCAAGAAGGTCACCGAGTTGCGACAACACTGAAGCTTCTTTCTGGAAGCTTTGAATCCCAGCTCATGCAAACGAAGCAAAAAAAGTTTAGTTAGAGACAAACATGACTCTGCTGTTGGGGTTGCCAACAGGAAGTCGTCAACAAACATCAGGAGTTTACATCCATCTGGGAGTTCTAGATCCTGCAGCAATGCTTTCAAACATTGATTAAAAATTCCAGGTGAATTTTTGAAGCCTTGTGGCAACCTGGTGTATTGTAAATTGTGTCCCTGATATCTGAATGCAAACAAGTGTCTACACTCGAGTGCGAGTGAGACACAGAAGAATGCATTTGCCAAATCAATCGCTGTGAAGTATTTCAAATCAGGTGTGATGGTAGACAGCATTCTGTGGGGGTCTGGTACAGGTAACAATAGTGTGATCTTTACATCATTAATGGGTCTCAAATCATGCAACATACGATAAGTGTTACCATCTGTTTTTAAAAACTGGCCTAAGTGGTGTACACCACGAGGGGGTGGATGTTTCCAGGACTCCAGAATTCCACAGGCCAGTGAGAGTGTCCTCCATCCCCTGGTTAGCAGCCGCAGGCCAAGGATATTGAGGTCTGTAAACATGATATCCTGGAAAAACTGTGATTTTAATGTCTGGTGTCTTAGTACAATATCCAACATCAAAGGGTCCAGAGGACCAAACGAATTTAGGCAGTTTGTTTAACAGTGACTCAGCATCGTCATGGTCAGAGTCGTCACGTCTGTGTTCTAATATGATCATATTAGTTGTCAGAGGTGCGTCAGAAACAATGATGCAGTATGCATCTGCAAATTTGGAGATCTGTACATTAGGGAGTGGTATGTCCTCCCAGTCACTCATTTTAGTCAGTCGTTTCACCATATGTCCCAGCTTCCGGGCCTCGTGTCCTGGAGACAGAGCGAGTGAAATGTGGGTTACTGACTTTTCCTGCATTTTGAACCATGTCATTTGAGCTGGTGTAAGAGAGTAGGATGCCGCTACACCCTCTCTTGCTGCGTATATATGTGTGGATGTAATGTCCCAAGGATCACCTTGTATGTATGCAAAGTTTTCCATGTATAATAGATTGTGGTTGCGGTAGTAATATATTCTCCAATGGTATGGATCTAGTTGAGGCAGGTAAGCCCAAAGAGTGTTTAACCAGGGCTTCCACAACAGAAATTGGTGTATGAGACCAGGTTTGAGTGGTGTTTCTGGTTCAAGTCGGGCCCAATACATGTCCACAGTTGGAGTTGGTTCACTCTCAGGTGTCATAAGCCATTGTCCAGAGTGGCAGACGGTATCAGCTGCCGGCATTATAAACGAATGGTGGAAGATCTGTCCAGCCAAGACTGTCGGTAGCGGTTGAGTCCATTGTCGGGCTTGTTGAGCCCCCAAGAAGCCCATCAATTGCACAGTGTGTTGTGACAAAAAAGCGTCCAGGAGCAAGATGTTGAGTGAGGAGTGTGTTGCCCCTGTGTCAACCAGAGTGTTCACTTTTCACCCCGCAACAGAGATGGGGATCATGGCGCCTGCATCACCGGACCCCTGGCTTCCCGGCACCCCTCGTGGTACTGTGTTGTGTGTACAGTGGTACAACCTGCTGCTGCCCATCTTGCTGCCAAGGTGGGCTGCCAAAGCTGTTGTTTCTGCCTCTACCTTGCCCCCCTCGGTTTTGGGACCAGCCACGACGCCCTTGAATTGGACCTTGAGGTGGAGGAGATGTAAGACAGTCTTTAATCCAGTGATCAGGAGAACCACAACCAAAACATCCTTGATCACGGTGATGCTGTTGCACTGTCCCCCGGCCCCTTCACACCTTCCTGCGTATCCACCCCTGCTATTACCCCAGAACCCACTTGCTTGTCTAGGGGATTGTGCCAGCCAAAAAAATTACGTCTGGTGTGGTTTTGGATGTTTACGTTTTGCCTGTGCTACTTGTAATTTAAGAAGTTGTTTTTGAAGTTTACCAATTTCATTATTCTCACCCTGTTGTTGGCTTGAATAAATTTTGAGGTGATGCACTAAGTGTCGTTTAAATCTAGGCTCCTCTCCGGAAAGGAGGTAAGGGTCAGCTTTAAGAGTGGTCTGTACTGGTTCAGGGAGACCTGCCAGGATCGCGGTCCTGAACATAGCCTCCTCCGAACCAGACTGTCCAGGGTGTTGTCCAGTCAGTTCACTCCAAAGTTTAGTACACTTAGTCAAGTGTTCAAATGGGTTGTTTAACATAGGGGAAAGAAGTGGGTGCGGCTGAAACATTGATGTTCTGATGAATTCCAACCTGACTTTCAACAGTCATATCAAATCAATCACAAAAACTGCCTTTTAGCATCAGAATAACATATTAGAGTGAAGAATTGTATGTGTCAAGGAGACTTGGAGAAGCTGTCATGTTATTATCCAAGCCGCTCATCATCACAAGGGTTGCAGGAAAGCTGGAACCTATCTCAGCTAGCTTCGGGCGAAAGGTGGCCTACACCCTGAAGTGGTCGCCAGTCAGTCGCAGGGCATATTTCGACACCATCAATGAGCGGGAATCAATCCCACGCTGCCCGCACCACTACACCTCAGTGACTAGGAGAAGCTCATCCATGTTTTTTTTTTTTCCAAGTAGACTTGAATTCTGTAATTGTCTTCTGACTGGACTCGCTAACAAGAGCATTGAACAGCTGATGATCATTCAGAATGCTGCAGCTCGGGTTCTGACCAGAACAAAGAGGTCAGAGCATCCATCCATCCATTTTCTGAGCCATTTATCCTCATGAGTGATGCAGAAATGCTGGAGCCTATCCCAGCTGTCATTGGGGAGGAGGCAGGGCACACCCTAAACTGGTTGTCAGCCAAATGCAGGGCACATGGAGACAGACAACAGTCACACTCACTATCACACCAAGGGGGAATTTAGATTTAATGCATGTTTTCAGGATTGGGGAGGAGACCGGGATACCCGGAGAAAATCCACGCAGGCACGGGGAGAACATGCAAACTCCACACGAGTTGAACATCGAATCCTCAGAAATCTTCAAAAATGTGAGACCAATGCTCTACAGCTGCACCACCGTGCCGCTGAGATCAGAGCATATAACTCCAATTCTAAAGTACTTACACTGATGACCAGTCAGCTTTTGAATATATTTTAAAGTTTTGCTACTGGTTTATAAATCACTCAATGATTTAGGTCCTGAACAATGTTCCCTCTAAGATGCACAACTCCGCATTTGCACACTGGTCGCACACTCAGCGCAGAGGAAATCAGATCCAGCGCAGGTAACTACAGCCTGATGTGTTTTTTTTTCTTCTTCTTCTTCTTCTTCTTCTTCTTAAACATGGCAGCACACTGTCTCTCACAAAGAGCTGCTGCTCGGCCACACTGGGATACACAGGCGACTTCCTACTTTACCTGACATCGACCCGTCCATGTTAAAGGTGTACACTCATAATTACAAACACCAGGATATGTGAATAATAGAAGAAAAAGTGGTGAAACTGGACGAGATTTTCTCTTTTTTTTGGGTAAAAAAAGGTCTGGTCTGAAGCCAAAGTAGAAAGTAGAGGATGAGATGGTGTATAATGTTAAAATTCCACCTGAGCACAGCCTGATCAAGGATAAAAGCGCAGAGGATACAGTGCACAAAAAGCTAATTCTGTATTTTAAATATAGGCGCAACATAACATTAACCCTAAAACTGTTTGGGAGCATCATTCCGCTTTCAACATGTATTGTGAAAGATATTCTGCAAGCAATAATTGAGACGGGGATATCATTGTTGGTCAAAAAAAATGAATCAAAGTTGGAAGTGACATTTCAAATTTACAGTTAATACTTGGCTTGGTATGTATTTGTATTGTAATGTATTTTTTGTTGACATTTTCAGTGTAAGTTAGCAAAAACACAAAAATGTTCTTAAAAATGTTCTGATGGGAATGTAATCTGAACCTTTTAATGAGCCATGTAACTTCAACGGAAGACATTGATTGACCACAGTGCATACTTCTGATGATGCTCACAGTTGTTAAAGGGGGTGCTCAAGGGCTTAGTGTTTTTGCTAAGACACGTCAAAAACTTCTGTCGTATACGCTGGACACGATTGTGCACGTACACGAAGAATTGCTTGGACTCGTTGTAGATATATCCAAGGACAACTTTACTGTCACAGTAAAACCTGACACCATCTGGTTTGTGGTCAAGCTCGTTGAGTATCAGCTCAGCCATCTCAACGGCCAACACAGCTCCACAGAGTTCGAGGCGTGTGAAGTAAGAATAATTTTATTGTGTTGTTTTTCCATAATTAAAAGATGTTTCGCAATAGCTTCGTATATGTTTCGCAATAGCTTTGTATAACCTAAAAGACGATCGCAATAGCTTTGAATAACCAGCAATGTCATAAAAGGATGTTTGGATAACCAGCAATGTCATAAAAAGATGTGCTTGTGTTATATGATGTCGTGCAACGCCATCTGTTGGTAACAAAGAATAGTGTGGCATCAGGCGGGATGAATTGGCCACTCACCCCTCCTTCCGCACACGCTTAGAGTGTAAAAGGAGAACTTTGGATACTCTCGGTAGAGTCTGCTGCGGGTTGCGTACGGACGCCCAGCCGGTATTGAAGCTGCTCTACCTGGAGTGTTGGCTCTCCCTCCTATTGGCGCACGGTAAGAGCTGGATATTCTTCTAAGAGCTGGTTGGATATTACTTAGCTTCATACCACGTGATTTGTGCTTGTGCTTGTGTTACCATTTCTGTGTGGGACCAATAAAGTGCCAATTGTTGGTAGCCAGAAGTGTGTCTTGTCTTCATTTCTGAGTGCCTATCTCCGACGAACCTATTAAAATTTGATACCGAACTCCTGAGCGAGGTATCAGAAATGTTTTAAAACAGCGTGGGATAGTGGGCCCTGACTGAGGGGCTAGTTTTGCTTTCCCAAGCACAAAGCTGACTTCACATTGTCCGTCTGTAGTAACGACCCTCAGGTACGCTACTGCTCCTATGGCCAAATTGGAAGCATCAGAGAACAAGCACAGCTCAGTTGATGCAGCACTGGAGAGGGACTGATGCAGATATGAGCGAGGAAGATGGAGGCTGCTCAGATCCTGTAGTGATTTTTTTCCATGTCTCCCACTTGATAAACTGTTCTGCAGGAAGCTCTATGTCCCAGTCGTAAACATCAGCTGAAAGTTCTCTGAGTAGGGCTCGCCCTCGGATAGTCACTGGTGCGACCAAGCCTAGTGGGTCAAAAAGGCTATTGACTGTGGATAACACCCAACGTCGAGTGAATGGCTTGTCGCTGACTGCTACTCGGAATGTAAAGGCGTCACAGTCTATGTTCCAGCACAAACCAAGGCTTCTTTGCACAGGGAGATCTTCTTCGCCGAGGCCTAAGTCTTTGAGACCAGCCGCCAGATCACCAGGTGCGAAGGCTTGCATCACTGTGATGCTGTTTGAGGCGAGTTTGTGTAGTTTCAGGTTAGACTCTGCCAGGGAAGCTTGAGTGCGTTTGAGCAGATCAATTGCTTCGGCCTCAGTTGGGACAGCAATGAGTCGTCCATCATCTACATAAAAGTGTCTGTCGACGAACTGCCATGTGTCCGCTCCATACTTCTGCTCACCTGCTTGGGCTGCTCTCCGAAGGCCATATATTGCCACTGCAGGGGAGGGGCTGTTACCGAATACATGAACTCGCATTCGGTACTCGGTTATCTCCTTGGTCAAGTCATTGTTCTTGTGCCAGAGGAATCTTAGGAAATTTCTGTGGTCTTCTCTCACTAGGAAACCATAAAACATTTGCTGGATGTCGACTGTTAGTGCAACAACCTCCTTTCGGAACCTAAGCAGTACTCCCAACAAGGAGTTTTTCAGATTAGGCCCTGAGAGCAAGACACTGTTGAGAGAGATGCCATCTTCTTGTGCACTCAAGTCAAACACCACTCGTATGGCACCCGGCTTTCGGGGATGGTAGACCCCGAATATGGGTAGGTACCAGCATTCTTCATCCTCAGAGAGAGGGGGGGCTTCCTCTGCATGTTTATTGTTGAAGAGTTTCTCCATGAAGTCGACAAACTGTTCTTTCATTGTAGGATTTTTGTTCAATGTGCGTTGCAATGAATGAAGACGGGAGAGAGCTTGAGCACAGTTGTTTGGAAGGCGTGGTCTGGGTGTTCTGAATGGTAGAGGAGCGATCCAACTGTTTTGCTCATCTCTCTTGAACTCTGCTTGCATGATCTCCAGAAAGGTCTCATCTTCGAAGGACAAGGCAGGTTTGTTATCATCTTCCGTTCTCACGAACACATCTCGTCCGAGTTTATCTTTTGCAGTAACACCAGACCCAGGATATGTTGTCAGCTGTGCGGAGGTAGACTGTCTGTGCTCCCCGCCGTAGCCTACTCTCTCTCTCTCACTGATGTGATTCTGGCAGGGCATCAGAAAAGATGGGCGTCCATTCTGTAGGACATGGGTTTTAAGGACTGATACAGTGGACTTGTATGTACTATCGATGCAAACCTCCCCTACTATAACCCATCCTAAATACAAACGCTGGGAAAAGGGAGCGTTGTGGGGTCCATTGATTTGATCTCTCACCTTGTGAACTTGTATGAGGTCTCTCCCCAGTAGGATTAAGATCTGTGCTTTAGGATCGATCTTTGGGATGTGAGGTGCCATGGATCTCAAGTGAGCATGGGAGTGAGCGATCTCTGGAGAAGGGATTTCCGATCTGTTGATCGTAACTTCATTACATTCAATGAGCGGAGGCAAGTCCAAACACACTTCACCATTCAATGCTTCGATCTGAAAACCAACAGCCTTTCTCCCAGTCATTTCTGTGGTTCCAGCACAGGTCCTCATCAGGTAAAGTGTATGGTCCCCTTGGATGTCAAACAGCTTAAAAAACTCAGACCTGGCCAGTGATCGATTGCTCTGGTCGTCGAGGATGGCATACATCTTGATTGAGCGTTCTCGCTGTCCTTGGGGAAAAACCCGGACTAAACATATCTTGGCGCAGGACCTTGGTGGGAGACCTTCGCCGCAGACCTTGGTGCACCTGGAGGTCACTTCTGGAGGAGAGCTGTTTTGCTGTTCTAAGTCTGATTCTGTCGGAGGAGATGGTGCAGGGGAGACAGCAGTGTCTGGGTGCATGACAGTGCAATGTTCATTGCTTTCACGCTCATTGCATTTCAGCTCTGCTGGACATTCTCTAGCCACATGAGTACCAGAACAGCACTTGAAACAACGTCTGTATTCTTTTAGCAGCCTTTTGCGTTCCATTAGCGGCTTCATTCTAAAGGCTCTACATTTTTCCAGAGGATGTGGCTTATTGTGCACTGGACAGTACTTGGTTGGGTCATCACCACCTTTCTTGTCAGTAGATGTTTTGTGTAACAAGCTTGAATCTGTTGTTGACACATCTGTTCTATGCACAAACACAGCTGTCCTAGCACTCTCATGCTTGGTTGTGGATCTTTCACTATGGTAATGGCTGCGGTTACTGCTCACCAACACAAAGCTGGGGTCATTTCTGGCCTTTGCCTGACATCTGACAAAGTCAACAAAAAACGAGAAAGGAGGGAAACACACTCTGTACCGTTCTTTGTAGTTTGAGCCAGCAGACAGCCATTTTTCCTGTAAGTTTGGTGGCAGCTTTTCCACGATTGGCTTAATCCCTCGAGGAGTGTCAAGTAAGCTCAGTCCTGGTAGATAGCCAACCTGCTTGGCTGAGAATAGTTCCAAGAGCAGATCGCTAAGTTCTCTTAGCTTGATGTTATCTTTGGAGGTTAGCCGAGGAAAATTGTCCAATCGTTTGAATAAAGCATTCTCAATCACTTCAGGGGTAGCATAGCATTCTTTGAGTCTTGTCCAGGCTAATTCGAGAGCAGCGTGAGGATTGGTGATGTGGACAGCACGTATTCTTTTAACATGTTCAGATGACTCCTTTCCCAGGCATTTTACCAGGAGGTCCAGCTCTTCACTGGCTGTCAACTCTAAGCTCTGAATGGCGTTAAGGAAAGAGGACTCCCATGCTCTGTAGCTCTCAGGCTGGTCATCGAATTTAGTGAGCCCCGTGGTTACCAACTCTCTGCGGGCGAGGTACCTAGCGAAGTCTATCATGTTAGCGGCTGGAGCAGAAGAAGAATGCTGTGGGTTACTCTGTATGAAGTGGTTTGATTGGCTAGCATGACTGAATGAGGGAGAGCTCTGCTCCTGATAGGCTTTAAAGGAGGACTGTGGGTTCTGAGGTTGCGAGCTGAGAGGCTGAGTGCGGGTTGGAGCGCTTAAACAGGCTTGTCTGAGGCTGAGGTGCTGATAAGTACTCACTTTGCTGTGTGTTCCTTGTAGGCGTGGCATCACAGTTATGTGCAGGGGTTAATTCAGGAGCTTCCTGCTGTCTTGGTGGCGACGCTTCTTTAAAACAATGAGGAGTTATATCCACAGATGATGCAGTTTCAAAGTTGGCTCAAGCTTGATGTTCCACATCTGCCTTTGTACGCTGACATGTTATCTGCGATGAGATCCGACTCCTGGCGCTGCACCTATCCTCATATTCTGGTCCTGCTGCAGCTTCTAAAACTTCAGCCTCTACAATAGCAGCAGCAGCTGCCTTTTCCAGTCCTAGAGCTTCTAAATCCTCTTCTAGTGTGTGTGTGTGTGTTTTCTTTCGGCTTGTCCTTTTCGGGGTCGCCACAGCGTGTCATCTCAGATGAACGCACATATGTTTGGCACAATTTTTACGCCGGATGCCCTTCCTGACGCAACCCTTCTCAGGGAGTGGAGGCCCCAATGGGATATGAACCCACAACCCCTGGTTTTCCAAACCAGTGCTCTAACCACTGAGCTATGGGGCCTGTAAATCCTCTTCTAGTGTAGCCTTTTCCAAATCCAATCTAGCTCTCTGTCTTTTCAGTTCTAACTCCTTCTGAGCGAATGTGGCTCTGGTGCGTGCAGCTTCGGCTTTAGCTCTAGCTCTAGCAGCAGCACTAACTACTGAAGACTTGGAAGTGGCTTTGGAGTTGGAGCTGAACACTGATGCTGCTTTCTCCTCCCTTTCTATTGCTTGTGCTTCCATAACTGTGGCAGACGAATCCTTCTGATTCAATGGCTTTTCACTGTACTGTTCCCTTCATGTGTTTTACTTCCAAAGTGCTAACATGAATAAACAGCCAGCCAAACTCCTTTTCAAGAGCCAGGAAGTGAGCGTGCTTGCTCCTTTAATGACTTCTTAACAGGTCAAGTCAGGTGACACAATGAAAATGGAGTGAAACTAAAAAAAAGAAATACAAAACATACAAAATAGACTGCAATGTCAAATCAGTATGGAGTATAAACATCTTCCATTAGTATATGAATGAAACATTCACATTCAGTAAGTCTAAGCACAAACAGCAACAGCATTCTAGTGAAGTGAGTAGCAGATACACATACTGCTGCTAGCTATCTCATGAGAATGAACACAATATGTAAAGTTACTAA
This sequence comes from Syngnathoides biaculeatus, assembly GCF_019802595.1. Classification (NCBI taxonomy): domain Eukaryota; kingdom Metazoa; phylum Chordata; class Actinopteri; order Syngnathiformes; family Syngnathidae; genus Syngnathoides; species Syngnathoides biaculeatus. Next base: position 28,315,115 of record NC_084651.1, read on the forward strand.
ATCAGTGAAGCTCACAAATATGCACGAAGATACTGTTAAAGTTACTAACAATACTTCTGAAACATGTAAAGAACATAAATTACTCACAGCCATTGCTTTCTGACGGATTCATGCACAGGAATAAGCTGATTTCAACGTGCTACGTCTTTCAACTGTTGACATGCTTTTTACCGTTTTTCGCTCTGCTCAGCGCTTCCTACTTCCTGTATTCTACAGTTTCAAAATAAAAGCTCAGCAATGCACTCTCAAAATTAACAACACAAACAGATCTTTTCAAATAAAATCAATCTTCTTAACATATTAAACACTTGGGGCAGAACACTGCTTACTTTGAGCGAGAACCTCAACATCTTCATTTCTGCTACCTCAAATTGTGCTTCCTGTTGTTTCTTCAATGTCACAGTCTCTAATCCGTACATCATCGCCGGCCTCACCACTGTTTTTTAGACTTTGCCCTTCATCCTAGCTGAGACGCTTCTGTCACATAGAATACCAGACACTTTCTGCGAACTGTTCCACCCCGCTTGGACACGTTTCTTCACTTGCTTACCACACTCTCCATTGTTCTGTATTGTTGAGCCCAAGTTGTCCACCCTTGCTATCTCTTCTCCCTGGAGCTTCAGTCTTCCCCCACCGCCTCTGTCATTCATGCACGTATACTCTTGTTTTACTTCAGCTAATCGTAATTCCTCTCCTTTCCAGTCCGTGCCTCCATCTTTCTAATTGTTCCTCCGCCTTGCTTTCACTGCAGATCACAATATTATCTGCAAACATCACGGTCCAAAGGGAATCCAGTCTAACCTCATCTGTCAGCCTACCCATTACTACCGCAAACAGGAAGGGGCTCAGAGCGGATCCCTGATGCAGTCCCACCTCCACCTTAAATTCCGCTGTTCTGCTGTCCTCATACATGTCCTGTACTATTTTCACATATTTATCCACCACACCAGATTTGCACATGGAGTACCACAGTTCCTTTCTTGGTACTCTGTCATAAGCTTTCTCTAGATCCCCAATGACACAATGTAGCTCCTTCTGGCTTTCTCTGTACTTTTCTGCGAGCATCCTCAAGGCAAATAATGCATCTGTGGTACTCTTTCTAGGCATGAAACCATACTGTTGCTCGCATATACTTACGTCTGACCTGAGTTAGCCTCCACTACTCTTTCCCATAACTTCATTGTGTTGCTCATCATCTTTATTCCTCTGTATTTTCCACAGTTCTGAACATCACCTTTGTTCTTAAAAATGGGAAGTAGCACACTTTTCCTTCATTCTTCTGGCATCTTCTTCTTGCTAGTATTCTATTGAATAAGTTGGTCAAAAACTCCAAAGCTACCTCTCCAATATGCTTCCATACCTCCACTGGTATGTCATCAGGACCAACTGTCTTTCCATTTTTCATCCTGTTCAGTGCCTTTCTCACTTCCTGGTCATTCCCGCATGCCTCTTCTACTCTACCTTCTCTAAATAAACCCCTATTTGTTTGCATGACTTGGTGCTGATAATCCGTTCAGCTGTTTTGATTGTCCGTTGCAGTCGGAGTTTGTCCTTTTTAGTGCCGGCCCCAGAACAGACTGTGATGGAGGTACACAGTACTAATTTGATGACCGCTGTGGAGAACTGTCTCAGCAGCTCATGTGACAGACCGTGGCTGGAAGAAGTAAATCTTTTGCTGGGCTTTTTTTGAGGATGGAGTTCATGTTCGTCTCCCACTTCAGGTCCTTTGAGACTGTAACTCCCAATAACTTGAAGGTCTCAGCAGTTGCCACAAGACAGTTGGACAGTTGTGGTGAAGGATGCCTCCTGAAGTCCATAATCATCTCTACAGTCTTTAGAGTGTTCAACGCCAGGTTGTGTTGATCACACCAAAGCTCCAGTCTCGTCACATCCTGTCAATATGCAGACTCGTCGCCATCCTTGATGAGGGGGGTGACCATGGTGTCATCTACAAACTTCAGCAGTTTGATATTCGGATGCCACGAGGTGCAGTCGTTAGTGTAGAGCAAGAAGAGCAGAGGGGGGAGGACACAACCTTGGGTTGCCGGAGTGATGATGCTGCGCATTGATGAGGTGATGTCCCCAGCCTCACCTGCTGTGTCCTGCCTGTCAGGCAGTTGTAGATCCCAGATTTAGATCGCAGGCGATACGAGATGATGGTGTTAAACGTAGAGCTGAAGTCCACGAACAGGATCCTCGCATACGTACCCTCACTGTTGAGATGTTCAAGGATGAAGTGCAGACCCATGATGACGGCATCATCCACAGACCTATGAGATTGAAAGGCAAACTGCAGTGGGTCCAGCTGGGGGGCTGTGACGCTCTTGATGTGGTCCAGTGCAAGGTGTTCAAAGGACTTCATGACCACAGATGTCAAGGCAACAGGCCCGTAGGCATTAAGACCTGAGACTGCTGCTTTTTGGGGGACTGGTATAATGGTGGAGCATTTGAAGAAGGTTGGTACTTCACACAGTTGTAGAGACCTGTTGAAGATCTTTGTGAAGACAGGAGCAAGTTGGTCTGCACAGACTTTCAGGGAGGATAGTGACACAAGTTCTGGGCATGGCGCTTTGTTGTGCGAAGAGCTTTGTAAGTCCCTTTCATGGATGTTAAACGTGGAGTGGACGGTGGTGCGGCTTGGTGGGTGCGTGGATTTGGAGTCATTACTACCGAGATGTTTTTCCAGTTTAAATGGATAGTCCCTCTTTGCAATGTTAATTTCTTTAGTCAGCTGGTTTCTAGTCCAACTGTAGAGGGCTTTGTCCCCACTATAATATACAATCTCTTTAGCCTGGCAGAGTTGCCTAAGTCTGGCTGAAAACCATGGCTTGTTGTTATTGAATGTGTGAAAAGTTTTTGTTGAAACACACACCTCCTCACAGAAACGGACATACACAGTAACAATATCGGTAAATTCATCTAGACTGCGCGCTGAATTCTCAAAGACACTCCAGTCTGTGCAGTAAAAGCAACTTTGAAGTTCTAATTCTGCCTCGTTGGTCCACGTTTTAACTGATTTTACAAAACACATTGAATCACACATTAAGTACCAATGTCAATATTAAGTATAGCAAGCAGTGATAAGAGGAGCCAATGGGTGTGAGGGATTGCACAATATGCATTTTTAATGCATGTGTAACAGTGGTCTAGAGAGTTATTTGCCCTTGTTGGACATTTCACGTGCTACGTACAGTGAAGAAAATAAGTATTTGAACAGTATTTGAAGAACCTGCTATATTATAAGTTCTCCCACTTAGAAATCATGGAGGGGTCTGAAATTTTTATTGTAGGTGCATGTCCACTGTGAGAGAGATAATCTAAAAAGAAAAATCCAGAAATCACAATGTATGATTTTTTTTAATGATTTATTTGTGTGATACAGCTGCAAATAAGTATTTGAACACCTGTCAATCAGCTATAATTGTGACCCTTAAAGAGCTGTTTAAAAGTCCACCTCCACTCCATGTACTAACCTGAATCAGATGCACCTGTGTGAGGTCGTTAGCTGGATAAAGACACCTGTCCACCCCATACAATCAGTAAGACTCAAACTTGTAACATGGCCAAGACCAAAGAACTGTCCAAAAACACCAGAGACAAAATTGTACAACTCCACAGGGATGGAAAGGGCTACGGAGAAATTGCCATGCAGCTTGGTGAAAAAAGGTCCACTGTTGGAGCAAACATTAGAAAACGGAAGAAGCTAAACATGACGGTCAATTTCAATTGGAGTGGAGCCCCATGCAAGATATCATTTTGTGGTGTCTCAATGATCCTTAGAAAGGTGAGGAATCAGCCCAGGACTACACGACAGGACTTGGTCAATGACCTGAAAAGAGCTGGGACCATCGTTTCCAAGGTGATTGTTGGTAATACACTAAGACGTCATGGTTTGAAATCATGCATGGCACGGAAGTTTCCCCTGCTTAAACCAGCACATGTCAAGACCTGTCTTAAATTTGCCAACGACCATTTGGATGATACAGAAGAGCCATGGGAGAAAGTTTTGTGGTCAGATGAGACCAAAATGAAACTTTTTTCATCATAATTCCACAAACTGTGTTTGGAGGAAGAGGATGAGTTCCATCCAAAGAACACCATCCCTACTGTGAAGCATAGGGGTGGTAACATCATGTTTTAGGGATTTTTTTCTGCACATGGGACAGGATGCCGGCACTGTATTAAGGAGAGTATGACCGCGGTCATGTATTGTGAGATTTTGGGGAACAACCTCTTTCCCTCAGTCCGAGCAGTGAAGATGGGTCGTGGCTGGGTCTTTCAACATGACAATGACCCGGAGCACACAGCCAGGAAAACCAAGGAGTGTCTCCGTAAGAAGCATATCAAGGTTCTGGCGTGGCCTCGCCAGTCTCCAGACCTAAACCCAATGGGAAACGTTTGGAGGAGGCTGAAACTCTGTGTTTCTCAGCGACAGCCCAAAAACCTGTCTGATCGAGAGAAATCTATGTGGAGGAGTGGGCCAAAATCCCTCCTGCAGTGTGTTTAAACCTGGTGACCAACTACGGGAAATGTTTGGCCTCTGTAATTGTACCAAATATTAACATGGGTTTTCTCAGGTGTTCAAATACTTATTTACAGCTGTATCACACAAATAAATTGTTGAAAAAAATCATACATTGTGATTTCTGGATTTCTTTTTTAGATTATCTTTCTTACAGTATACATGCACCTATGATGAAAATTTCAGACCCCTCCATGATTTCTAAGTGGGAGAATTTGCAAGAAAGCGGGGTGTTCAAATACTTATTTTGTTCACTGTATATTTAGGGAGTTTGTGGTTCAGTTTAGCTGTGTTAAAATCTCCTAGGATAATGAGCGGTGAATCTGGGTATTTATTTCTCAATCTCGTTTATTTGTTCGGTGAGCGTGAGCAGTGCTGTGTTCAGGCTACCTTGAGGCAGAATATAAACACCGACTAGAATGAAAGATGCAAATTCACGTGGCAAATAAAACAGCTTACAGTTAAAAAGCAACGACTCTAAAAGCAGTGTGCAGTGTGTGCTGAGCTGTGTAACATCCGTGCACCATTTCTCATGGATATAAAAGCATATTCCACCACCTTTAGATTTGTGTGTTAGCTCCGGGACACGGGCCGCATGATGACTGTGAAAGCTCGGGAGTGTAATGGCGGCATCCAGAACGCAACCACAGAACCAAGTCTCGGTGATGCACAGGGCAGCAGAACATCCAAAGTATTTGCATGTCTTAATCAGAAGCTGAAGTTCATCCATTTAGTTGGCTAGGGAGTGTAGTTTCGCGAGATGGATCGACGGAAGTGCTAGTCGATATCCCCGGTTTCGCAGGCGAATTTGGGTACCGGCACTGGTCCCTCTTGGTCGCCACAAGGTTTTGAAGAGCGCGGAGATGGGTAACTCCGGAAAAGGATTCAGCGAATTGGCAAGAGTTGTCAAAAAAAAAAAAGACTTTCTGATGGTTAGCAAGTCCTCTCTTGTGTACTTGAGTTCCGAGACGCCTGAATAACACACAAACGTAAACAATAGCAGGGAGAATTTGCAGACGGCTGCCACACTGGAAGGCGCCATCTTGTACTATGAAAAAAACTGCGACTTATCGTCTGAAAAATACTCTCAATAGAATCTGTCACAGAATGTGACGTACGCTACAAGATGTCAAGAACCATTGCATCATGCCACAATCCAAAGAAATTCAAGAAGCAATGGGGGAAAGAAGTGATTAAAATCCATAAATCTAGAAAAAGTTACAAAGCCATTTCAAATGTTTTGGGGCTCCAGCGAACCACTGTCATCCACAATTGGAGAAAACTGGGAACAGTGGTAAACCTTCCCAGTAGTAGACAGCCAACTAAAATTACTCCAAGAGTGCGACAATGACTCATCCAGTAGGTCACAAAAGAACCTTGAACAACATCTAAAGACCTTGAGGCCTTGCTGGCCTCAGTTAAGGGTCAGGAAGGGGGGAATACTTTTTCACGGCACAGATGACCTGAGAACACAATACCAGCTGTGAAGCATGGAGGGAGCAGTATTACATTGTGAGGCTGGTTTGCTGCAGCATGAACTGGAGCTTTTCATGAAATCATCATGAAAAAATAAAATTATATGTATATTGTAAAGCAGCATCTCAAGACATCAGCCAGGAAGCTAAAAACATGAGTGCAAATGGTTCTTCAAAATAGACAATGACTCTCAGCATCCTGCCAAAATGGTTAAAAAAGTGGCTTGAGGATAAAGTAAATGTCCTGGAGTGGCCATCACAAAGTCCTGATCTGAATCCTTTCGAAAATTTGTGGAGAGATCTGAAAAGGTGTGTGCGAGCAAGAGCAACTGACAAACCTGACTCAGTTAGACAAGTTCTGTCAGGCGGAATTGACCAGGATTTCAGTACTGTCAGAAGATTGTGGAAGGTTACCTAAAATTTTTGACCCAAGTCATGCAGTTCAAAGGAAATGCTACTCGATACTAAGGAAATGAATGTAAACTTCTGACCTCGAAGAAAATATTTTAACATCCACTCAGAAATTCTATCATTATAGAGGTGTTTATTAAAATTAACATTTTCTGGATGACAGACCACAACTTTTTCTAGCCGCTGTGAACCCTTGCACCATATGTAACGATGTGAGTCAAATATTGTTTTCGTTTTTTGTTTTTTTCCATTAGCGGCCATGAGTTTAAAAGTACAACAAAATATTATTTGAACAAAATACTGAAGACGTGTCCATTCCCTATAATGCACTCAGGTTTGGACATGCGTAGATAGCTCCAATCGGTAGAAGTCTACTTTCAGCGTGCAGAAAAAAAAAGAGGAATCTATCTCAATTTCACATAGAAGAAGAATCTGCTTCAATTCCCCGTAGAAGGAGAAAAAGCTATCTCTAGTGTCTGTAGAAGAAGATGGCGCTAGTTTTTGGTGCTCTCAAAGCAGGAAGTAACATAACACGCACAAACACAAACTATATATCCGTCCATTTCCTGAGCTGCTTATCCTCACCAAAATATATTTTTTTATTTAGTTCATTAAAAATCTTTCACAAAAATTTGTGGCATGCGAAGGGCTTCCTTTTCTGAGGTCTGCCATGGGATCAATGTGTGGAGCAGTGTGAATCAACCATCACCAATGGATTTCGAAAGGCTTGACAGCAACATGAGCGCCACACAACTTCAGCTGTAACTCTAGATGAAAATGTCATTGAGAGCAACGGAGAGACGGAAGTGGTGTGTGATGGAGACTTTCTGAGGCTCCTCAACTCAAATACCAAAGGCGATGACTTGAGTGGTTTCAGTGAACAGGCAGAGGATGGGTAAAAACTAACTTTTCTGTTATGTTTGATCTTTTTTACTGTGGTGTTACAGTCAATCTTTGGAAGAAAAAAAAGGTGTGTAAATAATTACAAAGTCTTTCTTTGTGAATATCTTATTTCATAATGTACTAGTACGTATAGTTTACATCTGTGGCGTATGGTCAAGCGGGCTCATGTATGGGGGGAGGGGGGATGCAACACAGAGTGGGCGTGGCTTATTATCCAGTCCGTGCTGGTGTCCGCAAAATACAATAATTTGGATCAGCCTGAATGACCTGAAACAGGAGTGGTCTAGTCTAATTTGATTTCATCTAGTCAGACAAAAAATAAAATGTGTTTTTCACAATGTATGTAAACATTTCGCTTCAACTGTATGTGCTATACAGGAGGCTCAGCTCCTCTTTAAGGCTCTCAGTAAGGTAACAATATTTGTTGTTTTTTCGCACAAGGTAACGTCTTTTTGGTTATTAGACGTACACAAACATCGCAAAGGAGTCATCGTACTTACAGGACCAAAACCAGTAGCATACACGGGGATTCTGCTGACATGATAGGTTGAACGGAATTCAAGACAGTTCAAGTTCAACCTATCATGTCAGCAACCCACAACATACACATTGGCTCCATCCCCCTTTTTCAGCTATGGTCAAGTGACTACGCACCATCGCGCGTGGAGTTTTGGCGTTAATATGGGTCACCAGCAGAGGGTAGTATTGCGTAAAATGATGACACCCTTGATGAATTCTGCCCCACCGATGCAATACCGTGTTCTAATACGTCACAGTCAACATTCTTGTTATAATAATAAAATAAAACCTTTATGGGTTTACTTCCTCTTTTAGGTTACATCACATGTTTTTAACAGGAAGTATTATATTTGTGTTGTGATTATTGTTGTGATGTAAATTTATACTCATTTACTGCATATATTCATTGGCTTTGAAGTCTTCATCATGGTTAAGATGCAGTGATTTCTCCAACTATTAACAACAATTTATTTTGATTTCATCTTGAACAATTTTATTTTTTTTATATTTTTTAGTTAACACAATACATGTTTACTAATTTAACAATATTTTGTTGTTTAAATGTAAAATACATTTCGTTCAATAGAAAAAAAGCTGTTTTTAATTACCCAAACATTTTGAAATACATTTCAGAGTTGTAAATGGAATTCCGCATTACTGTGAAACTCATATTTTTAATTTTTTTTTCTATCGGAATCTAATACTAACCCATGCCTTGCCATTTATCCGTCATGTATAAAATTCATCAGTGGTACTAGTTAGCTGCACTTTGTAAAATTGTAATGAGTCTAAATGAAAGTGTAAAAAAAAAATAATCACAAATTGTCATTAGTAAAAGCCTAGAGAAGTTATCCTTCTTCTTTTCCTTTCAGCTTGTCCCGTTAGGGGTTGCCACAGCGTGTCATCTTTTTCCATCGAAGCCTATCTTGTGCATCTTCCTCTCTAACACCTAGTGTCCTCACGTCTTCCCGCACAACATCCATCAACGTTTGCTTTGGTCTTCCTCTCACTGTTTTGCCAGGCAGCTCCATCCTCAGCACCATTCTACCAATATACTCACTCTCTCGCCTCTGGACATGTCCAAACCATCGAAGTCTGCTCTTTCGAACCTTGTCTCCAAAACATCCAACTTTGGCTGTCCCTCTAATGAGCTCATTTCCAATTTTATCCAACCTGCTAACTCCAGGCGGGAACCTCAACATCTTCATTTCAACCACCTCCAGTTCTGCTTCCTGTTGTCTCTTTAGTGCCACAGTCTCTAATCCGTACATCATGGCCGGCCTCACCACTGTTTTATAAATTTTGCCCTTCATCCTGGCGGATATTCTTCTGTCACATACAACACCAGACACCTTACGCCAACTGTTCCACCCCGCTTGGACCCGTTTCTTCACTTCGTTACCACACTCTCCATTGCTCTGTATTGTTGACCCCAAGTATTTGAAGTCGTCCACTTTCGCTATCTCTTCTCCCTGGAGCTTCACTCTTCCTCCTCCGCCCCTCTCATTCACGGATATATTCTGTTTTACTACGGCTAATCTTCATTCCTCTCCTTTCCAGTGCATACCTCCATCTTTCTAACTGTTCTTCCACCTGTTCCCTGCTTTGACTGCAGATCACAATATCATCTGCAAACATCATGGTCCAAGGGGAATCCAGTCTAACCTCGTCTGTCAGCCTATCCATTACTACCGCAAACAAGAAGGGGCTCAGCGCGGAACCCCTGATCCAGTCCCACCTCTACCTTAAATTCTTCTGACACACCATCTCACCGCTGTTCTGCTACCCTCATACATGTCCTGTACTATTCAAACATATTTCTCCACCACACCAGACTTGCACATACAGTACCATAGTTCCTCTCTTGGTACTCTGTCATAGGCTTTCTCAAGGTCTACAAAGATACAATGTAGCTCCTTCTGACCTACTCTGTACTTTTCCACAAGCATCCTCAAGGCAAATAGTGCATCTGTGGTACTCTTCCTAAGCATGAAACCATACTGTTGCTCGCAGATATTTACTTCTGTGCTGAGTCTTGCCTCCACTACTCTTTCCCATAACTTTATTGAGTGGCTCATCATCTTTATTTCTCTGTAGTTTCCACAGTTCTGAACATCGCCTTTGTTCTTAAAAATGGGGACCAGCACAATTTTCCTCCATTCTTCTGGCATCTTCTCTCCGGCTAGTATTCTGTTGAATAACTTGGTCAAAAACTCCACAGCCACCTCACCAAATTACTTCCATACCTCCACTGGTATGTCATAGGGACCAACTGTCTTTCTATTTTTCATTCTGTTCAGTGCCTTTCAAACTTCTCCCTTACTAATCAAAGCCACTTGCCGGTCATTCACGCATGCCTCTTCTACTCTACCTTCTCTCCCATTTTCTTCATTTATTAACTTCTCAAAGGACTCTTTCCATCTACTTAGTACACTATTGGCACCAGTCAAGATATTTCCATTGCTATCCTTAATCACCTTTACTTGCTGCACATCCTTCCCATCTCTATCCCTCTGTCTGGCCAACCTGTAGAACTCATTTTCTCCTTCTTTTGGATCCAATCAGGACTACATGTCGTCATATGCCTCTTGTTTAGCCTTCGCCACTTCTACCTTTGCCCGACGATGCATCGCAATGTTTCTTTACGCCCCTCCTCAGTCCTATCCATGTCCTACTTCTTCTTCGTTAATCTCTTACCTTGGATGACTTCCTGTATTTTGGGTTTCCACCACCATGTCTCCTTCTCCCCTTTCCTACCAGAAGTCACCCCAATTACTCTCCTGCCTGCCTCTCTGAGTACCTGGGCAGTAGTATTCCAGTCTTCTGGGAGCTCTTTCTGTCCATCTAGAGCAGTGGTTACCAAAGTCAACCTGGGCCCGGACCCCCAGTGAGTCGTTCAAAAAGTTCCCGGACCCCCAACCTCAACTTTCGCCAAAAATGTAGTGCTGGACACAGCTATGCCATTCTGGTACAAAGAAATACTCGATTTTAGTGGCTCACGTGCTCTTGCTTTTTATTTTTGCACAATAAATCAAAACGTGATTCAACACTGGAAAGGGCAATTCTCATATCATGATTAGCTTCCGGACGATTTTGTTTTTTCGTCTTCACATCACGGACCCCCTGGAAAGACATTTTTCACCCCCTGGGGTTCCGTGGACTCCACTTTGGGAACCACTAATCTAGAGTCTGTCTCACCTCTTTCCGGAAGGCCATACAACATTCTTCCTTTCTCAACTTCCACCACCTTATTCTCTGCTCCACCTTTGTCTCCTTTGTCTTCCTACCCACTACCAGGCTCATCCTACACATAACCATCCTATGCTGTCGAGTTACATTCTCCCCCACCACAACACAATTCAGTAACCTCCTTCAGATTACACCGTCTGCACAAAATATAATACACCTTCATGCTTCTACCTCCGCTCTTGTAAGTCACTCTATGTTCCACTCTCTTCTGGAAATAAGTGTTCACCACTGCCAATTCCATCCTTTTTGCGAAGTCCACTACCATCTGCCCCTCAACGTTCCTTTGCTGAATGCAATACTTACCCATCACTTCTTCATCACCCCTGTTTCCTTCGCCCACATGTCCATTGAAATCTCCACCAACCGCAACTCTCTCTCTCTCTCTCTCTGGGATGCTCAGGACTACTTTGTCTAGTTCCTGCCAGAATTTCTCTTTCAACTCGAGGTCACATCCTACCTGTGGGGCATAGCCGCTAATAACATTATACAGAATACCATCAATTTCAAACTTCAGCCTCATCACTCAATCTGATACTCTTTTCACCTCCAAGACATTCTTAGCCAGCTCTTCTTTTAAAATAACCCCTACTCCATTTCTCTTCCCATCTAATCCATGATAAAATAATATCTTCTAGCCTTACTCCCTTTCCACTTGCTCTCTTGGATGCACAATATAACAACCTTTCTCCTCATCATCATGTCAACTAACTCCTGAGCTTTCCGTTATAGTCTCAACATTCAAAGCCCCTACATACAGCTGTAGGTTTTGTGCATTCCTCTTCTTCTGTTTCTGACTAAGCCGCTTTACTCCTCTTTTTTGTCTTCGACCATCATTATCTGTATTTCTACCTACGCCTTGTAAATTAACCTTTCCATGTGCGGATGTAGGAAGCCCGGGCCGCGACCTAACTGTTGTAGAATTCACACGAGGAACGCTCATATATCTTTGGCACAGTTTTACGCCGGATGCCCTTCCTGACGCAACCCTCTGCTTTTATCTGGGCTTTGGACCGGCTGACAGGTAGCACAAAACTCAAAATAAAGCAATCAAATGAACAAAGTCAGCATAAAAGATACACAATTTACGTACTACCTACTCTATGTCAACTTCGTCTTCTTCTTCTTTTCCTTTCAGCTTGTCCCATTAGGGGTCGCCACAGCGTGTCATCGTTTGCCATCTTAGCCTATCTCCTCCATCTTTCTCTCTAACCCCAACTGCCCTCATGTATTCCCTCACCACATCCATAAACATTTAGATGAACGCTCATATTTGTTTTCCACAGTTTTTACGTCGGATGCCCTTCCTGACGCAACCCTCTGCATTTATCCGGGCTTGGGACCGGCCTACAGATTGCACTGGTTTGTGCCCCCATAAGGCTCCATTTACCTACTCTATGTCAACGTTAAGGTCAAATGAAAGCAATCACAATAAACACAGTCAGCACATCAGGTTCACAAATCACATACTATCTGTGTTAAAAATATAAAGGATATGGCGATTTAAAGAGCCACTGTCATGAAATGCATGATTTTTAGTATGTTATTCATGAAAAGACGGCAGCCGACATGGACCCATGCGTTGTTTTTTTTTTCAGCACAAAGTATGATTTTGACGTCTTCAGCTTTTTGTAACTCCCACCATGAAAATACTCTCGAGGGATTTGTTTTCGAGAAGAAGCAGGAAGTGACGTACATGGCAAGTGGACTCGTTTATTTCTATTACTTTTACCTCTGGGAAGGTAGCTCGTTGTTCCTTCATGTTAGCCAAAATGCCAGCTCGTTGCATTGCTGGACATTGCTTGAAGACTCGGGAGGATGGATTTACCCTTCATAAGTTTGCAAGAGTCCCAGTTCGTCGTGAAGAATGAATTGCACGGGTGCATTGGACGAGAGCTTTGTGGGTTCCAAATGACAGGTATGTGTGTATACCGCTACTAAAGAAAATAGTTTGGGGCGGACCACATAATCAGTCTCATAACGTAACAAAAGATCCGTGTACGTATGACAGGTGTGCTTAATGTGTTGATGTGCGCGTTGGGCGTCGTCAGGCTCACCGGCGAAGGCTCCTGCGTCACCAATATTTTTATAAAATAATATTTAGAGTATAGTTTCACAATGTATCAATAATCAACACATCTAACAACTTTTCTGGGGTAAATTTGGGTCCCAGGAAGGAAACATTTCTGATTTTGGTTTTACCTGGAAAAGTTTAGGAAATCCTCTTCACAAATACATACTAGTCTGAATACTGTAATACTTTGAATTACATGGATTCAGAAAGAGCAGCTATCTGCCAATAGAGCAACATTAAGTATCAACGCAGCATCAGGGCTCAGGGATGCCATGAAGGTCACACAGCTGTTCTGGCTAAAAGACTGCTGATAAGTTCGTCCTTTTGCTTATTATCAGAAGTATGCTGATGATGCAGTCAGTGAAGGGCATTCGATAACATGTTCTGAATACTATCCATAAAGTAGAAACTTGCAGAAATGCATTCTTTTCAGAAAACCAATAGAGTGAGATTGTTAAATCTGTCCATTTATTATCATCTGCATATCAAAAGCAAATGGATACAATTGATTAAAAAAATACAATTTTGCAAACAATTCTCTCTGAATGTCTAACTAATCCTGTCAGTGGAGAAAGGGTCAACTGCATTATAATAAACATAAATATAATGCTTACAGTAGTCCATGTCCATCAAAATTTTACATTACCATCTTTCTATGTACAGGAAAAAAAAAACATAACTTTTGTAGGGAATGTCATATGGGGCATTTTTATATAACTTTATTTGTGACAGTAAAGAGACAATGCCACCTTGGCCTTATATGGATAAATATCTACCATGGTGTAACAGTCATGCATAAAATTCTATTTAAAAAAAAATACTTTAAAATGTCCCATTTTTTAAAATATTTGGGAATTATATTGGCTCTGGCAGCACGGTAGAGTAACTGGTGAGAGCGTTGGCCTCATAGTTCTGAGGACCAAGGTTCAAATCACAGCCCCACCTGTGTAGAGTTTGTTCTCCCCATGTCTGCACGAGTTTTCTCTGGGAACTGCAGTTTCCTCCTAAATACCAAAAAATATGCATTAATTGGAGACTCTAAATTGCCCCTATGTGTAATTGTGAGTGAGACTGTTGTCTATCTGGATGGATATATTGGCTCTATGGTACCTCATTAATCATGAAATGTGAATTAAAATAATCCATGCTATGATTCTATGTTCCAGTCGTTTTTCTGCCAATAGACCAGAAATCAAGTCATTCGAATTTCTTGATCTTATCTCTCTAGTGAACATCTCCACCTCGCTCTCCGTTCCCGAGCCAGTGCTGTCAGCATGACAAACACGTGCTCTCACAAAAGTGGGTCTTTTACACAGAAGGAACCAATCTGAGGAAAGGAGGCGTTCTTTGCTAATTATGCACACTGGATGCAAAACTGAATAAAAAAGAAGTAGCTCTCAGTGGCACCTTTTCTGGACACGTTTATACTCAGCCAATTTTAAGAGTCACTGCAGGGAGGTCTGAATAGGCAAAATATGGGAATGTTTCAATTTTAGGCATTCAAAGCCAATCCTTATCTAAAGAGCAAATGTGGTGGCTCATTCAAATATAGTTATTACTTTATCACAGTGATGAAAAAAGTGCATAATGGGAAAGACATAAAGCAACCACTCATTTATTCATTTTCAGTACCACCTATCCACACTAGAGTCACAGGCCTGCTGGAGCCTATCCAAGCTGACTCTGGGAGAGAGGCGGAGTATACTTTGAAATGGTCAGAAGGCAATCACAGTACTCAAAAAAACAAACAACCAGTCACACTTACATTCACACCTAAGGGCAATTTAGAGTCTTCAATTAACCTAACATGCATGTTTTTAGGATGTGGGAAGAAAGCGGAACTCCCAGAGATTGTCCATACAGGCACAGGGTGAACATGCGAACTCCACACAGGCGGGAATAGATTTGAACCCAGGTCTTACGAATTGTGTGGGAGACATAAATCAGCATCATAAAAAATGTGTGGGTGGCACAATTTAGATGTTGCCCTTAAAACTCTGCAGAAGTGCATAAATGATTTCACTACTTATTAAAGTAATTACAATATTGTTTTTATACAATCTTTAGCGACGCTAGTGACATGCAATAGTTCCTATATTTTCACATTTGAATATTCATTAATATCTGAGAAATACCATTTATTTTGCTGTGTGCCTTTGTGTGCATGTAAAATGGCGGTGGCATTATCCTGTGTTATCAACAAATCTCTCTGGTATATCCATCCATTTTCTTAGCCGCTTATACTCACAAAGTTCGCGGGAGTGCTGGAGCATATCCCAGCTATCAACGGACAGGAGGCAGGGTACACCTTGAACTGATTGCTAGCCAATCGCAGGGCACATTGAGACAAACAAGTGCGCTCACAATCAAACCTAGGGGCAATTTAGAGTGT
This sequence comes from Syngnathoides biaculeatus, assembly GCF_019802595.1. Classification (NCBI taxonomy): domain Eukaryota; kingdom Metazoa; phylum Chordata; class Actinopteri; order Syngnathiformes; family Syngnathidae; genus Syngnathoides; species Syngnathoides biaculeatus. Next base: position 28,330,657 of record NC_084651.1, read on the forward strand.
CCAATTAATGTTGCATGTTTTGGGGATTTGGGAGGAATCCGGAGTGCCCAGAGAAAACCAACACAGGCACGAAGAGAACATGCAAACTCCACACAGGCGGGACCAGGATCGAACCCTCGACCTCAGAACTTTGAGGCCAACACTTTTACAGCTGAGTCACCCTGCCGCCCCCCTCTGGTATATTACAACCTAATGAGGCTTTCTCCAGTACCCTAAAGGGTAAGGACAGCTTGAGTGAAAAATAATACTGCTTTTAAAGAACCCATTAGGAACTCTGAAGAGTGACATATTTGTGTTAGTTTTTATTGAAAATGCATATAAAGCAATACCTCCAGTTTTTGAGCCACTTATCCTTACATGGGTTGTGGAAGTGCATCGGCGAGGAGGCGGAGTACACCCTGAACTGGTTTCCAGCCAATCGCAGGGCACAGAGACAAACAACAGTACCGTGAGTACTGTGTACAACTGTGAGGCCAATGTTCGAACTAGTTGTTCCAACGTGCCAACTTATAAAGCAACAGGAGGAGAATAATATATTCCATATGAAACATAAATTGTTATTAGCGTCTTTAAGAAAATATGGCAAACCACGAAAACCTCATTTCATACACTAAACTAAAGAAATTTTGGCTTTCAAAGATTAAACAATATTACTTTGGAATTTTTTTTTCCTGTCAGAAATAATTATGACAATGTAATGAACAACAACTGCCAATATTAATTCAAATAGTTATTTCACTAAAATGAACTTCTTTTGAAAAGGAAATTAATTGTGGGATGTCTTTAAATCGAATCAAATTATTTGAAAATGATCCATATTCTTCAGTTAGTATTTTAATACACTTGTCTTCTGTCACTTGAGCAGACGCATCAACTGATCCTGTAGGTTTTCAGAATGCTCCACACTGGAGGAAAGAAATGTCAACACGAGGACAAAATCAGCATTAGATGATGTTATGGCTTACAGATGAGACATGAGCGCATGTGTGATGTCTTTCTTCAAAAGTACAACAAAAGGGTCACATTTAGACTCACTTCTTCTGGATGGCCTCTTGTCTAAATTAAATAAAGGTGTAAAAGAGAAGGTTGTTTCACAAAGGGTTTTTTTTGCATTTATATAAGGTAGAACGTTACTTACTGATATTGTAAATGTGTCGTTATAATGGACATTTTTCGTAGACTCTGAAAAGCAGACATTGATCCGTGGCTTGCTTGTTTTTCAAGCAAACTCATTGTAACTGAATGTAATTGTGAACTTTTAAAAAAATCATTGACTATTTTATTGTTGTCTCTACACACCATCAGATATGTATTTAAACTAAAATTTTTACCTTCTATAGCCTATGTAATTATGAATGACTTTGCTGTTATAAAAGAATAACCAAAATCAATAAAGCCGACCAGTGTTACAATTGTCTTCATACTTACGTCCTCGGAGTGTAGGATAGCGTCCTCCTGAATGACCATGTTTCTGGCTGCTTGACCTAATAGCTGGAAGGCATCACAACAAATATTAACTCAAGTTATCTGATTTTATGACGCGTAATTCTGGGTAAAGTGCTGTAGGTGACTAGCCTTGTAGCGTTAAATAGGTCTTGTAGAAGTCAACTACATCAATAGTTTCCACCAAAGTAGGGTAACCATTAGCAAAATGAAGCTATTCACAATATGACGTGACACTTCCAAAAATAGAACATCATGTAATATGACATCGTTGGTACCAAATTCGAATTCCGGCGGATTATAAATAGGAAATATACGATGTGGAGAGGCTACATAAAGAGATTTTGGGTCGGAGGTCCAATTCAATATGAAGTTGCAAGGGAATAGTAAAAACTCAAACCATCGAATTACCTCTTGGCTGCGGGAAACTTTAAGCACCTGGCGCGTCAATGCGATCACGTCGACGCTGCACGAGCCCACTTTCTCGGATAATAATCCTTTCACCGATTGACCAAACCGAGTTTGAACCTCGGTCGCCGCCATGTTTTGCCTAACGACGGTAAACGGGCAGGGACAAACTGCGTGGCTTGTGCATGGCATGTGCATGTGCATGGCATCCGCAGGAAAACAACGTTTGTTGTACTGTTATACCTAATTGGAATGTAATGGGAAAAATGAAAAAAATAAATCAACTGTAACAGTGAACGCTGGCTCAGCTAGGTGCCCAAAGCTGTTTATTTAAACACAACAAAAAAGATATCAGGAAAAAGAATCGCGTAAAAGTTTAAGATGCGTCTTTTTAGCGAAAGTGGGGAAGGGGGCCTAGCTCCCAGAAGATGCACAAGATGTGAGAGAATATTTTATGCGAACACAAACTTTCACAAACATATAACAAAGACTAGGGTGTTTTAATTTGATTTTAAAACAATATCCAATCTTGGCTTGATAAAAACTGTTTGATATGGAGTGTTATTTCAGTCTGCTTTTAAAATAGTACATTTACACAGGAAGTATGTTTGTATAGCATCAATCAATCCATTATCCAAGCCGCTTATCCTCACAAATGTCACGAGAGAGCCGGAGCCTATCCCAGCTAGTTTCAGGTAAAAGGCGGACTACACCCCTAACTGGTTGTCAGTCTCAGGGCAAATATCAACACCATCATTGAGTGGGAATCGATCCCACGCTGCATTCAACAGTCAGACATGTGTACCACTACACTATCAGTGACCTTGTTTATATAGCATTAAATCATGAAAAAAAGAAACATCCATCCATTTTCTGAGCCATTTATCTTCACGCCAGAGTGCTGGAACCAATCCCAGCTGTCATCAGGCAGGACGCAGGGTACACCCTGAATTGGTTGCCAGGCAATCGCAGGGCACATGGAGACAGAGAATAGTCGTACTCACAATCACACCTCGGGGCAATTTAGAGTCTCCAATGAATGCATATTTTTGGGATGTGAGAGGAAACCAGAGAACTCAGACAAAACCCACGCAGGCACAGAGAAAACTCCACACAGGTGGGGCTGGGATTTTAAACTTGGTCCTCAAAACTGTGAGACCAATGCTCTCCAGCTGCGCCACTGTGCCACCCATTAAAAATCTGTTCAAAATCATATTAACAGATTACTGTCTACTACTTGATGGGTGGAAGCATCACCACCTATCTCATTGAAACATGAAAGGTCCACTGACACAGAACATCATTTTTAGTATGTTTAAAAAAAAAAAAAAAAAAAGCCAGAATGGACCCATCTGTTTTTTCACCACATGTCAGGATGTTGTCATATATGGATTTTTGCATCTCCTGCCAAATCCTATGGAGGCACTTGTGTTGGAGAAGAACCAGGAAGTGACATTTTTTGCAGACACCCACACTGGCAGGTTCATGTGTTTATACGTGTTTTACCGGCAAGAAAGTAGCAATTTTTTTCTGCGTGTTAGCCAAAATGCCGGCTCGCTGTATTCCTGGATTTTGCTCGAACACTCGGGAGGATGGATTCACTCTTCACACTTTTCCAAAACACCTGGTTCGTCTTGAAAATTGGATTGCACAGGTGCAATCTAAATGACAAGTAGCTGTGTATAAAGCTATTTTTAAAAAAAAAAAAAAAACAATAGTTGTGGGGGACTAATTTGTCTCACAGTTTATAGCATATGTTACGTGTGAATTCAGAATAAATCGTCTCGGTCAAACTGGCAAAATATAACAAAGCACTTGTATTGCTTTTGAGGCATTGTAATCACACACAATACAATACAACACAAAACAATAACAAAATAGAAGTACAAAGACAGTTTAGTCGTGTGTAATACGAGCTAACTAGCTAACCAGACATACCTGTGTAGTCACCAAACTGGAAAAACTTCTCTGAAAGCAGTAATAATAAGAAGCTCGGTCCGTGTACGACGACGAAATCCTCCTCTCAAAACGTAACAAAAGATCAGCGTAATAATAACTTCATAAAGTTCGTAATACAGCTAAATGTGTTGATGTGCGTGGCCCGGCGTTGTCGTCGTTCGCCAGCGGCCACGGCGTTGTTGTCGTTTGCTGGCGGCCGCGGCAATATCCCCAACATGGAGGTGGATCGGGTGGGGAGGTGGTTTGGTCGCGTGCGGGGAGGAGCAAGGAGAAAGGAGATCCACCCCCCAGTGTCTGGGCACCCCTGAAGTAAACACTTCGCCCGAAATGGGTCCTGCTGAATACGCTACATACACAAGACTTGTAAAAGAGTTGGGAAATCGAACAATTATAGGCCTGTCATTTTGAATATTTCATTGGGTTCCTCGTCTGTTGGGAAGTCTGTTGTTAGTTAGAAGTCATTCGCATGTCATCTAAATATGGCTCGAAACAATAGGGCAATATTACCCCAGTCACTTCACTTGATTGTGAGATGTTCTCTTCTTCGAAAAGAGCTTCAGTCTCGGAAGGCACGTCAGAAAAATCTGAAAATCTCTCTTGTTCATCTCCCATAGGAGGTGGCACAGCATCTTTTCAATGGCGACTGTCCCAGTTTGACATCTGACATTGAAGTAAATACTATTATATGTAGTTTTCAAAACAATATATATTTTAAAATGTATATATGGCTGTCGGTGGACCTTTAAAAATGTAAATAACTCAATACAAAGCGTAGTCACTGATGTGTAGTGGTACACATGCCTGACTTTGGTGCAAGCAGCGTGGGAACAAATCCCACTCTTCGGGTGACCCACGGCATAAAGGTCCTAGGTGAGGAACCAGATAAACCATGGCTCTATAAACCCCTAAAAAAATATCGAGGTTTCCTTTACTCAGATGCAGGTCACTTGGGGCCCCCTCTGGAGCCTGGAGGTGGAGCACTGAGGCAAGCACCTGGTGGCCTGGCTTGCACCGATGGGGCTCAGCCAGGTACAACCCACAAGGAAAACGTAGGTCCTCCCTCTCATGGGCTCACAACCTGTGGGAGGGGCCGTAGACGTTGGGGGCAGTGTGAGCTGGGTGTGGCAGAGGGCAGGGACCTTGGCGATCTAATCGCTGGAAGCTGGATATAAGAACGTGACGTGTGACCTCTCTGATAGGGAAGAAACTCAAACTGGTGTGTACGGTCAAGAAATTTCGACTAGATATACATTGAAGAAAATGAGTATTTCAACACCCTGCTATATTACAAGTTCTCCCACTTAGAAATCATGGAGGGGTTTGAAATTTTCATCATAGGTGCATGTCCACTATGAGAGAAATAATCTAAAAACAAAAATCCAGAAATGACAATGTAGAATTTTTTCACAATTTATGTGATACAGCTGCAAATAAGTATTTGAACACCCGTCTATCAGTTAGAATTCTGGGCCTCAAAGACCTGTTAGTCCGCCTTTAAAAGTCCATCTCCACTCCATGTATTATCCTGAATCAGATACACCTGTGTGAAGTTGTTAGCTGCATAAAGAAACCTGTCCACCCCATACAATCATTAAGACTCAAACTTGTAACATGGCCAAGACCAAAGAGCTGTCCAAAGACACCCAAGACTAAATTGTACAACTCCACAGGGCTGGAAAGGGCTACGGAGAAATTGCCAAGCAGCTTGGTTAAAAAAGGTCCACTGTTGGAGCAAACATTAGAAAATGGAAGAAGCTAAACATGACGATCAATCTCAATCAGAGTGGAGCCCCATGCAAGATATCACCTATAACCTGAAAAGAGCTAGGACCACCATTTCCAAGGTGACTGTTGGTAATACACTAAGACGTCATGGTTTGAAATCATGCATTGGACGGAAGGTTCCCCTGCTTAAACCAGCACATGTCAAGTAAGTTTACCAATGACCATTCGGATGATACAGAGGAGTCATGGGAGAAAGTTTTGTGGTCAGATGAGACCAAAATGGAACTTTTTGGTCATAAATCCACGAACCATGTTTGGAGGAAGACGAATGATGAGTTCCATCCAAAGAACACCATCCCTACTGTGAAGCATGGGGGTGGTAGCATCATGCTTTGGGGGTGTTTTTCTGCACATGGGACAGGACGACTGCACTGTATTAAGAAGCGGATGACCGCAGCCATGTATTGTGGAATTTTGGGGAGCAACTTCTTTCCCTCAGTCCGAGCAGTGAAGATGGGTCGTGGCTGGGTCTTTCAACATGACAATGACTTGAAGCACACAGCCAGGAAAACCAAGGAGTGGCTCTGTAAGAAGCATATCAAGGTTCTGGCGTGGCCTAGCCAGTCTCCAGACCTAAACCCAATGGAAAATCTTTGGAGGGAGCTGAAACTCCGTGTTTCTCAGTGACAGACCAGAAACCTGTCTGATCTATAGAAGATCTGATTGAAGGAGTGGGCCAAAATCCCTCCTACAGTATGTGCAAACCTGGTGACCAACTACAGGAAACATTTGACCTCTGTAATTGCAAACAAAGGCGACTGTACCAAATATTAACATTGGTTTTCTCTTGTATTCAAATACTTATTTGCATCTGTATCACACAAATAAATCGTTAACAAAATCATACATTGTGATTTCTGGATTTTTCATTTTAGATTATCTCTCTCTCAGTGGACATCCACCTACAATGAAAATTTCAGACCTCTCCATGATTTCTAAGTGGGAGAACTAGCAACATAGCCGGGTGTTCAAATACTTATTTTCTTCACTGTAGTTGGCATCACCTCCGCACACACACACACACACACACACACACACACACACACACGCATGCACACACACGTGCGAGAGAGAGAGCACTCCTCCTGCTGGGGACTCCCATCATTTTTCTTTCTTCTTTCTTCAATGCTCATGTGAGCAATGACAGTGAGATCTGGACGGACGTGATTGGGAAGAATGCACCCCCCGCCCCCCACTCCTCCTCCAATCAGAGGTCAAGTGGTATTCTCTTCCTGGACTGTTATGCTCATAATGGATTGTCATAATGAACAGCATGTTCAAGCATAAGGTTGTCCACATGTACAATTTGCAGCAGGACACCCTAGGGTGGAGTTTGATTATCTGCTTTGTGGTCGTGTCATTAGACTTGCGGGCGCATGTCTTGGACACTTGTGTGAAGGGAGAGGCGGAGCTATCATCGGCACCTGATGGTGAGTTAGCTCCAATGCTGAGGGAGGATGCCGGTCTGATGTGGCAGGCTTAAACATATGGTGAGGGCTTGCTGGGAACATCTGGCAGAATACCTTGTCAGAAAGAGTTTGAACTCCCACCTCCGAAAGAAGTTTGTTCATGTTCCAGGATATGTGGGAGACATTGAGTCTGATTGGGCCATGTTCTGCACCACCATTGTTGCATTACAGCAGACCAGAACTGTGCCCATAATGTGGTTGTTGCCTCTCATGCAGGAATCCCCAAACTTGTTGAAGGACACCAATGGTGAGGGATGCCGACAAGCTGAAGAAGGAGTCCTATCTGGTATTTTTGGCCTGTGGGACTCCTGCGGACATTGGACACAATTGGACACTCTAAATTGCCCCGAGGTGTGATTGTGAGTGCGGCTGTTTGTCTCGATGTGCCCTGCAATTGGCTGGCAACCAGTTCAGGGTGGAGTCTGCCTTTCGCCCAAAGCAAGCTGGGATGGACTCCAGCTTTCCCACAACCCTTGTGAGGATAAGCGGCTTGGATAATGACATATTATATTATCCATCCATCCATTTTCTTCACCGCTTATCCTCACGAGGATTGCGGCGAGTACTGGAGCCTATCCCAGCTGTCAACGACCAGAAGGCGGGGTACACCATAAACTGGTTGCCAGCCAATCGCAGGGCACATACAGATGAACAACCATTTGCACTCACAATCACACCTAGGGGCAATTTAGAGTTTCCAATTAATGTTGCATGTTTTAAGGATTTGGGAGGAAACCGGAGTGCCCGGAGAAAACCCATGCAGGCACAGGGAGAACAGGCAAACTCCACACACGCGGGGCCTGGATCGAACCCGGGTCCTCAGAACTGTAAGACCAATGCTTTACCAGGTACTCCACCATGCCACCCTATATTATATTATATTATATTACATTATATTATATGGCTGCACAGTGGGTCAGCTGGAAAGTGTTGGCCTCACAGTTCTGAGGACTCGGGTTCAATCCTGGACTCACCTGTGTGGAGTTTGCATGTTCTCCTCATGCCTGCGTGGGTTTTTTTAGGCACTCCGGTTTCCTACCACATCACAAAATCAGGGATTAGTTGGAGACTCAAAACTACCCCTAGGTGTGATTGTGAGTGTGCCTGTTGTTTTATCTCTATGTGCCCTATGATTGGCTGGCAACCAGTTCAGGGTGTATCCTGCCTCTTGCCAAATGACAACTGGGAGAGGCTTCAGCGCTCCTGCAACCCTTGTGAGGATAAGCAGCATTACATTTCATAAGACTTATCCATGTTTCCAGTGCTGTTTTTTTTTTTTTTTTAATTGGCACAGTTTCAAGGTTGTGACATTGAAGGAGCTTCTTAAAAAGGTGTTCAGCTGCAGCTCAGGGCCTCTCTCTACAAAAGCCACTTCTGCTGAGGATCTCTTGGACTCAAAAATGGATTGTGTTCTTCTGTGTCTTTATGTGTGTTTTTTCATGGTACTGAGTATTTTAGCTTTTAAGATAAGATTACAAAAGTCAAAGGAAGAGCTCCCTTGCCTGCCAACACTCCCTTTCATTGGTAGTCTGCTTAGCCTACGAAGTGTACATCCGCCTCATGTACTTTTCAAGAAACTACAGGAGAAATATGGTCAGACATATTCGCTGATGATGGGGTCTCACAGAGTCATTATTGTCAACCAATACTCACATGCCAAAGAAGTACTGCTGAAGAAGGGCAAGATATTTGCAGGCAGACCAAGAACCGTGGGTAGACTTTTTATTCTTAATTATGTTCATCAACCCCTTTGAAAAAGCATTTTGATTGGAGTTTTTTCCTTGCACTCACTATCTGGTATTCTTCTCTGTGGAATTAAGGTAACCACAGATGTGCTCACCAGAGAAGGGAAAGACATTGCTTTTGGAGATTACAGTGCTACCTGGAAGTTCCACAGGAAACTCGTCCATGAAGCTCTCCACATGTTTGGACAAGGATCTGCCTCAATTGAGAAGATTAGTGAGTACTGTTCTTATGTTATGCGTGTGTGTGTGTGCATGTGTCATCAATTTGGGATCTGTATTTTCTTATCTTTTTGTTATAAAACATCATTCAATACTGCTTAAAAATGTATTGTATCCACAACTAAAAAACATTCCAGACTATTTTTTCTGTAGCTATCATAGGGACAAACTATTGAGAAGCTTGGCGATTACATTATCCCTCATTGAGAAGAAAGAAATTGGAGTTGGTCTCCTTTTTTGCAGCTTTAACTTTCAGTTTTCTTGTGCAATACACACAATACTGTATGCTGACACCATAGTCCACCATTTATCAGATTTATTTAAAACATTTGATCCACTTTCCATTCATGCGGAGCTGTCCCTATTGTGGGTGGCGTAGTTAAGTTATTTTTTTTCTTTTTTCTTAACAGACACTACTTAAGCTAGAGCAAATGTCAGTCAAGGCTTTGTGTATTTTTACGTTTAAAACAACTGATGGACTGGTTGCCTTGTGTAAAGAATCAAGCAGCGTAATAAAATGTTTCCATTCATAAACAACGGCTCTAATGCTTTCTCCTCCTCCTACACAGTCTGCTCACAGGCCCAGTGTCTCTGCTCCATCATGTCAGAAAAATCTGCTGCTGAGGAGTCTGTGGACTTTTCTCCCGATCTGACGCGGGTTGTCACCAACGTCATTTGTTCACTCTGTTTCAACTCTACATACTCCATAGGAGACCCTGAGTTTGAGGCCATACTTCTTTATAGCCAGGGGATCCTGGATACTGTTGCCAAAGACAGCCTGGTGGATATTTTCCCATGGTTACAGGTCAGCAAAAATAATTCGAATTATATAATGTACATGGGTTTAAAATGCTCGTGTGAGAGATACACACCTGCCACTATTTGAAGTGCCTATGATACATAAATGAAGCTGGGCACGGTGAAATAGCTGGGTGTGTTGTGGTGTCGTTGTTTGTGTGCAAAAAAAAAAGAGAGAAAATACTTCTCATCAAATCCAGTAGCATCTTCAATGTTGCTGCTGGCCTATTGGCAGCCTCTCTGGCCAGTTTTCTTGTCATCTTTTCATCACTGGTGGATGGACATCGCGTTCTTGGCAATGCTTGTGTGCCATATTCTCCCCACTTGATGATGATGATTCACTTTACTGGGTCTTCTGGAAACCCTTGAAAATTCTTTTGTATTCTTCTCCTGACTGTTACCTTTGAAGAATGAGATGCCTCTTCTGGTGCTTTGGAAACTCTTTGGCTGATGGGTTGTCCTGTAACAACGTGACTACAAAAGTGTTAGGCAAAGGACATTAGAGCATCCAAAATATATTTAGAGTACGTCAGTAGCTCATTAAATGGTGGCGGGTCTGTGCTGACTCTGATTTCGCAGAAGTTTAAATGTGATTGGTTAATGAAACATGAATGAGGAGGCCCCGTAGCTTAGTGGTTACAGCACTCGTTTGGTAAACCAGGGGTTGTGGGTTCGTATCCCACTGGGGCCTCAATTGTACCAAACATATATGCTGGGACAAGCTGAAAGAAACATGAATCATTAATGATGAATGACATACCATGAATCCAGGAGACATTAATTTCTTACGTCAATTAAAAAAATTACCCTGCTTGACAATCATTTCAATAATCAATTAAATTTTACACTTATTTCCACACACTACTAACAAGGTTTGAGTTAAAGTTAAGGGTATTTGGCTACAACCTTTCCAGGTGAACTTACAGTGGTGTGAAAAAATATTTCCCTCCTCCTGATTTCATTTTTTTTTGTTGTCTTTTTTTGCACATCGATGACACACATTGGTTTAAAATCATCAAACCAAATTTAATATCATCCAGAGACAACACCAGGAAATACAAAATGCAGTTTTCAAACAGCCATTCAATATATTAACAATGTATATATAGATCAATAGATATATCAATGTATTATCTAACCCTCTGTGAAAGAGTATTTGTCTCCTTTATTAAATTACAAAGTCACTGTGACTAACCACAAATTTAGGAAAGGTGAATTAAATTTCACAAGCCACACACAAACCTGATTGCCAATACACTTGTAGAATCAAGAAATCATTTAAACCTAATCTGTCAAAGAACGTGAAGTAAGGTACAAAATCTCAAGAACTAATGCATCTTGCCACGATCCAAATAAATTCAAGAAGAAATGAGGAAAAAAAGTGGTTGAAATCCATCAGTTGGGAAAATATTACGAAGCCATTTCCAAGGTTTTGGGACTTCAGCAAATTACTGTCAGAGCCATCATCCACAAATGAAGAAAACTGGGAACAGTTGTAAAACTTCACAGGAGTTGACATACTTGATAAGAACATGAGGTCAACAGTGAAGCATAGTGGTGACAGTGTGATTGTCTGGGGCTGCTCTGGTGCCTCAGGACGACAACAACTTGCTGTGATTGATGGAACAATGAATTCTGCTGTGTACTAGAAAATCCTGAAGGAAAATGTCCAGCTATCAGTTCAGGCCCTGAAACTCAAGCGCTCTTGGATCATGCAGCAGGACAGCGATCCGAAACACAACAGTAAATCCACCTTTGAATGAGGTGAATTGAGATACAGTGGTGTGATCTTAAATGGACATTCCATCCAAGAAAATCCTCCAATATGGTGGAGTTGAAACAATTCTGCAAAGAAAAGTGAGACAAAATTCCCCCAGAGCGATATGAAAGGCTCATCCCACACAAACACTTGATTTCAGTTATTGCTGCCAAGGTTGGGACAACCCATTATAAGGTTCAGGGAGCCAATTACTTTTTTAGAGTGGGTCAGACAGGTTTGGATTTCTTTTTTTTGTGCCTTAATAAATTTTATTGTTGTTTGAATACTGCATTTTGTACATCCTAGCGTTGTCTTTGAGTGATATTAAAATTGTTTTAATGATTTGAAACCCTTGTTCCCTGTGAAGAAATTTCTTTAGAAATTCAATAGGAATCTAGAGAATTCTATAGAATTTGTATAGAACAACTAAGTAAGTTGAAGTAACTAAGTTGTATAGAACTTTGGCTGTGATTTTCTACAGAATTTCGACAGAACAAGATAATTTCTGTAGAAATTCTATAGGACTTGGGTCCTAAACTTCTATAGTTCTTTAGAAATTCTTTGTTCTATGGAAATTTTTCAGCAGGGTTTGTGATTAAAAAAACCCCCACAGAAATCAGGAAGGGGGTGAATACTTTTTCACGGCACTGTAATTTGACCTTCTCTAAACCTTTGAATGGACATGTGCAACGCTTCAGTGTTTCAGTAGTTAAATTGGTGTGAATGTCTTTGTAAATGTGCCCACATGGCTGACAACCAGTCCACTATGAACCTTTTCCTCGAACTCAGCTGAGATAGGCCTCATCTTACCCTTGACCCCAAACAAGATAAGGGTAGGAAGTCAATGAATGAATAAGATGTAATATCCTTTATAAGTTCAAAACTGTGTGTTGTCAAAATATAGAATGAAAACAATTAAATACAGAAGACAGTCATATACTTAAATAACCATTTTCTTTTTCAGGTTTTTCCAAATGCAGACCTTCATCTACTGAAACAATGTGTTTCAATCCGAGACACAGTTTTACAAAAGAAATATGAGGAGCACAAGGTACAGGAGCTGTTTTGTCATGTCAGTACTGTAGCCTAAGCAATCAAAGATTTTATCCGTTTTTGTAAGCACAAATGTATCTACTGTACACACACATTTTAATATAATCTACCAGGTTGGGTTAGAACACTAAGGTCCCGCAGAGTCTTGACCATAAGCATTCCAAGGTACAATATTTTTATTTCAATTTAGTTCCAGTTTGTCCAGTATGATGCCAAAGCAAGGTGCCCAAAAACTTTTTTTTTAATTCTGATTTTATATCTTGTGAATTTTATTATTTTCTGATTATAGTCATTATATCTGTATATCCTCATTATTTTAAAAAAAATGTTCCCAAGGCTCTTCAGTTTTCTCCCTTATTTCAAAAACAAGAAAGACAGAACCAAAGACTCCAGTAAGACCGGGGGGGCTGTGTGTCTACGTGCACAACGAATGGTACTCTAACAGCAGAATCATGGACACCCACTGTTCTCCTGATTTAGAGGTCCTTGCAGTCTCGTGCAGACCCTTTTATCTTCCGAGTGAGCTAATGGTAGTCATCGTGGTAACTGTCTATATCCCGCTGGATGCTACCGTTGGCGCAGCACTTAGCTCTCTGCTCGTGACTGTAAACAAACAGCAGCTCGCCCACCCCGATGGAGTATTGGTTTTTGCTGGTGACATCAACGAAGCGTGTTTAAAGACTGTCTTACCCAAATTCGTCCAGAATGTGACATGTTCCACCAGAGGAGACAAAATCCTGGACCATGTTTACTCTAACATTAAACATGAATACAGGGCTTCCCCCCTCCCCCATCTTGCTGGATCCAACCATGTCAGCGTCACCCTCACGCCCACACACATCCCCCTACGTAAACAAGTAAGGCCTCAAACAAACACAATTACAACATGGCCTGGGAATCCACTCCCTCGACTGCAGGACTGTTTTTCACGCACTCTTTGGGAATCATTTGAACACCACAACCTCCAGGAAAACACAGATACAGTTCTGTCTTACATCAAAAACTGTTTTGATACTGTGACTGTAAATAGACTGATCAGGGATTTCCACAATCAAAAATCCTGGATGACACAAGAGACTAAGGCACTCTTGAGACATCGCAACGCCGCCTTCAGGTCAGGGGTCAAGGCACAGTACAGTGCATCTAGAGCCAACTTAAATAGGGGCATCAGAGTGACCAAGGCGGCCTGCAAAAGAAATATCGAGGAGTGCTTCACAGAAAACAACTCCAAAAAATGTGGAAGGTATTACAAGACATCACAAACTAAAACAGTAAGAACAAGATGTGTGCCGAAAACGTAGACGCCTCGCTGGGAGAGAAAGTAAACCATTTCTTTGCCTGTTTTGAGATGGACAGCTCAAACCCAGGCTCAGCACAACTACCTCCCACCAGCAGTACACTGACGATTCAAGAACATGAAGTGAGAGGTGTGCTCAGGACTGTAAATACCAGGAAGGATGCTGGCCCAGATGTAGTGTGGGGAAGGTACTGAAAGCCTGTGCTGACCAGCTGACGGGTGTTTTCACAAAAATCTTCACCAGATCTCTGCAACAATCAACCATTCCCTCCTGCCTGAAATCTGTAACAATCATCCCCATCCCAAAGAAAGCAGCCATTGACAGTCTAAATGATTATGGGCCTATTGCACTCACACCTGTGATCATGAAGTGCTTTGAGAGGCTGGTTGCACGCCACATAAGGGGCTAACTTCCTTCCTCACTTGTCCTCTACCAGTTTGCCTACCAAGGAAACCGGTCCACCGAGGATGCTATCACAATAGCTCTCCATACTGCACCGAGCCACCTGGAACGCCAAGGGAACTACGTCAGGATGCTTTTCACAGACTTTGGTTCAGCCTTTAATACCATCATCCCCGGTATTTTGGTTAACAAACTCTTCCTCCTTGGGCTATCTTCTTCCACCCGCTGCTGGATAAAAGACTTCCTCACAAACTGTCCACAGTCTGTCAGAATTGGCCCACACCCCTCTTCCTCAATCACACTCAGTACCGGGTCTCCCCAAGGTTGTGTACTGAGCCCTCTGCTATACCCTCTGTATACATATGACTGCATACCGGCCCATCCCAGCAACTCCATTATTGAGTTTGCTGATGACTCCAGAAGGAGATGAGTCTGCCTACAGAGACGAGATTAGTGAATTGTTAAAGTGGTGTTCTGCAAACAACCTTACACTGAACACCACAGAGACTAAGGAAATCATCCTGGACTTCCAGAAGTGCGGCGTCGAGCCACTCCCACTGTTCATCAATGGGGAGTGTGTGGAGAGGGTCCACTCCTTCAAATATCTGGGAGTCTACGTCACGGACAAACTCACTTGGACTGTAAATACCACTGCGGTGGTGAAAAAGGCCCAGCAGCGACTCCACTTCCTGAGAGTGCTCAGAAAGAACAACTTGGAAGCTAAGCTGCTGCAGACCTTCTACAGAACCACCGTGAAGAGTATCCTCACTTACTGCGTCACAGTGTGGTCTGCTGGATGCACAGTAGCAGACAGGAAAGCTCTGAAAAGAGGACATTGCCAACTCCCACTATCACTACAGAGCAACTAATATTGTAAAGGACTCTTCACATCCTGGTCATTACCGATTTAACCTGTTGCCCTCTGGCAGGCGGTACAGTTCCCACAAAACATGGACAACCAGAGTCAAGGACAGCTTTTTTCCCCAGAGCCATCAACTCCTTGAACTCAAACCACTGAACATAAGAACAATGGAATGTTATATTTTGCACTTTTGTGCATTTATTTGTTTTAGCAACAACTGTGTCTTGATGTTTTATCTATTGTTTTTTTTACCTAAAATGTTCTTCGATTTTTATTCTATTTTATTGGACCTTGTGGAGAAGTACTCATCATTTCATTGTATGCACAGCATATAATGACGATAAAGGCTTTTGATTTTTCTTTGATTTTTTGACATGCTTGTTCAGTCTATGACAAAAATTATAATCACCAACTAATAATCAGCAGTCTTTTTTTTTCTGTCTGTATATTTTTGTAAAAAAAAATACTAAAGCCATTATGGGCTGAAGGTGATGGTGTGTACCTTTTGAGTCCATATGTACCTTGTCCTTTACCCAAAACCAGCTGCTGATGGGCTCGAGCTCACAGGTGACACTAAACCTGATGGATGGAAAGACAGATGCACTTTTGTTCTTCTCGCATAATGGTTGTTTGAAAAAATATAATGTATACAATACTCGGGTTCAAATCCGATCTTACCTGTATGGCGATTGTATGTTCCACCGATTTCTGTGTGGGGTTTCCCCATATACTCCAGTTTCCTCCCAAGTTCCAAACACAGTAATGGTAGCTTATTTGAAGACACTGAATTGCCCATAGGTGTGAGTGCTAAGGACTGTTTGGTTATATGTCCCCTGTGACTGCGTTATTTTTATGACTTTTTAATATTACTTATCATCAAGCTTCCAAAAAACATATACTTATCCTCAATATACATTATATTGACTTCTTTTGAAAAATCCTCCCAGGGCAATTCAGTCTTCTTCCTCATTCTAAAATATGAAATGTTTTTTGTTCTAGTGGTACCTAAAAGAATCAATTTCCATTTCTATTTTCCAAGCCACTTACCCACACAAGGGTCATTGGAAAGCTGGAGCCTGTCCCAGTTAACTTTGGGTGAAAGGTGGACTACATCCTAAATCCCAACTGGCCTAATGACAGTACAGTATGCACAGTATATTCATCCATCCATTTTCTGAGCCACTTGTCCTCACAATGGTCACAGGAGTGCTGGAACCTATCCCAGCTATCTTCAAGTAAGAGTCAGCGTACACCCTGAACTGGTTTCAAGCCAATCGCAGGGCACATAAAAAGCAAATAACCATTTGCACTCCCATTCACACCAATGGGCAATTTATGTTTTTGCATGTTTTTGAGATGTGGGAGGAAATCGGAGAGCCTCGAGAAAACCCATGCAAGCAAGTGCAAACATGCAAACTCCACACAGGCAGGTCAAGGACTCAGAACTGTGAGGCAGACGCACGAACCAGTAATTCCACCGTGGCACCAAATAGGGGTAATGCATGCTAATTGTTATCAATTGAATCACGGAGGGTCTTAAAACCCACTGCATTCTTTTATGAGTCACAAAAAGTGGAAGTCAATGGATACAAAAACGTCTGCTTCCGAAAGAGTTCAAATTAATTTTCATTTGTTTGACTGCAATCCCAACATTGAAGAACCCAACACTGTGTATTATTACATTGGTTTGATTCGTCTTTGATGACATCTTATTCTTTTTGACAGTGGATTTCAGCTATGAAAACCTTAGTGTTTTTAACTAAGTAGTACAATAAGAAATTAATTATTTCTCAGAACTAATGATATATGGTGTTTTCTCTGTGTTGACAATGTGCCCCCCAGGCAGTTTACAGCGACAATTTGAAGAGAGACTTGATTGATGTTCTACTCAGTGCAAAGCGGAGTGCTGAGAACAACAACACAGTAGAGTTCAGTACCGAGGATTTGGGCCTGAGTGATGACTACATCCTTATGACTGTGGGGGATATATTCGGAGCCGGAATGGAAACCACCATCACAGTCCTCAAATGGGCAATTATCTACCTTATCCATCACCCCGAGGTAATGCCATCAGGTGTACAAAGTAGAATTAACTATATTTTGGATTTTCTCTTGTCCAAAGAGCGTCAAAATAAATATTCAGACATGCACCCCCACTAATATAGTGTTGAATGTCCCTTATGCATTTCACAAATCCCTACTCCAGTCTATCTGGTGGTCATCCAAACCACCTATATCGAGGACCATGGCTGAGTAGTTCAGGAGGTTGTATGCCAAGCACCAGGGTCCCTACAGGGCCACTCAGTCAGACATCCGCAAGATGGGTGCCAATGGCGAAGCAGGAACAAAACAGGAGCAGGTGCTAGCTGCAGATGAACCACTGTTGAGGCAAGAACAAGAGGCGGTGGCTGCTGCTGCTGGTCGAGCACTGCCAAAGAGTGGTGGAAAGGCGGATGCTGCTGCTGTTGGTCTAGCACCGGCGGGATGAGGTCAAGAGGCAGCGGCTGCTGCTGCTGGTTGAGCACCGCTGAGGCATGGTTGGGAGCTGGCGGCTGCTCCTGCTGCTGGTCGAGCAGCACAGAGGCGTGATGGGGAGGCAGCAGTTGCTGGTGGTGGTCGAGCCCCGCCGAGCATGGTCAAAAGGCGGCTGCTGCTGCTTCTGGTGGTAGTCGAGCGCCCTCGAGGCATGGTCAACATGTGTCTGCTGCTGCTGCCAGTCAAGCACTGTGAGGTGTGGTCGACGCTGCTGGTCAAGCATCGCTGAGGCGTGGTCACAGGCAGTGGTCTCTGCTGCAGGTTGACCACCTCCGAGGTGTGGTCAATAGGCGGCGGCTCCTGCTGGTCGAGCACTGCTGAGGCATGGTCGAGAGGCAGCTTGGGGTCAGGCACCACTGAGGCATGGGCGAGAGGCAGCTAGTCAGCCTCCGCCGAGACATGAGCAAAAAGCGGCTGGAGGTCAGGCTCCGCCGAGAAATAACCAAGCGCTGGTCGGGCCAGAACAAGAGCACGTGGTGGACATTGTCGATCGTGCGCCAATAAAACATGAGCACATGGTGGACGGCACGGGCTGGGCACTGCTGGAACAAGAGCATGTGGTGGATGTTGCTGGTTGTGGGCCGATGAGACATGAGCACATAGTGGATGGCACACACCGGGTGCTGCCGGAACAAGAGCACGTGGTAAACGCTGCAGGCAGAGCGCCGCTGCTGAAGCAAGAGCGAGGGAGCGGCTGCTGGTCGGAAGCCGCCAAAACAGAAGCGAGAGGCGCCGGCGGCCATAGGTCACGACCCGCTGTTGGAGAGCGTGGCAGCGGCTGCGGTTTGAGCATCGCTGAAGCATGAGTAGGAGACGGCCGCTAATTGAATAGCATCGCTGGAGAGCACGAGCAAAGATTGGTCACCACAGGCCTGGCACCGACGAGAAACTAGCAAGAGGTGGACACCAAGGGCTGGGTGTCGCTGGAACAAAAACAAGAAGCAGCGACTGGTCGATCACATGTAGAAATGTTTGTGGACTTCTGGAGTCTTCCTTCACCAAAGCTGCCCCTCACGTTGTCCAACTTTTTTGTCGCAACCATCGAGACCTTGAGGTTCTTGGGAATTACAGTCTCACGGGACCTGAGGTGGGAGACGAACATCAACTCCATTTTCAAAATAGCCCACTGTGTACTTTTTTCGGCTTCTGTGGAAGCACGGCCTGTCACAAAAGCTGCTGAGTTCCACACAGCGGTCATCAAACCAGTACTATGTTCCTTCATCACAGTCTGGTTTTGGGCTGCCACAAAAAAGGACAAACTCCAACTTCAATGGACCATTGAAACCGCTGAATGGATTGTCGGCACCACCCTACTCACCCTTGAAGTCTTGCACACCACTTGAACTAGGAACAGGGTGGGCAGGATCCTTTCCCTCCACATCCCGGCCACCAGCTCTTCCATCTCCTTCATTTGGGTAGGTCCTACCGATCAATGCAAAGCAAAGCTAGCAGGCATTAAAACAATTTGCAATTCAGTCATTAAATTAAATTAAGTAATTAAATTCTTGCACAGCAAACTACTACTATTTTCTGCCTTGCGCCATTGTTGGGACACACCCTTACACACTGCTGGTCCAATCAGAATTACTATTAGTGATATATACTGTAGACTATCGCATGATTTGTCACTTTAAACTGCAGCCATTGCACAATTGTCATTGTACTGGTCTACAACTGCGACCATGAACCGCAAATGGGTAAGGGTACTCTGTATAACCTTAACATAATGTGGAGCGTTGACGGACTTAACCTGCTCTAAATGCTACATCTTTGCAGAACTGTGACTCTTATAAGGAATAGTCCATCCATCAATCCATTTTCCTACCCACTTATCCTCACCAGGGTCACGGGAGTGCTGGAGCTATCCCAGCTGTCAACGGGCAGGAAGCAGGGTACACCGTGAACTGGTTGCCAGCCAATTGTAAGGCACATAGAGACAGCCAACACTCGCACTCACAATCGCACCTTGAGTCAATTTAGAGTGTCCAATTGATGCATTTTTTTGGGATGTGGGAGGAAACCGGAGTGCCCAGAGAAAACCCACGCAGGATAGCCACCGCTGGAGCTCGCTCGTCATTCCCTGATACATTGTTATTTTCAATGAGTGGCCTTCACCTTTATGTATAGTACATGTGTAATTAAATAGAAGGGTTTTTTTTTTTTTATATTTACGTACAATTTCAATGTCGTTTTATGTCTAATGCACACTTAATTACTTACTCTTCAGTTCCTCAGTTCAGGAATGAATTACGGTATTCAGTTCTACAGCATACCAATTCAGTGAAGAAATTACTCCATTCCTCAGTACACCTGTTCATGAAAGAATCACTCAGTTCACTTAAGTCCCTCCTCTTCTTGCACAACGCTGACCCTGACTGCTCATTGGTCATTTGCCAAATATTCAGTGAGTGACACAACGCTTCAACAGTTATGTTTCCGCTCCCAGTTGACTCGCTTGCCTCACGCCAGCAGCCAAGCAAAAAGAACTAATCATTTCAGAAACGGATTTGGTTCAGTTTGTTCACTAAACAGATTCAGTCTTTTAAAAGAATCATTGGCGAATGTAACAACACTCGTTTGTGTCCTTGTTTTCAGGTGACAGCAGAAGACAATATTGACCAGCCTGGCAATGTGATGGACCTAAAAATGTATGACTTAATCAGTTAAATTCTTGTGCCACAGACCAAATAATAATGAAGCTATCATGCTTAGATGAATGGCAGCATGTATATTGAATTCTTGCAATAACGAAAAAAAATCAAGCATATCTTTTAAGCATAATCAACATGTTAAATTCTGTTTGGGTCAGGGAACACCCAGTTTTGTATGAATTTAAGATGGCTTACTCTTTACATGAGGTTAATTTGGTTTATTTAGAGGCTGTCATCCTTCCTTATTCTTTCCACTTTATACAGTGCACCCTTCCACAGAGAATCATCGCAGCTTTTATGTTGGCACTTAGCCAAGGTCTGAATGAAAGACACAAATTATCACCCGTAGATAAAAGTAAATAGGATGTTGGGATGTTCTCAACCCTGTGATGACTACTGAAATACCAGAATCACTGTCCACAGGGAATTGTCAACTCTCAGACAGGGTGCTGATACAATCTCACTGTGGCTGTTTCAGCTCTTTCTTTAATACTGGTTCGCATAAACAATTATGGTGAAACCTCAGCACATGAACAACTCAAGTTATGAATGAAATTTTTGCACAAATATTGCTTAGGTATACAAACCATTCTTCAGTTTGGGAACAGTCATAGCATCAATGTGCAACACTCAGTTGTGTTTTCTTTCGCACAGCATAAACATGAAATTATCCACCCAATTTTTATTTGCATTCATTAATTAGATTAGGTAAAATGGGGAAAAAAACTTTTTTTCGGTAATCTAATCAAAACTCCTCATTCCTAATCCAGAATGTTCAACTCTTTGCTTGTTAACGAGACTACAAGCTCTTTTTCATTCTGTTATTATGTGTTGCTGTGTATCTTCGCAACAAAGTGATTGTAGGGGGCGTGGTAAAAAAATGGAAGAATTTAAATTTAGTATTAATGTTCACCAGGAGAGATCCTCATAAAACCTCACATCAGAGAACGTTTTTATTGGTTGTTTTGTTACGGGCCTCAAGTGTTGAAGCCGGCGTGACAAAGTTGAATATTTATTTTTCCTCTGAACTAACATCTCCTAACTCTCCTCTTGGAACCCTGGAAAGCAGAAGTGCACGATGAGAAGGAGAGAGCCAGTTGTTACCTCTTCCCCGGACAGCTTATTCTGGGGTAAGAAGGAAGAGTGCCGCCTCCTTTATGGATCGCTGCAGACCAATACCAGTCGACTTTTGGCTGCGCCCCCATCACAGTGGTTGTTAGCTCAATATGATTGTGAAACCAAAACAGCACTTTGTAACTCTTAAGCTTCACATTTGTGTATATCACAGTTAGACTAAAGTCTAAAGAGAACAATGACTTATTCGCTTTACATTACATTTGTAAATGATCATTACACTTGCTGTAGGTAAATTTAATTTCAGATTTACAATTGTGTTAGTTTTCTCGACTACTGTAAAAATCCAAAACACTATTTGGTAAAGTCCAGATTATACTCTTTAGGATAGGTCACTCTTAATATTATTCTATTTTACAGCAAAAAAGAAAAAAATGGGCTACTTTCATCCATTTAAAGCAGCTCATACAGTATATCACATTACAAGATGCATCATGTAAAATTGTACGTCTGGGCCGGTTAACTTCTGTTGTTAGATGATGAAATCTTGTTTGGTTGATGGTTCGTGAAATCTAAATTTCAAGTGACTGCATTATGTCAGTGAGATGTTTCCATGAAATTAGTGTCAATCTGTGTTCAGGTGCAGAAACGTATCCAGGAGGAGATAGACAGCCGGTTAGGGGGAGAGCAGACCCCCCTGCTCAAAGACCGAGGCAGTCTGCCTTACCTTGAGGCCACCATCAGGGAGGTGTTACGGATCCGCCCAGTTTCCCCTCTTCTCATCCCTCATGTGGCCCTAAAGGATACAAGGTACAGCAGTACATGTAAAGTAGTCAACACTGCTCGGGGGGCCATTATTTTGTGACAATCACAGATGAGCTGAATTTATTTTAAAAGACATTTTTCCCCAACTAAATTTAACAACATATTTTTATTAATTGAAATAAAATTTTATGGGCCACTTATACTCAAAAGTGTCGCAGGAGTGCTGGAGCCTTTTCCAGTTATCTTCAGGCTGGGCACATAAAACCAAACAACCATTCACACTCACATTCACACCTATGGGCAATTTAGGTTTTTCAGTTAACCCACCATGATGTTTTTGGGATGTGAGAGGAAACCAGAGTTCCTGGAGAAAACCCACACAGGCACAGAGAGAACATGCAAACTCCACACACACGGGGCCGGGCCTTGAAACCAGGTCCTCTGAACTGTGAGGCAGACGCTCTTATCAGTCATTCCCTGCGCCACCTGAAACAAAATGTTTTATTTAATATCTTATAAGGATTATGAGATCATTTCATTTTTTATTTTGTCTTAAAAAATACGACAAGACACAGGTGCTAATTGTCAAGAATAAAGATACATTTTCAGCAGTACCCCTTCCATAAGAATGGTGGAATTTCAACTTTCAGCACAACAACAAATATCTTTCTCAGACCCAAAGACAAGATTTGATATTGCCAAACTTAAAGGGGCTGTGAGCAAGAGATGCTTCCCTTCTTCTTCTTTTACTCAATGCTCGTCCCGTTACGGGTCACCTTAGTGTGTCATCTTTTTCAATGTAAGCCTATCTCCTACATCTTTCTCTCTTACACCAACAGCCCTCGTGTCTTCCCTCTTAACCTCTATCAACCTTCTCTTTGGTCTTTCTCCTCTCTTTTGTCTTGCAGCTCCCTCTTCATCATCTTGATAATTCTCATCGCCTCAGTCCTCTCAGTGTCCTACTTCTTCTTCACTAACCTCTTTCCTTGTATGACTTCGGGGTTCCACCACCAAGTTTCCTTCTCCCTTTTCCTACCAGAAGACACACAAAGTACTCTCCTGCCTGTCTCTCTGATCATCCTGGCTGTAGTAGTCCAGTCTTTCAGGATTTCCACATGTCCATCGAGAGACAATCTCACCTCTTTCCGAAAGGCCAGACAACATTTTTCCTTTCTCAGTTTCCACCACATGGTTCTCTGGTCTACCTTTGTCTTCTTAATCTTCATTCCCACCACCAGAGTCATCCTAAACGTTTCCTATGCTGTCTTGCTACACTCTCCCCAACCACTACCTGACAGTCAGTCAGTAACCTCCTTCAGATTGTATCGTTTGAACAAAATGTAATCCACCTACGTGCTTCTACCGCCGCTCTTGTAGGACACTCTATGCTCATTTTTCTTCTGAGGAAAAATATCTACGGTCCTGCCATTTCCATCCTTTTTGCACAGTTGACCACCATTTGAACATCCAAGTTCCTTTCCTAGATGCTGTACTTACCCATCACTTCTTCATCACCTCTGTTTCCTTCACCAACATGTCCAATACCATCTGCTTCTTCTTCTTCTTTTCCTTTCGGCTTGTCCCGTTAGGGGTCGCCACAGCGTGTCATCTTTTGCCATCTTAGCCTAGCTCCTGCATCTTCCTCTCTAACCCCAACTGCCCTCATGTCCTCCCTCACCACATCCATAAACCTTCTCTTTGGTCTTCCACTCGCCCTTTTGCCAGGCAGCTCCATCCTCAGCACCCTACCACCAATACCATCTGCATCAATCACAATTCTCTCTCTGTCTGGGATGGTCAGACCTAATTCATCTAGTTCCTTCCAGAATTTCTCTTTCACCTCGAGGTCACATCGTACCTGAGGTGCATAGCCACTCATCACATTGTACATAACACCCTCAATTTCAAGTTTCAGCCTCATCATGCTTTCTGATACTCTTTTCCCCATCAAGACATTCTTAGCTGACTCTTCCTTTAAAATTCTGTCTGAAATTTGCTGTCTGATATTCAACTGGCTACAATTCTCTGTCTAAAATTCAACCGGCTACACTCCGCTGTCTAAAATTCACCATCTATGCCACCAGGCAGAGCACCCAGCCAATCGCAATTACGCTTTCTTAGTCACGTGACGTCACATACTAAGAAAGCATAACTGCATTGGCTGGCTGCTCGGTTTTGACCTGAAGTAACCTTGCCCGGTGGCACAAACGATGAATTTTAGACAGCAAATTGTAGCGATTTGAATTTCAGACAGCGAATTGTACTAACTATTGAAAATGTGATCACTTTACATTTAAAATTTGAACCCTGTTTTCTGTGGGATTTCAAATTCAAATCCCATTTCACTTTACATTTCAAATTCAAATCTTATTTCACTTTACAATTCAAGTTCAAATCCTATTTCACTTTACATTTCAAATTCAAATCCTGGTGGCACTAATCTACTTCCACAGATGCCCTGGTGTAACCCACTGCATTTATCCGTACTTGGGACTGGCCTAGAGATTGCACTGGCTTGTGGCCCCAAAGGGCTGCATTCAAAACATGGACAGTTCTGTAACAACCCTTTTCAAGACAAGATTAAGAAAAAAAAGAGCATAATATTTTCATCAACATTAGTTTTCAAGTAAGGTGTTTTCTTCCAGTGTTAGTTTTTTTGAGCAAATTGTGTAACTCTTGTCTTGTTGTAGCCTTGGAAATTGCAAAGTGCGAAAAGGGACCAGAGTCATTGTCAACCTGTGGTCTCTGCACCATGATGAGAAAGAATGGAAAAACCCTGACCTCTTTGACCCTGGTAAGAAACAACTTCAATTACAGGAATAACATGATATATTGAACAGTACCCCGACAATCCATTTGGACTAGCATGAATTACAAGAGCTCTGCAGTAAAAGAGAAGAGTGGGATAACAATTCAACATTCTAAACAGTAAGCCTCAGGTGATATATTTTTAAAGAACACAAGGACATCAACTCACAGATGTCGGCACCTAACATCCTGCCAAGCTCATTTTATCAAATCTGAGTTTGAAATAACATGATTTGGCAGCACGGTGGAGAATCTGGAAAGTGTTGGTCTCACAGGACCTGGTTTCAATCCCAGCCCTACCTGTGTGGCGTTTGCATGTTCTCCCCGTGCCTGCGTGGGTTTTCTCCAGGAACTCCGCTTTCCTCCCACATCCCAAAAACATGCAACATTAATTGGATACTCTAAATTGCCCCTTGGTGTGAACGTGAGTGCGGCTGTTTGTTTCAATTTTCCCTGGGATTGGCTGGCAACCAGTTCAGGGTTTACTCTGGCTCCTGCCCGTTGACAGCTGGGATAGGCTCCAGCACTCCTGTGACCCCTGTGAGGATTTTTTGCAAGTTTTTTTCTTCATGTAGTCATCGTTTCATTTAATTGTATTTTATTTGGGTAAAAGGTGAAAACAATATATGTTGAGATAAATCACAGCGTATCTACAGTATTTACAAGTTAGCCCATCTTTTTTTTTGGTTTGTCGCGTGTCATCCATTTACATATTAGCCTATCTCCTGCATCTTCCTCTCTAACTTCAAGTGCCCTCATGTCTTCCCTCACAACATCCATCAACCTTCTCTTTGGTCTTCCTCTCACTCTTTTGCCTGGCAGCTCCATTCTCAGCACCTTTCTACCAATATACTCACTCCCTCGGCTCTGGATATGTCCAAACCATTGAAGTCTGCTTTCCCGAACCTTGTCTCCAAAACATCCAATTTTGGCTGTCCTTCTAATTAGCTCATTTCTAATCCTATCCAACCTGCTCACTCCTTGCGAGAACCTCAACATTCTCATTTCTGCAACCTCCAGCTCTGCTTCCTGTTGTCTCTTCAGGGCCACCATCTCTAACCCCTACAGCATGGCCGGCCTCACAACTGTTTTATAAAAATGGGGAATGCAAACACTAAGGCCATAAACAAAGAGGATCCTAAACAAAAGTTAACATGTAAAGATTGGAAGTTTGAAGAGAGGCAATGTCCTTCTAAAATTCTTTTTCTTCTCCTTTCGGCTTGTCCCGTAGGGGTCTCCACAGCATGTCATCTTTTTCTATCTAAGCTTATCTCCTGCATCTTGAGAGGTCAACTCTTCATGTTAGTAACACAGTAAAGTATTGTTAACATTGTAAAAAGCACCTCTACCTTACTTTGCAGTTTGTTTTGGTTAGGAAAACTAACATGTTAGCAGTTGGAGAACTCCAAAACCACAAAAACAGCAACATATTTTAACAAGCAAGTCACACAAATTGTACAAATCCCAATTTCAATGAAGTTTGGACTTTGTATTAAACATAAAAACAGAATACAATGGTTTGGAAATCATGTTCAACCTATATAACTTAATCCAGTACAAAGACATTTAAAGTTCAAACTGATAAACTATAGTTTTTGCAAATAATCATGAACTTCGTATTTTATTGCTGCAACACATGAAGTTTGGCAGTGAACCACAGTTTTCAGTGTTGTCACTGAATGAGCGAAATCTCTTTGGTACACACACATCTTCACAGAAACTGACAGAGAATGTGATACTGTCCAACTTTGGCTCAGTTAGTAGAGTGACCTCACTGGTTCAAATCCTAGCTCTGACTGTCAGCATATCAAAGTACTCTTGGCCAAGACACTAAACCCTAAGTTGTCCTCACTGGGTCTTGCATGGCAGAAGCTGCTCAATGCTGTGTGAATGGGTGAATGTGATGGTTTGTAAAGGGATTTGGTCACTCTGATTCTGTAGATAAAGTGCTTTACACAGTAATTGCAGTCCTTTTACTTTTCCCATTTTCATTAGGTTGGCAGTATAAATTTCAGACACTCCAGTCTGTGCAGTCTAGACAGCCTTGTCTTTGCTTCATTGGTCCACTTCTTCACTGTTTTCACCATAGACATCACACATTTAGGTTTGTGCCTGTATTAAGGGAATCGAGCAGCAATCAGATAAGCACAGAGCTGCATGGGGGATCAGCGTGGTGAGGATTAAAATTGCAAACCAACTACAGGCAACCATCCCCCAAGCAGAGAACAATAAATACTAAGAAGACGAGTTGAACAGAACACCTTCTACTGCAGATTTGAAATGAACATTTTTCACCTCACATCCACTCAGCCGCACCACCAAACACCATCCCACCCCTGATTGCTGCATTGACCATTGTGAGGCGCATTTTCAAACAATAAACGTTCAATATAGCACTGGGGCCAGATCGTATGTCCCCATTCTACTTTAAGTTCTGCACAGATCAGCTCACTCTCGTCTTCACGCAGATCTTCAACTGCTACCTGGACTTGAGTGAAGTACCATTCTATTTCAAATGCTTCGCAATCATCTCAGTCACCAAGAAACCTCCAATCTCGAGTCTGAACGACTACAGGTTTGTCGCCCTGACATCTGTGGTCATGAAATCTTATAAACACATCACGGTGGACCATCTCATGAGTGTCACCTGGACCCTGCTGGACCCTCTGCAGTTTTTTCTACCAAGCAAGTACGTCTGTGAATGACACAGTCAACATGAGACAACAGACTGAGTTTCTGATGACACGACCATAAATTTGCTCATCGAACTGGGTCGTATGCTGACATGGTGCCTGTGTTTGAAACACAGTGTTCATGATGCACAGCCCGTGATGAGCAGAGCAATCCAATAACAGAGCACAACACGCGTTCTGATTGGAGAGCTGGGGAGGCATTCTTACCAATCATGGCCTTCCAGGTGTCACTGCCATTGCCCAAATGAACGTTGAAGTCCCCGAGCAGAACAAGGGAGTCCCCGGTGGGAGCGCAAGCACAGATCATTTAACTAAAAGTAATTTTGTCACGTCCCATCGGAAACAAGAGTAGGACCCAAATGCAGGAACTCGGAAGACGCAAGGTAGTTCAAGAAGAGACACGTTTATTATATGCAGAGGTAGGGGATCGAGCAGGCAGTCCGGTGCAGCAGCGGTAGTTGTGACATCGGGCGAAGTGAGCAGATGAGCAGACAGGCAGGAGTCGGTACACAGGGGAACAATCAACGCAGGCAGAAGTATCAAGGAGTCAGGCTTACAGGGTTGGTCGGAGAACGGACGAAGGTCGGTACACACAGGTTCAATCAGGGATACCGGAGCACACAAATGGGACATGAAGATCGTACGAACTGGCGCCGGCCAGTTGTCATCGCGGTCATATAAATCCATAGCATAATCATGCTGCATGAGGCGCAGGTGTGCACCTTCCAATCAGGGCAACCGCGGACACCCACCCAGCCCAGGCTGGATCGGCAGGATCATGACAGCACCCCCCCCCCCCCTCAAAGGCACGGCTCCCAGACGTGCCTAACGAAAGAAACAGACAATAATTATTAATACAGGCAGGGGTGGGCGGAAGGGGGTCGGGAGGAGGGCACGGTCCCCCCTGAACCCCAGACTGGTGGCCATCCAGGCCACCAAACTTGAGGCGTTCGAGTGGACAGGTCAGGAGGACGACCCGGACGCCAAGCACCAGGGTCCCCACGGGGCGATTCGGGCGGACGACCTATGTGAGGAACCAAACGAAGAAGCAGGCACCAGAACGAGGCAGGCCACTGCTCCGGACGAGAACCTCCCACGCCGTAGTTGCCAAACAACCAGGGATTGGTCGCCACCGAGGCTTGGTCAGTAGGCAGCCGTGGATTGGTCACCAATGAGGCCAAGTCATGAAGCGGCTGGGAGCCATCTGGAGCGAATAGGATGATGGAGAGAAGGACCAGAGCCATGACCGTCACCATTACCATCCCGAAGTCTCTCCAGCTCCGGGGTGGCTCATCAGAACTCCCCAGCTCTAGTTGGACAGGAACGTGAGAAGGCGGCGACGCCATCGCCCCCTCCTGGACAGCAACGTGAGAAGGCGGCGACGCCATCGCCCCCTCCTGGACAGCAACGTGAGAAGGCGGCGACGCCATCGCCCCCTCCTGGACAGCAACGTGAGAAGGCGGCGACGCCATTGCCCTCTCCTGGACAGCAACGTGAGAAGGCGGTGACGCCATCGCCCCCTCCTGGACAGCAACGTGAGAAGGCGGCGACGCCATCGCCCCCTCCTGGACAGCAACGTGAGAAGGCGGCGCCAGTACCGCCCCCTCCTGGACAGCAACGTGAGAAGGCGGCGCCTGTACCGCCCCCTCCTGGACAGCAACGTGGGAAGGCGGCGCCAGTACCGCCCCCTCCTGGACAGCAACATGAGAAGGCGGCGCCAGTACCGCCCCCTCCTGGACAGCAACGTGAGAGGGCGGCGACCCCATCGCCTTCGCCACCTCCTGGACAGCAACGTGAGAAGGCGGCGACCCCATCGCCACCTCCTGGACAGTAACGTGAGAAGGCGGCGACCCTATCGCCTTCGCCACCTCCTGGACAGCAACGTGAGGCGGCATCGGGTCGGTCCCCACTGCCACGTGAGCTTGCAGAGCATCCGTTGAAACAGCAACGTGGGCGTGGCGCGGTGGCGAATCCGTTTCCAGGGCAACGTGAACGAGAGTCGGCAGAGAGTCAGTTGAAAATGACACGTGGGCGTGTCTCGGGAGCGCATCAGTTCCGACTGCCGCATGAACTCTGCTCGGAACAGCCAAAACCTTGACGTGGGAATGGCGAGGAGGCGGGTCAGTTTCCACAGCTACGTGCGCTTGGCCAGGTGGCGAGTCCGTACCCACTGCGGCGTGCACTTGGCAAGGGGGCGGGTCAGTTTCCACAGCCACGTGTGCTTGGCGAGGGGGGGGGGTCGGTTTCCACGGCAACGTGAACCTGAGCAGGCGTAGAGTCAGTCGAAACTGACCTGGGCGTGTGTCGGGAGCGGGTTAGTTCCAACTGCCACGTGAACCTGCCTCAGCAGCGAGTCCGTCGCCGTTGCGATGTCAGCGTAGCTCGGCTGGTTCGCTAATCCTTGCCGGACCTGGGCCGGGAGAGCTGCCAATTCCGCGCTCTGCCTCTCTATCTGCGCCTGCATTTCGCGACAGAACGCCTTGTGGTTTGGCGGCTCCTCCTCCCTCTGGGCTGGAAACTTCGCCAACAGCTGCGGGTCCGCCGGTCTCACCGTTGCCGGCGAGGAGTGGGAGGACAGTGTCTTCGTTGCCGCGCAGCGAGAGACACCAGGGAGCGCCCGGCCGGGGCGTCTCCTCTGGCCGCCACGCGGAGGTCCCGGGTAGATGGCCAAGCGGGTTCCCTCGTACCGATTGGTGTACTTGGATCTACCGGGCGAAGTCGCTCGGGTGCTGGAAACGCGGGGAGGCGGACTGGGATCAAAAGCCGGGCAAAGATATTCAAAATCAAAGTCGTCGGAGTCGTACTCAGGCAGCCGGTCATACAAATCGCGGTCCTCCTCATATTCCGGAAAGTCAGAGTCCAGAAGAATATGAGGAGCAGGACGGGTCGTGTTCGGGACGTATTCATACCTCGCTGGCGGAGCGTAAGACACGGGAGTGGAGGACGTCAGGGAGCCTACCCGGATTGGACAGGCTTGGTCCTCCGGCAGACGGTCTACCTTGCGTCGGTCCCGGCGACACCGGGTCTTTCCTGCTGGGTCCTGTATTGGCTAGTTCGTTCTGTCACGTCCCATCGGAAACGAGAGTTGAATCCAAATGCAGGAACTCGGAAGACGCAAGGTAGTTCAAGAAGAGACACGTTTATTATATGCAGAGGTAGGGGATCGAGCAGGCAGATGAGGTAGTTGTGACGTCGGGTGAAGAGAGCAGATGAGCGGACAGGCAGGAGTCGGTACACAGGGGAACAATCAACGCAGGCAGAAGTATCAAAGGAGTCAGGCTTACAAGGTTGGTCGGAGATCGGAGAACGGACGAAGGTCGGTACACACAGGTTCAATCAGGGATACCGGAGCACACGAATGGGACATGAAGATCGTACGAACTGGCGCCGGCCAGTTGTCATCGCGGTCATATAAATCCATAGCATAATCAGGCTGCATGAGGCGCAGGTGTGCACCTTCCAATCAGCGCAACCGCGGACACCCGCCCAGCCCAGGCTGGAGCGGCAGGATCATGACAAATTTGGGAAAAAAATTATCTTTATTGCAGCATTCTACGCCATGAGTCTCCTCTTGGTAACATCTGAAGTATGGCTTGAGCTGTTCAAAATTATGTTTATTTTTTGGTTGATCAATTTCCCCATTAGTCTTGAGAAGAGTTGGTAATACATAATTTCACATCATTTCATTATGTGATGTGTAATTACTCTCAAAATGATCATTTTCCCCTCTGTATCCACAATTCTTTGTGTTTATGGCCAACTTAATACATCTTAGCTTTCCACTTTCACGGATAGTAATACTGTTATATAACATGAACCATTGAGACATTTCTCAATCTTAATCTTCATGAATTCCAGATTTTTCCCATCATTTTAATCTTTTTGTTTCTCCACTGCAGGTCGATTTTTGAATAGTGAAGGCACAGGTCTGATCAACCCATCATCCAGCTACCTACCGTTTGGTGCTGGGGTCAGGGTCTGTCTTGGCGAGGCCTTAGCCAAGATGGAACTTTTTATCTTCCTGTCCTGGATTCTGCAGCGTTTCACATTCTCGACCCCACCAGGTCAACCTCCTCCCGATTTGGAGGGAAAGTTTGGTGTGGTCCTTCAACCAGTCAAATACAAGGTGACTGTCACACCCAGATCAAGATGGATGAAAAACAAGTGATTGTGTGGATACAACACAACTTTTAAAATGCAAATATTTTTGGCAGGTGAACAATTCAAAACTGATTCATAGTAAGTAAACAAAACCAGAGTGCAATTAGCCTCTAAAGGTGTAGCTAATTATGTTTTTGCTTTTTAAAGTCAATCACAGAAGCCCACTGCAGAATGTAAATGAATACAAATGTGAAGAAAATTTAAAAAGTTAATTCAATTAATGAATCATCTTAATGGAAGAATTTAATGAAGTAGGAAAGGGGTCACTGATGTATGTGGCTAACAAAAAGTAGACAACAGCTATAAAATATAAACAACAGAATATCCAGCAGAAACTGAGCGGAAACAACACAGCCTCCAATTTGAAATCCTTCCTTTGACAATACCTTTGCTTTCCATTGTAACTCTTCAGTTACTTATTTGTTTTTCTTTTTGTTATATCATTGCTCTGCAATTGGCAGGCAACTAGTCCAGTCTCAATCAATGTTACTTACAACTTTAGTGAGGTCAAGAAAATTAATGGAATGATGTGATGTTATACTGTCAACCATTATGAAGCATGTGGTACACAGTTTTAGGTTGAGTTTCACTTCATTATCTTTATGCTCAATTATTTTGGTTCCATTTTTTTAGGTGGGAGACAAAAAAAAAATGTATACCAGATTACACTTTAATAGTAAATACATAGTACGCTGGATTTATTTTGTTACTTTTAGTAGTTTTGAGATGAGATTTAGTAGCCCACATAGTGCTTTATTACTTAGAGTAATATGTCGATAATCGAGTCTGTTCTTGTGGCCAATATCTTGTGTGTGTTCTTGTATGTGTTCTGTTTTGAGATTAAAAAAACATGAAAGTAAAGACATCAGGCTGATAAATTGATTAAATCAGCAACACTGACACAGTTGCATGCACAAAATTTGATTTTAGACACCATCACAGATAATTCAACATATTATTTAGTTTTGGGGTTTGTTTAAAAGCAATTGTTATATCTTGTTATTGATATTGCTTTTGAATATTACTTGAATCATGCTTCCCACTTCTCCCAAATTTTTGCAATACTGTAGTTCTGTTACATCAGTCAATGAATTTCTCTCTTATACTCCATATATATACAATGAGGAAAGTTTTTGAACAATCTGCGATTTTGAAAGCTGTCCCAATTTGAAATCATGGGGGGGTCTGAAATTTTCATCTTAGGTGCATGTCCACTGTGAGAGAAAATCTTGAAAAAAATCCGAAATCACAATGTATGATTTTTAAATCATTTTTTATGTTACTGCTGCAAATAAGTATTTGAACACCTGCCAATCAGCAAAAATTAATTAATTTAAAAGTCAATCTACACTTGAATTATTATTCTAAATTATAATCACCTGTTTGAGATGGTTAACCGCAAAAATTCACCTATCAACCGCACACAATCAGTAAGATTCCAATTACTAACTTGGCTAAGACCAAAGAGCTGTCCAAAGACACCAGAGGCAAAATTGTAGATCTCCACAAGTTTGAAAAGGGTTACAGGGCAAACTACTACCAAACTACTTGGTGAAAAAAGATCAACTGTTGGATCAATTTTTAGAAAATGGAAGACGCTAAGGATGACGGCAAATCCCCTTTGGACTGGGGCTCCAAGCAAGATCTCATCTCGTGGCGTATCATTGATCGTAAGAAAGGGGAAGAATCACGCTAGAACCACACGGGAGGAGCTGGTCAAAGACCTGAAGAGACCTGGCACCAATGTTTTCAAGGTTACTGTAGGTAATACACTAAGACGTGTGCTGAAATCAGCACACATCAAGGTCCGGCATAAGGTTGCCCATGACTATTTGGATGATCCAGGGGGTTCATGGGAGAAAGTTAAGTGGTAAAATGAGACCAAATATAACTTTTAGTCTTTATTCCAAACACCGGGTTTGGAGGAGGAAGATTGGGGAATTCCATCCCCAAAACACCATCCCTACTGTAAAGCATGTGGGTGGAAGCATTATGCTTTGGGGGTGTTTTTCTGCACATGAGATGGGATGACTGCATTTTATTAAGGATAGGATGACTGGGGCCATATGTTGCAAGATTTGGGGGAAACGACCCCTGTTCGCTCAATAAGAGGGTTGAAGACAGGTCGTGGCTGGGTCTTTCAACATGACAATGACCCACAGAGCTATGACAACCAAGGAGTGGCTCTGTAAAAAGCATATAAAGGTTCTGGAGCAGCCTAGGCAGTCTCCAGACATAAACACAATAGAAAATCTTTGGAGGGAGCTCAAACTCCATGTTTCTCAGCAACAGAATGGAATCTTGGCTTGTGTAGAGAAGATCTGTGTGGAGGAAGGGGTCAAAAATCCTGCTGCAGCATGTGCAAACGTGATGACAAATCACAGGAAATGTTAGTGTTAATGTTCAGCAATTTCAAACAAAGGCTACTGTACCAAAATTTAACAGTTGTTTTCTCAGGTGTTCAAATACTTATTTGCAGCTGTATCACACAAATAAATCATTAAAAAATTATACTTTCCTTCTTCTTTTTAGATTTTTAGATCCATCCATCCATTTTCTGAGCTGCTGATCATGAAGCCTATCCCAGCTGTGTGTGTGTGTGGGGGGGGGGGGTGTGAGTATACAAGTGGGACACAATCATGCAGTGGAATGAAATTTAATGGATATTTTATACTTTTTTTAACAAATAAAAATCTGAAAAGTGGGGCATGCAATATTATTCGGCCCCCTTGCATTAATACGTTGTAGCGCCACCTTTTGCTGCAATTACAGCTGCAAGTTGCTTGGGGTATGTCTCTATCAGTTTTGCACATCAAGTGACTGAAATTTTTGCCCATTCTTCCTTGCAAAACAGGTCGAGCTCAGTGAGGTTGGATGGAGAGCGTTTGTGAACAGCAGTCTTCAGCTCTGGCCACAAATTCTCAATTGGATTCAGGTATGGACTTTGACTTGGCCATTCTATCACCTGCATACGTTTATTTGTGAACCATTCCATTGTAGATTTGGCTTTCGGTTTTGGATCATTGTCCTGTTGGAAGATAAATCTTTGTCCCAGTCTCAGGTCGTTTGCAGACTCCAACAGTTTTTCTTCCAGAATGGTCCTTTGTTTGGCTCCATTCATCTTCCCATCAATTTTAACCATCTTCCCTGTCCCTGCTAAAGAAAAGCAGGCCCAAACCACCAGACTGCCACCACCATGTTTGACATCATTTCATCTGACCAGAGCACCTTCTTCCACATGTTTGGTGTGTCTTCCAGGTGGTTTGTGGCAAAATTTAAATGAGACTTTTTATGGATATCTTTGAGAAATGGCTTTCTTCTTGTCATTCTTCCATCAAAGCCAGATGTGTGCAGTGTATGATTGATTCTTGTCCGATGGAGAGACTCTCCTATCTCAGCTGTAGATCTCTGCAGTTCGTGGGAGTGATCATGGGCCTCTTGGCTGCATCTCTGATCAGTCTCCTCCTTGTTCGGGGTGAAAGAGTAGAGGAATGATCAGGTCTTGGTAGAGTTGCAGTGGTCTGATATTCTTTCTATTTCAATATGATTGCTGGCACAGTGCTCTTTGAGATGTTTAAACCTTGGGAGGTCTTTTTGTATCCAAATCTGGCTTTAAACTTCTCCACAACAGTATCTCGGACCTGCCTGGTGTGTTCCTTTGTCTTCATGATGCTCTCTGCACTTTAAACAGAACCCTGAGACAATCACAGAGCAGCTGCATACATATGGAAACTTGATTCACATAGGTCGATTCTATTTATCATCAGTCAACATTGGATCATTCAAAGATCCTCACTGAACTTCTGGAGAGAGTTTGTTGCACTGAAAGTAAAGGGGCCGAATAATATTGCACACCCCACTTTTCCGTTTTTGTTATTTTTTTTTTAAATCCAACAAATTTCATTTCAATTCACAATTGTGTCCCATTCATTCTTGATTCTTGACCAAAAAAAAAAATTATATCTTTATGTTTGAAGCCTGAAATGGGTACATACATATACATATAAAAAGGAAAGTTTTGTGGTCACATGAGATCAAAATGGAACTTTTTGCTCATAATTCCACTAACTGTGTTCGGAGGAAGACCAACAAACAACTCCTCATCTCAAAGGTAAAAAACTCAGCTACATCGCCAGCGTTTCCAGCAGAAGACTTTCCGAGTGATGAATGGAACCATACAGTAAAACAGGGGTGCTCAATGTGTCGATCGCGATCGAGGCAGTTTGGGACGATTGCGGGACGGCGTGCCAAAAAAAAAATGAAAGACGTCAGTCAATATTCCCTCTAAACTGTGCCCGCGTGCAATTGCGCACCTCTGATGCAGTCTCTTCGCACAGATATTCTGTGTTGC
This sequence comes from Syngnathoides biaculeatus, assembly GCF_019802595.1. NCBI lineage: Eukaryota > Metazoa > Chordata > Actinopteri > Syngnathiformes > Syngnathidae > Syngnathoides > Syngnathoides biaculeatus. Next base: position 28,366,895 of record NC_084651.1, read on the forward strand.
ACGCAAAAATAAAATCCAATGCAAAATGAAAGCATAACATACAGCCATTCAGTTTGTGGAATTTTGCAATGTGATTCAACGAGTGAGGGATGACTGGTTGTTGCATTCAATGGCACAATTCATGTAAATGACAAGAAGAAGCAACTGGTTTATTTTAGGCAGATGGGTCACTGCACCCTTCTTGGCCACTAGTATGTTTACCACTATGCAGTTCTGGAACGCCATGAGTGAGGTTGCAGCAAGTTGTTCTCTTGTGGCAATAAAGCATGCTTTCATATAGTTACCTAGTTTCTGTACATCGTCATGTATGTAGTAGATTCTGTCAACATTTTTATTCTGGGTTATCCGTAACAAGATGGATTCACATCCTGCAGCAATCTGGTTAGCCAACTTATACCCATCTGGTACGCCTCGTGGAATGCCAATTGTATCAATGTATGTCGGATCTCCATCTTTCCAAGAGGAGTTTCACCTTTGGGAAAAACCGAGCCGAGGTCCAAAGATGGATCCAGCCAATTGTACATCCTCTGCTGTGGATAGAAAAACAGTCACAGATAAAAGCAGTGATACCAGTGCACACGTTCCTCCTGCATTTATCAGTGTGTCATACAACTTTTGACCAACACACCTCCAGCACACATCGCTGCGTGGGAGCAGTGGGGCAGTTTGCCAGTGGATATCATGACACCATGTTTTGTTGAGACTTCCCACCTGAACACCTGTTCCTGTGAAGTTAACACAGATAGCCAGAGAAGATAGCCAATGCAACAATAGAAAATATTGGTTTATCATTTACTGCCTTAGTTGTTGGATAAACACTATTCCATTTCTGACATGTGGTGTTTGGAGTTGTTTTAGTCATTACTTCCAGGGTACACTGTGTGAGGATTTCTGCTGGAAATTACACGTAGTAGTGACCTCAGGCCCATGCAGGTGATGCAACTATAGTTTAGCATGTTAGCTGCATTCCCTATTAATAACAACCAGTTGTTTCCTATTCGTGAAATACCTGTCACTGCCAAAAAATGTTCATCACGCTTTTTCGGTTGAAATAATTCAACTCTCTCCATAGTATACGGACTCTTGTATGGTGTTCGGGTTTAGGGTAGTGTAAAATTGGCAAATGATGAGAAGGGAATGGGGGTTTCCTTTGACATAAGCCCATAGATGGAATCCCCAACAAGATGTGGTAGAAGGCTAAAAATCCGGGGGGACAATTGAACCTTTAGTTAAATGTACCTGTATTGTAAGGCCTATTTCTGTCTTAACCAAGGTCGTGAGGTGTTTGTGATGCCCAGAATATGACGATGTTCCCCAGGAGGGGTCCATCTATGACCTTCGTCTGCCACCAGGGTGTTCCACCTGGTCTCTCGTATATTATTTGTCAGGTGCCATTTATTTGATCTATACCTTATTCCTTGTAGAGCCCCTTTGTTTGAGTGTTCAATTACGCTGAGCCAAGGAATTAAAATAGTGCTTAATTGATTCTTTGGGAGGCACACATGGAGTTCTGCCCTCATGCCTAGGTGACTGCCGCATAGTTGTTTATCAATGTTATTTCAAATAAAGTTCCGCCTCTTACCTTAGGGGTGGTAAGCAGAGTTGACTAAGTATAATTATTGGTCATGTTATGTGTTAAGAAGAGGAGGAAAATGGATCCGTCGTCAGAAGACAAAGAGGAATGCACAGAGCCTACAACTGAGTGTAGGGACTTTGAATGTTGAGAATATGACAGGAAAAGCTCATGGGTTGGTTGACATGATGATTAGGAGAAAAGTTGAAATACTGTGCATCCAAGAGATCAGATGGAAAGGTAGTTTGGCTAGAAGTTTAGGAGCAGGGTTTAAATTATTCTACCACGAAGTAGATGGGAAGAGAAATGGAGTAGGGTTATTTTAAAGGAAGAGCTGGCAAAGAATGTCTTGGAAGTGAAAAGAGTATCAGATCAAGTGATGAGACTAAAATTTGAAATTGAGGGTTTTATATATAATATGGTTAGCGGCTATGCCCTACAGGTAGGATGTGACCTAGAGTTGAAAGAGAAATTCTGGAAGGAACTAGATGAAGTAATTCTGAGCATCCCAAACAGCGAGAGAGTTGTGATTGGTGCAGATTGTAATGGACATATTGGTAAAGGAAACAGGGGCAATGAAGAAGTGATGGGTAAGTGCGGGATCCAGAAAAGGAACTTTGAGGGACACATGCTGGTGGACTTTGCAAAAAGGATGGAGATGGCTTTAGTGAACACGTATTTCCAGAAGAGGGAGGAACATAATAGTGACCTACAAGAATGGAGGTAGAAGCACGCTGGTGGATTATATTTTGTGCAGACGATGTAATCTGAAGGAGGTTACTGACTGTAAAGTAGTGGTAGGGGAGAGTGTAGCTCAACAGCATAGGATGGTAGTGCGTAGGATGACTCTGGTGGTGGGTAGGAAGATTAAGAAGACAAAGGTAGAGCAGAGAACCATGTGGTGGAAGCTGAGAAAGGAAGAATGTTGTCCGTCCTTTTGGAAAGAGGTGAGATAGGCTCTCGATGGACAGCAGAAGCTCCCGGAAGACTGGACTACGACAGTCAAGGTAATCAGAGAGACAGGCAGGAGAGTACTTGGTGTGTCTTCTGGTAGGAAAGGGCAGAAGGAGACTTGGTGGTGGAACACCAAAATACAGGGAGTCATACAAGGAAAGAGATTAGCGAAGAAGAAGTGGGACACTGAGAAGACTGAGGAGAGGAGAAAGGAGTATCTCAAGATGCGACGTAGGACAAAGGTAGAGGTGGCAAAGGCTAAACAAAAGGCATATGAAGACATGTACACAAGGTTGGACACAACAGAAGGAGAAAAGGATCTCTACAGATTGGCCAGACAGAGGGATTGAGATGGGAAGAATGTGCAGCAGGTAAGTGTGATTAAGGATCGAGATGGAAATGTGTTGTCTGGTGCAAGTAGTGTGGTAAATAGATGGAAAGAATACTTTGAGAAGTTGATGAATGAAGAAAACAGAATACTAGCGGGCGAAAAGATGCCTGAAGAATGGAGGAAAAGTGTTCTAGTTCCCATTTTTAAGAACAAAGGCGATGTTCAGATCTGTAGGAATTATAGAGGAATAAAGTTGATGAGCTACAAAATGAAGTTATGGGAATGAGTAGTGGAGGCTAGACTCAGGACAGAAGTAAGTATCTGCGAGCAACAGTATGGTTTCATGCCAAGAAAGAGTACCACAGATGCATTATTTGCCTTGAGGATGCTAGTGGAAAAGCACAGAGAAGGTCAGAAGGAGCTACATTGTGTCTTTGCGGATCTAGAGAAAGCCTATGACAGAGTACCAAGAGAGGAACTGTGGTACTGCATGCGTAAGTCTGGTGTGGCAGAGAAGTATCTTAAAATAGTACAGGACATGTATGATGGCAGCAGAACAATGGTGAGGTGTGCCTTAGGTGTGACAGAAGAATTTAAGGTAGAGGTGGGATTGCATCAGGGATCAGCTTTGAGCCCCTTCCTTTTGCAGTGGTAATGGATAGGCTGACAGATGAAGTTAGACTGGAATCCCCTTGGACGATGATGTTCGCAGATGATATTGTGATATTCAGTGAAAGCAGGGAGGATGCAGAGGGACAATTAGAAAGATGGAGGCACGCACTGGACAGGAGAGGAATGAAGACTAGTAAAACAGAATATATGTGTGTGAATGAGAAAGGTGGAGGGGGAAGAGTGAGGCTACAGGAAGATAGAGAGAGAGATAGCGAGGGTGGAGGATTTCAAATATTTCGGGTCAACCATCCAGAGCGATTGTGAGTGTGGTCAGGAAGCGAAGAAACAGGTCCAAGCAGGTTAGAACAGCTGGCGGAAAGTGTCTGGTGTGTTATGTGCCAGAAGAGTCTCTGCTAGGATGAAGTCCAAAGTTTACAAAGCAGTGGTGAGGCCAGTCAATATGTACAGATAAGAGACGGTGGCACTGAAGAAACAACAGGAAGCAGAACTGGAGGTGGCAGAAATGAAGATGTTGAGGTTCTCGCTCGGAGTGATCCGGTTGGATAGGATTAGCTCATTAGAGGGACAGCCAAAGTTGGATGTTTTGGAGACAAGATTCGAGAGAGCAGACTTCGATGGTTTGGACATGTTCAGAAGCGAGAGAGTGAGTATATTGGTAGAAGGATGCTGAGGATGGAGCTCCCAGGCAAAAGAGAAAGAGGAAGACCAAAGAGAAGGTTTATGGATGTGGTGAGGGAAGACATGAGGGCAGTTGGGGTTAGAGAGGAAGATGCAGGAGATTGGCTAAGATGGCAAAAGATGATATGCTGTGGCGACCCCTAACGGGACAAGCCAAAAGGAAAAGAAGAAGAATTATATTAAAGTGAGAGAGAGAAAAAGACAAAACAAAACAATTATCTATGGTCACTTGTACAAAATTTTATACACATGGAGCCAGTAGAACAACATAATGATAAAGCATCTAAAGGCTCCGTCACACCATGACGTTCTGGCCAACGTACTCTCAATATTTCAATCGTTCTATTTTTCAGCGTTTTCAAATGAGGATGACACATCTGGCGTGTGATTAGTGTGTGTAACGCATGACTAACGTGTGTCTAATGCACAAAAAGCGTGTAACAGCGACCAAAGAAGATACCCCTAAAAACCATTGGCGTGTGCTAATGTATCACTGGCGCGCGACGAGCAATTTGTCAACGTTAGACGAGCGTGTTGAGCGTGTGACTAAACGGGTGAATAACGACAGAATAGCGTTTGCTGGCGTGTAATTTTTACAGTGGAACGGGAACGAAAACGGAAATTTCATACTTCAGTTGTTCTCATGAGTTTGAACAGTCAGCATCATGCCGCCAAGACGGAAAAAAAGGTGGGGTGTGGACTTCAGCAACTAGCGCTGCAAGTAAGCCATAAGCCATATGCATGGACGTTCGGGAAACGCTCAAATGACGCTCAATGGACGCCAAAGGAGGTTCCTTTGACTTTAGTTACAGGCTGTGTGCGCTAGGGGATTGTTCAGTGGTCGTTGACAGGTCGCCAGTGAGTCGTTTACTGCAAAGCAAACGATTAAGTAACAACCAAGTAACGCTAGATTAACGACTGACTAGCGATAGCCAAACGCCTGCTACGCTCGCTGAACGTTAGTAAAACATTCCCCAAACGTTCTTGAACGTTCTGCACCATTTAAAATTAAACATTGATGAACGCTGGTCTTGGTGAGAACTTTTGTGCATGTTCAAAACTTTTTTTTCCAGACTGGCGTTCTCCGTCGATTCCCACCGATCATTGACGTTCACTAGCATTTAAACAATGCTCTTCTGGCCCTATCCTGGCGACCATGGGCGACTACCAATATTTCCTCAAATGCTAGAGAACACTGACCAGAACGTCATGGTGTGACGGGGCCATAAGGCAGGGGTGGCCACCCAGTCAGACAAGAATAGCCACATTTTTTTACTGTGTAACAGCAAAGAGCCAAATCATAGAGATGAACATTATTCCCTTCTCACACAAATACCTTTGCTCAGTCAGATTTATTTTAAATGTCACACACGAATATGCTAAAAAGAAAAATTGACTCCTACAGAGTACCAAGACCACAGGCCAGTAATTTAAAAAAAAATTTAATTGTGTCCTTCTCAAATAGACAAACTACCAGTTCAACCAAGTCTTGTCTTGTATGTGACAATTCTACGGAGCACCTAAAGGGACATTAGGGGAGCATTTTGTTGTCGGAAAACCCTGACAAACAAAAAACTGGATGGAAGCGAGACTGTTAAAGACGTGTTTATTTAGTATCAGAGGAAGGTTCGGGAACGTACGGAGAGTTTGTCATGGTCATGCCAGGCCCTGTCATGGGTGTACCCGCCTCCAATGCGCCGCGCACCTGCCATAGTCATCAGATGCACACACCAGTGCCTCGTCCCAGTAATTACGGCTCAAGTATATATTACCACGCGTGCAGTCTGGTCTTTGCCAGATCATTGTACTTATGTCACGTTCCCGCAACTCTTTGTCAATGCTCTTGCTACCCTGTGTACCGAACCTCGACTCGTTCCTGACCTGTCTCTTACGCCTGCCGATTCTGCTACTGCTGGCTCCGTGGACTGCCTGCCTGTGTGTTCACCTCGAACTGAATAAAGACGCTTTCAAAACTGCTCCTCAGCCTCGTGAGTCATGCATTTGGGTTCATTCCCGAGTTCTGGCCATGACTGAACGATCTGGCCATAACATGGACCAAACCGACCTGGATCCAGTGCGCCACGCTCTCCAGCTCCAAGGTCGACGCCTCGCCAAACTTGAAGGAGTCCTCCAGATGGTTACCCGCCAGCTGCAGGAGATAATTACTCTGATCGCACCCCCGTCCAGTGGAGCTGGCGCATGTCAGGATCCAGCAGGTGCCGCGGCAGCTCCACGTACACCCGAGTCAGCTCCCTTGCTGCTCACCACTCTCCTGCCCGGAGTGGTTTTCCTGGGACTCGGGCAATGTTAAGCCCTTCAGCTTCCAATGTGATCTACATTTTGAGTTGCAGTCTGCCGCCTTTCCCACCGACAGGTCCAAAGTTCCGTTCGTGATCTCTAACCTCACGGGAAGGGCAGAAGCCTGGGCTACCGAGGAATGGAGCCATGGCACAGATACGTGCCAAATGTGGGCGTCCTTCATTACAGCCATGCCGCAAGTGTTCCAGTACGCATCCCCTGAAAGCAATGCGGTGAACTCCGATATCACGCTGCAGCAAGGCAAGCGCCAGGTCTCTGATTACGCCATTGACTTCCGCATTCTTGCAGCCGAAAGCCAATGGAACAGCAGGCCACTCCAAGATGCGTTCTTTCAAGGGCTGGATCCCACGGTAAAGGACCAGCTGATCCCGCCGGACTTGCCGGCAGATCTGGATGCACTCATCACGTTGACCTTGAAAATAGACAAGAGACTCATGAAACATGTGCAAGACAGTGCCTGGCGGAGGGACACGTCGACGCATATCAGGGACACCAACACTCCTCAAGGTACGTCCGACGAAGTGGAGAAACCCAGGCAGCCGGGCCACCCCTGCCTGTTACCTGAGGAATGTCTACTTCGGCAGAGAGACGGTCAGAGAGGCTTCTACTGCGAGCAGTCAGGGCACACTGTAACCTGCTGTCCAAGCAAACCAGCTGGAACTTCACCCCGAATCCAGATAAAGGTCTGTCTCAACATCATTCAGGATAGTACGGACCAAAGGCCTTCTCGTGTCACCTTGTGTTCGGGAAGACAGTCTCTTAAGACAACAACGTACATAGACTTGGGTTCGGACGCCAATCTTTTAAGTTCTCAGCTGGTCAAAAACATGGGCCTGAGGACCTTCACAGTACAACTTCTCTGTAAGGCTTACGGGGTAAATGGCAGCTTCCTCAGCGAGATAACCCGCCGAACTGAGCTGCTCACCCTGAAATTTCAGGACTCACACACGGAACGCATCAGCATCCATGTTTTTGAAACCCCAGGTCATAACCTACTCCTGGGGAAACCTTTGCTGAAATTACTCAACCCCCATATTGACTGTCGACCAAAGAAATCATACCCTGGGTGGCCGAGTGCGCACACACATGCCTCTCGTCCCTGAAGGCAGAGAGGGAAGAGGCCTCCCAAGTCCCCGCGAGATGAGAACCTGAGGGAAGTATTTTCTAAGTATAAGCCCAAGTAACTTCCTCCCCACAGGCCATATGACTGCCCCATTGACCTGCTGCCTGGCTCGTCACCCCCTCGTGGGAGATTATTCTCTCTTTCAGGTCCAGAGCATCAAGCCATGAAGGCATACGTAGAAAAGTCGCTGGATGCAGGACTGATCCGGCCCTCATCGTCACCGGCCGCGGCCAGCTTCTTCTTCGTGGAAAAAAAGGACCATATCCTGTGGCCCTGTATCAATTACCAGGGACTGAACGACGTCACTATAAAAAAACAGGTACTCTCTTCCCCTCATTGCCATGGCCTTTGAACTGTTAAAGGGGGCAAGGATTTTTACCAAGCTGGACTTGAGGAATGCGTACCACCTGGCCCGCATAAGGGAGGGGGGTGAGTGGAAGACTGCCTTCAACATTCCCGTGGGACACTATGAATACTTGGTGATGCCCTTCGGACTCACGATGGCACGAGCCGTGTTCCAGAATTTCATCAATGAGATCTTACGCAAAATGCTTAACATATATGCTTTTGTGTACATAGATGACATCCTGATTTTTTCCCCCGGACAAAAAAATCCCATGTCGGGCATGTCCGTGCGGTGCTACAGCAGCTGTTGCATCAGGACCAGTATGTCAACGCTGAAAAGTGTTTCACCAACCCTCAGTGTCATTCTTTGGCTTTGTCTTGGCGGGGGTGTGGGGGGTGGGGGGGGGATACGAATTGATCCCTGCAAGGTCGAGGCCCTCCTTCATTGGCACACTCCTACTCCTCGCAAGGAGGTACAGAGGTTTATTGGGTTTGCCAACTTCTACTTCAAATACATCCACAACTTTAGTACTGTGGCAGGCCCATTGCATGCGCTAACCTCACCCCACACTTCCTTCGTTTGGAATCCGGCCTGCCAGGCGGCGTTTCGTAAGCTCAAACCCAGCTTTATTTCAGCTCCGGTCCTCATCTTGACTGATCCTAATCGGCAGTTTGTTGTCGAGGTCGATGTGTCAGATTCAGGGATGGGGGCAGTTCTCTCACAGAGAAATCCCAAGGACAGAAGACTACACCCCTATGGATTCCTTTCCTAAAAGCTAATTCCAGCGGAACGAAACTATAACATTGAAGACCGCGAACTGCTTGCAGTCAAGACAGCCATGTCAGAATGGAGACGTTGGTTAGAAGGGACACAGGTTCCGTTCTTGGTTCTGACGGACCACAAAAGTTTTGAATATATTAAATCAATAAAGAGGCTAAACGTCAGACAAGCAAGGTGGGCACTCTTTTTTACGCGGTTCCACTTTGTGATGACCTATCGGCCGGGGATGAAGAAAGGGAAACCCGATGCACTGTCGCGTATGCATGATGGGGAGAGAACCGAGTCCAACTACGCCCCTATCCTCCCCGACACCAGTTTCGTCTCAGTCTTCATGTGGGAAATCGAGACTCAAGATAAAGATTTGGATAAGGACTCTCTCAGCCCTGAAGGTTGCCCCGATGACAGGCTAAATGTTGTTCCCCTGCTAAGGGGAAGGGTAATTGACTGGGCTTACACAAACCGCACTGTGTGTCACCCGGGCATGGCGAAAACGCGGTCGGTAATAGAGCAACGTTTTGGATGGCCAAATATTAAAAAGGACGTCAGGGAGTACATCAATGCGTGCCCGGTTTACACAGCAAACAAACCCTCTCGGCAATGGCCCTCAGGAGAGTTACGCCCTCTGCCCGTTCCTCAACGTCCATGGTCACACATTAGACTTCACACTAGACTTCATGACCGGGCTTTCGGGTTAGCAAGGGTACACCATTGTCCTTTCAGTGGTGGACCGCTTCTCCAAAATGGTTCTTTTTATCCCACTACCTAAAATCCCCTCCGCCAAGCAGACAGCCGAGCTCCTGATGGACAAGGTATTCAGGTATCATGGCTTGTCCCCTGATGTGGTATCTAACAGGGGTTCCCGATTCGTCTCCTGTTTTTGGAAGGAATTTTACTCTCATAGGGGCCACCGTGACGCTTTCCTCAGGCCATCATCCAGAGTCCAACGGCCAGACCAAACGAGTTAACCAGAATCTGGAGATTGGTCTCCGATGGCTGGCCACTTGTGACCCAAACTCGTGGAGTAAGCAGCTAAGGTGGGTCGAGTACTCGCATAACTCCCTTCCCTCTGCGTCCACAGGTATGTCTCCCTTCCATTTCCAACATGGCTACCCCACCCTCTTCCCATCTTTAGACACCGACTCATCGGTGCCATCAGCTTTAGCCATGGTGAGACGCTGTAAACGGACCTGGGAGCCAGCCAGAAAGATGTTTCTTCACAAGGGACGCTCCTATAAGGCCGTGGCGGACCGCAAGAGGATGACGGCCCCAGATCACAAAGGTGAATAACCGAGTCACTATGAAGCTGAAACTCCCGAAATCAATCCGGATTCATCCAGCCTTCCAAGTCAGTCTACTCAAGCTGCCTGGGGTGTCCCCATTGGTTGGGGTTGTAGGAGGAAACCAGAGTGCCCGATGAACCCCAGTCCACAGAACTGTGAGGCAGTTGCTCTAACCTGTCGTCGACCGGCCAGCCCCCTATATTTTTGGGGGGGAAGAGGAGCAAAAATGGGGCAGGATGACGATATAAACCTACAATGTGCTGATCTAACGACTTTCTTGCTAATTGCCAATGCAGAGACGATCTTTGAGGAGACGATCTTGCAGACATCGGCACAACAGGACTGGAAACAACCAAGTGGCTCACTCAGAAATCTCTTTTTGCTCTAGATCCAGCACCCAGTTGCTCAATGCAGGTAAACCATGGAATCGTCTGTAATATACTGAGTATGGAACAGTTATTGTAATAATTCTTGCCAACTTGTTTAAAAAATGTTTTGTTTTGTTTTTTGTTCAAACTAAATTAATCAAAATTTACAGTTTCCTGTAGTGACATTTAGGTTACATCTACACTAGAAAGAATCCCATACCGGATCGGTCGTGGGCCAGGTCAACAATGCCGCCCCCGGCACCGCTAACCTGCAGGGCATCTAAGTGACTTCAGTGACTGTGGATCAAACACAAAAAAGTGGAGGAAACCGGATTCGTTGGCAGAAGAGGAGTAATTCACACAGCCTACAACTGAGTGTAGAGACTTTGAATGATGTGACTATGACAGGAAAAGCTCAGGAGTTGGTTGACATGATGATTGGGAGAAAGGTTGATATCGTGCATCCAAGAGATCAGGTGGAAAGGTAATAAGGCTAGAAGTTTAGGAGGAGGGCTTAAATTATTTTACCATGGAGTAGATGGGAAGAGAAATGGAGTAAGGGTAACTCTAAAGGCTAAGAATGTCTCGGAGGTGAAAAGAATATCAGATCAAGTGAATTTATATAAATAATATATATAATAAATTTCAAATTGAGGGTGTTATATATAATGTGATTAGCGGCTACAATCCACAGGTTAGATGTGACCTCAACTTGAAAGCGAAATTCTGGAAGGAACTAGATGAAGTAGTTCTGAGCATTCCAGACAGAGAGAGAGATGTGATTGGTGCAGATTATGATGGACATATTGGAGAAGGGAACAGTAGAAGTTATGGGTAAGTACGGCATCCAGGAAAGGAATTTTGATGGACAGATAGTGGTGGACTTTGCAAAAAGGATGGAAATGTCTGTAGTGAACACTTTTTCCAGAAGAGGCAGGAACATAGGGTGACCTACAAGAGAAGAGGGAAAAGCACGCAGGTGGATTATATTTTGATCAGAAGATGTAATCTGAAGGAGGTTACTGATTGTAAGGTAGTTGTAGGGGAGAGTGTAACTCTACAGCATAGGATGGTGGTTTGCAGGATCACTCTGGTGGTGGGTAGGAAGATTATGAAGGTAAAGGTAGAACAGAGAACCATTTGGTGGAAGTTGAGAATGGAAAACTGTTGTGTGGCCTTTCGGAAAGTGGTGAGACAGGCTCTCGATGGACAAGAGGAGCTCCTGGAAGACTGGACTGCTGCAGCCACGGTGATCAGAGAGACAGGCAGGGGAGTACTTGGTGTGTCTTCTGGTAGGAAAGAGGAAAAGGAGATCTGGTGGTGGAACCCCAAAATACAGGAAGTCATACAAGGAAAGAGATTAGCGAAGAAGTGGGACACTGAGATGACTGAGGAGATGCAAAAGGAATACATTGAGATGTGACGTCGGGCTAAGGTAGAGGTGGCGAAGGCTAAGCAAGAGGCATATGATGACATGTACAGCAGGTTGGACACGAAATAAAGAGAAAAGGATCTCTACAGGTTGGCCAGACAGAGGGATAGATGTGGGAAGGATGTGCAGCAGGTAAGGGTTATTAAGGATAGGGATGGAAATGTGTTGACTGGTACGACGAGTGTGCTAAATAGAAAAAAAAAAGAATACTTCAAGAAGTTGATGAATGGAGAAATTGAGAGAAGGAAGAGTCAAAGAGGCAAGTGTAAAAGACAAGGAAGTGGCAATAATTAGCAAGGGGGAAGCTCGAAAGGCACACAGAGGATGAAAAATGGAAAGGCAGTTGGTCCTGATGATATACCTGTGAAGGTATGGAAGCAATTTGGAGAAGTGGCTGTGGAGTTTTTGACCATCTTATACAACAGAATAGTAGCGGGCGAGAAGATGCCTGAAGAATGGAAGAAAAGTGTGCTAGTTGTCATTTTTAAGAACAAAAGCGACGTTCAGAGCTGTGGGAACTACAGAGGAATAAAGTTGACGAGCCATACAATGAAGTTATGGGAAAGAGTAGTGGAGGCTAGACTCAGGACAGAAGTAAGTATCTGCGAGCTACAGTATGGTTTCATGACTAGAAAGAGTACCACAGACACATTATTTGCCTTGAGTGGAAAAGTACAGAGAAGGTAAGAAGGTGCTACATTGTGTCTTTGTGGATCTAGAGAAAGCGTATGACAGAGTACCAAGAGAGGAACTGTGGTACTGCATGCGTAAGTCTGGTGTGGCAGAGAAATATGTTAGAATAGTACAGGACATGTATGACGGCAGCAGAACAATGGTGAGGTGTGCCTTAGGTGTGACAGAAGAATTTAAGGTTGAGGTGGGACTGCATCAGGGATCAGCTCTGAGCCCCTTCCTTATTGCTGTGGTAATGGATCGGCTGACAAGATGAGGTTAGACTGTAATCCCTTCTGACCATGATGTTCACAGATGATATCGTGGTTTGCAGTGAAAGCAGGGAACAGGTGGAGGAACAACTAGAAAGATGGAGACATGCATTGGAAAGGAGAGGAATGAAGATTAGCCGAATCAAAACCGCATATTTGTATGAATGCGAGGGGTGCAGGGGGAAGAGTGAGGCTACAGGGAGAAGAGATAGCGAGGGTGGACGACTTCAAATATTTAGGGTCAACAATCCAGAGCAATGGTGAGTGTGGTAAGGAAGTGAAACAGCTCAAAGCAGTTAGGAACAGCTGGAGGAAGGTGTCTGGTGTGTTATGTGACAGAAGAGTCTCTGCTCGGATGAATAGAAAAGTTTATAAAACAGTGGCGAGGCCGGCCATGACGTATGTATTAGAGACGGTGGCACTGAAGAAACAACAGGAACTAGAACTGGAGGTAGCAGAAATGAAGAGGTTGAGTTTTTTCTCAGAGTGAGAAGGTTCAATAGGATTAGAAATTAGATTATTAGAGGGACAGCCAAAGGTGGATGTTTTGGAGACAAGGTTCGAGAGAGCAGACTTCGATGGATTGGACATGTTCAGAGGCGAGAGAGTGAATATATTAGTCGAAGGGTGCTAAGGATGGAGCTGCCGGGCAAAAGAGCGAGAGGAAGACCAAAGAGAAGGTTGCTGGATGTTGTGAGGGAAGATGTGATGGCATTTGGTGGTTCGGGATTAGTGTTAGATGGAAAAAGATGACGTGCTGTGGCGAACCCTAACGGGACAATCCGAAAGGAAAAGAAGAATTTTAGAAGGACATTGCCTCTCTTCAAACTTCCATTCTTTACATGTTAACTTTTGTTTAGGATCCTCTTTGTTTATGGCCTTAGTGTTTGCGTTCCCCATTTTTCACAAATTTAGAAGTCAGCGGTTCCCCTATTGTGACTATTGTGACATTTCCCTGAATAGGGTGACAATTCCTATCTGCCTGAGGTAATTCTCAAACTTCTACCACAAGTGGTGGAGAATTCTTGCCTTTGCCTCCTCAGCGCAGTTGTAACTAAAATCGCCTGTTGAGTGTTAGAGAATCTTACTCACCAACGAGTTGCCCTCCTACCTGGTTATCCATCAACCTTTTGTTCCCAGACACAGAGCCGACGCCCAGTCTCTAGGAAAGGGTCTCCAAACCTGTAGCCACGGTTTTTATCTGGACGTCCGGCTCAGCCTCTGGAAGCCTCAGGTATCTTGGGATCCAGCTCGAAGGACCAAATGGGGTCAATCAGGGTGACATTTAGTTAAAACCGTTTAAAATAAGGAGGCACTTGTTACCAGTTTGCTTACTTAAAAGAAGAACGGAAGAGAATTGCATCCCACAATTCTCCACCACGCTCTGAAGCAGTTCTCCCCGGCCGCTTATTTTTACTTGCATTCACAATTACATCATCCCCAAATGGGGCAAGGCATAAGCATTGTTTCGATTGAATTATTGTGTCATATGTCAGATGAGGAAATGGAAATAACATTCATAAGCATTTTAGAATTCGTAAGTACGGCAGAAGTCATTTAAAAGTTATTCTCTAAGTGCCTTCCATTAGTCTAGCTCTGTCTGGTCTTCTGCAGCCAGCGACTTCTTCTTTTGAGCGCAGATCTGTTTCCTGTTGAATTGACCCCTCCGTACAGGGCACTTAACCACGCCTCCTGAAGTGACGTCACGCCACGTGCGCTGACGTAAGACAGACAGTAAAAATGGCAAATACAATACAATACATTCTGAACTGAGACAGACTCCATGCTTCTGATTTCATTCAAATCAACGATATATTATAGATTCTAAATACAATACATTCTTAACTGAGCGAGACGCCATGCTTCTGATTTCATTCAATCATTCACACGTAGCAATGTTATGCTTGCGGAGAACGTCTCATTCATTTATACGAGACGTGGATTAAAAATCAAATTTAGGGCATATCTTCGTGCAAACACAGTCTGGTTAAGCTTCGGCCGCGAGCCAGCAAGAAATCAATACGTTTGTGCAGTCCGATCATCGCTAAATATCGCTCAAAAAAGAATAAGTGTGTCAATCGTTCACACGTAGCACTGTTGTGCTAGCGGAGGACGTCTCATTCATTTATACGAGACGTGGATTAAAAATCAAATTTAGGGCATATCTTCGTGCAAACACAGTCTGGTTAAGCTTCGGCCGCAAGCCAGCAAGAAATCAATACGTTTGTGCAGTCCGATCATCGCTAAATATCGCTCAACAAAGAATAAGTGTGCCAATCATTCACACGTAGCAATGTTATGCTTGCGGAGAACGTCTCATTCATTTATACGAGACGTGGATTAAAAATCAAATTTAGGGCATATCTTCGTGCAAACACAGTCTGGTTAAGCTTCGGCCGCGAGCCAGCAAGAAATCAATACGTTTGTGCAGTCCGATCATCGCTAAATATCGCTCAACAAAGAATAAGTGTGGCAATCGTTCACACGCAGCAGTGTTATGCTAGCGAAGAACTTCGAATTCATTAATACGAGACATGTATTGAAAATCAAATATAGGGCATACCTTCGTGCAAACATATGTGTTCCGGTTGATATTAGATGGATTTAGTTGATGATGCGGTCTTCCACAAAGTTTGATCCATCGAAGGCATTTTTCGTACTGGGTCTTCGGTTTTGGAAAGGGTACGAATCGAACTCCACCAACTAGCCATTCTGGATACCTGTCGTCACTATTACAAAGTCCGTGACTACACATTCTGAACTGAGACAGACTCCATGCTTCTGATTTCATTCAAATCAACGATATATTATAGATTCTAAATAAAATACATTCTTAACTGAGAGAGACGCCATGCTTCTGATTTCATTCAATCATTCACACGTAGCAATGTTATGCTTGCGGAGAACGTCTCATTCATTTATACGAGACGTGGATTAAAATTCAAATTTAGGGCATATCTTCGTGCAAACACAGTCTGGTTAAGCTTCGGCCGCGAGCCAGCAAGAAATCAATACGTTTGTGCAGTCCGATCATCGCTAAATATCGCTCAACAAAGAATAAATGTGTCAATCGTTCACACGTCGCACTGTTGTGCTAGCGGAGAACGTCTCATTCATTTATATGAGACGTGGATTAAAAATCAAATTTAGGGCATATCTTCGTGCAAACACAGTCTGGTTAAGCTTCGGCCGCAAGCCAGCAAGAAATCAATACGTTTGTGCAGTCCGATCATCGCTAAATATCGCTCAACAAAGAATAAGTGTGCCAATCATTCACACGTAGCAATGTTATGCTTGCGGAGAACGTCTCATTCATTTATACGAGACGTGGATTAAAAATCAAATTTAGGGCATATCTTCGTGCAAACACAGTCTGGTTAAGCTTCGGCCGCAAGCCAGCACGAAATCAATACGTTTGTGCAGTCCGATCATCGCTAAATATCGCTCAACAAAGAATAAGTGTGTCAATCGTTCACACGTCGCACTGTTGTGCTAGCGGAGAACGTCTCATTCATTTATATGAGACGTGGATTAAAAATCAAATTTAGGGCATACCTTCGTGCAAACACAGTCTGGTTAAGCTTCGGCCGCGAGCCAGCAAGAAATCAATACGTTTGTGCAGTCCGATCATCGCTAAATATCGCTCAACAAAGAATAAGTGTGGCAATCGTTCACACGCAGCAGTGTTATGCTAGCGAAGAACTTCGAATTCATTTATACGAGACATGTATTGAAAATCAAATATAGGGCATACCTTCGTGCAAACATATGTGTTCCGGTTGATATTAGATGGATTTAGTTGATGATGCGGTCTTCCACAAAGTTTGATCCATCGAAGGCATTTTTCGTACAGGGTCTTCGGTTTTGGAAAGGGTACGAATCGAACTCCACCAACTAGCCTTTCTGGATACCTGTCGTCACTATTACAAAGTCCGTGACTACACCTCTTAACCATATTTTTTGTTAAATAACCCAAATACGCGATAAAACGCTAACTAAACCTATACTGGACCATTCAATGTTGTCAGAGAAAATGGCGGGAGCAAAAACGGGCTTTGGTCTATGCAGATCTCTGGCCTCTGATTGGTCAGTGACGCGGATTGCGCAATATCCACGGAGGGGTCAATTGCTGTATAAAGGTCTATAGCAAAGCATTTCTTCATTGCAGCAAAGCACTTCCTTTATAGCAAAGCAAATGTATGATAACTATATTTACAATTATTCCAGCAATAACCTGAAGAACATCCATCCATCCATTATCTACCGCTTTTCCGGGTCGGGTCGCGGGGGAAGTAGCTTCAGCAGGGATACCCAGACATCCCTTTCCCCAGCCACTTCTTCCGGAGGTATCCCAAGGCGTTCCCAAGCCAGCTGAGAGACATAGTCTCTCCAGCATGTGCTGGGTTGTCCTCAAGGTCTCTTTCCGGAGGGACATGCCCGGAACACCTCACCAGGGAGGCATCCAGGAGGCATCTGAATCAGATGCCCCATCCACCTCATCTGGCTCCTCTCAATGCCGAGGAGTAGCAGCTCGACACCGAGCCCCTCCCAGATGACTGAGCTTCTCACCCTATCACTAAGGGAGAGCCCAGACACCCTGTGGAGGAAACTCATTTCAGCCGCTTATATCCAGGATCTTGTTCTTTCGGTAATGATCCACAGCTCATGAGGTTGAGGGTAGGAACGTAGATTGACTAGGAAATAAAGAGCTTCGCCTTTCGACTTAGCTCCCTATTTACCACAACGGACCAATACAAAGTCCGCATCACAAGAGATGCTGCACCAGTCCGTCTGTCGATCTTCCGGTCCATTCTTCCCTCACTCGTGAACATGACCCCAAGATACTTGAACTCCTCCACTTGGGGAAGGATCTCATCCCCGACCTGGAGAGGGCACGCCACCCTTTTCTGACTGAGGACCATAATCTCAGATTTGGAGGTGCTGATTCTCATCCCAGCCCCTTCACACTCGGCTGCGAATTGCTCCAGTGAGAGCTGGAGATCACAGCTCACCGGAAACTAATCCGACTTATTGCCGGCAATGCGGACAAAACTCTGACAGGAGTTGTGCAGGGACCAAACACCTCCTATCAGGGGATTCGGTACCACATACTCCCGATGAACCCCCCACAGGACTCCACGAGGGACACGGTTGAATGCCTTCTCCAAATCCACAAAATGCATGTAGACTTGTTGGGCGAACTCCCATGCACCCTCGAGGATCCTGCCAAGGGTGTAGAGCTGGTCCACTGTTCCAAGGCGAGGACGAAAACCGCATTGCTCCTCCTGAATCTGAGACTCGACTTCCCAACAGACCATCCTCTCCAGTACCCCTGAGTAGACCTTACCAGGTAGGCTGAGGAGTGTATCCCTCTATCGTTGGAACACACCCTCCGGTCACCCCTCTTGAAAAGGGGGACCACCACCCCAGTCTGCCAATCCAGAGGCACTGTCCCCGATGTCCACGCGATGTTGCAGAGGCGTGTCAACCAGGACAGCCCCACAACATCCAGAGCATTTAGGAACTCCGGGCGAATCTCAGACACCCCCGGGGCCCTGCCACCAATGAGCTTTTTAACCACCTTGGTGACCTCAAGCCCAGAAATAGAAGACCCCGCTTCTGAGCACCAAGACTCAGCTTCCTCGTGGGAAGGCGTGTTGGTAGAATTGAGGATGTCTTCCGAGTATTCTCCCCACCAACTCACAACATCCCGAGTTGAGGTCAGCAGCGCCCCATCCCCACTATACAGTGTTGACAGTGCACTGCTTCCCCCTCCTGAGATGCAGGACGGTGGACCAGAATTTCCTCGAAGCCATCCTGAAGTCGTTCTCCATAGCCTCATCGTACTCCTCCCACGCCCGGGTTTTTACCTAAGCGACCACCGAAGTCGCATTCTGCTTGGCCAGTTGATACCTATCAGCTGCCTCAGGAGTCCCACAGGCTAGAAATGCCCGATAGGACTCCTTCTTCAGCTTGACAGCATCCCTCAATGTTGGTGTCCACCAACGTGCTCATGGGTTGCCACCACGACAAGTACCGACCACCTTACGGCCACAGCTCCGGTCAGCCGCCTGAGCAATGGAGGTGCGGAACATTGTCTACTCAGATTCAATGTCCCCTTCCTCCTCTGGGATGTGAGCAAAGTTCTTTCGGAGGTGGGAGTTGAAATTTCTTCTGACAGGGGAAGGCCCCTCTCACAGACGGTGAGCCCATGGGAAGAGGGACCCATGTTACGCTTTCGGGCTGTGCCTGTCCGAGCCACATGGGTTCAGGCCCGGCCACTAGGCACTCGCCTTCGAGCCCCACACCCAGGCCTGGCTCCAGAGGGGGCCCCGGTGACCCGCGTCCGGGCAAGGGATCCCAAGATCCAATTTTTGTCGTCATCATAGAGTCGTACTTTGTCTGATCCCTCACCTAGGACCTGTTTGCCATGGGTGCCCTACCAGGGGCATGAAGCCCCAGACAACTTCACTCCTAGGATCATCGAGACAAAAAAAATCCCCCACCCCGATAAGGTGACGGCTCGAGGAGGGACCAGAAGAGCACAGTTGTTTTAATAGATACTTTTCAATGATGTCACGCCGAACACGTGTTTTTGTTCACAATGCCATCTTTGACGGCAAGATCGCGTTTACTTATCGCGGACTCGTCATCGTCGGACCTAAACTCGACAGTATCAGATATTGCACAACAGTTGGACAATTATCACAAACAACGATATACGGAAAAGATACCAGCAATCCCCTCACCACCACCACTACCACCAACATACATATGTACAGAACATGGAGCTACCAGAAATGAAATGCCTGCTGCTGTCACGACCACAACACGGGGTTGAACTCAAATGCAGAACTCAGGAGGCGCAGAGGCAGTTTGGGAAGCGTCTTTATTCAGTCTGGTGTCAAGAACAAGCAATCCACGGAAGCAGCAGTTATGGAATCAGCAGGCATAAGAGGCAGGTCAGTCGGCAGGCAGGAGTCAGTACACAAGAAAGCAAGAACAGGATCAGGAAATTGCGGGAACAAGGCATAAGGTAACGATCTGGCAAAGGCCAGACTGTATGTGTAGTCCTAAATGTATCAGACGTGATTGCTTGAGACAAAGCGCAGGTGTGCGTCTCCTCTGATTGCGGCAGGTGCGTGCCGCATCGGGGACCGGCACAGCCATGACAGGGACCGGCAGGGCCATGACAGTTGCACAGTTGAGAGTACATGGTGGGCGCCCAGTTCTCCCTCTTCATGACAGATACCCATCTGTCACACCTTTCTTTGTTGGTTGGGAAGTGATAAAAGTATATACTCTAATGTTTTGGCTACAGTTATCATTTGATCTTTTATCTTAAAAATCCTTTGACAAATGAACACTGTAACCAGAGGTGATTAAGCCACTAGTGGTGGAGTGAGGAATAAAGAAAGAAGCCACATGTGAAACTCGAGAGCAAGTATTGTCTTGTTATTATTAGATTGAGCTGTAGTACTTATCATAAATAGCAGGTGGGGTGTGATTGTGTTCACGTCAGCGGGGCGCGATGACAGGATGATAAGGACGTGAGCGAGAGAGGTTTGGAAAAAGTGAGATAAATATCACCCACATTAAAAAGTACAGTTGAATTCACGTCTACGTTATTCAATTACACGATAGCAAGATCATAACATGGTGTCAGAGTGACGGCAGTATAACTACAGATTCACAGGTGGGGAATGAACTCGGGGAAAAAAAACGAACAAAGATGACGAGGAGGCGTTCGGTGTTCCAACTCATCCAGTTTACCAGATGCGTAGCAGAGATTCAAGCAACACGCTGAAATCATGTCCACGGGACCAGTTAAAAACAACTGAAGAGGAAAAGTGCAGTTTCTTGCTGGTGTGGATCGGCGATAAAGGACAGGATCTCAGCAATACGTGGACACTGACCAGAGACGAAGATATGTTGCTAAAAACTTATGAAAAAATTTCCAATTACCTCACTCCAAAAGCAAACCCCATATTTGCTAGATTTAAGATTCACGAGAAGGTGCAAGGTAACTGTGAGTCATTTGAGCATTTTGTGACAGAACTCGAGCTGTTGGTTAAAGACTGCACCTACACAAACAGCGATGAGATGGTCAGAGACCACATAACGCTACCAACTCACAGAGTGTGAGTGAAAAGTTACTGAGCCAGGGGCCAGACATAGCCCGCTCCCACGAGTTATCAAAACCACAGCTAAAGGCTATGGCTAGCGACAGCCGTGAGGTCCAGCAAACCTGGAAAGCAAAGTTTCACTGCGGGTGCTAGTAGGCATAATGACAGCCCAAAGACCTGTGTAAAGATATGTAACAAGTGTGGAGGATACCACAGTAAATTAGCTGAATGCCCAGAAAAAGGTAAACAATGCCTGAAGTGTCAGATCCCTTTTTCCGTCTGCCACACAATGAAATACCACGATGAAAAGGCTGTAACACGCTGATAAGCAAGTCAATATTCACAAAAAAAAAATCACTAAAACACGTGAGTTGTATTGAAGCAAAAACTGTTTTTTGGGGCCAGTACATTTTTTTAAAATAAATAAATTAATTACATGATTGATTGATTGATTAGTTAATTACTTAGTTAATTAAATTAATTAATTAATGGTGATGCACAATGAAAGTAGTGCTCTGAGAGAAAGCACAAACACAGTGTGGCCTGTAACAAAAAAAGTGTTGCCACCTCTGCAGTAAACCATTGTGAATACCTTTCTTCTTCTTCTTTTCCTTTCGGCTTGTCCCGTTAGGGGTCGCCACAGCATATCATCTTTTGCCATCTTAGCCAATCTCCTGCATCTTCCTCTCTAACCCCAACTGCCCTCATGTCTTCCCTCACCACATCCATAAACCTTCTCTATGGTCTTCCTCTCACCCTTTAGCCTGGCAGCTCCATCCTCAGCATCCTTCTACAAATATACTCACTCTCTCGCTACTGAACATGTCCAAACCATCGAAGTCTGCTCTCTCGAATCTTGTCTCCAAAACATCCAACTTTGGCTGTCCCTCTAATGAGCTCATTTCTAATCCTATCCAACCGGGTCACTCCGAGCGAGAACCTCAACATCTTCATTTCTGCCACCTCCAGTTCTGCTTCCTGTTGTTTCTTCAGTGCCACCGTCTCTAATCCGTACATCATGGCCGTCCTCACCACTGTTTTGTAAACTTTGCCCTTCATCTTAGCAGAGACTCATCTGTCACATAACACACCAGACACCTTTCACCAGCTGTTCCAACCTGCTTGGACCCGTTTCTTCACTTCCTTATCACACTCACCATTGCTCTGGATTGTTGACCCTAAATATTTGAAGTCGTCCACCCTCGCTATCTCTTCTCCCTGTAGCCTCACTCTTCCCCCTCCACTTTTCTCATTCACGCACATATATTCTGTTTTACTTCGGCTAATCTTCATTCCTCTCCTTTCCAGTGCATGTCTCCATCTTTGTAATTGTTCCTCTGCATGCTCCCTGCTTTCACTGCATATCACAATATCATCTGCGAACATCATGGTCCAAGGGGATTCCAGTCTAACCTCATCTGTCAGCCTATCCATTACCACTGCAAACAGGAAGGGGCTCAGAGCTGATCCCTGATGCAGTTCCACCTCCACCTTAAATTCCTCTGTCACACCTAAGGCACACCTCACCATTGTTCTGCTGCCATCATACATGTCCTGTACTATTTTAACATACTTCTCTGCCACACCAGACTTACGCATGCAGTACCACAGTTCCTCTCTTGATACTCTGTCATAGGCCTTCTCTAGATCCACAAAGACACAATGCAGCTCCTTCTGACCTTCTCTGTACTTTTCCACTAGCATCCTCAAGGCAAATAATGCATCTGTGGTACTCTTTCTAGGCATGAAACCATACTGTTGCTCGCAGATACTTACTTCTGTCCTGAGTCTAGCCTCCACTACTCTTTCCCATAACTTCATTGTTTGGCTCATCAACTTTATTCCTCTATAGTTCCCACAGCTCTGAACATCCCCTTTGTTCTTAAAAAAAAAAAAACTTTTCCTCCATTCTTCAGGCATCTTTTCGCCCGCTAGTATTCTGTTGAATAATTTGGTCAAAAACTCCACAACCATCTCTCCAAATTGCTTCCATACCTCTACCGGTATGTCATCAGGACCAACTGCCTTTCCATTTTTCATCCTTTGTAGTGCCTTTCTGACTTCCCCCTTGGTCATCATTGCCACTTCCTGGTCCTTCACACTTGCCTCTTCAACTCTTCCTTCTCTCTCATTTTCTTCATTCATCAACTTCTCAAAGTATTCTTTCCATCTATTTAGCACACTACCACCAGTCAACACATTTCCATCTCTATCCTTAATCACCCTTACCTGCAGCACATCCTTCCCATCTCTATCCCTCTGTCTGGCCAACCTGTAGAGATCCTTTTCTCCTTCTTTCGTGTCCAACCTGGTGTACATGTCTTCATATGCCTCTTGTTTAGCCTTTGCCACCTCTACCTTTGCCACCTCTACCTCTGCCCTACGTCGCATCTCGATGTACTCCTTTCGCCTCTCCTCAGTCCTCTCAGTATCCCACTTCTTCTTCGCTAATCTCTTTCCTTGTATGACTCCTTGTATTTTGGGGTTCCACCACCAAGTCTCCTTCTCCCCTTTCCGACCAAAAGACACACCAAGTACTCTCCTGCTTGTCTCTCTGATTACCTTGGCTGTCGTTGTCCAGTCTTCCGGGAGCTTCTGCTTTCCATCGAGAGCCTGTCTTACCTCTTTCCGAAAGGCCGCACAACATTCTTCCTTTCTCAGCTTCCACCACATGGTTCTCTGCTCTACCTTTGTCTTCTTAATCTTCCTACCCACCACCAGAGTCATCCTACACACTACCATCCTATGCTGTCGAGCTACACTCTCCCCTACCACTACTTTACAGTCAGTAACCTCCTTCAGATTACATCGTCTGCACAAAATATAATCCACCTGCGTGCTTCTACCTCCGCTCTTGTAGGTCACTATATGTTCCTCCCTCTTCTGGAAATACGTTTTCACTACAGCCATCTCCATCCTTTTTGCAAAGTCCACCACCATCTGTCCCCCAAAGGTCCTTTCCTGGATGCCGTACTTACCCATCACTTCTTCATCGCCCCTGTTTCCTTTACCAATATGTCCATTACAATCTGCACCAATCACAACTCTCTTGCTGTCTGGGATGCTCAGAACTACTTCATCTAGTTCCTTCCAGAATTTCTCTTTCAACTCTCGGTCACATGCTCCCTGTGGGGCATAGCCGCTAACCACATTATACATAACACCCTCAATTTCAAGTTTTAGTCTCATCACTTGATCTGATACTCTTTTCACCTCCAAGACATTCTTAGCCAGCTCATCCTTTAAAATAACCCTTACTCAATTTCTCTTCCCATCTACTCCTTGGTAGAATATTTTAAACCCTCCTCCTAAACTTCTAGCCTTACTTCCTTTCCACCTGCTCTCTTGGATGCACAGAATATCAACCTTTCTCCTAATCATCATGTCAACCAACTCCTGAGCTTTTCCTGTCATAGTCCCAACATTCAAAGTCCCTACACTCAGTTGTAGGCTCTGTGCATTCCTCTTTTTCTTCTGACGATGGATCCGGTTTCCTCATCTTCTTTCTCTTCTTGTTGAATTGTGAATACCTGTTTCAACAAATGTTCAGTTAACGAGTCCAAAGGTAGTTAGGTCAGAAATTAGAGGGCATTATCTCATGCCGCAAATGAAGCAGATCCAATGCCTGATAAGGATCAGCTGAAAGATCCATCTGTGACTCCACCATCAGAATATTACCGATGTTGTACATGTCTGTGTCACATGGCATTGCTGGACGAAATCTGCAGTCATTCCAAACCAACTGTAGATCAGTTTTGTCAACTGGGGATATGCAATCTTAAGTTGAGTAGAGTTCTGGGAACGCGTACATGATTTGGGGATGGCCACTGGATACCCTGGGATTTTTCGACTGTCTGATGATGTGTGCATCCCACATACGGATGGTCTCATCTAATTCATCCTGGAGAAGGGGGTAATGATGCTGCATTATAGATAGTAAGAGAACAATTTATTATTCATGTTATGTTGGGCATTTTGGTGACAGGATATCTTGAACAAAATCATTTTAAAAGTTGTTGTTTGTATTCAGCAAATGGGGGAAAATAACATGAAATAAAGTGTCCAAGAGCAGAAAATTAGATGCATGGCTTCAGATCTGTCAGTATCATATACAGCTCCAGACTGACGTGAAAACTAAGTATTGTGCTAAAAATACAGTGCAGGCCAAGAGTCACTGCACCCTCTATTTAGGTAACACAGAGGGTCATAATCATTGCATCGATTACAAGTGCATCTGATTTACTACTCTACTTTAAATGAATATATACACAAATAGTTAAATATAAGAGCAACTACTTTGTTAATGTAACTTCCTGTTGTGGATCCAGGATAAATAGGCCTATACCCTAAGCATTTTCAAAAATCGAACATTAAATTACTCAGTGTACATGAATTATTCCCAGGAAGCAGAACTGAATGAGATTTCTGTCCAAAGTGTCCCTTCGAACAAACCACGGTCTTTCAAGTCAGTAAAGAGCAAGATGTAGAATTCAATTGATTCCCTTCTGAAGAAGGCCCACCAACTCTCTATGCGCTGATTAGCTGTGCTTGCACCTTTGATATAACATTCAATACTGGTGCCATCATGAATGTTGCAACAGAGATATCGCTGAAAGTCTCTGACTTTCATAATCTCTGTGCCCCGGTCACCTCTGGCAATCCTTGGACTACCACCTAATCTGTGGACTGCCTCCATGGAGCACCCTCCAATGATTTTTGGGTCACTGCTGGGTGTGAACGCATTCCTCCAGATATTTTTGTGGGGAAAATCCATCAATGCAGTCATTAATACATATCCCAAATGGTTTCAGTTTATCATATGATTCGAAATACCAAATGTAATTGGGACCTTTTGCGAAATAGCTTCATCAATGGAGGAGTCTCCTCCTTCTGAGTTCAACACGTCTTGGATCAAGTTCTTTTAAAATTAAGCGCACATCTTCTTTCTTGACATGTTATCCATCCTCCTTGCATTTTGTATACATCCACCTGTACCCACAGAGCTGGGCAGATGTTTATAAACGTTCTTGGATAAAATAACACGATACAAGGAGGTTTCTCATTACAATGAGTAACTTTCTCATTACAATGAGTAACTTACTAGGTTGTTTTTTTTTTCTTCCCATTGTCCCTTTAGGGGCTCCATAAAATTCTCATCAAATCCAACAGTAAAATACTCACATGAATGGAGATCTGAGTGCAACTGCAAGTCGGTAGACATGCTAATGTCCGATATTCATTTGAAGGTCTGACACCATTTGTTTAAGATTTCTGTTTTCAGGACATGAGATTTCAGCGACATCACCAAGGGATTTTTTTAATAAACTACCCTTCATCGTATGTTTTTTTTTTTTTGGCCTTGTAATGTTACGAGCCAGTTGGCACAATACAAGCATTGGTCTCTGGATGCTTTATTATTTTTTTTATAAACTGCATCTGGTTTTCTGTGTGACACGTGATTAACTTGTGATTGTAAAGTTTAGTCCCTTTTGGAAATTCCAGGTCAATGTTAGCAGTTTTGCAAAAATACCATTATGACCTTTCTAGCTGCAGTCAGGTGAACATTGTCGGGGGATATCTTCATCGGGGCCGACGTTGTCCACCTCAGGGTTAACTCTTCCTTCATGCATTGCAAAGCTGAGCTGGGTGGCAGGAACAATACAGCTACTCTAACCTGGTTGACATCATGATTTTTTTTGCCCCTTTATCACCCTCCCGCTGCACACACTGAGGCCTCGTAGCTCAGTGGTTAGAGCACTGGTTTGGTAAACCAGGGGTTGTGGGTTCGTATCCCACTGGGGCCTCCACTCCCTGAGAAGGGTTGCGTCAGGAAGGACATTCGGTGTAAAAACTGTGCCAAACATATATATGCGTTCATCTAAGATGATACGCTCTGGCGACCCCGAAAGGGACAAGCTGAAAGAAACACACACAACACACATCACCCTCCCGCTGCAAACGCTGAACAGTCTAGTCTCACTCACACACTGACCCACAACACACATGGAGCTCATTGTCACAATACCTGTAGCAACCACAACAAACTCAGGCAAAGCAAGCACACAAATATCGTAATAAACGCAAGCAACACTTGCTCTCAACTACCATAATGAAATCAAGCAATGCACGTGCGCGCATACATAAACCGAACTTCGAATGTCTCTTTTTCTTGGTGCGACTTCGTGCTGTTACACACCGAGCAGGTGAGCATCTGTTCAGAAATGTCTTTTGATATTGTAGGCCAGAATATGATGCCTCTGGGTCTGCCTTGGTTGCTTCAGCACCTAGGTGGCCTCTGTGCATGATGGTGACATACCCCTTGCGTAACGAGCGAGGGATGACCACTTTGTGGCCTTTCATAACAACACCATCATCCTCACTGAGTTCGTCCCTGAAGAGAAAGAAAGGAATCACTGCCGGTTTGAGATGACTCTCTTTGGTGGGCCAATCTCTTTTGTTGGCTGTGCAGAGGGTTTGCAATTCCTCATCTTCTGCGGTGTGTTGCCTGAGCTCTTCCAGGCGGGCTTTGGAGATGTAACTCTCTGACATGACTTCATAAGCCTCCTATTCTGGATGGCTATGAGAAGCTTGAGCGCATGGAGTTCTGGAGAGTGTCAGCCATGTACATGTGCTTGCCTTTTTTGTACACTAAGCTGATATCATAGCTTTGCAGGTGGAGCAGCATCCACTGAAGACGGGCAGGGGGAGTGTGAAGGGGCTTTTTTAGTATTGTCATTAAGGGCTGGGGGTCGGTTTCCGCGATAACCGACTTTCCATACACACAGTCTTTAAACTTTGTACAGCCAAACACAACAGCTAAGAGCTCACGTTCTATTTGAGGACGTGTCTCTGTGTCAGTAAGGGAGCATGAAGGGAACGCGATTGGTCTGCCATTTTGCATGCACGCTGGCCTGAGTCCATAGCATGAGGCGTTGCAAGTGAGCATGACTGCGGCCTTGACGTGTCACATCCCATCGGAAACGAGAGTAGGACCCAAATGCAGGAACTCGGAAGACGCAAGGTAGTCCAAGAAGAGACACGTTTATTATATGCAGAGGTCAGGGATCGAGCAGGCAGTCCGGTGCAGGAGCGGTAGTTGTGACGTCGGGCGAAGAGAGCAGATGAGCAGACAGGCAGGAGTCGGTACACGGGGAAACAATCAACGCAGGCAGAAGTATCAAGGAGTCAGGCTTACGGGGTTGGTCGGAGAACGGATGAAGGTCGGTACACACAGGTTCAATCAGGGATACGAGAGTGCTGGAACGGGACATAAAGCTCAATGAACTGGCGGAGGACCAGTCGTCACCGGGTCCTATATATACAGGGGATGATCAGCCCGCATGAGGCGCAGGTGTGTGCCTCCCAATTAGCGCAGCCGCGCGGGCACCCGCACAGCTCGTGCTGAAGCGGGAGGATCATGACATGACGTCGTAATATGCCATCACCAGTGGATTTGAAAGGCATGACTTCAAGCGATCAAACGCCTGCTGGTGCTGTTGGAGCCAGCCCACTTAGTGTCCTTGTGTATCAGCTGCCTCAGAGGGGCTGTGATGTCACTGAAGTTGGGAATGTATTTTGCCAGATAGTTTCCCATCCCCAGGAAATGCTGCAGTGATGTGATGTCTCTCGGGACTGGCATGCTGGTGATGGCTTTGAGGCCCTGACTTGTGAAGATGTGGCCCACATACCCCACTTGATACAAATGGAACTTGCATTTTTCTCGATTGAGCTTGAGATTGACTGCCCTTACACGGTCGAGCACCTTTTGACGCTTGCGTCATGTTCAGCAGTGTCGCGGGCTCCGATGACGATGGCATCGACGATTACTCAGCATGGGTCGCCAGTGAACAACTGCTCCATTGTCCACTGAAACACCTCGCTGACAGAGTTGATACTAAAAGGCATGCGCAAGAATCTGTACCTCCCGAATGGAGTACTGAATGTTGACATCATGGAGGATTTCTTGTCGAGACTGATTTGCCAAAAGGAGTTCTTGTCGTCCAGGATGGAGAAAACGGGCGCCCCAGACATCTGAACAGCCACCTCCTCAACAGAGCGCATTGGATGGTGAGGTCTCTTGAGTGCTGTGTTGAGATCTTTTGGATTGATGCAGAGTCGTATCTCACTCATGTTCTTCTTGTGGGCTACCACCATAGAGGAAACCCAGTCTGTGGGCTCTGTGACAAGTGTGCTCTGCTTTCACTCTTTCTTGCATTGCTCCAGGAATGCGGTGAGCTGGTCGGACCACGGGTTGTGTGTTGGGGTCGAGTGTCATCGAGTACGTGACTGGAAGCTTTCTGAGTTCATTATCAAAAACATCCTTGTATAGTCAGAGTCTGTGTTCTGAAATCTGTGTTGCTGTCATTAGTGACTTGGTGAACATCGGGGCTCATCTTGACGATTCCCATGTCCACATATGCACGATATCCCAGAAGTGGCTGCTCATCCGCGTCCACTATGAAAAAGGGTAATGTTTGATGTTTCTCCTTCAGGCAGTATGACAGCATAGCGAGGTCCATTGTTTCAATCTTAGTGCCTCCGTAGCCGATGAGGTTTGCATCAGTCATTTTAGTGTGATTTCAATGCATGAAAGTCTTGTGGAATGTTGTGGAAGCACATTACATTTCGTTCCAGCGTCCACTTTAAGTTCCACAGATTTTCCATTCAGTTGCACAGTAACAAATCCTTCATCCTGAGCATCAACGCTGTTGATTTGGAAGGCAACATCAACACCATCCAAATACAACACGGCATCTTCCTGCGCTGGTGTCTAATCCACTGACACTTCATGCACTGGCTGTTTAAGGCCTTTCGTATGCCGTTTCCCCCGGTCCTACGGCTTGGATTTGCAACAGCATTTGTAATGATTCATTTTGTTGCACTTGTGGCATTGCTGTCCATAATAAAGACAATTCTCTCTTTTAGCACTGTGGCTCCGCCTGCAATTGTTGTATTTGGTTATGGACTGACTGGGTGTCTGGGGCCTGGACTGCTGCTTTCTGAGGTAAGATGGGTTTACTGAATCTGTGTGGGTGATCTGGGTGGCTCGTGTTTTACTGTTTTCTTCAGTCTTTTCATGCATGTGACAGACTGAGATGGCTTTGGCCAAGGTCAGTTCACAATCTCTCAGCAGAGATTTTCTCAAAGAGTCATTGGTAATGCCACACACAATGCGATCACATGTAAGTTCGCTAGTCAAATCTCCAAAGTGGCAAGTTTTAGCTTTAATTTTCAAGACAATTATGTAGGATTCAATGCTCTCACCTTGTCTTAGATTAAAGGAATGAGATCTGTGCCTGTCTATTGTCCTGTTGCTTTGAGGATTGCACATTTCCCTGAATTTCCTTTTCAAGCAATCTGGATCCTCTCGACTCTGCCGGGGTGATAATCGCTCCATTATTCCCGGGCTCTCGCACTTCAGCCACATACACGAATGAGCGTCCGTGGTCGATGGCTTCAGAGCCGGCCAGGTTAAGGAGAATGTACGCCTTTGTCTTTGCAGGCTTCTCCGGGTGTGCTGCAGCAATAAAAGTGTCATACTCCTGTTCAAAAAGAAGCCAATTTTCGGCAACATTTTAGTCAAAAACGACGGGGTTCGGCCTACGAAAGTTCTCCGCCATGTCTTGGCAAAAAACGAACGACATCCTCGGTTTGGGTAACCAGTTAGCATAGCATCAGTTCCGCTGAAAAATGAAAACAAGCGGCCCAGAAAAAAAAAAGTTACTCACAGGCAATAGTTTGTATCTGCTGTCTTCTGGCACAATAAAGCTACTCTAACCTCGTTGACATCATGCTTTTTTTTGCCCCTCCCGCTGCACACGCTGTACAGTCCAGTCTCACTCACACACTGACCCACAACACACATGGAGCTCATTGTCACAATACCTGTAGCAACCACAAAAAACTCAGGCAAAGCAAGCACACAAATATCGTAATAAACGCAAGCAACACTCGCTCTCAACTACCATAATGAACTCAAGCAACGCACGTGCGCGCATACATAAACCGAACTTCGATATGTTTTCGACCCTTCATTATTGTAAATGCTACTGGCTTCTTGTGTGTGCGTAAGAGATCACACAGGTTTCTGTAGCAATGAGCGTTTATTGGAGTCCGGGGACAAGTAACACAGCGAGAGGGTATCATGGACTGCCACAGGTAAAAACATCGAACAATATCATAGATAACACAGATAAGGGATCAACCCATAACACTTGTGTGGTGTTTGCATGTTCTCCCTGTGCCTGTGTTTCTTCAGGCACTCCAGTTTCATTCCACATCACAAAATCATGCATTCCTGGAGACTCTAAATTACCTGTAGGTGTGAATGCGAGGGCGTATTGTTGTTTGTTTAAATGTGCCCTGTGATTGGCTGGCAACCTGTTCAGGATTTACCCCACCTCCTGCCCAAAGATTGCTGCGATAGGTTCCGGCACCCAGCCCCCCCGAACCCAGTGAGGATAAGCGGTTAAGAAGATGGTTGGCTAGACTGATTGAAAAGAAAAGCAAACATTTAACCCATGCTTAAAGAGATCGTTATATTTATTGGAAAGCCTTTCAGTGTCCAAGTTTGTTTGACTTAGAGTAAAACTCACAGAGGTTTCCAATTCCGTCATCTGGTGTGTTACCACCACCCTTAGTCCAATCAGATGAATTAACAAGAGAAAAATACTTCACGCTTCACCTATCAACTGTGTTCTTTGACCCCGATGACACACAAGATGGTGTAAAAGGAAACCTACCCATTGTGAACAATTGATTGTTTTCTATAAAGAGTGATCAAATCAGTGGAAAACACATTACAGAAAAACAAAAACAAACTTCACAG
The DNA here is from genome assembly GCF_019802595.1 of Syngnathoides biaculeatus. Classification (NCBI taxonomy): domain Eukaryota; kingdom Metazoa; phylum Chordata; class Actinopteri; order Syngnathiformes; family Syngnathidae; genus Syngnathoides; species Syngnathoides biaculeatus. The sequence continues at coordinate 28,398,610 of NC_084651.1, forward strand.
TCTGTTTCTGTTAGTGGTGTTTCAAATTTTTGGCACACACAAAGGATCTTCGAGCACCACACCGAAGGTCATTCCAGGGTCCATCTGTAAGTAAACAGAAATGAGACAATTTTAAGTAAGATATTGCTGCATTTACGTTGATTTATTTGGTAATTTTTATTCATCAACAGTGGACAACCTGCAGTACAACACCAAAACACAGTTTCAATGAACCTTATAACTTTTCATCATATTCAAAAATCAAAAGGTTATTGCTTTATAAACGTCACTCACCACGTGAAGATAATTACGGAAGATGCATTGATACCTCGAAAGTTTATTTCTGCACAGTCTTGATCTGTATTTATTCTTGGCCGGTTATTCGCCCAGTCATCGAAATCAAAAGGTGAGCCATCTGTCCATAAAAATTCTCCATCCTGAAAGACCAACTCACGTTTGTTAATTGATATACACCCTGCATAGTAAAACTTTTCCAGCATGAAAGGAGCCACCATTCTGCATGGCCCTGTAGCTGATAAGCACAGGTATAAAAAAAAGAAAATTACAGTGATGAATTTTCTTCATTTGAGCATCAGAATTCTCCATTAAAGAAACATTTCTCAAAAAATAGCATTTCCCTTCTAAAATGAGAATCTCAAGGGATGACTTCAGAACAATAAAGGTTTATTTAAAAGTCTCCATTGAATGCAGCCCTATGGGGGCACAAGCCAGAGCAATCTATAGGCCGGTCCCAAGCCCGGATAAATGCAGAGGGTTGCATCAGGAAGGGGATCCAGCGTAAAAACTGTGCCAAACAAGTATGAGCGTTCATCTAAAGAATCCCATACCAGATGGGTCGTGGGCCGGGTTAACAATACCCGCACCCGGCACCACTAACCTGCAGGGCGTCAGTGGAAATTCAGCTACTGCGGGTCGAAGAGAAAGAAGAGGAGGAAACCAGATTTGTCATCACAAGAAGAAGAGGAATGCACAGACCCTACAACTGAATGTAGGGACTTTGAATGTTGGGACTATGACAGGAAAAGTTAAGGAGTTGGTTGACATGATGATTAGGAGAACGGTTGCTATATTGTGCATCCAAGAGAGCAGTTGGAAAGATAGAAAGGCTAGAAATTTAAGAGCAGGGTTTAAATTATTCTCCCACAGAGGAGGTGGGAAGAGAAATGGAGTAGGGATTATTTTAAAGGAAAAGCTGGCTAAGAATGTCTTGGAGGTTAAAAGAGTATCAGATGGAGTGATGAGGCTGAAATTGAAATTAAGGGTGTTATGTATAATGTGGTGAGCGGCTATGCCCCACAGGGAGCATGTGACCGAGAGTTGAAAGAGAAATTCTGGAAGGAACTAGATGAAGTAGTTCTGAGCATCCCAGACAGCAAGAGAGTTGTGATTGGTGCAGATTGTAATGGACATATTGGTAAAGGAAACAGGGGCGATGAAGAAGTGATGGGTAAGTACGGCATCCAGGAAAGGACCTTTGGGGGACAGATGGTGGTGGACTTTGCAAAAAGGATGGAGATGGCTGTAGTGAAAACGTATTTCCAGAAGAGGGAGGAACATATAGTGACCTACAAGAGCGGAGGTAGAAGCACGCAGGTGGATTATATTTTGTGCAGACGATGTAATCTGAAGGAGGTTACTGACTGTAAAGTAGTGGTAGGGGAGAGTGTAGCTCGACAGCATAGGATGGTAGTGTGTAGGATGACTCTGGTGGTGGGTAGGAAGATTAAGAAGACAAAGGTAGAGCAAAGAACATTGTGGTGGAAGCTGAGAAAGGAAGAATGTTGTGCGGCCTTTTGGAAAGAGGTGAGACAGGCTCTCGATGGACAGGAGAAGCTCCCGGAAGACTGGACTCCTACAGCCAAGGTTACCAGAGAGACAGGCAGGAGAGTACTTGGTGTGTCTTCTGGTAGGAAAGAGGAAAAGGAGACCTGGTGGTGGAACCCCAAAATACAGGAGGTCATACAAGGAAAGAGATTAGCGAAGAAGAAGTGGGACACTGAGACGACTGAGGAGATGCAAAAGGAATACATTGAGATGCGACGTAGGAAAAAGGTAGAGGTGGGGAAGGCTAAGCAAGAGGCATATGACGACATGTACACCAGGTTGGACACGAAATGAGGAGAAAATGATCTCTACAGGTTGGCCAGAAAGAGAGATAGGGATGGGAAGGATGTGCAGCAGGTAAGGGTGATTAAGGATAGAAAATGAGAGAGAAGGAAGAGTAGAAGAAGCAAGTGTGAAGGACCAAGAAGTGGCAATGATTAGTCAGGGGGAAGTTAGAAAGGCAGTACAAAGGATGAAAGATGGAAAGGCGCTTGGTCTTGATGACATACTGGTGGAGGTATGGGAGCAATTTGGAGAGATGGCTGTGGAGTTTTTGACCAACTTATTCAACAGAATACTAGCGGGCTAAAAGATGCCTGAAAAATGGAGGGAAAAGTGTACTAGTTCCCATTTTTAAGAACAAAGGTGATGTTCAGAGCTGTGGGTATTAAAGAGAAATAAAGTTGATAAGCCACACAATGAAGTAATGGGAAAAGGTACTGGAGGCTAGACTCAGGACTGAAGTACGTATCTGCGAGCAACAGTATGGTTTCATGGCTAGAAAGAGTACCATACCATAGATGTATTATTTACCTTGAGGATGCTGATGGAAAGGTACAGAGGTCAGAAGGAGCTATATTGTGTCTTTGTTGCTCTAGCGAAAGCCTATGACAGACTACCAAGAGAGGAACTGTATTACTGCATGCGTAAGTCTGGTGTGGCAGATGATGGCAGCAGAACAATGGTTAGGTGTGCAGTAGTGGTGACAGAAAAATTTAAGGTGGAGGTGGGACTGCATCAGGGATCATCTCTGAGCCCCTTCCTCTTTGCAGCGGTAATGGATAGGCTGACAGATGAGGTCAGATTAGAACCCCCTTGGGCCATGATGTTCGCAGATGATATTGTGATATGCAGTGAAAGCAGGGAGCAGGTGGAGGAACAATTAGAAAGATGGAGACATGCACTGGAAAGGAGAGGAATGAAGATTAACCGTAGTAAAACAGAATATATGTGCGTGAATGAGAGGGTTGGAGGGGGAAGAGTCAGGCTCCAGGGAGAAGAGATAGCAACAGTAACAGGACAAACGGAAAGGAAAAGAAGAAGATTTAAAAGTCTCCATTGAAAACACTTTACCTCAACCCGGTCATGGAGTCCAATCCAAGAACGCTGAAAAGAGCCAGCCCCAGCCAGAATTAGGTGTCGAACCACTTCATTTTCCAGATTATTGTGGATTGAAACCAGGTTTCCACCAAGAATGTTGCAAACTGTCTAATATTGAGAAAATGACTAAAACAGTAAATCCCAAGATCAGCAAAGTTCTATTTCCACTTTATGTTCACCAAAAAAATGTACCTCAGCAAGAGGGAAATTTAATTCCTCATTTCTCAAGATTATACAGCGGTTGTCCAACTGAGTCCAGCCTGGATGGCAATCCTGCTCTGTAACATATTTTGTAGAACAAAAAAAAATTTTAGGACAGCAATGTGTGTGGTTGGGAGTTTTAGCCTTACATTCAGAATGTTTTGAGTTTGAAATTCGACTGCTCTTTCTTTGTTCAGTTCTGTTCTGCATATTCTTTCCATGGTCACAAGGTTTACTTTGGGTACTCTGGCTTCCTCCATAAAAATGTTTATCAAACCCGGCTGTGTCTGACACACTGCTGTTTCATACTGGACTGTTTCAAAGGAGTCATGGCACAACCTTCACCCAGGACTAGGGATGCACCACAATTGGGGTCGATTTTTAGGTGAAAATAACTCTAATGTGGATTTTGGATTTTTGGATAGCTTCTACAGAGGATTCTCACTGGAGTGGTAGATCCCAGCTTCAACTTATGCGTCAATGATGAATGCATCTATATATTGTGTTGCAGATAATTGTTTTTTTTTTTATCCTAAGCATATCCTCAAAAGAATAGTCTGTTTGTGGGAATGTGAGTGTAAATGGTTGTCTATCTCGTAAAGTCAGCACTGTGATTTACTGGTCCAGGGTGAGTCCTTTTGCACCAAGTCTCACAATTCTGAAACATGAATTCAAAACTAAAGGGGTATATAAGATAGTTACCAACCTTTCTTTAAAGGGAAAGCCCACTGTGAGAAAGGGGAAAAAAAGTGTCCAAATAAATATTAGAAATCATCAATGTACAAAACACTAAAGCTACGATACATTAGGGTAGAATGAATAATATACTCAAGGTTTCATTGCTCATATGGAACTGATTAAGTAAATGTCTGCACAAACCATCAAGTGGTCTTTGTATTATACCGTTTTACTTACAGTTCCAGTGAACAGTCCACTAATGCCACACAAGAGAAACAGTAATTGAAGACTAAAGGCCATCTGTGGAATGAGAACAGTAACAAATGGAATGGTTTGAATTCATGTTTAAGATTGAGCAAATACAGTTCAATCAATTTTAGATTTTGATTAAATGTTCTGTGATGATAAAAACAAAAGATGACATGAGATGAAATCTTACCGTTGCTGTTGTGATGGCTTTTTCTGAATGAAATGAGGACAGAAACGAGCAGCCTTTAAGGATGCCATCACTTGTCTGAAGTCCTGTAATCCTAATTGTCGAATAAAAATTCCACATAGCAATTTATGAAGTGATTATTTCCACATGCCTGGTGACGCATGCAGAAGTCAATGTTCATACCACACATGGTTTGCTTTCACCATCACCTTCATAACAAAAGTATGCCAAAAGGAAGTCATAGTTACGTTTGTTTTGTTTTGGTTGTGTAATGTAAAGTGAGGTATTTAAATTGGCAGTTTTCATGCACGTAGACAAAATGTGGGAATTTGTGTACATTTTTCAAAACTTGAATATCAAACAGAACTGAACAGTAACACGATTACTCATTGTCAAGCATATATAAATATATTATATAGGTGCATATATTACAGCTCAAACAAATGTAAATAACAGTTTGCAATTAAAATGCAACCTTTCTAAATAATAAAACAGCAGCCTTTTGAAAAGGTAAAGTACATAAAATTAAAATAATACAGTTTAAGTTAGATTTCTGTGCTCTACCCTCCTTAGTTTTTTGACAAAATGGTGCTTTTTACCTTGCTCAGTGCAAGGTAAAAAGCACAATCGTCTTCTCTTTTGTCACACACAATACAGAATTGTATTTTTACCCAGTGAATGTGACTTCTATATTTGGATATCACCGGACAGCGACATCGGGCATGTAAGATGTAACTTTAACATTGAAACATGAGTGCAAGCTCTCATCTGTGAGTCAGTTGCGACACATAGATTAAATATACCAGTAGTTCATGTTTGGGAATATCTGGTCGCACAGGTATGTTGCGCCAAAGTTGGCTTACATAGTTCTCCAAATGGATATTTCTTCATGTTCCTATAACTGTCAGGAACAACATTCCATGTTTCAAACAAGTTTCTTGGGTGTTCCAATGCTTTCAGTTTTGCTCCATTTGTGGCTTTGGGCAATATGGGCTTTCTGGCAAGTGACATTTTCACTCCCAACTGGTTACTCAGCCTTCACTCAAAATATCTTTCAACCTTACTCTTTTTGTTATTGGAAAACTTTTCATTGCAAAGCAGACATTAGATTTAATTGCCAAGTACAGTTTGACCTCTACTTATGAAATTAATCCGTTCCAGAATTCGTTTAAGAAGGTGAAACTTTAGTGAGTCAAAACGCATTTTACATGTAAACTCGCTGAATTCATTCCAAGCCCCCCGACTCCACCAGGCACCGCAAAAAATAAGCATTCAAAGTGTATATAATGCAAAAAATAATAAAAAACTGTTCATTTACCTTTTGCATTGAGCATCATTGCGAAAAGAAGGGTGAGGGAATTCAAAACAAATATTTGCATTAACTTTCAATGTTTTCCGAAGTACCAATCCAAAGATGTTTGCCTTTGACGACTTTTAATAATCTTGCGGAAATATGCAAAGCAAGCATCATAAAAGTGACCGATTGCCGACTAGTCAACACATTTTCCGGATGATTGTTTTGAATAAATTCAGAAAGCCATGGAAATTTCTTTACACATCTTTTATTCTGACTGAAGGAATAATGGCTGCCTCCTTCTCTACGCCGCAAACCGCTGCTGCATTGTCTTGTGTTGCATTGCCTTCATCTCTTTTCACTTCTGCATCACAAGATCCTACCTCGTGGTGGTCCTGAACCAACTCGTCAATGTCCTCCTCAGCCTTTCCCAGTCAAACAATTTCCTCAACTTCAGGTTCAACCCCCATTTCGAACCTCTCAAGTAGAGAAGCAGCACGATGAAGCCACATGCATGCATGTCTCTTTCATATTTCTAAACGATTTCTTGTTTTATTTTGATGGGGAAAAACAACTCTATTCTTTTCCTCACTGGCACTGGCCATCGATTTCTTGGTGAAAAAAGATGAAAACATCTGTGAAGTTGTACAGTACGAGTGTGTGCGAGCGTATGACAATGGATCCGGTGCCGAAGATACAGGAGGTGAGTCACGGGTAAAGATTGACCCTACCAAAAAAAACAAACGTAGTGCCAACCCAATGGAGGGATGTGATGCCAGGAAGATGCTGCATGATACCCAATAGGGAGAGGTGCCCAATTGCGCGAGACATACCAAGAGACAGGATGTGCGTCAGGGCTAAAGACTGACATCCCTCAAGTCAATGTGCAGTGGCCAATGGGAGAGGAGCTCTATCACACTGCTTTCAAACCAAGCTACAGTACAGGATGTTTATGTTCGGTGGAATCCACCACCATTTTTTTGTTTCGTATCCTTCATTTCTTTCGTAACTAGAGACAAAAATTTTCCAGGGAGGCCTTTTGTAACCTGAATCTTTCTTTAGTGGAGACTTTCATAAGTAGAGGTAACAGTGTATGTAAGAACACACAAGGAATTCGTCTTCGGCAGTCGGGGCTGCCCTGGTACGAAATTCATGTTGAGGACTGAGAAGAACAAACAAACTAACAAGAACAAAGAACAATAGACTTTGTATTAATATAAAACTATTCCCTATAGGAGTCACAGATGTGCAAAGATGCAGTCTTCTTGCATTTAAAGCAGTTAGAGTGAATAACAGCCTCACATTATGTTAAGTTTATACAGAGTGCCCTTAACCGTTTCCAGTACAGTGCAATGACAACTGTACAAAGGGAACAGTTTAAAGTGACAAATTGTATGATTGTCTACTGTCTATATTACTAATACGAATACTGACTGGACCAGTAGGTGACAAATTAGCCCCAATGGCGTATTCGCTATTGAAATTAATAGAGATTAGACCAAAGGCCCGATTTGGATGCAATTCATGTATTTGTTGTTTGGGAGACTCAAGTAGGCTAATGGTAACACCCCTCTCTCTACTCAGGGAGTTTATCTACTCTTGAGGTTTCATCTTGCAATACAAGATGTCACCTATTTATCTGGATGCCTCGGTCACGTGTTTTCTAGTAAATGTCTTGGTTTTTGAGTTTTTCCTTTGTCTCCAGAGACATTAGATGACTCATGAACACATGGGAAGATTTACTGACTATTTGGGAGCCTATCCTGGAATTTCTTTTAACAATTTTTGAAGATCCACTCAGTTTTCTCTCAAAGTCACTGCTGCAGTGACTGCAGTCATTGGCGCATTGAAGGTGAGGTGGTATCATAGGGGAAGGCGAGCCAGGATTCAGATGAAGCTCGGCCAAACTATCCTCCCTTTCCAACAAAATGGACAAGCTTCATCTTCTGATAAAGACCAGCAAAGACTTCAGATGTTCTGCCGCCCTGTGCTTTACGGAGACCTGGCTTTGTGAGGCTGTCCCCGACAGAGTTATAACACTTTCCAACTTCAATCTGCATCCAGGCAGACCGCGTCGTGGAGTTATTGGGGAAACCGAAAGGAGTGGGATGTGCTTTTATATCAATGAAAAATGATGCACGGACATCAAGCAGCTCAGCACATATGACAGCCCACTTTTAGAGACACTATTTTTGAACTGTAAGACATTCTACTTGCCATGTGAGTTTGGCTCATATATCCTTGCTGATGTTTACATTTTGCCTCAAACTAGGATGAACACAGCACTGCAAACACTTGTTGAACAAGTAAATGAAATTGAGAAAAAACATCTACTCAGCCCTTGTTAATCTCAGAGATTTTAACAAAGCTAAACCCAGCCACGAACCCCCTAAATACAAGCAGCACAATGACTGTTCTACCAAGGAAAACAACATTTTAGACCACTCCTATACTACAGATAATCTCGCATACTGTGCTATATACATTGGGTAGCCCTGGGGTCTTCTAATCACTGCCTAGTTTAAATAATACCAAGATACAGGAAAGTACTTAAATGTGCTAACACTTGGGTAAAATCAGTGAAAAAGTGGACCTGCCTCAAAGTCTGCGCAGACCAGCTTGTTCCAGTTTTTACCGAGATCTTCAATGGATCTTTGGAAAAAAGCAAAGTAAAGTACTGCCTCAAAGTCTCCAACATCTTCCCAGTCCCCAACACCTATAATCTCGGGTCTGAATGGCTACAGGCACGTCGCCTTGACATCTGTGGTCATGAAGTCCTTTAAACGCCTTATGCTGGACCATCTCAAGACCTTCACAGGTCCCCTGCTGGACCTGCAGTATGACTACTGAGCAAGCAGGTTTGTGGATGATCGGTCAACATGGGACTGCACTTCATCTTAAAACACCTCAACAGTGTGGCGACATACGCGAGGATCCTGTTCATGGACTTCTCCATCTTTGCATCTCGCCTGCCATCTGCCAGTGGATTTAAAGCTTACTGATGTGCAGGACAGAGCAGGTGAGGGTCGGGTACACCACCACATTTACACGCACCATCACCACTGGTGCACCCCAAGGTTTTGTCTTCTCCCCGCTGTTCTCTCTCCAGACAAATGACTGGACTTTCTTACGTGTAAATTTAGAATAATGAAATCCCCTTCGTCAAACCAGCAAACTATAACAAATCAGTTGTATTGCATTAAGCCAATTTAATCCCACACAATTCAATACTAATACAATATCAAACTAATACAATATAGAGGTACAATGGCAGTTTAGATCACACCACACGAGCTAACTAATAAGTAACGTCGTTACTTATAAGAAGCCCTGACTAAAAATCAGCCAGACCTTATAGAGGCACTTCCAGAACGTTCAACAAAGATCCGTGTCTGACGGCATAATAAAGTCCCCTCTTCCAGAATGTTCAACAAAGGTCTGCATCATGACATAATAAAGAATGTACGTAAGAAAGAAAAATAAAGAATAAAGAATGAGTAAAGAACAAATGCAATCCAATGTTATCCATAAATAACTAAATATAGACACTCATAACAACCTCCACGCATCCAATGATCACAATCCTGATGTTTCCAGACGCACCACTCATTGGCCTCATCAAGACGTCACAGAGTCTTGGAACCCCAAGGAGGCTACCTAGTCAAATATATAAATTTAATTTTTTGAGCTTGAATGTTAGAATAGTACAGGACATGTATGACGGCAGAAGAACAATGGTGAGGTGTGCCTTAGGTGTGACAGAAGAATTTAAGGTTGAGGTGGGAGTGCATCAGGGATCAGCTCTGAGCCCCTTCCTGTTTGCACTGCGAATGGATAGGCTGACAGATGAGGTTAGACTCGAATCCCCTTGGACCATGATGTTCGCAGATGATATTGTGATATGCTGTGAAAGCAGGGAGCATGCAGAGGAACAATTACAAAAATGGAGACATGCACTGGAAAGGAGAAGAATGAAGATTAGCCGAAGTAAAACAGAATATATGCGCGTGAATGAGAAAAGTGGAGGGGGAAGAGTGAGGCTACAGGGAGAAGAGATAGCGAGGGTGGACGACTTCAAATATTTAGGGTTAACAATCCAGAGCAACGGTGAGTGTGGTAAGGAAGTGAAGAAATGGGTCCAAGCAGGTTGGAACAGCTGGCAAAAGGTGTCTGGTGTGTTATGTGACAAAAGAGTCTCTGCTAGGATGAAGGGCAAAGTTTACAAAACAGTGGTGAGGCCGGCCATGAGAGATGGTGGCACTGAAGGAACAACAGGAAGCAGAACTGGAGGTGGCAGAAATGAAGATGTTGGGATTCTCGCTCGGAGTGACCAGGTTGGATAGGATTAGAAATTAGCTCATTAGAGGGACAGCCAAAGTTGGATGTTTTGCTGACAAGGTTCGAGAGAGCAGACTTCGATGGTTTGGACATGTTCAGAGGCGAGAGAATGAGTATATTGCTGGTAGGGTGCTGAGGATGGAGCTGCCAGGCAAAAGAGTGAGAGGAAGACCAAAGAGAAGGTTTATGGACGTGGTGAGGGAAGACATGAGGGCAGTTGGGGTTAGAGAGGAAGATGCAGGAGATAGGCTATAATGGCAAAGGATGACACGCTGTGGCGACCCCGAACGGGACAAGCCGAAAGAAAAAGAAGAAGAAGACAGCTGCAAATAAGTATTTGAACACCTGAGAAAACCAATGTTAATGATTGGTACAGTAGCCTTTGTTTGCAATCACAGAGGTCAAACATTTCCTTTAGTTGTTCACAAGGTTTGCACACACTGCAGGAGGGATTTTAGCCCACTCCTCCACACAGATCTGCTCTAGATCAAACAGGGTTCTGGGCTGGCTGAGAAACACGGAGTTTCAGGTCCCTCCAAAGATTTTCTATTCGGTTTGGTTCTGGAGACTGGGGAGGCCATGCCAGAACATTGACATGTTTCTAACGGAGCCACTCCTTAGTTTTCCTGGCTGTGTGGTTCGGGTCATTGTCATGTTGAAAGACCCAGGCATGACCCATCGTCTATGGTCTGACTGAGGGAAAGATGTTATTCCCCAAAATCTCACAATACATGGTCGCAATCATCCTCTCCTTAATATAGTGCACTCGTCCTGTCCCATGTGCAGAAAAACAACCACAAAGCATGATGCTACCATCCCCATGCTTCACAGGAGGGATGGTGTTCTTGGGATGGAACTCACAATTCGTCTTCTTCCAAACATGGTTAGTGGAATTATGACCAAAAAGTTCCATTTTGGTTTCATCTGACCACAAAACCTTCTCCCATGACTCCTCTGTATCATCCAAATTGTCATTGGCATACTTAAGACGGGGCTTGACATGTGCTGGTTTAAGCAGTGAAACCTTCCATGCCATGCATGATTTCAAACCATGACGTGGTGAATTGCCAACAATCACCTTGGAAACGCTGGTACTAGCTCTTTACAGGTCATTGACCAAGTCTTGTCATGTCGTCCTGGGCTGATTCCTCACCGTTCTAAGGCTCATTGAGACTCCACGAGGTGATATCTTGCATGGGGCTCCACTCCAATTGATATTGACCATCATGTTTAGCTTCTTCCATTTTGTAATAATTGCTCCAACAGTGGACCTTTTTTCACCAAGCTGCTTGGCAATTTCTCCGTAGCCCTTTTCAGCCGTGTGGAGTCGTACCATGTTGTCTTTGGTGTCTTTGGACAGGTTTATGGTCTTGGCCATGTTATAAGTTTGAGTCTTACTGATTGTATGGGGTGGACCGGTGTCTTTATGCACCTAACGACCTCACACAGTTGCATCTGATTCAGGATCATACATGGAGTGGAGGTGGACTTTTAAAGGCGGACTCACGGGTCTTTGAGAGTCAGAATTCAAGCTGATAGGTGTTCAAATACCTATTTGCAGCTGTATCACACAAATAAATCGTTAAAAAAATCATACATTGTGATTTCTGGATTTTCTTTTTAGATTAGGTGGCACGGTGGATCAGTTGGCCTCACAGTTCTGAGGTCCCGGTTCAAATCCGGACCAGCCTGTGTGGAGTTTGCATGTTCTCCCGTGCCTGGGTGGGTTTGCTCCGGGCACTCCGGGTTCCTCCCACATTCCAAAAACATGTAACATTCATTGGACACTCTAAATTGCCCCGAGGTGTGATTGTGAGTATGTCTGTTTGTCTCAATGTACCCTGCGATTGGCTGGCAACCAGTTCAGGTTGTACCCCGCCTCCTGCCCGTTGACAGCTGGGTTAGGCTCTCGCACTCCCAGCGACCCTTGTGAGGATAAGCGGTGATGAAAATAGAATAAAATCTCTCACAGTGGACATGCACCTACGATGAAAATTTCAGACACCTCCAGGATTTCTCAATGGGAGAACTTGCAATATAGCACGGTGTTTAAATACTTATTTTCTTCACTGTATGTCTTTCTTTTGCACTTAGCCTTTTTTGGCTTACCAAATCGAATTAAAAATCCTTCATGTTACCAAACTGAAAAAATGTCAAGCTCACAAGACCACTTTTAAGTTTACATACCAAACTTTGAGGAAAAAAACCCCCGCCATAATCCAACCTGTAAACCATGTTCTCCTCACATTTCGGGAGTACCAAGATGGCGGCTCACTAGCTTCAACCCATCGACACACCGCTAGATGTGTGTGCACTATCGGTCTTTTTTTTTTTTTTTAGGTCAGTGGGTGTGGTTAATACGTCAAGCGCACGTACATAAAGGCGCGTTCTAGCAAGCCGGCCTCCTATGGAGGTTGTGCACCTACGTCACTAAGTCAAGTGACTGGCCATATTGCCAGTCGAACAGAGCAATCGTCAATGCTAAGTCGGTTGGAGACGGCACGAAAATGTGTCTTATAGCACGACGGCCAGAGTTTTAAATATTTAGAATTTGATAATAAACAAATGTACATGGGAAAATGAGAGACACTTGGCATAGAAGACCCATATTTAATGATGATAACGATATTTTCGCCAATAAGAAATTGGACTTGAAGACTGTTTTACTTTTATTGCACTTTCATTAGTTGCTTAAATATGACCTTATACGTTTAATCAACAGATAAAGTGTTGCCCATTTGCTAATCGGACAAGGATGTGTTGTGGAACCGGTGGTTGTCCTTGATCTTTGTACGCAGAAAACCGGCTGGCGCCAAACTCCTCTCCCAGGCATTGCCGTGGAGACTAACGACACCAGATAAGGAGCAGAAAGTTACCAACCCGCCCAGGATCTGACTGCCGGGGGGGGGGGGGGGGGGGGGGGGGAGCCACTTCTACTATGGACCCATACATATAAAAACCTTGTGTTACTTGGCAGCATTTGTCTTCTTCTTTGGCTATCCTGCCAGAAGACACACGTCTTGTGTGCGGCAGATACCTAGATAAGACCCGGACGTCTGTCCTGCACATTCCTTTGTAATAAATCCAGTTGCTGTTAACTTTTTCCTAATCATTGGTCATATCTTCCTTGACTCGTGAACACGCGTAGGGTCCAAACTCGCAAATCCCTACAATTTGGTGACCCAGACCGTAAGTCGAGGGAGGTAGATGAGCGTTGCACGTCGACAAATGAGATAAAGAGAGACATATTAGAAACACAGGAGTGTCATCCGGACAAGTTGAGGGTGGTCGTCTGTGCTGCTCCAGGTTGAGACCAAATCCAAAAGGTAAGCAGGAGCCTGTTTAATGTTGAATTCTGCATATTGAACTGCCTAAATTTGAGAAGTCATTGGTATCAGATTGTTCATGTCTCATATGAGTTATTGAGGATAAGAGATAAAGAGAATAAGAGATAAAGAGCATAAGAGATAAAGAGAAGTTGTAGTTTTTGAGGATAAGAGATAAAGAGAATAAGAGATAAAGAGCATAAGAGATAAAGAGAAGTTGTATATCCCATGGTAGCTGACATATATGTTTAACGTACAATTGCACTGTGAAGTTTACCTGTTACACCTAAGGGGGATGGGATCCCTTAAAAACAGAGAGTTTGGCGTCAGTTTGAGCATGGGACGTCGCAAGGTGGCGAACAAAAAAAGGAATAGTATAGGCTAATTTGTTGCGCGATAGGAATTCGGTTGGGTTTAGTCGAAGAAGAGTGGCCACTATATTAAATAAATAATCATGGATGGTGAATTTGATCATGAATGTGCTGAATATAACACAACTAAAGATGGAATGTACATTGAAATTGAGCGGCAAATGATGCCTAATGTTGACAAAAAGAAAAAAGATAAAGAAAGTAAGCGCGCATTAAAATAATGGCAAAAAAAAAAGCACAATTTGAGCAAAATTCGCGATTGGGACAAACTGACTATGAAAGTCATGGGAAATTGACAGAGACTAAGTAAATATAATATAAATATCAATGTAATTGCAAAAGACTATGAAAGATGGAAGAGACAGATTAGATAAGGGCTCATGTAACTTAAAGAGGTAAATAGAGAAAGGGGCACTGCACATTTAATAATGGTGATGGTGACGGAGATGCCAACATTGAAGAAAAATGGTAATGGTAATGGTAAGTCGAACGAAGGTAGAGGAAGTTAAAAAAGGTTTATTTGATATGTGGATGCAAGTGAAGGACTGCAAAAAATGAGGAAGGTGGCACGTCGAACACACATACATGCACGTGACCTGAATTACACACAAGTACACCACACACACACACACACCACACACACACACACACACACACACACACACACACACACAGACAAAGAGGAAGCAAGAGGCGTGAAGGGGGGGTTGGTGAAAACGGTCTTGTTGATGTGACGGAAAGCGTCCTCTCAGAGGCGGAAATAATACGACGACTATTATATTATTATTGTTAGATATTAATTATGGCAGGATGGTGGCTCAGCTGGTAAAGCATTGGCTTCACAATTCTGAGATCCCGGGTTCAATCCCACACCCACCTGTGTGGAGTTTGCATGTTCTCCCTGTGCCTGCATGGGTTTCCTCCCACATCCCAAAAACACACAACATTAGTTGGACACTCAAGGTTGTCCCTAGGTGTGATTGTGAGTGCGACTGTTGTCTGTCTCTATGTGCCCTGCGATTGGGTGTACCCCGCCTCCTGCCCGTTGACAGCTGGGATTGGCTGCAGCACTCCCCACGGCCCTCGTGAGGATAAGCGGCTCAGAAAATTGAATATTAAATTATATTATCATCATCATATAACAAACACACAAAACACTACACGGTTGAAAACTCTTCCTTTTTCTCATGCTTTTCAGAAGATATCCACTTTTTGATCATATTAGATATATCATACTTGCACTGTATGCGGTTTTAATTGTCTTTTTTTATTGTGTTTGTCATTTTTACAGTTTTTATCCCGTTTTAAATGTTTGTTTTCAAATGCCTTTAATCATGTAAAGCACACTGGGTTACCTTGTGTATGAAATGCGCTATATAAATAAATGTACTTTGCTTTGCTGTATAATGATGCCTATGGTAGAGGCTCCAGCAGGTCCAATATACAAGCTGTTTGATCTTAAAGATGTTAATTGTCTGACTGCTCGCTTGCCTCGATTCTCTTCTCATGGTAATGCGTGGCTGTCTAGTTTTGTGGAAACTTTACAGTGGTATACACTCTGCATGGGATACTGGAGCCAAACAGCATCTCGATCATGCACTAGAATTGAACAACGAGAAATTGAGACAACTGCAGGTATGCTTAACGTACCAATGGAACCATATTGAGAGCACACTTCGAGAGTCTGGCCGCAGCTATCAGAGAGAGGTTCCCTACTCCTGTAACAGCCGCACCCACTTCTTCCCCTATGTTAAACGACTCATTGACCCCTTGGTGAAGTGTACTAAACTTTGGACTGAATCAATTGGACGTCACCCTGGACAGTCGGGTTAGGAGGAGGCTATGTTCAGGACTGTGATCCTGGCAGGTCTTCCTGAACCAGTACAGACCACTCTTAAAGCTGACCCTGATCTCCTGTCCGGAGATGAGCAGAGATTTAGACGACACTTAGTGCATCACCTCAAAATTTATTCAAGCCAACAACAGGGTGAGGATAATAAAAGTACTATACTCCAAAAAAAAAAAACGAATTTTTAAATTACAAGTAGCACAGGCAAGACGTAAAGGTCCAAAACCACAGCAGATGTCATTTTTTGGCAGGCACAACCACCCAGACAGGCAGGTGGGTTCTGGGGTAATAGCCGGGGTGGATACGCAGGAAGGCATGGACGGGGCCATTGGAGAGTGCAACAACATCAGCGTGATTGTAGGAATAATTGTGATCATAATTATTATACATCTGCTTACAATAATGAAATGCTTTGCTCTGCTTTAGATAACGTGGCGGCCTCGTAGCAGGAGATAGCAAGAGCAAAAATGTCTACTCATCAGAACTGTTAGAACTGCTGCCTGTTAAAGAAATGATGACCACACATGTACTCAGCAATCTTCCACACATGCACATGGCACATGAACAAACATGTACGCCTTGTTTCAAACTGTTTTGCTTGTCGTCTCCTTTTTGTAACATCCATGTAAATAAGGGGCGTCTTAAGACTAAAGAAATAGAGGTGCTGAGGAGAGGATAATCAGAGAGTGCAGTGGTGAATTGTATGAGACCGTTCCTCTCCTCTCTCTTCGCGAGACTTGAACTGATGTCTTTGCTTCTTTTTTTCTTTGATTTAATGAATGTCTGATTGGTGAACCTGACAGTGATCAAGGATGTTTTGGTTGTGGTTCCCCCGATCACTGGATTAAAGACCGTTTTACAGCTCCTCCACCTCAAGGTCCAATGCAAGGGCGTGGTAGGTGTTCCAACAACCGAGGGGGCCGAGGCAGAGGCAGAAATGACAACTTTGGCCACCCACCCTGGCAGCAGGATGGACAGCAGCAGGTTGGACAGTACCACTAGAGGTGCCCAGGAAGCCAGGGGTCCGGCGATGCAGGTGCCATGATGCCCATCTCTGTTGCGGGGCGAAAAGTGAACACTCTCGTTGACACAGGGGAAACACACTCCTCACTCAACGTCTCGCTCCCGGAAACTTTATTGTCACAACACACCGTCCAATTGATGGGCTTCTCAGTGACTCAACAGCCCCTGCAATGGACTAACCCCTACCGACAATCTTGGCTGGACAGACCTTCTACCATTTGTGTATAATGCAGGCAGCTGACACCGTTTGCCACTCTGGACAATGGCTTATGACACCTGAGAGTGAATCAACTCCTACTGTGGACATTTATTGGACCCGAATGGAACCAGAAACACTGCTCCAGAAACACTGCTCAAACCTGGTCTCATACATCAATTTCTGTTGTGGAAGCCCTGGTTAATCACTCTTAGGGCTTACCTGCCTCTACTAGATCCATACCATTACACACTATATTACAACCATGATCAAGTATACATGGAAAACTTTGCATGCATACAAGGCAAAGCTTGGGACATTACATCCAAAGATTTATATGCAGCAAGAGAGCATAAATTATGTGCCGACTAAAAATGAATGCAAACTTTGGGATACTGCCCACCCGATAACACCAGCTGACAAGAACAGAATCGTGCTGTGGCACGCCAAAACTTCACCTATATTTTCCTGAGAGGTAATGGTGCCCCAATTGGCCACATCTCTGATGATCAGTGTGCAGAGACCCAGGAAACATCTTTCTTCCAACCTGCCAGCCGTGCTGATGTGTGGTGGTGGTGCGGAGGGGACCTTATCATCGATCGCCTCCCGTGCAACAGTACGGGCAGATGTCCATTAGTAACTTTACTTTTACCCATTTTCGTTGTTCCTGTCACCCAAGATGATCTGGCAGTTGCTCCTGAACACTTCAATAAAGACTTAGCCTATTACACCGTTCACGTAGGTCCAAACCTACCTGGCTCGGTGCTGATGACCCCACCTACATCGACGCTACTGGCGTCCCCCGTGGTGTCCCAGTTGAGTATAAACTGGCTGATCAGGTTGTGGCCGGTTTTCAAAATATACCTGTAATTTCCGCTCTTTTCCCCATTACTCCTAACGAAAATGCCGACCGTATCAATTACATACATTATAATGTGCAACGTTTGGACAATTTCACCCTTGAAGGACTTGAAGCTGTACATGAGCAACTTAGGGCTACATAGAATCTCATTAGATGCACTGTTGGCCAAGAAAGGAGGTGTTTGCCGGATAACACCCAAGCTGGCGGACGTCTCACTAAGGCCATAGATGGACTTAGGACCCTTATTAAGAAAATGAAGGAAAACTCTGGTGTTGACACGTCTATGTGGGATAATTGGATGAATGTGTTTGGTAAATGGAAGGGTGTCATTTAATCAATCTTCATATCTCTGGATGTCTTTACCTCTATTCTCACCCTCTGTGGATGCTGTTGCATTCCTTGTATTCGTTCTCTGTTAAGATGTCTGATTGAGAAGGTGACTGGTGCCCCAGCTGATGGCCACGGTAATTATGTCCTCATTAGACCCCTGGCCCGACACACTGCACAAGATGATTTTATTGTTGCTATCGCTCCCCCTGAAAGTGATACTAAGCTTCCACCGCTTCCTGATTGTCATGATGTTGACATGCCCCGGGATTACATTCCCCTTGCTCATATTGTGTTATTATGCTGTTCTACCTATATTTGGGTGTTGTTGTTTTCTTTTTTGTTTCGCTGTATTTGAGTTGTCTCGCAGGGTGCAGGTTTAAAGCTCACGAGTGTTCTGAATAATGAGGCTTTGCACTTGTTACAAGGCATGGTTGGTCGACTAGAGAGGGTTTTATGTTTTCCAGATTTCTGTAAGGGTTCTTTTTGGGATTTTCTTGTTTGTTTTTGTGATCTATTTCATAGATCAAGAGAGGGAATGAAGACTATTTTACTTTTATTGTACTTTCATTATTTGCTTAAATGTGACCTTATACATTTAATCAACAGATAAAGTGTTGTCCATTTGCTAATCAGACAAGGATGTGTTGTGGAGCCGGTGGTTGTCCTTGATCTTTGTATGCAGAAAACCGGCTTGTGGCATCCTCTCCCAGGCGTTGCCGTGGAGATGAACGACACCAGATAAGGAGCGGAAAGTTACCATCCCGGCCCAGGTCAAGACCGCGGGGGCTGGGGGGGCACTTTTACCATGGACCCATACATATAAAAACCTTGTGTTACCGAGCAGCTCTTGTCTTCTTCTTGGGCTATCCTACCAGAAGACACACCTCTCGTGTGCAGCAGATACCTAGATAAGACCCGGACGTCTGTGTTGCACATTCCTTTGTAATAAATCCATTTGCTCGTCTAATCATTGGTCATCTCTTCCTCGATTCATGAACACGCATAGGGTCCAAACTCGCAAATCCCTACCCTTCATATCTGCGAGCCTAACTGACCACACCCATACATTTTTCAAATGTGAGTGACTGCCGTAGCTATTTCTGCTGTGCCTGATTCACACAAATGTTCCAGAAATCTCAACTGCTATGGGAACACAAGACAATAACAATAGGCCACAGTCTTTTTAACACCGGGATTTATGTTAGCTGACCGGTTTGGGCAGCCACAGCACAGTTTAGAGCTTGTTGGTTCAAATTTTGGCTTTTGCCTTTGTGTGCGGAGTTAGTATGTCTGTAGGTGTGAATGATTATATTTCTTTATGACTCCAAACTGCCCTTAGGTGTGATTGTGAGTGCAAGTGTTGTCTGTCTCCATTTGCCCTGTGATTGGCAGGTGGCCAGTTCATGGTGTACCCTGCCTGCTGCCCTTTGACAGCTGCGATAGGCTTCAGCACTCCTGCGACCTTTGTAAGGATAAGCGCATAAGAAAATGAATGAATGGATGGATGGATGGATGGATGGAAAAGCAAAAATATTTTAGGCAAGAATATTGTATGTGGTCGTATTGCATTTGTGGAAGAAGAATTAAACAATACAGTCATCTATTTTCACTTATTTCAGGGGGTGGCCACGTTGGGCAATATCGCTCCTCTGCTGTTGTTTGACTGTAACGTCACAAGTGCCCTTACAAAGGTCACATTAACAAACTCACAAATTTGATTATCAAACTCTCTGTATATGCTGTGATAACGAGCAGAAGATTCAGAAGAATAATTTTATCAGCTGGTTCATGTCAGTACGTTAACTAAAAATATTTGTTCTTCTCAATGAAACATTTGCAAACAAAACAACCCTAATAAGCAGTTGTCAAAACCATTGTTTAGGTTACTGGTTCAGAGCCAATAATTATCAAACAAAAGATTCATTGTACAAGCAGTGGATTTTTTTTCTCGGTGAAGTCTTCTCCAGTGGAATGAATGTAATTATGGGGATATGTTTGACATGACAAAACAAACCTCTCTCCAATTCAAGTGGTGTATGGAAATTACCTTGAGTTGGACAGTAATGCTGTTTTGACACAGACAGACAGTTCTTTTTGTTTGTGAGGGTTTGGTCGGTAGTGTAATTTTATTTAGAGGCAATAGAGATGAAATTGTATAAAATTTTCATACAATCATCAATATTTTTAATGGAGCACTTTAAAAACAACTCTTGATGAAAAAGTGCTGTACATTAATAAAACTCAAAGGGAAAAGAAAACAAACCAAAAAGTGTGATTGTGAGTGCGGCTGTTTGTCTCTATGTGCCCTGCGATTGACTGGCAACCAGTTTGGGGTGTACGCTGCCTCCTGCTCATTGACAGCTGGGATAGGCTTCAGCACTCCCGTGACCCTTGTGAGGATAAGCGGCTCCGAAAATGGATGGATGGGAACAACCCAAACCCAACACTAAATGTAATTATTCACGATTCAGAAAAGAATCATACATTGAATGGGAAAATTATTCTGAAACTACAATATCTTATATTAATTTTGTAATAACCAAATACAGCACAGTATATATTGAAGTTTGAAAAACCTAAACATTCCTCAACTAACTACCCAGTCTGTTGACCATTTCAATCTAGCCCACCAAAGATTGGTATAGAATTGCCCAAAATATACCAAAATCATAACTACATTCATTGAACCTCGTGTGAAATGCTAATTGGTTCCACTAGGTCAGTGATTTTCAACCACTGTGCCGCGGCACACTAGTGTGAGATCGTCAGGTGTCCCGTGAGAAATTATCCAATATCACTTTTTTTTGTTTAATTAACATTTATTAATCATTTTCTGCAAATATTATGTCATTGTCCAGTGTCCGTGCTGTAAAGGCTGGCAGAGTAATGTAATGTTTGTCCGTGTGGCAACACGTAGCTGATTGCCTCATTCCTCCAAGAGAATTAGTGATGCACCTGAGACGCCGTGGTGACAGTCATGGAGAAGTTTTTAAAAAGGACAAGTGCAAACTCCGAACTGGGCCCTGGACAAGATTCTGACCGGGATGAAGGCCCTAGTATGAGTGGTGGGAAAAAGAAAGCTAAGACGGTGATCTCAAGGCAATATAGTGAAAGCTATCTTTCGTTTGGATTTACTTTCACTGGGGATGAGACGACACCTATTCCGTTATGCCTGGTGTGTGGCGAGAAGCTATCCAACAGCGCCATGGTGCCAAGCAAGCTTAAACGCCATCTCCAAACAACACACCCGTCGCTTCAAAACAAGCCGATAGACTATTTTGTTCGCCTGGGTGTAAACACACAGAAACAGGCAACATTTATGAGAAAAACCACAAAGGTAAATGAGAAAGCGCTCAAAGCTAGTTACCTAGTCGCCGAACTTGTTGCTAAACCAAAAAAGCCGCACACTGTGGCAGAGACATTAATACTACCTGCCTGTAAAGCCACTGTCAACGAAATGCTCGGCCCTGATGCGGTTAAAGACATCGCTAAAGTCCCGCTCTCTGATAACACAATTGCCAGGCATATTGATGATATGTCTACAGACATCGAAAGCCATGTTTCGGAAAAGATACGCATCAGTAGGAAATTTGGGTTGCAAGTTGACGAGTCTACGGATATTAGTGGACATTCTCAGCTCTTGGCCAATGTGCGTTTTGTGGATGGAGATGCCATTAGAGAAAACTTCCTATTTTGCAAGGCACTGCCAGAAAAAACAACTGGAGAGGAAATTTTTCGGGTCACATCGGAATATCTTGACCAGGGAGGACTTACGTGGGAAAACTGCACAAGTGTGATGGAGCTGGAGCCATGGTCGGGCGCACCAAAGGCTTCGTGAGTAGAGTGAAGGAAAGAAACCCAGATCTGATTGTTACGCACTGTTTTTTGCACCGTGAGGCCCTCGTTGCTAAGACTTTACCAGCAGAACTGGTTCTTGTGTTAGACGATGTGGTGCGCAGAGTGAATTTTGTAAAGACACGACCTCTGAAAAGCTGTATATCCGCATCTCTGTGTAAGGAAATGGGCGCGGAGCATAAAGCCTTATTGCTCCATAAGGAGGTCCGATGGTTGTCGCGCGGTAAGGTGCTGAGGCGTGTGTATGAGCTGCGAGAGGAACTTAAAATGTTTCTGACAAATGAGAGGTCTGATTACTCAAATCTGTTTGCAAGTGACGAGTGGTGCGCAAAGCTGGCATACCTGGCTGATATATTTCATCATCTTAATGAACTGAACACAAGGATGCAGGACCGAAATGAAAACCTGCTTACAAGCACAGATAAAATAAATGGATTCCATTTAAAGGTGCACTTCTGGCAACAACATGTGCAACGTGCCAACCTGGAGATGTTCCCACTCACAGACAAACGGCAAAGCAACACTGCTGCACTGTCTGAGGTAATAGGTAAACATTTGAAAAGTCTTGAGGAGAAGTTGTTATTTTATTTCTCTTCAGCCTCCACTGAATTCTTTGACTGGGTTAGGGACCCATACAGCTCGGTATCAGTTGTTGGAAAGGACATGACTTTCCAAGAGCAGGAGGAACTAACTGAACTGAAAAAGATTTGCTGATCTTCCTTTCGACAGTTTTTGGTTGACTGCTGCCAAGGAGTTCCCCATTCTGGCCAACAAAGCTGTTCTGACATTGCTCCCATTTTCCACAACATATCTGTGTGAGCTGAGCTTTTCAAGCCTAACTGCTATAAAAACTAAAAACAAAGAGAGACTGAGAGCTGTTGAAGAAGCACTTCGTGTGTGTCTTTCTTCTATTCCTGCCAGGATATCGGCTTTGTGTTCATCACACTGAGTATAAATAAATTGAGAAATTATATTGTAATTAAATATACTATACAGAGTGTAATTTTGTCACATTTTTGGTTAGTGGTGTGCCACAAAATTTTTCCAATGTAAAAAATGTGCTGTGGCTCAAAAAAGGTTGAAAAACACTGCACTAGGTTGTGCAGAAATGCCCACAGGTTCAACGAGGTGGTAAATGGAGGGATACACCGAGATAATCGTATTTTCGTGACCATAATACGCACTGAAAAGTCTTAAATTTTAATAATACTTTAATAATAATGTGCGCCTTATGTATGCACCAAATTCCAAAATCTGTGAATGTTCTGTTGTGATTATTTCAGCAAAGTACAACCAACTACCCTGGTTCCATACATTGCATGCGTGCAAGCTAGCGTTTGTCCTCACTACCCCCTTTGACCACTGTGAGTGACATCAGACATGTGCCATCCATTGAAGTTACATGGCTCATTCTAAGAGTCAGGTTACAACATTTACATTCCCATCAGAACACTTTTAAAAACAATTTTGTTTTTGTAAATATACAATGAAAACAAACATATTGTTCTTTTACGTACACAAAAAATACATTCCAAACCAAGCCAAGCCAACTACAAATATGAAAGTCCACTTCCAACCATATTTGATATTTTTTTAATTCAAAATGATATTCTTGTGTTTTTCTTGGTGTATAACAGAATTCTTGCTTGCACAATATCTCTTGCAGTGCATGTTGACAACTGAATGATGCTCCCAAACAGTTTAAAGATTAACCCCATCTTGCTCCCGATATTTCAAACGCAGAATTAGCTTTTTGTGCACTGTATTGTCTGTGATTTCAACCTTCGAGAGGCTGTGGCAGGATGGATATTTTAACATTACACACCGTGTCATCCTGCACTTTCTGGCTTCACAAGGCATTTTTGAAAAGAGACCTTTCTAGCTCGAAAAAAAAAGAACATCTCGTCCAGTTTCACCACTTTTTCTTCTATTTGCACATACTATGACAGTCACTGCATCTTAAAATAATTGCATCTTTTTTTTTTTTTTTTTACTTCCGTCATTATTATCGAGAGTAAACATCAGCAGCCTGTCTAGCTTGTCTTTGTTCTATGTTGGCCAGATCGCATTGCTAACTAAACACCAGTAACAGTGGTGGGCGGCGCATAAGGACGCTGCCATTGTAAACCACAATCATGGGCTGCATAAGTACTGTTATAGCTGTAATTATGAGTGTACCCTTTTAAGAACGGAGGGGGCCAGCACAAGGTAAACAGGGTGGGAGCCTGTGTGGTTGGCAGCAGCTCGTTGTTAGAGTTCGGTGTGCTCCCGAAGTGTTCACTAAAACCGACCGAAGAACCTAGTTGGTGACTTATTTTCCTCATTATGTTCCATTATGTTTCCAATATGTGCCATTGGTTGTAGCAACCCATCATTGAATCACATTGCAAAAGGGCAGAAATTGAATACTGTAGTTCTGTATTGTGTAGTTTCAATTCAGGTAGATTTTTTTTTCTTTTTTTGTGTGTGTGCAACGCAAAATGTCTCTGTAGAGAGACCACATTAGCAGTGCGCAATTGCGCACACGCGCAGCTTAGAGGGAACAATGTACTGCAGCAAACAGAATAGCATAATTACTAAATAATTAAGAATAAATAAAACTATGCTGGAAGCACAAAGCATGGTCCCTGCATGATCAAAATCAGAATCAGCTGTATCGGTCAAGTGTGTAAAAACACAAGGAACGTTTCTCCGGCAGTCGATGCTGCCCTGGTACGACATTCAGAACAAAGAACAACAAACCAACAAGAACAAAGAACAAGAAACATTTCTGTTTATAGACACTATTTCTTATAAGACTCGTGCAAGATGTAAAATCTTCTTCATTTAGAAAAGGTGAGAGATAAGTGTGTTATGTCCTACATTGTGTTAAGCTTGTACAGAGTGCCTTTACCCATTCGCGGTTGTTATAGACCAGTGCAATGACAATTGTGCAAAAGGAGCAGTTTAAAGTGACGAATTGTCCAATAGTCTACAAAATATATTACTGATACTAATTGTACCAGGAGGATGTGAGTGAGTGTCCTAACAATGGCACAAGGCAGAATATAGTAGGTTCGCTGATCAAGAATTTAATGACTTAATTCCCAGAGGGAAAAAAACTATTTGAACACCTGCTAGTTTTGACTTTCATTGATCATAACATTGTTCATTGAACATAAAGCCTTGCTGTTTTAATATGGAGGTCCGATGGTTGTCGCACACCAAGGTGCTGGCACATGTGTATGAGCTGCGAGAGGAACTCAAAAGCGTTTCTGACCAATGAGGGGTCCAACGACGCAAAGCTGCTTGCAAGTGATAAGTGGTGTGCAAGGCTGGCATACCTGACAGATATTTTTCATCAACTGAATGAACTGAACACACAAGGCCCAAATTAAAACCTCCTGACAAGTACAGATGAAATGAATGGATTCCGTTCAAAGGTGCAACTTTGGCAGCAACATGTGGAAAGTGGCAATCTTGAAAAGTTCCCACTCATCAATAATTGGCACAATGTTTATACTGCTGTATTGTGTGAAATAATGGTTAAACATTTGAAAACTTTTGAGAAGATGTCATTTTATTTCTCTTCAGCCTCCTGATTTTTGTTTACATCACCATATTGCCAGTCAAAGAAAGCATTGTTGCAAGTTAATTCAGTTGAGAGTAAATGAAAATTGTCTTATAGCACGACACCCAGGGTTTTGTTCGATACCATTAAACATTTAGAAGGAGATAATAAACGAAAGTACATGGAAAAATTAGACACTTGGCATAGGATCCATATTTAATGTTTCCGCCAATAAGAAATTTGACTGTTAATTCACCTCTGATTGTCTTGGAAAACTGGATATACACGTATCTAGTGAATTAGTCATCGAGATTTACACAGAAGAGTTTGACAGCATATAAGTCTTCTTCTTTTTCTTTTGGCTTGTCCGGATAGGGGTCACCACACCGTGTCATCTTTTTCCATCTAAGCTTATCTCATGCATCCTGCTCTCGAACACCCACTGTCCTCATGTCCTCCCTCACAACATCCATCCACGTTTTCTTTTGTCTTCCTCTCGCTCTTTTGCCTGTCACCTCGATCCTTAGCATCCTTCTACCAATATACTCACTCTCTCGCCTCTGAACATGTTCAAACCATCAAAGTCTGCGCTCTCTAACCTTGTCTCTTAAACATCTAATTTGGCTGTCCCTCTAATGAACTCATTTCTATTCCTACCCAGCCTGTTCACTCCAAGCGAGAACCTCAACATCTTCATTTGTGCTACCTCAAGTTCTGCTTCCTGTTGTTTCTTCAGTGCCACCGTCTCTAATCCGGACATCATGGCTAGCCTCAACACTGTTTTATAAACTTGACCTTCATCCGAGCGGATACTCTTCTGTCACATAGAACACCGGACACCTTCCACCAACTGTTCGAACCTGCTTGGACCCGTTTCTTCACTTCTTTACCACTGTGACGTCAAATGCATGAGTTCTATAGGTGTAAATATGTGTGTAAGTATGCTGTTTTAACATCCATTTGGTGGACAATGAGCTCATTTTGTACAGCTATCTGCATCAATGCTTGTACTGATGTAATGTTTGCTGTTGGGGCAAATGTTTCGTGACATTCGATACCCTCTGTTTGATCATAACCCTTAGCTACATATCTAGCTTTAAATAATTTTCCCCCTTTAGTGCATTCTTTGATGGCATGTACCCATTTTCCTCCTACTGTATTGCGACCTTCACATAAAAGAGTCAAATCAAATGTTTCTTTGTCTTTAAGTGAGGGAAGTTTTTACCTCATAGTGTTTTCCAATCTGGACCCCTCAGGTGACGACCGGGCTTCACAGTAAGTTTGGGGGACTCCACACACAGACCTGAAGCAATAATCAATATTTGTGTGAGTTATATCATTGTCTTTAAGGTCTGTTAGCTATTCATCGAGGTGTTTCGGAGCTTTACGCTCCCTTCTTGAGTAGTGATGTTTCTGACCATCTTTAGATTCTATATCTGCGCTGTTTTAATTTACATACATTTTCTGTCGTTTCATCATGAAGTTGCACATCTTTGCTTGCACTCTCTTCATTTTTATTTAGGGCTTGGTGTTCTGTCTTATCCTCATGATTATAGTTTCTGTTACTGTCATCTTCATCTGTTTGTGTCTGTTCAGCAGTCTTTTTGATAAATTTTAGCAGTCTGTGTTTTGACACTTTCTCTGTTTGTGGATTATACTGTTGGAATTTTATTTCTAAATCATCATAAACTTAAGTTAGTAATCTGACTCCAATTTGTGACCTTACCCAACCGCCACTCATCCAACAATACGCGCGCTCGTTCTGCAATAGAAAGGTATCAGGAAGCCGGCATTTTCACACACGAGTGGATTTATTCCTTCAACAAACACCTGGGTCTCGGGTCCCTCTCATTACAACCCTGTACGTCTCTGTTCCCTGCAGCCGACGTACTCTACATCTGAGTTTCCCAGAACAATTTTAAAGTACAATCTACTGATTCAGTATTGGTTCTGTGTCTCCTGCAGGTATCCTTGGCGCTCTTTCATTGGTCTCCTTTGGTCCGCCGGATGTTGGCCCGACTCCTCCCCTGCAGAATCGCGTGCTGGCTCCTCCTGGTGGTTTCCTGACAGTAGTTTTTCCACCAACTGCCTCTGAGTCCTCTCGTCTCCGCACCCTCCTTGCAGTTAGCACAGTCTGTTCTAAAACATTCCCTTCTTGCACCACATACTCTGTTTCGTTCCACCAGTCACACACTCAGCACTTTACAGTCTCACACTTTCATACACAGGACGCAGCAACATCTAATGAACTACTTAAAGCTCAAACTTTTATATTCCTTTAATACACCAGGTAAACTGGGCTGTTTCTACAATACCTGAAAAATATTCCTTTATTATTCGTTTCTCACATCTGGTGTCTAGTTTCCTTTGGTCATGTTTTTATGCATAGCATTTTGACCCAAACACCCACATTCTGGAGAGGTCTGGACTGCATCAGTGATCAGCTCTGAGCCCCTTCCTCTCTGCTGTGGTAATGACTATGCTGAGAGATGAGGTTAGACTGGAACCCCCTTGGACCATGATGTTTGCAGATGATATACAGTCAAAGCAGATGGAGGAAAAATTAGAAAGATGGAGGCATGCACTGGAAAGGAGAGGAATGAGGATTAGCCGAAGTAAAACTGAATATATGTGTGTGAATGAGAGGGGTGGAGGCGGAAGTGTGAGGCTACAGGGAGAAGAGAAAGCGAGGGTGAACGACTTTAAATAGTTGGGGTCAACAATCCAGAGCAATGATGAGTATAGTAAGTAAGAAGTGAAGAAACTGGTCCAAGCACGTTGGAACAGCTGGCGAAAGTCTCCCCTTGCTGAAAATTTTCTATATAACATTTCGAAAGAATTTCTATAAAAAACATCATACAGTGAAGAAAATGAATATATGAACACAGTGCTATATTGCAAGGTCTCCCAATTAGAAATCATGGAGGGGTCGGAAATTTTCATTGTAGGTGCATGTCCATTGTGAGATAGATAATCCAAAAGGAAAAATCCAGAAATCACAATTTATGATTTTTTTAACGTTTTATTTGTGTGATACAGCTGCAAATACGTATTTGAATACCTGAGAAAAACAATGTTAATATTTGGTACAGTAGCTTTTGTTTGCAATTACAAAGGTCAAACATTTCCTGTAGTTGTTCTCAGGTTTGCACGCACTGCAGGAGGGATTTTTGCCCACTCCTCCACACAGATCTTCTCTATATCAGACGGGTTTCTGGGCTGTCGCTGAGAAACACTGAGTTCCAAAAATCCCTCCAAAGATTTTCCATTAGGTTTAGGTCTGGAGACTGGCTAGACTATGCCAGAAGTTTAATATGCTTCTTATGGAGGCACTCCTTGGTTTTCCTGGCTGTGTGATTCGGGTCAGTGTCATGTTGAAAGATCCAGCCACGACCCATATTCAATGCTCTTACTGAGGGAACGAGGTTGTTCCCCAAAATCTCACAATACATGGCCATGGTCATCCTCTCTTTAATACAGTGGCGTCATCCTGTCCCATGTGCAGAAAAAAACCCCCAAAGCATGATGCTACCACCCCCATGCTTCACAGTAGGGATGGTGTTCTTGAGATGGAACTCATCATTTGCCTTCCACTTAACACAGCGGAATTCTGACCAAAAAGTTACATTTTGGTCTCATCTGACCACAAAATTTTCTCCCATGACTCCTCTGTATGATCAAAATGGTCATTGGCAAACCTTAGACGGGCCTTGACATGTGCTTGTTTAAGCAGGGGAACCTTCCGTGCCATGCATGATTTCAAACCATGATGTCTTTGTGAATTACCAACTGTCACCTTGGAAACGCTGGTCCCAGCTCTTTTCAGGTCATTGAACAAGTCCTGTCATGTATTCCTGGGGTGATTCCTCACCTTTCTAAGGATCATTGAGACCCCACGAGGTGATATCTTGCATGGGGCTCCACTCTGATTGAGATTGACCGTCATGTTTAGCTCCAACAGTGGACCTTTGTTCATCAAGCTGCTTGGCAATTTATCCGTAGCCCTTTTCAGCCATGTGGAGTTGTACCATTTTGTCTCTGGTGTCTTTGGATAGGTCTTTGGTCTTGGCCATGTTACAAGTTTGAGTCTTACTAATTGTATGGGGTGGACAGGTGTCTTTATACAACTAACGATCTCACACAGTTGCATCTGATTCAGGATAATACATGGAGTGGAGGTGGACTTTTAAAGACAGACTAACGTTAAAATAAATCGTTAAAAAAAATCATACATTGTGATTTCTGAATTTTTCTTCGTAGATTATCTCTCTCAAAGTGGACATGCATCTACGGTGAAAATTTCAAACCCCTCTATGATTTCTAAGTGGGAGAACTTGCAATATAGCAGGGTGTTGAAATACTTATTTTCTTCACTGCATAGAAATGCTATTGACCTTTAGGACCCAAGTATAGAAATACAATAGAAATATTCTATACCAGGGGTGGGCAAACTTTTTGGCTTGGGGGCCACATTGACTTAAACTTTGACAGACGGGCCAGGTCAGCACAAGATACAATACATATATAAAACTGCATTTGTTCACAGTACATATCAAACATAAACAGAAAAAAGCATTGAAGTATTGACATGCATTTTAATGAGAACAGTGTTGTTGATCACCCATTTTAGCCAGTGCACTGAAGTTCGTGGTATTTTTGATCTGGCAATTCTCAGAACAGATCTGAGGTGTTCATCACTCATCTGGGATCTGTGGGGTGCTTTGTTAGTCTTCATCACACCAAAAGTCTGTCCACACATATGTAGAGCCAAATAACACCAGCATCCTCCATGCCATCTTCTGGATGTTTGGAAATTGGGCTGCACTTAATGAAGCATAAAACTCATCCAGTTTCAGGGAGTTGAACTTGTCCTTTAACACCATATCACATTGGAGATCAATCAGTTCAAAATGCAACTCCTGTGGCACCGTTTCCAGGTCGTGTGAGAAGGGACATGACACCAGCTAAAGTGCCCTGTCAATTTTTCCAAAATCACAAAATCGACGGCAGAATTCCTCATGGAGGTCATCCAGTGTTTTCCTATATTTTTTCATATGTCGCGGGGCCTCTTTTAACATAGCCAGTGTGGAGAAATGAGCAAATTACTTGTCTGATATTTGCTTAAAAAATAAAACCAGCTTGGTTTTGAAGGCTCTGACGTTTGCTTGCATTTCATGAACAAACTGGTGTTTCCCTTGTAGCTTCACATTCAGCTCGTTCATGTGTGTTAGAATGTCCAAAGTAAAAGTTAAATCACAAAGCCAATCTGTGTTATTCAGCTCAGGAAAATTGTCAGTATTCTCAAGTAGCTCAAAAAATGAAATAATATCCTGTTTGACCTCCCACACACGTTGACATACTTTTCCCAAACTTAACTAGCGGACATTAGAATGGTAAAGTAAGTCCAAGTGATCAGCATCAGTTTCTTCAGGAAAATGAATAAATTGACGATGGTGAAGTCCCCTTGCTCGAATAAATTAACGAGTTTTACAACCGGCTTCACTATGTGGTCAAGCTGCAACACGGATTTACACAGTGCTTCTTGGTGAATTATGCAGTGTAGGAAAATTACCTCCTGTTCAGGGTTGTCCTCTTTCACCCTGTCCTGAATTCTCTTGAGCATAACCCTTTTTCCTGTCAGATTTGGTGATCCATCTGTGGTTACGTTGGCGAGCGTACTCCACGGTAACTTGTGCTTCTGTATGACTGCTGACACGCTGTTAAATAAATCCTCTCCACGTGTTTTTCCTTTCAGGGATTCCATATCCAGAAACTCCTCCATTATCTCAAAATTCTCATTAATCCCTCTGATAAAAATTAAAAGCTATATCATGGCTTTCGTCCAGTTCACAGACTATAATGTAAATGACTCAGCTTTTTTGTTTAGCTTGCTAGTTAAGTGTTGGTCAATTATTTCAATACAGCGAGTCACTGACCTGTGAGATAAGCTAATTTTTTCAAATGTATTCTTGCTCTCGGGACATAAAATACTTGCTGTCTCTACCATGCACTCTTTAAGAAACTCCCCTTCGGAGAAAGGCTTGCTTGCCTTTGCTCGTTTGAATGCCAGTAAATAACTTGTGTTTGTGCTTGCTTCCTGGATGGAAGTTGCTCAAATAAAGGTGTTTTGCTTAGCCTGCAACCTAGCTACTGTTGGAGGATGCTTTTTTTCCCTCCGCGCGTTCGTTTAATTTCGGGTAGTGAGAATGTTGGTTTTCTAAATAAAGCCTGGAGATGATGAACAGTTTCTTCGAAGAATTTACTTACAAAATAATCCGGGCACTTATGAATTACAGACAATGCCTGTGGAGAGAAGATAAGTGTGAAGATACAGAGAGAAAACATCCTTTTTTCTTGTCTGTAGGGCGGACTATGGGTGGTACCAACCAGTGACGTGGGATCGGGGCTTTCCACTTAGACAAAGGGTTTCTGTCTCAACCGGTTCTAGTTGCAGATATGTGCTCAAGGACACATCTCGCTACTGAGCTCCAGTGAGGACATGAGGAAATTATGCAGACATGACTAAATATGGGCATAAGACATACTTCAATCCCCCTTTCGGACTCTTTCGAGTCTGAAACCTAAAATGAAGATCACAAAAAGGTACCAACAGGATCATTATCATCGGGTATGGGTAGAACGTTGGGCTTGGGATCCAAAATAGACACAGATATCAACATTTGTTAGCAGCAGCAGGGGCAATAGCATGCATTAAAGAGGCCCACAAGAGTGGGGCAACACAACCGAAAGACCACAATCAGTAGGAGAACAATAGCAATGGGGATCAAAAATTTCAAACAAACAGACCATAAGGTCCCAGATGAGAGCCAATCAAAGGGAGAAAAGGAATCGGGTTTTTCATGGGCCATGGCTGACTGTAAATTTCATAGAGCAGCTAATTGTGGTTCTATGGATTGATGAATTTCGTCAGGAATATAAGTGCAACAAGTTTGATTAAAGAGCACACACACACCACCTGTTGAGGCAGTTAACAAATCCAATACCAATTGATGTTGCAAAAGCATGGTGCTCATAGAATCAATCTTCGAGTTGTAACCTTTGAAAATAGCCAGAGACATATTCATAAAACACTTGAATCTAAAATCAACAGTTTCAAGACGAAGACCAAATTTACCTACTCCGATAGCGGGCAACAGGGAATACCAAATTTTTGTGCCAACAGCAGAGTGTTTGAACTCCTCTGGAACATTGGAACCCCACAGAGTATCATGTGAAGCAAAGGTGGGAATATCAGCAGAGCGTTTGGAACGTCGATGAGACGACTGGGTGTCGTCATCCCAAGACATCAGGAAGGTGTGATCAGTAACACGGATGGGAGCGCACACTCCCCTCCATCCTGGAGGAAGAACATAATAAGCAGAACTGCCACAAAGCCACATTGCACCATCAGTGGAGTAGGTGCCATTTGATGGTCCTGACACATTACAGGGGGCCCCTTCACCAGAAGATACAGCTCGGTTCCCCTTGCATTGCAATGTAACATTCAAGGAGCCCAGAGTTATGTTTCTGTGTTCCTGTATATAGCATTGGTCATATATATAATGGGTATGATTAAAAAAATACCTAAACGGCAAGGGGTTGGCCAGTCATTTTATAGTGAAACACAGTAAAAACAGTTTGCTACAAGCATTGTTCCTAATGGCCACAGCAGCTTGATATGGACGTGCGACTGTGTCGTTTAGAATAGAGGAATGTTGATATCCCAAATGAGACATACATGCAAAACACTTAGCTTCCTCGACTGTCATGCCTTTAGCAGTTAGCGATGGTTGTGTATGAGGCATTAGAGAGCAAACATAACAATTGGTCGTATTTAATGATTTAGCAGTCAAGTATGCATAAGTATACCACATGTTGGCGGTCAGCGGATGAACAGTGTCAACTAGTTTCCAAACATCCATAGACGCAGGGTCATGCAGCAATCGTCGCAGGATGGAGACATTGCGGCGCGGGGTTGAGGTTAGCGGCCATGAGAAGATCATTGGGACCATTAAGAAGGTCAATCCGGCTATCAACAGGCTTGTTTAGGGTCGCATGGTTGGGCTGGAGAGAGGTCTTCCAACTTTTCCTCTGGGGTGGGATGAGTCGAGATGGAGTGTAGTCGGCTACTTCAGGATCAGACAGACAGACTGCCTGGTCCCAGGTTGATTCACCAGGGTTATTCTCCCCGTGTACCGTGAAATCAACCCTTGTCGAATGATATCATCAACGGGTTCCAACCGCCACTGCAGAAGATGTGGTTTTCCGGTTGTCATCAGGTGGGGGGATCGATGAACCTGAGGCGGATCTGGCGGGTCGTGTTGATAAAATGTGGAACCACGTGACCCCCTTTCCTGCAAGACGTACTGCTGCTGTGGCCGTTCACTCCGTGATCTGGAAGGGACTAGTCCACCTAGGTTCAGACCATTTTCGTTTGATTACTTTTAACCACATAGATTCAAAAATATTCATTTCAAGGAGAGCATTTGGTTGTCTTTCAGTTAAATGAGAAAAATTGATGGTTAGTTGTTTAAGCCCAGCTGGGCCTGGACCTTCAGTCGCAGCCAATGGAGCTGTGGGTGTAGGAAACGGCCTGTTAATGTGACACTCAAATGGAGTCCAACCTTTAGAAGAATTTAATGACATTCGAACATTCATTAATGCCAATGGAAGAGCTTGCAACCAATTGAGCGTGGATGACGCTAAAGCCTTAGCTATTGTTTCCTTGATGTTCCTGTTCATGCGCTCAACCTGTCCTTGTGATTGTGGATGATAAACATACTCAAAATGATTTTTCGACCCTAACATTTTTTCCACAGCCTGGAGATGTGTGTTTTTGAAATGAGTTCTATTGTCTGATCTGATTTTCCAAGGAAACCCATGCGTTGGAATGTAGTGATTAACCAAATGTTTTAACACTGTGCTCGCAGTTTCAGATCTGCAGGGATATGCCTCTGGCCATTTTGAATAGGAATCAACTATGACTAACAAATACCGGCAGCCTGACACTGTTTTAATCATGTCAATAAAATCCATTGAAATTACCTGAGCAGGGGCGTCCACGTCCGGATCGTGGACTCCCTGCGGTGGTTTCGTTGTAGGCATACTGTTATACCTACTGCAGTCCTGGAGTTCACTTTTAACAATTGGTCTCATGAAACGATGCCACCGGGTGTGGAGTCGTCTCAGTGTTTCATCCACACCTACATGGCATGTTCCATGGGCTTCAGAAATTAGATTTTTCAATTGTGTCTGAGATGGAATGCACTTACCCTCTTTTCGCCATATA
Source organism: Syngnathoides biaculeatus (assembly GCF_019802595.1). NCBI lineage: Eukaryota > Metazoa > Chordata > Actinopteri > Syngnathiformes > Syngnathidae > Syngnathoides > Syngnathoides biaculeatus. The sequence continues at coordinate 28,433,412 of NC_084651.1, forward strand.
CCATTCTCAGCTTTGACACCCCCTTTCGACTTCCACACACTCTTTTCTTCTGGAATTGCTTTTTCCTGCCACAACGTAACTGTTTCTACTGTCACCTCCTGTTGATTGTCACATTCACACTCACTTACAGTTAGCTGGAGTGTTGGTCGGTACCCCGCAACTTTTTTGCTGCTCAATCTGCTGATTCGTTTCCTGCTGATTCAAAATCATTAGTTCGAGAGTGACCTTTGCATTTAAGGACTGCAACCGCTGTCGGGATTATGAAAGCATCTCGCAATTTGAGAATGTTGTCCTGATGTTTAATAGGTGTACCGGTTGCAGTTTGGAAATCGTTTTGCTGCCATGCTTTTAATGCAACATGAACTGTCATGTGTACATACGCTGAATCTGTGTAAATGTTAACTGACCAACCAACTTGAGAGCTGCCATTAACGCCAAAATTTCTGCTCTTTGTGCTGACTGGGAGCCTGGAATTCTTTCTGCTTGCACTTCTTCAAAACCTGTTTCTGTGGGTTGGGTTAGTGCAAATCCAGGTTGTAGGCCATCGTTGCCTTTTAAGCAACACCCGTCTGTGAAAAGAATTAAGCCAGAGTTGTCAAGAGGTGTCTCGTAGAGTCCAGTGCGGAGTGAGTTTTCTTCCATTGTTTTTCATACACAACAATGCGGCTCTCCTCCGAGCAGACCTTCAGCCATGTTTACACCTTCGTGAGTAAAGAGAATGTGTGGTTGTGTTAAAATTGCTTCAATTTTCCTGTCTTCCTCCTGTCATGGTAAAAGCTTGACTCGTAACGTACTGGACTGTACTGTGTGATGTTCGCACAGTCAGCGGATGATGAAGAACAATGTGAGAAGTCTTCTGAATCACTCTGGCTAGAGCAGATGCGAAAGACGCGCAAATTGAGTGTCTTTGCTCGTATTTTTCCAATGGAGTTGATGCATACAGACAAACTTGTCTACTTCCTCCTTCCCCTTTCTGATAAAGAGCAGCAGAAACACTGCTGATCTTTTCAGACACGTCAAGACAGAACATGCGACTGTAATCATGAATTGCAGGAGCTGCAGCAGTGGAAAGGGTTTTTTTTTGTGAGAGGGAGACATTCCTGTGCCGTGGTGTGAGATCAGACGTCCGAGAAACGAAACCTGTGGTCGGGCAATCTGGAGTTTGGACTTGGAACACTTCAGTCCAACAGAGGCCAAATGAGAAAGCAAAGTGGCTTCGAGAAAAGAAGTTTCAGATGGAGCCGCCAGCAAGAGGTCATCCACATACTGCACCAGGAGAACCCCATGAGGTAACTCAAGCGGAGACAGCAACTGACGAAGACAGTCATTGAAGACTCCAGGTGAAAAAACAAAGACTTGAGGCAGTTGATTGTCGGAGTAGCAAACACCATTCCAAGTGAAAGCAAAAAAAAAAACTGCTTCATTGAAGGGTGAAGCAAAAGAAAGCATTAGCCAAGTCAATGGAAATGAAATGAGTGTGGGTTGATGTGATTTGGGACAATGCCGAATGCGGGTTCAGGACGGGCAAAGTGAGGGTTAACATGGCCGCATTAATTGCTCGCAGGTCATGGACCATGCGAAACTTTCCAGTGTTTTTCTTTTCAACAGACAAGATGGGGGTGTTAAAATCAGAGCCAGGAATTTTACACTGCACCCCTGCTTTGAGCAAGCCGTCAATTGTTTCAGAAATGCCAATCATCCCAGCCTCTTTTACAGAGTATTGGAGAACATATATTAGTCCTGGTTTCATCTGAAACACAACAGGTGACACATTGCAGAGACCAACATCAGTGGGATCCATGGACCACATGTGATGTGGGAAGGGAATCAAGAAGTTGACCAGCAAAATCGCTGTCGGTTGTTTCACGCCCATGGTGCCTATCCAGAAGCTGGTGCTCCAAAACAGAAGTGGGTAAAAATGTGTTAGACTGAATCCAATATGCATCAAGTGACGGAGAATAGCGCAATAGAGAGTGAAATAAATTTTGCCAATCAGTGGCCTGTGTGCATGCCAGGACAAACGGACCGAGATCCTTCGATGTGTGTTGAGGCAAGACCATCACAGAGACGTGGGTCACAAGGAGGCATAGAAGGATACGGGGGATCCGCCATCATGTCGCATTTGAGTTAATCAGGAGTCAGGAACACCGAAAAGGTGAGACGTGGTTTGCCTGCAAACAAATCACCCTTGTTCAATTCCCATACGTTGTGTTCAATTTCCTGAAATGTCTCACTATAGATCTCATCTCCTGATCTGTCATAGTACAGCGTACAATGCATACAATCAGCTATCACATCATAAGAACCCAAGGTGAACAGAGAGTCCAAAATTGCTCAGCTTTGACCCAACCACTGGAGTCAATATCCACTCTAGCCCAGTAGATGTCAGCAGTGCCGCATGCCACAGGGTGTTGTTCTACAAGCGGGAACTGGGAGGTGGCACTGGAGGCAGAGGCAATCGAACAGCAGTAGGTGTTACCATCCAGAAATTCCAGGAGTCCATCAGGGCTCCATTTGATGAGAGGGCATGTGGCGATGATGAGATCTCTGCCCAAAAGATTGACTGGACAGTTAGGTGCAAACACAAAAGAATGCAAAAATGTCTGTGAAAGGGTTAGGTCACTGGAGTTGTCAAATGCAGGGTAGTTTCTTCACTCTTGAATCCAACAAGTGAGATGCTTTTTCTGGTAAGAGAGCTATCAGGTGGCAGTGCTGTGATGGTAGAATGCCGAGCTCCTGTCTTGACCATAAATGACAAGGCAGATCCTCCTATCAGGATCATCAAAGGCTCCTGCAAGCCCAAGCTCGTGGATTCAGGGCACCGTCATTGCGGAAACTGTCCACCAGAGGGAGGCAGATACTGTTGGTTCGGCACTGGGGGCTTGTTGCTGCTGTCCACTAGAGGGAGGCAGATATCCTTGTTGATGTGGTAGCTGGTGGTACTGTGCAAGATATCCTCTCCCTCGGCGTTGGTTGTAACCTCCTCGATTGTATCCCCGTGCAGGTTGTTGGCCTCTGCCTCTGCCTCCCCAACCAGATGCTTAAGGTCGCTGTCTGCAAGAGCGGGCCCAATGACCAGTTCGTCCACAATGGAAGCACATCTCACGGCCACCAGGGGGCGCACTTCAACCCTTGAATGAACCTGCTTGATACATCATGCACTTGGAACCGACAGAGGGGGATGACATCATAAGAGCGGTTTCTTCCTGTTTTTTCAGACTTTGCAACTGCAACATGGCAAGTTGTGTTTCCGTACTTTTGGGTTTGTCTAAACTCTTGTCATGTCACTCATGTCTCCTCAAATGATGTTTAAGATGTGACAACCACCGGGCAACCTCAGCACCAGGAAGGTCCGGATCGGAGGTTTCTGCAGCAACACACTCACATCAGTGGGAGAGAAAGATTTGTAAAACATACCAGAGTTACCAGTTGCCGGGTCAACTTTGGCTAACATGGGTGCCTGCAAGATTTGGGAACGAGTCACACACTGATGCGGAGGAAAAGCTGGAAGCTTTGGAAGATTCCTCTGGGTCTTCAGAACCTCTGGTTCGATCCAAAACGGAGTCAGGGTGGGCACCTGAAAGATTCTGGACATGAGACTTTAATTCTGCTAATTGATTGTAACTGCCTTGGGCTGCGTGTTCCGCAGCATAGACAGCAACTCCCTGTTACTCCTTTCAGTCAGGCTGCTTCTTGTTTAGCGCGAAGGGCGTGGTCTTGCTTTTCCGCTTCAGCGTTTATTCTATCTTCATGTTCAATACCGGTTCTCTTAAGTTGATTTCTGATATTTTGTGGAACCTCTTGGTGTCTGTTTAATTCTGCCTTGTACAGTCATAGCTGAGTCAAACGTGTGAATTGGTCAGCTCTCAAGTTGGCCACTTTTTCCAATCTGCCTTCTAATTCTTTAATGGCGGCGGTCAGTCCAGCAGCCAAAGTTTCCGCAACTGTATTCATGTTCGATGTCTGTTGTGCACGAGTGATCGTCTACATCTACTTCGAGCCGGGCCGCAGTAACATTCAGTACTGGAGCCTGAAATTCATTTAAAGCTTTCCTGGCTTCATGGTAAGGTGACGGTACAAATCGGTTAGTTGGAAAATACGCCCAAAGCTGTTTCTCCTCCAAGTAATGCTGTGGCACGGAGGGCAACTTGGATGTTGACGGTACCAGACCAACACTTTCCTCATTGACAACCAAACGGGACAACTATAACGCACATCCCATTGCCATCATTTTTGCTTTTGCTTTAATTTCCATGACTTTCTTAGCATTCTCTCTCACTATTCTACCTTTTGGAGACAACCTGTTAGTTTTTTCCACTTCCAACCTTACACCTGCCGCTTTTTAACACAAGGTTTTTCCGTTTCTTTCATTAATGTCACCAAACATGCAGTCGAAGACAATGGAGGGAACCATCCATTCTCACAAGACTTCCTCATCCATTATTTCAACTGTTCTTTCTCACTATCTCGTTCTTTTTCAGCCAACCCTCCAACACACACATCACATCCATTTCTGACTTGTACACTTAGCAACAACTCATATTTGTTTGGCACAGTTTTTACGCCAGATGCCCTTCCTGACGCAACCCTCTGCATTTATCCGGGCTTGGGACCGGCCTACAGATTTCACTGGTTTGTGCCCCCTTAAGGATGCTAGTGGAAAAGTACAGAGAAGGTCAGAAGGAGCTACATTGTGTCTTTGTGGATCTAGAGAAAGCCTATGACAGAGTACCAAGAGAGGAACTGTGGTACTGCATGCGTAAGTCTGGTGTGGCAGAGAAGTATGTTAAACTAGTACAGGACATGTATGATGGCGGCAGAACAATGGTGAGGTGTGCCTTAGGTGTGACAGAAGAATTTAAGGTGGAGGTGGGACTGCATCAGGGATCAGCTCTGAGCCCCTTCCTGTTTGCAGTGGTAATGGATAGGCTGACAGATGAGGTTAGACTGGAATCCCCTTGGACCATGATGTTCGCAGATGATATTGTGATATGCAGTGAAAGCAGGGAGCATGCAGAGGAACAATTAGAAAGATGGAGACATGCACCGGAAAGGAGAGGAATGCAGATTAGCCAAAGTAAAACAGAATATATGTGCGTGAATGAGAAAAGTGGAGGGGGAAGAGTGAGGCTACAGGGAGAAGAGATAGCGAGGGTGGACGACTTCAAATATTTAGGGTCAACAATCCAGAGCAATGGTAAGTTTGGTAAGGAAGTGAAGAAACGGGTCCAAGCAGGTTGGAACAGCTGGCGAAAGGTGTCTGGTGTGTTATGTGACAGAAGAGTCTCTGCTAGGATGAAGGGCAAAGTTTACAAAACAGTGGAGAGGCCGGCCATGTTGTACGGATTAGAGACGGTGGCACTGAAGAAACAACAGGAAGAAGAACTGGAGGTGGCAGAAATTAAGATGTTGAGGTTCTCGTTCGGAGTGACCAGGTTGGATGGGATTAGCAATAAGCTCATTAGAGGGACGGCCAAAGTTGGATGTTTTGCTGACAAGGTTTGAGAGAGCAGACTTTGATGGTTTGGACATGTTCAGAGGCGAGAGAGTGAGTATATTGGTAGAAGGGTGCTGAGGATGGAGCTGCCAGGCAAAAGGGCGAGAGGAAGATCAAAGAGAAGGTTTGTGGATGTGGTGAGGGAAGACATGAGGGCAGTTGGGGTTAGAGAGGAAGATGCAGGAGATAGGCTAAGATGGCAAAAGATGACACGCTGTGGCGACCCCTAACGGGACCAGCAGAAAGAAAAAGAAGAAGACACTTAGCAACAACTGTTCAGAATGGTTTGGTAAATGCCGCAAATCAAACTATTCACTTTCTCTATCAAACTGTCTCTCCATTTTGTTTTAAATCGAATCCTCTATTTTTCTCTCTCTTTTTTAGTCTTTAGTCTTTCTATTTGGAACAGAGAGGCAGATAAGTGACAAAGCAACAATAACATGGAGGATGAGCCTCCTTTCACACTCTCGCAGCCAACAACTCAAAGAATAAAAATGCTAATGGATACAAAAATAAGAATGAGAACAGCAAACGTACAAGTACTGTCGCTTCTGTTGATCTCGCATTCACACACACACACACACACACACCACACACACACACACACACACACACACACACACACCCACACACACACACACACACACACACACACACACACAGACATACACACGCACGTTTGCCTCACCACGCTACAATCATGTGTGTGTGTGCGCAAGACACTCACCCGCAAGCCAGCAGATGCAGATTTTTTTTTTTTTAAACTACCATTGGGTATCGTCATTCCCATCTTAGGCCATTTTATTAAGGTCACTTTAATTTCTACAATTTATGTCATCCCTCAGCTGGATTTTTATCATTATTATTATTATATTTATTTATTTAAAAAATGCTCGAGCCTCTTTATTTTACAGTCCTTTGATTTTGAATGAGTAATTCTAGTCTCTAGAATTCTCCGAAAAGAACGAGACAATCTCTCGGTCCAGAAAGTTTTGGACTGGCCGTCAACCTACTGGTCTGGCAGTCTTGGAATTTACAACCTTTTTGTGTCAGCACAACCTCCGAACACAGGGCTCGTCTAAACCCTTCCTAGAGCGGTACGCCCACACACTCTAAGGCTTTTCAACCTCTACTCATAGGACTATACCACCCAAAGTTACCCCTACTGTTCAACCAGCCAGAGACTAATTTCACAATGTCACAAATTCAAACGTGACACGGACCTCAACCCCAGTTAACAGATAGAACATCACTTTTGGACGATAAATGTCCTCTTACCTTATCAATTATTAGCCGGCCGATGTTCTGTCTGTCAACCAACACCTCAGTCCGAAATCACGTTGGGGTCACCAATTGTTGGAGGATGCTTTTTTTTCCTCCGCGCGTTCGTTTAATTTCGGGGAGTGAGAATGTTGGTTACCCAAATAAAGGCTGGAGATAATGAACAGTTTCTTCGAAGTAATTTACTTAGAGAATATTCCGGGCACTTATGAGTTACAGACAATGGCTGTAGAGACCAGATCACAAGTGCGAAGCTATTGAGCGAAAACACATCCTTTTTTCTTGTCAGAAGGGCGGACTATGGGTGGTATCAAACCTGTGGCGTGGGATCGGGGCTTTCCACTCAGACAAAGGGTTTTTCTCTCAACCGGTTCTAGCTGGCAATGGATTATTACAAAGTGTCCAGTATGCAGTTCATCAAGGTTAGCCTACGTGCAGAGATGTGCTCACGGACACATCTGGCTACAGAGCTCCAGTGAGGACATGAGGAAATTATGCAGTCATGACTAAATATGGGAATACTTCACTACCAACCTGTCAGCGGTAGCCGTACGTTCTTGTGTTAAAAGGTTGCTGGCGTAATTAGCATGCTTGGTGGTAAAGTGACCGCTGATGTTGTACTCTTTTAAAACTGCAATGGTTTCTTGGCAAATAAGACATACAGCCTTGGACCGGACTTCAGTGAAAAATTACTTAGGTGTCCATTCTTTGTTAAACACTCGGCACTCACTGTCAACTTTTTTTCTTTGACATTGCTGTAGATGGGTTCTGATCTGACCAGTAGAAGAAGAGCGATAACTGGAAATGGCTCGGGCACCGTAAAATCAAGACACTGCGCCTAGTTCACCACCTGGTATTGAAATGCCAGTCATTACAAGTCAAATGAAATAAATGCAATCATTCACATTAAACCTTAATTCTGTACAAATCTTCGGCGGGCTGGATTAAAAAGACCAACGGGCCAGATGTGGCCCGCGGGCCATAGTTTGCCCACCCCTATTTGTATAGAATCTATACAAATGCTATAGAACTTTAGGACCCAAGTTCTATAGAACAGCTCTATAGAACCGTGTTCTGAACAAAGTTCAACAGAACTGTTCTAAAGAACTGAAACAACATTGGTTCAACATTGTATTCGTAAAATGCATTAATGTGACAATCCCACATACAATCAACGTTGCCAAGCCACATGGAAATTGAGCCATTAAAACAGATTTAAACCTTTACTATGCCGTGTGAAACCAGACTGTTTATCAATCAAACTACAGTTAAAAAGAATTAGGTCAGCCCATGGGAATACGTTTAACGTTTAGAACAAATAACTTTTTTCTTAAATTATGCTACAAATTAAAATATAATATTCCACTATGTGAACTTTTAACTGTGTCTCTCATATTTACTATCCATCCTGGTTCCTCCTGTTCTGCTTCATGCCACTGCCACCGCATCTGTCAGACGCATATTTCAACATGACGCGGCCGCACTTTGTACATGACTCAGGGTCCCCTCATGGTTTCTCAAGACACATTCTGAGTTCAAAATTAAGAGACTTGGTTATTATTACATCTGGCAAACACTAAAACTATCAGTTAGGAATCTATCATACACAATAATCCATATTTTGCTTATAGAAAGAGCATTTGAAAGCATTGTTTAGAAGTCTGCAAACAGCACACAAAATACTTTCAATTGTATTTTTCTCTTCAGGATCCATTCGATATTTTGCAGGTTTGTGAAAACAAAGCAGGCTATTGGAATTCCAAATGAAAGTGGACAGTAATATGTTTCAAGCATTTCACAGACAACTGCTTTGAAAACCCTGTACAGCGTTCACTTGGCTTTGGTAGCAAGTACGTACATAATTGTTTAGCATTGGCAAGTATCTCCCTCGTTTTAAATATAAGTACAATACCCATACAGGTATATATGTCAGCTAATATCCATATCCATGTGATGTGTATGAGGTGACGAAATTTGGACACCGTGGCGACCCTGAAAGGGACAAGCCGAAAGAAACATATATATAAAGTTAGTCTACTGTTGACGCTGAGGTCTTCCTGAAATTTAACTATGGCACTGCGTGCTCTCAAGTGCTAAGTGCCTTATTTAAAATATGGGATAAATCTTTAAACGCAAAACGATGCTGAAGGTTTCGATTTTTGTGTTCGCTAGTACAACAACAAGAAACGACTCACTGTTGTGTGCAAGCAGCATCAGATGTTTAAACGTGTTTGATTTGAACCAGTCTGTGTTTTGGGTGCGAAGTTCCACGTCAACTTCGTCAGGTCTTGCAGAATCCTGTCCTTGTGTTGCATTTATCAACTCAGATTCGAACATATATGGTTGAATTACACCTCCATGGGATATTTTTCGAACAAGGGAAGAATAAGACAATTCCTCCTCTCCAGTTCCTATTTCTTCCACAGAGCATTCCATAAAAACTTTTTCATCACTGCTGTCTTGTCTCCTCTAGATCCCACTCGCAGCGTGTATGATTATCTGTGTAGGAAGCCATTGTGTTTACTGGGTTTGTCTTGGCGTGACATCACACGGAAGCAGCTTCAACAGACCCTCGGTTTGAAACAGATATCGGAGGCATTCGGATTACAAAGAATATGTGCACTTTGGTGCTAATTTATTTCATTTCTGTTGTGTTGAGATTTTTTTTACATATTTTTTTTATGAAAAATTAGCTACGTTTGTGATATATAATTAAAATATAGATCCTCTGGATTAGACCTTTAATACTGCGCGAGTCTATCAGCGAGTACACTCACCAGATACATTGAAGAAATCGCGGGTAATGTATATGCCCAGCTGCAGCAGAACGATGAAAGAATTTGAATTTTTTTTCATTAACACTGGATGAGAGCACGGAAGTGCAGGACACAGCGCAACTGGTAATTTTTATTCATGGAGTTAGCGCATATTCGTGGAGTTAGCGCAAACTCAGATGTGCAAGAAGCTGGCAGCCATCCAAAGTCTCAAAGGGACCACGATGGGGGAGGATATTTTCAGCAAAGTGCGCCAAACTATGGAAGAGTTAGACCTGGACTGGTCAAAGATGACCAGCATCACAACTGATGGACCTCCGAGTATGGTTGGGTGCATCTCGCGGTCTACTAGGATGGATGAACTCGGAGATGGAAGAACGGGATTTCGCCGCCCCGCTACAAATCCTCTGCCTAATTCACCAGGAAACAACATGTACCCTAACATCAGAAAAAACGCAATGAAGACGTCCACACTTTTTGGCAGCACATATATCTGCAAGCAAAACTTTTCACACATGAAACTGCTGAAAAGCCCAATGAGATCAGATTAACAGATGAACATCTGCATCAGTGTTTGAGACTGGCAGTGACTAAAATGGAACCTGACATTCAACTTTTCAGCACCCAGATGCAGGCCCACAGTTCACACTGATGAACAAGTTAACTAAGTTAACCTTTCTGACTTTAATGAGCCATTCAGAGCATATATATATATATAATATATATATATATATATATATATATATATAATCAAAATAAAATCTGGTGGGATAAAATCCATCACCACAACCATACTGGGAATGGTACTGGTTGTGCTGTGTGGGTGCTCTATCACTGGGTTCAGTTTCTCAGCCTGCTTGCTTTGTGGTTATCACAGGGAAGTTGATGAGGGAGAACTGCAAACAACGATATCTGCAAGCCCACTGGAACCCACAAGAGAATTATAGGGAAGGAACCCAGTAACTTTGACGGACTGCTCATATGAGTCATTTGATCAAAAGATTCTGCACTAACAAATAAGATAAATTTGAACCTTTTACGATTGTGCACGGCACAACAATGTTTACGTTTTTTTTTCTGTAAAAACCTGAGGTGGTTATTTGATTATTTATTTCATTATTACTATAATTTATTTCCTGGCTTTTTTGTGTAAAAATCCTAGGGATGATTATTTCGTTATTTATTTATTTAATAGTATCATTTAGTTCCTGACTTTTGTTCTGTGAAGATTCCACAAAAGATTATTCGATATTGTGTGGGTTTCTGGAAAACAAATTATTACGTTTAAGTACTCCTGCAGTCACACTTTCTCTGTTACAAACTGACCTTGGCCACCCCATCAGAGAAACGAAGTTATATGGCCCTCACAGGAAAATTTTTTGAAGATTATAACGGTTATAACATAAATTCATTCTTCGATGTTAAAAAAAAATGCTTCTATTCACAATATAACACTTGTCATGTTAAAATTAGCCTTTTTGTTAATGTTTTGTAATGTTTGATGTTAACATTAAAATGAGCTCCCCCCCCCCCCCACATTTTCAGCTGGTTGTGTTCCGCGGGATTTTTTTAAATGAAAGAAATGTGCCTTGGCTTGAAAAAGGTTGAAAAATAATGCTCTAACTGATTTGTTTTTGACTGATCTCTCTGGAGTAATTCATAGTATGTTTTTTTACAGTGTAGTTTTCAGTTTATGTTGTCACGAACGAGGCTCGAGGGCGGACCTAAATGCACGACTCAAGAGGCAGGCAGGCAGTACAAAGGAGGTCTTTATTTGTTCTGAGGTCACTTACCAGTAAGTCAGTCCAAACGAACAGAAGTACTAGTAGCGGCAGGCTTACAAGGGTGGTCTAAAGACAGGCGAGGGTCGGTACACAGAAGGTAGACGTTAGGCAAACGGGAGTGTGGGAACGAGGCATCAAAGGCAACGATCTGGCGGAGGACTAGTCGTCCCCCAGGTCCTATATGTACTGAGAGTCATTAGGGTTCATGAGGTGCAGGTGTGTGAGTGCTGATTGCCTGGCCCCACACAGCCTGGCTGGGCGCCAGGAGCATGACAGTACCCCCCCCCCTCCCTCCCCCTTAACGGCTGGCTCTGGATGGCCCAGGAGTGTCAGGATGGTCTGCGTGAAAGTCCCTGATGAGGAAGGGGTCCATGATGAAACGAGAGGGGATCCAGGAGCGCTCCTCCGGTCCATATCCCTCCCAGTCTACTAGGTACTGGACCCCCCTTCCTCTCTGGCGGGAGGACAGCAACTGGAGCACCGTATACACTGGGCCGTCGTCCACCATGCAGGAGGGCGGGGCGGGGCGGTGCTTGCCTGGAGGAACCAGTGGACGAGACGGACGCAGTTTGCTGATGTAGAAAGTTGGGTGCACCCTCATCAACCTGGGTAATTTGAGCGACACGGCCCCCTCCCGGATCCGCACCAGGTGGTAGGCACTGTGCAGGTCCAACTTGGTGAAGATCTGGGATCCCTGGAGAAGTTCGAAGGCCGTGGCGATCTGCGGCAGAGGGTACCTGTTCTTTACTGTGACCTCGTTAAGACCTCGGCAGTCGATGCAGGGTCGTAGCGTAGTGTCCATCTTCTTGATGAACAAGAACCCTGCACCGGCTGGTGAGGACGACGGACAGATGAGGCCGGCGGCCAGCGATTCCTCCACGTACTCCCTCATGGCCTGGTGCTCTGGTCCTGTTAAGGAAAATAATTTGCCTCTAGGAGGTGAGGTGCCTGGGAGGAGTTTAATGGCACAGTCGTACGGCCGACGCGGCGGCATGGATTTTGCCTTCGTCACTGAAAACACCTCCTTTAGGTCGTGATAGCAGGCGGGCACCGCGTTTAGTTCCGAGGCGGTACTCGATTCCTCGAGTTGTACCGGCGTGACTTGAACCCTCCCGTTCTCCTGAACAGGGAAACAACAGTCCTCGCCCCATGCCTTAATCAGACCCGTGGCCCAATCTATGTGCGGATTGTGCTCCTTGAGCCACTGGCTCCCCAAGATAACATCGGTGCTATGTGAGTCGAAAACATGGAAGCTAATGCACTCCGTGTGAGCGTCCGGAAAGGACATACGAAAAGTTTGAGTGTGGTGCGTTACCCAGAAAAGGAACTTGCCGTTTGCAGCGTAGGCGTTACTTAGCCGCTGCGTAGTTAAGGTTAATGCACCCAACGCCTCGACCACGTGGGGATTTATCAGGTTAGCATCAGACTCGGAGTCGACGAACGCAGTCACAGTATATGAACGAGAGTCCGTTGCCAAGGTGAGGTGCAGAAGCGACCGTCCTGACTCTGCCGCGGTGTACCGCACACTCACCGGAGTGGAGATCTTGATGTCAGAGTGCTTTGGTCGAAACGTGCAGTGGGCGATCAAGTGTCCCAGACGAGCGCAGTAGAAACAGCACCCCTCCTGTCGACGGCGCCGATGCTCCTCCACTGGTTCGTCGAGAACCTCCACCTGCATGGGTTTCACCGTGGAAGGCAGCATGGACGGCCGGGCAACAACTGGACTGGGCACCTCCCCCGCCCCCTCGGTCATTGCGTCTATTTGCCTCTGCATGACCAGTCGCTGGTCAACCTTGAGGGCCAACGCTATGAGAGCGTCCAGCAAAGGAGGGACCACTGGTCTACCAACCTCAAACTCTACAGGATAACTGCTCTTGAGATGAGGAAGGCATGCTTTCTTCCTAGCCAGAGCTCAGCAATACTCCTCCAGTCTTCAGGCGCGCCATCTGGATCGTTCTCCCCACCGACGCAAAACGCGCTTGAAGCTAAACATCAGATGTTATAAAATGGATTATATTAGTTGTGATACTCCATGGAAGTCAAACACCATTAAAATAAATCTGATAGTAAATGATACTGTTTGAGTTGTTTTGGATAAATTGTCAAGTTGTCCTGTGGGGAAGAAATGTTGAAATTTACTGTAAATGGAGCGTACTTCGCCTGTACCCAGGAAGACCGCTGAGCTGGTCGCTGGCAGCACTGGTCATTTTAGCGGCCGTGCCAAAAAGTTTCATGGACACGGGACGTGCACCATGGGCACCGGAGAGGCTGGGGTGCGAGTGAGCTGGGGCCAGGCTGGAGAACGTCTCATCACCTTTGTCGCTGCCTGGAGTTTTCTGGAGAGGTCCAGTAAGTATTGACTACAATGCTTGAGAAGATTATTTGATTGCTTTGAACATGTTAATCAATCGATCAAGATCTGCTTTGCACTCTAAATCCCCATTTGCTACTTGGACAGACAGTAATTAATTACTTGCAAATCAGAATCTATTCCTTCCTTTCTGTACTAGTCCAAAAAAAAAAAAAAAAAAATTGCAGTATCTCCCAATGGTTAAGTTTTTTTTTTTAAAGGGGAATTCCAATGCTTTGCATGAACAATGTATCTAATAGGTCATGTAATATGTAGTCTATTTTGACAACGTGATGTTAAATCCTCTCTCATTTAATGTTTTGAGAAGCTTTTTATCGACAATTACGAATTTTCAGGGGCGCCAGAGCGCCACAGCCTGTCATTTTTTTCCATCTTAGCCTATCTTCTGCATCTTCCTCTCTAACCCCAACTGCCCTCATGTCTTCCCTCACCACATTCATAAACCTTCTCTTTGGTCTTCCTCTCGCTCTTGTGCCTGGCAGCTCCATCCTCAGCACCCTTCCACCAATATACTCACTCTCTCGCTTCTGAACACGTCCAAACCATCGAAGTCTGCTCTCTCGAATCTTGTCTCCAAAACATCCAACTTTGGCTGTCCCTCTAATGAGCTCATTTCTAATCCTATCCAACCGGGTCACTCCGAGCGAGAACCTCAACATCTTCATTTCTGCTACCTCCAGTTCTGCTTCCTGTTGTTTCTTCAGTGCCACTGTCTCTAATCCGTATATCATGGCCGGCCTCACCACAGTTTTGTAGTTTGCCCTTCATCCTAGCAGAGACTCTTCTGTCACATAACACACTAGACACCTTCCGCCAGCTGTTCCAACCTGCTTGGACCCGTTTCTTCACTTCCTTACCACACTCACCGTTCTCTGGATTGTTGACCCTAAATATTTGAAGTCTTTCACCCTCGCTATCACTTCTCCCTGGAGCCTCACTCTTCCCCCTCTACCTTTCTCATTCACACACATATATTGTGTTTTACTTTGGCTAATCTTCATTCCACTCCTTTCCAGTGCATGTCTCCATCTTTCTAATTGTTCTTCCACCTGCTCCCTGCTTTCACTGCATATCACCATATGATCTGCGAAGATCATGGTCCAAGGGGATTTCAGTTTAACCTCGTCTGTCACCCTATCCATGACTACTGCAAACAGGAAGAGGCACAGCGTGGATCCCTGATGCAGTCCCACCTCCACCTTAAATTCTTCTGTCACACCTAAGGCACACCTCAACATTGTTCTGCTGCCATGATACATGTCCTGTACTATTTTAACATACTTCTCTGCCACACCAGACTTACACATGCAGTACCACAGTTCCTCTCTTGGTACTCTGTCATAGGCTTTCTCTAGATCCACAAAGACACAATGTAGCTCCTTCTGACCTTCTCTGTACTTTTCCACTAGCATCCTCAAGGCAAATAATGCATCTGTGGTACTCTTTCTAGGCATGAAACCATACTGGTGGTCGCAGATACTTACTTCTGTCCTGAGTCTAGCCTCCACTACTCTTTCCCATAACTTCATTGTGTGGCTCATGAACTTTATTCCTCTATAATTCCCACAGCTCTGAACATCGCCTTTGTTCTTAAAAATGGGAACTAGGACAGTTTTCTCCATTCTTCAGGCATTTTTTACCCGCTAGTATTCTCTTGAATAAGTTGGTCAAAAACTCCAGTCATTTCTCCAAATTGCTTGGACCCTACGCGTGTTCACGAGTCGAAGATGATATGACCAATGATTAGAAAAAGTTAACAAAAAATTTATATGACAATTTATGACAAAGGAATGTGCATTACAGACGTCCGGGTCTTATCTAGGTATTTGCCGCACACAAGACGTGTGTCTTCTGGCAGGATAGCCAAAGAAGAAGACAAGAGCTGCCCGGTAACACAAGGTCATTTATATGTATGGGTCCATGGTAAAAGTGGCTGCCCTCCCCTGCAGTCTGGTCCTAGGCCGGGATGGGAACTTTCCGCATCTAATCTGGTGTTGTTCGTCTCCACGGCAACGCCTGGGAGAGGAGGATGCCATCAGCCGGTTTTCTGCGAATGAAGATCAATGACAACCACAAGCTCCACCACAACACATCCTTGTCTGATTAGCAAACTTTATCTGCTGATTAAAAGTATAAGGTCGTATTGAAGCAAATAATGAAAGTGCAATAAAAGTAAAATAGTCTTCATTCCCTCTCTTGATCTATGAAATATATCACAAAAACAATCACGAAAATCCCAAAAGTAACACTTCAAGAACTGTGGAAAACATAAAACCCTCTCTAAACGTCCAAACATACCTTTTAACAAGTGCATAGTCTCATGATTCAGAACACCCGAAACCTGCAGGACAGTACTAGACAACTCAAAAACAGCAAAACATTTCTAAAAAAGTTTCAGTAGAACAGAAGGGGAAGGGCAATGCAATCACAGGGCATGTCAAAGTCATGACAATCAGGAAGCGGTGCAAGTTTAGTATCACTTTCAAGGGGAGCAATAGCAACACTAAAATCATCTTGAGGAGTCTGTCGGGGCGGGGGTCTAATGAGGACATAATTACCGCGGCCATCAGTTGGGGCACCACTCGCCTTCTCAATTAGACGGGTTGAAAGAGAATAAATACAAGGAATGCAACAGCATCCACAGAGGGTGAGAATAGAGGTGAAGACAGCCAGAGAAATGAAGATTGAGGAAATGACACCCTTTCATTTACCAAACACATTCATCCAGTTATCCCACATACACGTGTCAACACCAGAGTCTTCCTTCATTTTCTTAGTAAGGGTTAGTTAGTCCATCTACAGCCTCAGTGAGGCATCCGCCAAGTTGTGTGTTAATCGGCAAACACCTCCTTTCTTGGCCAACGGTGCATCTGATGCGATTCTATTTTGGAAAGCCATAATAGATGTAGCCTGAGGTTGCTCATGTACAGCTTCAAGTCCTTCAAGGGTGAAATTGCCCAAACGTTCCACATTATAATGTATGTAATCAATATGGTCGCCCCGATACACTCCTCAAGATGTTACTGTTGCCATCGCTCCCCTAGAGAACGATGCTGAACTTCCACCGCTTCCTGATTGTCATTACTTTGACATGCCCTGTGATTGCATTGCCCTTTCCCTTCTGATCTCATAATACTTTTTGCGTAATACTACGTTTTTAGAAATGTTTTGCTATTTCTGAGTTGTCTAGTACTGTCCTGCAGGTTTCGGGTGTTCTGAATCATGAGACTATGCACTTGTTAAAAGGTATGTTTGGATGAAATAGAGGGTTTTATGTTTTCTATATTTCTTGAAGTGCTACTTTGGGGATTTTCGTGATCTATTTTATTAATCAAGAGAGGGAATGAAGACTATTTTACTTTTATATCACTTTCATTATTTGCTTAAATATGACCTTATACATTTAATCAACAGAAAAAGTATTGTCCATTTGCTAATCAGACAAGGATGTGTTGTGGAGCCGGTGGTTGTCCTTGATCTTTGTACGCAGAAAACCGGCTGGCAGCATCCTCCTCTCTCAGGCGTTGCCGTGGAGACGAACGACACCAGATTAAGGAGCGGAAAGTTACCATCCTGGCCCAGTACCAGGGGGCAGCCAGTTTTACCATGGACCCATATGCGTACATATAAAAACCTTGTGATACCGGGCAGCTCTTTTCTTCTTTGGCTATCCTGCCAGAAGACACACGTCTCGTGTGTGGCAGATACCTAGATAAGACCCGGACGTCTGTATAGCACATTCCTTTGTCATAAATCCATTTGTTGTTAACTTTTTCAAATCATTGGTCATATCCTCAACTCGTGAAACCTTGTGAGATCCTTTTCTCCTTCTTTCGTGTCCAATCTGGTGTACATGTCTTCATATGCCTCTTGTTTAGCCTTCGCCACCTCTACCTTTGGCCTACGACGCATCTCAATGTATTCCTTTCGCCTCTACTCAGTCCTCTCCGTGTCCCACTTCTTCTTCACTAATCTCTTTCCTTGAATGACTTCCTGTATTTTGGGGTTCCACCACCAAGTCTCCTCCTCTTTCCTACCAGAAGACACCCCAAGTACTCTCCTGCCTGCCTGTCTGAATACTTTGGCAGTTTTTTCCCCCGTTTATCATATATTTGCACAAATTCTTATAACATCTAACAACTTCTCACAAAAACATTTTTTATAAAAACAAATACACGCAGTGTCAGAGAAAAAATGTTTATACTCATAATCTGCATCTGGAAACAAGTCACCGAAGATGAATGGAAAATCGTCATCGTCGTCACTGTCATTCTTTATCATTAAAGGATACATCTCCACCACCTATTCCTTCATGGGTCACATAGCAGTGTTAAGTTTCACAATGAGAGCGTGCAGACAAGGAATACAACATCCACACAAGGTCAAAATTTATGCAAAAACAGCGATTGATACCAAATTTGAGGACAACCGGGGTTTGTATCTGTCAAAGGCATTTATCCAGGTCTCCCACACAAGGAGGTGTCAATACCTGAATGAGCTGTTAAGGGTTCGAAGCCCCTTGGTGGCATGAGTCCGTAGCTGTGTGTTGGCATCGCTGCGCAGCTTTGTTCTCCGAACGCAGCACTGATTTCTCCTCTCTCAGCCAACATGTCAACAGCGACTCCGCCTTGGAATTCCATAATTGAGCAGATAACTGTTCCTGCACAGTTTCAAACCCTCTCTGTGTCCAATTCCCCAATTCTTATACGTTGTAATGAATGTACTTAATTCTGTCTATGTTTATGTTGGTTGTACACCAACAACCTGAGGTCTCAAATCCTGCTGCCAAATGATCAGCCAATTTATACTCACTTGGAACATCAGTGGCACTGATGTATGTTCAAACACTTTTGTCGTTCCCATTCCGCTGCTCTTTTGTCTATGCCAGTGTTGGGGTAAAACTGCATGTACAGTAGAAGTTAATTCATAAACATACATACGATGATCAGACAAATGGCAATAATCACGTTATTGAAGCACATTAACCTGTTAATTATTTTTTTCTTCCATACATCAATGCATCTGGATGTTTGCTTGGAAAGAGTTCTATCCATTTTGAAAAGGCATCTATGATGACCAAATGGTTTTTTTTTCTTAAATTTTCCTTCACTTTGGTTTAATTCAATAAAGTCCATATGTATCGTTTGACTCTGATCAAACATTTTTTCAAATAAGGGTTAATGCCAGAAATTGTATAATGTATAAAATTATATTATTATAAAATTATATTATTATAAAATTATAATTCATATCCCTCCTGTTTGAGATATGTAACAAAATGGCCACCTATTTATATAAATGTCTTTGTTAGGAAAGGTTTGTTGTTTGGTCATACATAGATTTCTTGTAATGTAGCGCCATTTTTCTGCCAAAGTTATTGTTAAGCTTCGGGACTTAGTTGTTGCATATCTTTTAATGTATCTAGTTCTAGATTTGTGGCTGTTTCAATTATCGTAATTTGAGGTTTTTTTTCCTACGCAGCTTCCTCCCGTCTTTTGTCAGCGAAAGCATTTCCCAACTAAATCATATATTTGTATGATTTATGTGCAAGGCATTTGCATACAGTAATAGTTTTTTGGGCAGTTGTATTGCATTTACTAATTCAACAAACAATTTTGCATTGTGTTACTTTGCCTGTGGATGAAATCATCCTCCTATTTTTCCCAGTACTGTGCAAAAACGTGCACTGTTGCAAATGCATATTGGCTTTCTATAATTTTCTTAGATGTCCCTTTTGTACCATCCTGATCTTGTGGTAAACATTGTTGCTGGGTTCAATGTCGCATGTTGTTGCATTAATACTGAGGTCATATAATGATATATATATGACCTTTACAATCTACAGTTAAGAAAATAAGTATTTGAACACCCTGCTATATTGCAAGTTCTCCCACTTAGAAAATCATGGAGGGGTCTGAAATGTTCACCGTAGGTGCATGTCCACTGTGAGAGAGATAATCTAAAAAGAAAACTCCAGAAATCACAATGTATGATATTTTTAACGATTTATTTTTGATACAGCTAGGAATAAGTATTTGAACACCTGAGAAAACCAATGTTAATATTTGGGACAGTAGCCTTTGTTTGCAATTACAGAGGTCAAACATTTCCTGTACTTGTTCACCAGTTTTGCACACACTGCAAGAGGGATTTTGGCCCACTGCTCCACACAGATCTTCTCTAGCTCAGACTCAACTCTCGCTGAGAAACACGGATTGTGAGCTCCCTCCAAAGATTTTCTATTGGGTTCTGGAGACTGGTTAGGCCACACCAGAACCTTGATATGCTGCTTACGGAGCCACTCCTTGGTTTTCCTGGCTGTGTGCTTCTGGTCATTGTCATGTTGAAAGACCAAGTTGAGACCTATTTTCAATGCTCTGACTGAGGGAAAGAGGTTGTTCCCCAAAATCTCACAATGCATGGCCACAGTCATCCTCTCCTTAATACAGTGCAGTCGTCCTGTCTCATGTGCAGAAAAACACCCCCAAAGCATGAACCTCCCACCCCCATGCTTCACAGTTGGGATAGTGTTCTTGGGATAGAACTCATCATTCGCCTTCCTCCAAGCATGGTTAGTTGAATTATGACCAAAAAGTACCATTTTGGTCTCATCAGACCATAAAACCTTCTCCTATGACTCCTCTGTATGATCCAAATGGTCATTGGCAAACTTAAGAGGGGCCTTGACATGTGCTGGTTAAAGCGGGGGAACTTTCCGTGCCATGCATGATTTCAAACCATGACATCTTAGTGTATTACCAAGTCACCTTGGAAACGGTGGTCCCATTTCTTTTCAGGTTATTGACCAAGTCCTGTCATGTAGTCCTGCGATGAGTCCTCACCTTCCTAAGGATCACTGAGACCCCACAACGTGATATCTTGCATCGGGCAGTCCTTTAACAGGTCTGTGTTGCCGTGGCCATGGTCTTCCTCGAGGTTGAGTCTGAAGCCAGGATCCTCAGGTATCTTGTAATCCGGCTCAAAGGACCAAGGAAATGTTTATCACCTACTTGCTGGACAGAAAAAAACAGGAACAAAAAATCGTCTTTCTTATCAGGAGGATGTGGGAGACTGGCCAGTTGCAGTCTCCAACGACTTTCGGAACCAGCCTCTCGCATACTCTTTATTTCAAAAACACAACAGAAGGGGTGAGCAATCACGTGAACAAAGGAACATTCTTTGATAACGATGCATGTGCATTGATGATGTTGTCGTTGGCCACTTCTCGGAAGATTAGGAGTAGGCTGGTGGGGGCCGCGGATCCTGTGTGCAAAGAATCTTCGAATACGCAGACTCGTTGCAGTCTTTGATGAGACGGATGACAGTGTTGTCATCTGCAAACTCAAGAGTCAAGAGTTTGACAGCCGGGTACCTTGAGGTACAGTGCATACTGGGAGCTAACCGAGATCCTTTACACTTTTGGCACCAAACCATTAAAGTGGATCCTAAAGTGGATCTGATTATTGGGTTCTTGAAGCATTTATGGTGTTTGACTTCTGGAAATAATTGTGGTCTTCGGGAGTTTGATGTTGCGGTAGTCTATTTGTTCCGATTCTAGCCAAGAATCAAACTCCTCAATAAGGTGCAACCATTTGATGAGGCATAATTGGTTCGCTTAATAAATGTTTAAAGTTGGGAGCATTTAGGCTTCCCTCCTGTTTACTTTTCTGAATAAATATGTATTACAGCGGAATCTCAGGTTTAAAACTATTTAAATGTGTTCTTAAATGGAATTATTGAAAATAAAAGACTTGCGGTAAAGTTTTAATTTTTATTAGAGGTATTCTTCCTCGTTGTAGTATAGGCAGACTATTTCAGCATCTAAAGTCATCAGATTTTTTTCCAAAAGTGGTGTGTCATTTAGATTATTTAGCTCTGTGAGTTTTGATAAAAATATTAAAACCTAAATACTTTATGTTTCCAAAAGGAATATAATATTCTCAGATTTGATCCGGAGGAGTCCATGAGTTTGCTGTTATTTGGAGTATTGATGATTTTGTTGATAGTCTACTTGTGAAAATGTTCTGACACTAGAACTATCATGGCAGTAATTTTGACTGCTTTCAAATTTTGCAATTTGGTTTAAAAAATGTAATGGGAACCTGACTTTCCCTCATTGTGCGTATATTTTGTTCGAACATTGCTTTATCATTAAAAATTTAAAACAGAGGAGAGCTGACTATTTTAACCTCGAATGACCACAGCAGTCAAATTTAATCCATAGTTTTAACTGGAGGTGTCACAGTCATTTGCCCCATCTTCCCAATGGTTTTCCTGCTCATTCTTTTATGGTCTATGATACAAAAAGTTAGCTATAAAGTAGGTTCACTTTCAACCCAAGACAGACAAAAATGACAAATATGAGAAAAAATGACAATTAGAGGCAATTACGGCATCTAAAGAAAAAACGAGAGCTAACCATGCTCTCTTAAGAAAAAACATTAAAATCAAACGAGAGCAAATATGAGATAACTATGTACAATTAATACAACAATAGTATCTACTGTAAGCCAATCTGTCTTTTTATGGGATGGAGTGAAAAAAAATGGTGATGCACTGAATGCGCAATAGTTGAAGCGCAAAGTAGAGAGGGATTACTGTAGATGTGTTTGATCAAATGGTACTCTGTGAAAGCACCTGCACGAAGATGGCCATAGAGGGTGTTTTATAATATTCTACCTGGCAGCTATAAAGAAAAGAACCAATGAGGTGATGTCAATTGAGGAACTTCATAACGCAACTCGAAAATGAACTTCTGATGAACAGATGATGAGAGAGCCGCAGCTGGTGAAGCCGAAGAAGGAGAGGAGAAGGCAGTGCCAAGTCTGAAGAAACTCTAAGAAAAACATAGCAAAACAAAGGATATTTGTGTGAAAAGTAACAAGGTCATGTGTGTGACCTGTACATGGAAGGTAGAGGTTACCTGGGTTGACTGTGAGTGATTGTGAGCGATATGCAAAACAACTTCGAATCGTAACACCAGAGTGTCTTCAGCTGCTCGGCAGCTCACACAGCATTTTGGAATGTTCATAAAATTCAAGAATTTTAAGAGAAATGTTTTTAGTTTGAGTGTGTTCCTTGGTGTGTGTAAGAGAAGTTATGTTGCTTCAAATAAATAAAACAGTTCTCATTTAGTGCTCCAAGGTGTTTTTACCTATTCCACTAATTTATTCCAAAATTATTTTTTAATGATAATCAAAAGTAATAGGCGAGCAGTCAAAATAACTACCATGGTCATTCAAGTAGTTACAGAAAGAGACTTAATGAGATTGAAGATTGCCTGAAGGACCGGAATGCAAGAAAAACTCAAGTACATGTATTTGGTTTCCAGAAAGTAAATAGGAATATCATAAGGATATTGCTTTAATGCAGCCCTATGGGGGCACAAACCAGTGCAATCTGTAGGCTGGTCCCAAGCCCGGATGAATGCAGAGGGTTGTGTCAGGAAGGGCATCCGCCGTAAAAACTGTGCCAAACAAATATGAGCGTTCATCTAAAGAATCCCATACCGGATTGGTCGTAGCCCGGGTTAACAACGCCCGCCCCCGGCACTGCTAACCTGCAGGGAGTTGGTGGAAATTCAGCTATTGTGGGTCAAAGACAAAGAAGAGGAGGAAACCGGATCCATCGTCAGAAGAAAAAGAGGAATGGACAGAACCTACAACTGAGTGTAGGGACTTTGAATGTTGGGACTATGACAGGAAAAGTTCAGGCGTTGGTTGACATGATGATTAGGAGAAAGGTTGATATTCTATGAATCCAAGAGAGCAGGTGGAAAGGTAGTAAGGCTAGAAGTTTAGGACCAGGGTTTAAATTATTCTACCACAGAGTAGATGGGAAGAGAAATGGAGTAGGGGTTATTTTAAAGGAAGAGCTGGCTAAGAATGTCTTGGAGGTGAAAAGAGTATCAGATCAAGTGATGAAACTAAAATTTGAAATTGAGGATGTTATGTATAATGTGGTTAGCGGCTATGCCCCACAGGTAGAATGTGACCGAGAGTTGAAAGAGAAATTCTGGAAGGAACTAGATGAAGTAGTTCTGAGCATCCCAGACAGCGAGAGAGTTGTGATTGGTGCAGATTGTAATGGACATATTGGTAAAGGAAACAGGGGCGATGAAGAAGTGATGGGTAAGTACGGCATCCAGGAAAAGAACTTTGAGGGACAGATGGTGGTGGACTTTGCAAAAAGAATGGAGATGGTTTTAGTGAACACTTATTTCCAGAAGAAGGAGGAACATATAGTGACCTACAAGAGCGGAGGTAGAAGCACGCTGGTGGATTATATTTTGTGCAGACGATGTAATCTGAAAGAGGTTATTGACTGTAAAGTAGTGGTAGGGGAGAGTGTAGCTCAACAGCATAGGATGGTGGTGTGTAGGATGACTCTGGTGGTGGGTAGGAAGATTAAGAAGACAAAGGTAGAGCAGAGAACCATGTGGTGGAAGCTGAGAAAGGAAGAATGTTGTGCGGTATTTCGGAAAGAGGTGAGACAGGCTCTCGAAGGACAATAGAAGCTCCCGGAAGACTGGACTACGACAGCCAAGGTAATCAGAGAGAAAGGCAGGAGTACTTGGGGTGTCTTCTGGTAGAAAAAGGGAGAAGGAGACTTGGTGGAACCCCAAAATACAGGGAGTCATACAAGGAAAGAGATTAGCGAAGAAGAAGTGGGACACTGAGAGGACTGAGGAGAGGTGCAAGGAGTACATCGAGATGCGACATAGGGAAAAGGTAGAGGTGGCAAAGGCTAAACAAGAGGCATCTTAAGACATGTACACCAGGTTCGACACGAAAGAAGGAGAAAAGGATCTCTACAGGTTGGCCAGACAGAGGGATAGAGATGGGAAGGATGTGCAGCAGGTAAGGGTGATTAAGGATAGAGATGGAAATGTGTTGACTGGTGCCAGTGGTGAAAGAATACTTCGAGAAGTTGATGAATGAAGAAAATGAGAGAGAAGGAAGAGTTGAAGAGGTAAGTGTGAAGGACCAGGAAGTGGCAATGATTACTCAGGGGGAAGTCAGAAAGGCACTACAAAGGATGAAAAATTGAAAGGCAGTTGGTCCTGATGACATACCGGTAGAGGTATGGAAGCAATTTGGGGAGATGGCTGTGGAGTTTTTGACCAACTTATTCAACAGAATACTAGGGGGCGAAAAGATGCCTGAAGAATGGAGGAAAAGTGTTCTAGTTCCCATTTTTAAGAAGAAAGGCGATGTTTAGAGCTTTGGGAATTATAGAAGAATAAAGTTGATGAGCCACACAATGAAGTTATGGAAAAGAGTAGTGAGACTAGACTCAGGACAGAAGTAAGTATCTGCGAGCAACAGTATGGTTTCATGCCTAGAAAGAGTACCACAGATGCATTATTTGCCATGAGGATGCTAGTGGAAAAGTACAGAGAAGGTCAGAAGGAGCTACATTGTGTCTTTGTGGATCTAGAGAAAGCCTATGACAGAGTACCAAGAGAGGAACTGTGGTACTGCATGCGTAAGTCTGGTGTGGCAGAGAAGTATGTTAAAATAGTACAGGACATGTATGATGGCAGCAGAACAATGGGGAGGTGTGCCTTAGGTGTGACAGAAGAATTTAAGGTGGAGGTGGGACTGCATCAGGGATCAGCTCTGAGCCCCTTCCTGTTTGCAGTGGTAATGGATAGGCTGACAGATGAGGTTAGACTGGAATCCCGTTGGAGCATGATGTTCGCAGATGATATTGTGATATGCAGTGAAAGCAGGGAGCATGCGGGGGGACAATTACAATGGAGGCACGCATTGGAAAGGAGAAATGTGAATATTGATTAGCTGAAGTAAAACAGAATATATGTGCGTGAATGAAAAAGGTGGAGGGGGAATAGAGAGGATACAGAGAGAAGAGATAGCGATGGTGGAGGACTTAAAATATTTCGGTTCAACAATCCAGAGCAATGATAAGTGTGGTAAGGAAGTGAAGAAACGGGTCTAAGCAGGTTGGAACAGCTGGCGGAAGGTGTCTGGTGTGTTATGTGACAGAAGAGTCTCTGCTAGGATGAAGGGCAAAGTTTACAAAGCAGTGGTGAGGCTGGCCATGATGTACGGATTAGAGACGGTGGCACTGAAGAAACAACAGGAAGCAGAACTGGAGGTAGCAGAAATGAAGATGTTGAGGTTCTCGCTCGGAGTGAGCAGGTTGGATAGGATTAGAAATGAGCTCATGAGAGGGACAGCCAAAGTTGGATGTTTTGGAGACAAGATTCGAAAGAGCAGACTTCGATGGTTTGGACATGTTCAGAGGCGAGAGAGTGAGTGTATTGGTGGAAGGGTGCTGAGGTTGGAGCTGCCAGGCAAAAGAGCGAGAGGAAGACCAAAGAGAAGGTGTATGGATGTGGTGAGGAAAGACGTGAGGGCAGTTGGGGTTAGAGAGGAAGATGCAGAAGATAGGCTAAGATGGAAAAAGATGACACGCTGTGGTGACCCCTAACGGGACAAGCCGAAAGGAAAAGAAGATGAGGATATTGCTTTGAAAATGTGTTTACTGTTTAAGTGTGAATCATTATGATAGACTGAACATTTTAAATTACAAGCATTCGACGAAGAAACCAACACATTGCTATTGTAAACAAATTGTTGTTCCTGTTGCAGTTAATCACTTAGTTCCACTTCTGTACTGTCAAAACACTTCCCATCTTAAACATCCAGCAGACAATCACTGATCTCCTCTTTCATGTGAGACCTGAAGAACAAAGGACAACACAGGTAAATTAGATTGAAACTAGCAGTGCCATTGCCAGCAATTCAACCATTTATTCATGATCTATATCACAATACTGGTCATCTATTCCTTTATGTAGAAAACAAATACTGATGAATCAATGAAATACAAACCAACAGCTTACCTCCTTTGCTTCACCTGAGCCTCTGACAAGATGTATTGAGGGAGGTATTCAACTGATGACTTGAGAGAAATAAAGCAAAACAGGGAAGAGAAACTTTATTCCTGATGTAGCCAGATTTGTTTGAATATGTCCATTGAGTAGGTCCATATACAAATTACCACTATTTCTCATTAGGAATGTAACAACAACAACAACAAAAATAATTATTTGATTCATATCACAATTTGTGATTGCTGATTCAATTCAAGGGTGAAATGGTTTATCTAGAACAGGGGTGACTAATGCGTCGATCGCAAACAACCAGTCGATCTCCCACGCAGTTATAGTCAATGATGACTACCATCAGCCTACCATACATTTCATTGCTTGAGTCATGTGCGGCGAATATGTCAATTGTGAGGGTAGACTAATTGACATTTTACCAACCCTGTTTAACCAATCCTGGCCTCTTCTGATATGTCAATGCACATGTGCATATAAAGGCATGCATGAGTACATAAAGGGGTGTTCTAGCAAGCTGGCTTCCTATTTAGCGACAACCAACAGAGGTGTTGCTGGGAAACTTAGAATCTACACAGAGACATGAAAAATTAACACCTCAACTCGGGATGTTGTCAGTTGGTGGGGAGAATACTTCGAAGACTTCCTCAATTCTAGTGACACGTCTTCCCATGAGGAAGTCTGGATTTTCTGAAGCGGGGTCTTCTACCTCTAGGGTGAAGTCACCGAGGTGGTTAATAACCTCCTCGGTGGCAAGGGTCAGGGGTGGATGAGATTCACCTGGACTTCATAAAGGCTCTGGATGCTGTGGGGCTGTCCTGGTTGACAGGCCTCTGCAACATCGGAAGGACATCGGGGAGAGTCCTTCTGGAGTGGCAGACTGGGGTGGTGGATCGCCTTTTTAAGAAGAGGCAGTGGAGGGTGTGTTGCAACTACAGGGGGATCACAACCCTCATCCCCCTGGTAAGGTCTATTCAGGAATGTTGGAGGGGAGGGTCCATCGGGAAGTTAAATCTCAGATTCAGGAGAAGCATCGTGGTTTATGTCCTGGGCGTGGAACACCCTTGGCAGGATCCTTGAGAGTGCATGACAGTGTGCCCAACCAGTCTACATGTGTTTTGTGGACTTGGAGAAGGATTTCGACCGTGTCCAATGTCGAGCTGCTCTTCTGAATTGAGACGAGCCAGATGAGGTAGCTGGGGCATCTGATCCGGATGCCTTGCAGACAACTCCCTGGTGAGGTGTTTCGAGGGCGTCCTACTGAAAAGAGACCTGGGGGACAACTCAGGACACGCTAGAGAGACTATGTGTAACGGCTGGTCTGGGAACACCTCGGGATCGGGATTGTATGGCTGTGGTGAGGGAAGATATAAGGGCAGTTGGAGTTAGAGAGGAAGATGCAGAAGATAGGCTAAGATGGCAAAAGATGGCACGCTGTGGCGACCCCTAACGGGTCAACCCGAAAGGAAAAGAAGAAGAATGTGTGGCCGCAATACGCTTCCAAGTACGGAGGAGACGACTCTCTGTCCTAAAATTTTTTTCCCAATCATAGTTATTGAATGCGAGTTTGTGTAACACCGGGGGTCATATTGGTATTTTTATTAGTATGTATTACTATGTGGTATTTATTCCTGATTGAAAACAGATCCAGCAACAAAGTATTTGTATGCATCCAGAGTTTTATACGCTTTCAAACTTCAAATAAATCATGACAACTTACTCACCAGATACATGTGTATATCCAGTTGTCCAAAACAAGAGAAAGCGAATTAACAGTCCCATCTTATCGCTGAAAAACACTGAGTTCGCCATTGATTATGGGGTCCTCTAATTTTTCCTCGTACCTTTGACAACTTCTAAATGTTTAAGGGTATCGGACAAAACTCTGGGTGTTGTGCTTTAAGACATATTTTCGTTTCATCTCAATGGAAATAACTTGCAACAATGCTATGTTTGACCGGCAATATGGTGATGTCACATGATTTTATGACGTAGGTGCACGAGCTCTACAGAGGAATGAAGTTGATGAGCCACACAATGAAGTTACGGGAAAGAGTAGTGGAGGAAAGACTCAGGACAGAAGTCATTATCTGCCAGCAACAGTATGGTTTCATCCCTAGAAAGAGTACCGCAGATGTATTATTTGCCTTGAGGGTGCTAGTGGAATAGTATAGAGGTCAGAAGGAGCTACATTGTGTCTTTGTGGATCTAGAGAAAGCCTATGCAGGGTTCCCACTCTTTTCTTGAAATTATTTTCCAGGACATTTTTTTACTGCTATAGTGCGAGTCTAGTTATCACAACATACACTAGTAACCCCTCCAAACCTTTGGAGAAGTGTTATTTTCTACAATTGTACCTTATATTTTGTACATTTAACCAGAGTGCTTCAATGTTTATTCCTCTGCCTGTTTTTCTCTTGTACTGTCTCTGCAAAATATTTTCACATGTTCAATAAATGACCAAAACAATTTCCTTTAATCTGTTTACTTACTGTATTTAGTTTGCAGTCTAGTTTGCTTGTTGCATTAAAAATTAAAAATTTAAAAATAAAAAAAAAATACAAATATCAAAATAAAGTCCTATCCTGCAGTGCAAAAAGGTCAATATAAAACAGAGCAATGTCATTTAAATTAAAATGCTCCTATAAAAAAAAAAATCTTAGTGACTGTAGCTTCTTGACACTCTCCTGCATATCTTTCAGCGTTTTGGCTCAAGCTTGTAGCTCTTCCTTTTTCTCAGCCACACTTTTGCGATAAGCATTGAATTTGGACATTTATGTGAAGTCCCGTTTTCTTTCTGCATTCACTGCATTTCGTCTGCCTCCTTTTGCATCATCTCACTGCTTTTCAAAATTCTTCTGTTTTGCTTTGACATTTTCTGTCTTGCTGGAGCGCTGTTCTTTTCTTCTCATTTGCAGTTAGTTCTTATTTTCATCCTCGAGATACTGCATATACCTCATTCTTGCTCCTTTGCAGTGTTGGATTAAGTCTTTTGACAGGGCTTCATCAACTGCACGCTCAGCCATAGCATCCTGGAGAATCCGCAATGCTATCAGACTCTTCTCCTTCAAGTTTTCTACTGGCATGTCCTTGTTGACGGCGCACCCTTGCTCCACTACTGCTTGTCCATGAGACAGAGTGAACAGACATTTATCATGTCCCACAGTGCTACATAATCTGCTCTGGCACTGACAAAACTGCCAAAAGATTATTCAAGCCTGCAACCGTATGAAAATTTGGGAATTCTGCCTTGAGGTTTGCACTTGCATGCACTGAGAATGTTTTATACTGAGCAAGGATTTTGTCACACTCTGAAGCAGTGCACCATCCTGCATTGAGGAGGTTCTTAAACATTGCTATTGCATGCTCAGTCTCCCGTAAGCAATATATATATATATATATATATATATATATATATATATATATGATATTGAAGATTCTTATATTCACATGAATATGAGAATCTTCATTATATGTTTTTTAGAAGATATTTTTCTACATAATATATTTTTCAATACATTATATTTTCTTCTAGATGGTGTATGTATGTATATGTATATATATGTATATTTTACTCCATCACATATACCTCCAAAAAATGATATTGTGTATCTTGTGACTGAATAGTTCTCCAACATTTGGTGATGTACAATGTGCATCATAGGTATTTAAAGATGGCGACTCGCTTGTAATTATTAGCAGTCTGAGGAAGAGCAGTCTTGCTCGAAACGTCACGTATGCAAAATAAACTAAATAAAGCATATGGGAGCTCTTTGGTATGTGGATTACTCTTTTTCATGTTTTGATATTTGGTGATCCAGCACCCAACCCATGTGGTTTCAGGGATGTGCGAGTCCTATTGTTAGTATATCTCTGTTGCAGTATGTCACAAAATGTAGTAATATAAATGGTAAGAAATAAAAACAAGGTGCAGAAAAAAGGAAATTATTACGATACAGAGTGAGGAAAATAAGTATTTGAACACCCTGCTATATTGCAAGTTCTCCCACTTAGAATTCATTGAGGGGTCTGAAATTTTCATTGTAGATGCATGTACACTGTGAGAGAGATAATCTAAAGAGAAAAATTCAGAAATCACAATGTATGATATTTAATGATTTATTTGTGTGATACACCTGCAAATAAGTATTTGAACACCTATCAGGTAGAATTCTGACTTTCAAAGACCTGTTAGTCCGCCTTACAAAGTCCACCTCCACTCCATGTATTATCAGTATTTGTATTATTGATATATTTTGTAGACTACCGCACAATTCGTAACTTTAAACTGTTCCCTTTGCACAATTGTCATTGCATTGGTCTATAATGCAGTCATTGTGATTTGACGGGCGCACAGTTGAACACGAAAAATCACACGCGCCATCGCAAATCTTCACAGTTGAGCACGAAAAATCACACACGTAAAATTTGTTACGAGAAGAAATATATAGGTATTGAAAGACGTTGCTTATTTTGCGTAGTCCTGACCAATGTTCCCTCTAAGCTGCGCCACTGCTTGTGCGCCACTTGTCGCACACTCAGCGCACAACAAAACCTGCAGTTAAACACAAGGCGTCAGCACACGGTCTTTGCTTAGCCTACTTCTACTTCCTTGTTTATCTGAACCCCCCCCCATCCCCCCTCAGCTTTTAAAGGGGTACACTCATAATTACAAACAGAACACACACCAGCAACTTCATATCTGTGGGCATGACTGGTGGACCACACCCATACATTTTTAAAATGTGACTGACTGATAATTGGAACCGCGAACGGGTAAAGGCCCTCTGTACAGGTTTAACACAATGTGGGACTTTAACACACTTATCTCTTACCTATTCTAAATGAAGATTTTACATCTTGCACAACTCATAAGGAATAGTTCCTATCAACAGAAATGTCTTGTTCTTTGTTCTTGTTTTTTTATTGTTCTTTGTTCTGAATGTCGTACCAGTGCAGCACCCACTGACGAAGAACAATTCTTTGTGCGTTTTTACACACTTGGCCAATAAAGCAGATCCTGATTCTGATTCTGACTTGTTGTATGCGGAGCTTAATGACCCAATCACTGTGAGATACATGGGTCTCGAGGGCGGGACATCTACCGAGCTTACTACGTACTTGTGACATTAGATGAGACCTCGAGACACTGTCAAGATCAGTACGTCCAATGCCTCACCGCCTTAAATCGCTTGGGTGCTCAGTACGTCCAATGCCTCGCCGCATTCACTCACTCACTCCCTCATTCATTCCTCCAATCAACTGGGTAGAGGAGGAGCTGTGAAGCTGCTGACTGATCATCCGTGTGGACGCCTGTGGACACTGAAAGTTCAATGCGACACTGACTCTAAGTGGAATTATTACACAGCCCTAAATATGTCTTTTTCAAAGCCCGCAGTGAAGAGAAAGGTGGGTGATGAGCACCGACAATTTCCGGAAAAGTGGGCAGTGTAATATATCTTTTTGAGCACCGGGGCACCCCGACGTGTCTTATTTACACTGAGAAAGTTGGGGTGCACAAAGAATACAATTTTAACCGTCATTACACATCTAGACATGCTGAGGAGTATGAAAAATACCAGGGAGATGAGAGAGCCAACCAGGTTGCCAATCTTAAAACAGGTCTACTCATGCAACAAGATTTCTTTAGGAAAGCAACCAAAGAGAATAATGCAGCAGTTGAAGCTAGCTACGTGGTCAGTGGGATGATGGCTAAAGCAGGAAAGCCATTCACAGAAAGTCAATTTGTCAAAAAGTGCATGTCACAGGCTGCAAGTATTGTCTGTCCAGAAAAGAAAGGTCATTTTAGCAACATAAGGCTTTCAGCCAACATTGTGGGAGAGCAAATTTCTGACACGTCAAGTGACATTTATGATCAATTGTGTGAGAAAGCAAAATATTTCAGTGTATATTCAGTCACTTTTGATGAAACCACAGACACTGCCCAGCTTGCGATATACTGTATGTCTGTGGTGATGACAATTTTGAAGCAATGAAGGAATTTCTCACACTAATTCCAATGCATGGTCAGACCACCGCTCAGGAAATATTTCACCAGCTGTGTGATGCCATTGAGAATGCTGGTTTGCCATGGAAGAGGTTTGTTGGAATAACAGCTGATGGAGCTCCCCCAATGACAGGGAGGAAAAATGGACTGGTGGCACTTGTTCAAAAGAAACTGGAAGGGGATAGTGTGGAGGAGGCCACAGCTCTGCACTGCATTATCCATCAGCAGGGCTTTTGCAGCAGATCCCTGAAGTTTCACAATGTGATGTCTGTCGTTGTGAAATGCATCAACTGAATTGGATCCAGGGGCTTAAAACACAGTTGGTTTTGTGGTCAGAATATGGGGATGTGCTGTACTTCACAGAGGTACAAGTATGTTGGCTCAGCAGGGGAAACGTATTGAAGAAATTTGAAAAAAGTTGAGAGCAAAAGTGGCTGTTCCTGTTCTAAGTGATCCCAAATGGCACATGGACTTAGCTTTTCTCGTTATCACACATGAGCTTAATGTACTGAACAAAATATTACAAGGCCAGGGAAAACTTGTCAGTGGTGCCTATGACAACCTGAGGGAATTCTGCACAAAACCTGTGTGATGGACAGCCCAGCTCTCTCAGTCAAACCAGGGCCATTTCCCAGCTTGCAAGGCACTCATGGATGCAGGCACACCATTCAGTGCCGAGAAGTATGTGGAGGCCATTTTGAAGCTCCAGGAGGAATTTGATTCCAGATTTGTAGACTTCAAGACGCACAGAGCAACATTTAAAAATTTTGCAGACCCCTTCTCCTTCAATGTGCAAGATGCCCCTCCTGTGCTTCAAATGGAGCTCACTGACCTGCAGTGCAACTGTGAACTCAAAGCCAAATTCAAGGAGGTAAGTTGACAAGCCGACAAGCTTGGGCAATTTTTGAGAGAATTGACCCCCAGCTTCCTTGAACTTTTCCCGAATGTTCAAGTGGACCATGTGCCTTTTTGGGAGCACACACTTGTGCGAAAAGCTCTTCTCCACCTTGAACCTCAATAAGTCCAAGTACAGGTCCAGACTGACTGATGACCATCCTCAAGCCCTACTGAGGGTCTCAACTGCTTCCTTCCTCAAGCCAAATGTGGCTCGGCTATGTGAGAAGAAGCGCTGCCAGGTTTCAACCAGTCAGAAGTAAGCAAGAGAAGCCATGTTCAGAACAGTTCATGTTCAATGTTCCATGCATGTTCAGAAAGTTAAAAGAAAAAGAACTGTTTATTTGTATTTACTCTTTTATTTTATTTTCATCTTATTTTATGTGAAAAAATAAAGATTTGAGAGCATTGGGATAATTTTATTAGAGCTTTTCTTGTAAAAATCCTGACGCGGACCCACCCTCACCCAGTCTCCACCTCAAGCAGCACCCAGTTAAACTTAGTTTGAGAACCCTGCTTTAGATGAATGTTCATATTTGTTTGCAACCATCTGCATTTATCCAAGGTTTGGGACCGGCCAACAGATTGCACTGGCTTGTGCCCCCATGAGGCTACATTTAACGTCATCATGTTCCTTCTACATTTTTTATTCACTCTCTCCTCTGGGTTTTTCCATGCCATCAAAGTCTGCTCTAACTTTTTGTCTCCAAAACATCATACCTTGGCCATCCCTCTGATAAGGTCATTTATTTTCCTATCCAACTTGGTCACTCCTTGAAATAGGTACGAGGACAGCATTTCCTCCACTCCTCAGGTATCGTTTCACCAGCCACCTCTTTGGAATCACATTCTCAGGTTTGTCATCAGGGCCAAATGGTTTTCCATTTTTCATCAGCTTTAGTGCCTTTTGAACTCCCTCTTAAGTAATCATTGCTACTTCCTGGTCCACCATTAAAAGACGCAGAGAATATGGATCTCTGCAGATAAGCAGAAAGGCTGAACACTTTAAATGCCTGTGACCATCAATCCCTCAGTTGAGACTACATGAAAACCCATTGTCGGCACCAGCATGTAAAGCCTATTGCCAATACAGTTTGTTGCTACGTACACAAATGCAAATTTAAATTCTACCATGGAAAGCCAAAGCCATATGTTAACAAAACCAACAACACTTCTTCTTTTCCTTTCGGCTTGTCCTGTGAGGGGTCGCCACAGCGTGTCATCTTTTCCCATCTCCTGAATCTTCCTCTCTCACCCCAAGTACCCTCATGTCTTCCCTCACCACATCCATAAACCTTCTCTTTGGTCTTCCTCTTGCTCTTTTACCTGGCAGCTCCATCCTCAGTACCCGACCACCAATACACTCACTCTCTCGCCTCTGAACATGTCCAAACCATCGAAGTCTGCTGTCTCGAATCTTGTCTCCAAAACATCCAACTTTGGCTGTCCCTCTAATGAGCTCATTTCTAATCCTATCCAACCTCCTCACTCCGATCGAGAACCTTAACATCTTCATTTCTGCTACCTCCAGTTCTGCTTCCTGTTGTTTCGTCAGTTCCACCGTCTCTAATCCATATATCATGGCCGGCCTCACCACTGTTTTGTAATTTGCCCTTCATCCTAGCAGAGACTCTTCTGTCACATAACACACCAGACACCTTCCGCCAGCTGTTCCAACCTGCTTGGACCCATTTCTTCACTTACTTACCACACTCACCATTGCTCTGGATTGTTGACCCTAAATATTTGAAGTCCTCCACCCTTGTTATCTCTCCTCCCTGTAGCCTCACTCTTCCCTCTCCACCTTTCTCATTCACGTACATATATTGTGTTTAACTTCGGCTAATCTTCATTCCTCTCCTTTCCAGTGTATGTCTCCATCATTCTAATTGTTCCTCTGCATGCTCCCTGCTTTCACTGCATATCACAATATCATCTATGAACATTATGGTCCAAGGGGATTCCAGTCTAACCTCAGTCAGCCTCTGCATTACCACTGCATACCGTTGCTCGCAGATACTTATTTCTGTCCTGAGTCGAGCCTCCACTACTCTTTCCCATAATTTCATTGTGTGGCTCATCAACTTTATTCCTCTAGAATTCCCACAGCTCTGAACATCCCCTTTGTTCTTAAAAAAAAAAACAAAACTTTTCCTCCATTCTTCAGGCATCTTTTCGCCCGCTAGTATTCTGTTGAATAAATTGTTCAAAAACGCCACAGCCATATTGCCAAATTGCTTCCATACCTCCACCGGTAGGTCATCGGGACCAACTGCCTATCCATTTTTCATTCTTTGTAGTGCTGTTCTCACTTCCCCCTTACTAATCATTGCCACTTCCTGGTCCTTCACACTTGCCTCTTCAACTCTTCCTTCTCTCTCATTTTCTTCATTCATCAACTTCTCAAAGTATTCTTTCCATCTGTTTAGCACACTACTGGCACCAGTCAACACATTTCCATCTCTATCCTTAATCACCCTTACCTGCTGCACATCCTTCCCATCTCTATCCCTCTGTCTGGCCAACCTGTAGAGATCCTTTTCTCCTTCTTTTGTGTCGAACCCGGTGTATATGTCTTCATATGCCTTTTGTTTAGCCTTTGCCACCTCTACCTTTGCCCTATGTCGCATCTCGATGTACTCCTTTCACCTCTCCTCAGTCCTCTCAGTGTCCCACTTCTTCTTCGCTAATCTCTTTCCTTGTATGACTCGCTGTATTTTGGGGTTCCACCACCAAGTCTCCTTCTCCCCTTTCCTACTAAAAGACACACCAAGTACTCTCCTGCCCGTCTCTCTGATTACCTTGGCTGTCCTAGTCCAGTCTTCCGGGAGCGTCTGCTGTCCTTCGAGAGCCTGTGTCAGCTCTTTCCAAAATACCGCACAACATTCTTCCTTTCTCAGCTTCCACCACATGGTTCTCTGCTCCACCTTTGTCTTCTTAATCTTCTTACCCACCACCAGAGTCATCCTACACACCACCATCCTATGATGTTGAGCTACACTCTCCCCTACCACTACTTTACAGTCAGTAATCTCCTTCAGATTACATCATCTGCACAAAATATAATCCACCAGCGTGCTTCTACCTCCGCTCTTGTAGGTCACTATATGTTCCTCCCTCTTCTGGAAATAAATGTTCACTACAGCCATCTCCATCCTTTTTTGCAAAGTCAACCACCATCTGTCCCTCAAAGTTCCTTTCCTGGATGCCGTACTTACCCATCACTTCTTCATCGCCCCTGTTTCCTTTACCAATATGTCCATTAAAATCTGCACCAATCACAACTCTCTCGCTGTCTGGGATGCTCAGAACTACTTCTTCTAGTTTCCTTCCAGAATTTCTCTTTCAACTCTCGGTCACATCCTACCTGTGGGGCATAGCCGCTAACCACATTATACATAACACCCTCAATTTCAAATTTTAGTCTCATCACTCGATCTGATA
Source organism: Syngnathoides biaculeatus (assembly GCF_019802595.1). Classification (NCBI taxonomy): domain Eukaryota; kingdom Metazoa; phylum Chordata; class Actinopteri; order Syngnathiformes; family Syngnathidae; genus Syngnathoides; species Syngnathoides biaculeatus. Next base: position 28,470,335 of record NC_084651.1, read on the forward strand.
CGCTTTTCACCTCCAAGACATTCTTAGCCAGCTCTTCCTTTAAAATAACTCCTACTCCATTTCTCTTCCCGTCTACTCCGTGGTAGAAAAATTTAAGCCCTGCTCCTAAACTTCTAGCCTTACTGTCTGTCCACCTGCTCTCTTGGATGCACAGTATATCAATCTTTCTCCTAATCATCATGTCAACCAACTCCTGAGCTATTCCTGTCATAGTCGCAACATTCAAAGTCCCCACACTCAATTGTAGGCTCTGTGCATTCCTCTTTTTCTTCTGACGACGGATCCGGTTTCCTTCTCTTCTTTGTCTTCGACCCACAGAAGCTGGATTTCCACCGACGCCCTGCAGGTTAAAAGTGCCGGGGGGCGGGCGTTGTTAACCCGGGGCATGACCGATACGGTATGGGATTCTTTAGATGAATGCTCATATTTGTTTGGCAGAGTTTTTACGCTGGATGCCCTTCCTGACGCAACCCTCTGCATTTATCCGGGCGTGGGACCGGCCTACAGATTGCACTGGTTTGTGCCCCCATAGGGCTGCATTTGCCCCCATAGGGCTGCATTACAACACCCAAAATATCACTCGCTTTTCTGGGCAACACCTAATCTGAGATGGATTGACAAAAAAATAGAAAAGTGTGCTGTGGTCTGACTGCACATTTCAAATTGTTTTTGGAAATCGTAGAATTCGTTTTCACCAGGCCAAAGCGGAATATTACCGGATTGTCATAATCCCAAAATTCAAAAACCAGCAGCTCTCATGCTATGGGGGTATTTTACAGGGTTCATACTCAGTCTGACCCCAAAAATTTAAGGGCTTTTTAGGGGCATTCTTAAGGGCTGACACGAAAAATTTAGGGCTGAAACGGAAAAAATTTAGGTCAGACACGAAAAATTTTGGGCCATCGTGGGAAATCAAGAGTAAGTAAAAAGACTCACCCAATGGTGCCATCAACCGTTCTTGGTTCATCAAATGTTACAGTACCTCAGTACCTGTGACAGTGATCACCTGTCGCCCCTTGTGGTAGTTCTCATTGATATGACCATTGACAACGTCTTCACATAACAGTCTACAGAAAAACAGATTCTAACTACAATTGCAACTATATACACAAATGTCTTCTACTGATGTCTGTCTCAGCACCCCTAGTCTAGCTCCTTGAGCCTACCCAGTGCCTCCTCTATTTGTTGCTGCAGAGGTGCCAAAGTGGCTCTCTTGTCCTTTGCTCTGCCTCTGAGTGCATTGGCCTCAGTGATAAACCTCAGATTCCTCTTTTCTTCTGCCTCCTCACACAGCCTGTCAGCCTTCTCAATAAGCGTTGATATGTCAGTCAGTATTCTGGCTTTTTTGGCTTTGAGGCAGTAAAGATGAAAAGTGGACAGCGATGCCAAATGTAGCCAGGTACGAAGTCTTCCTTTCCCCACAGTGGTAGTTTTTAGCAATGTCTGGGAACATGACTGCAAACACTTTCGAATTATTTTCACAAGATTTGTAACTGTAACGGCTGCAGATCACTTTTAAAGTCCACACGATCTCTGCCTTTCACGAGTCCGTCTTCGTGTATTGAACTACGTTCATAAAGCCTGACTTCTGGCTGGTTGAAGTCAATGGCTGGACAACTGTAGGTGCGCATGCACTGCTAGTACCACTGCCTGATGTTGATGCTTCACTAGCTTGATATTTTAGAAACAGATTCATACCAACGGAAGATGAGAGAGTCTTCGCCAAATCAGCGTGTCTCCTGTTTTTCCGGTGCAAAACCGACGAACCCAGCTCCCAAACTCCTTACTTTCAACCCAAGCTTCTTGAAAAATGCACTTCCCCGTGATACAGGTTGGATCGATGAAAGAACTACGCTACGTCGTAACGAAGATGAAGTGAAATGCCTACTCACCGAAACAAACAATGGAATATTGACAAGATGGCGACAAGTTGTCACCATGGTGACTTCCGTTGACAATTTCTGGCTACTTCCGTTGACAATTTCTGGCTGTTTTGGACACCAGATGGATCGCTATTTTTTTTTTTAAATAAAAGATAAAAAAATTTTCGGAGAATTTTGGAGGTAGATGTCCTCCCTTTGATTTTTTTTTTTTATTTAAGGCCTTTTTAGGGGCTTGACCGGTTTTTGCGGATTTTAAGGACTTTTAGGAGCCCCTAAATGGACCTTCAAAAATTTAGGGGTTTTTAGGGACTTTTTAGGGCCACGTGCATTCATACCATTTTCTCAGAATTTAGTAGAAGCACCCTTTGGAGCTAATACAGCCGTAAATCTTTTGATGTAACAAATATTTCACAACTGGATCATTTGTCATTCATCCTTGCAGATCTTTTCCAGTTTGGTCAGGGTTTAAGACAGGGTTCTGGTTGGCCACTCAAGAACAGTCACAGAGTTGTTCTGAAGCCACGCTTACTTAAAGGGAAAATCCAGTGGTTTGCATTAACAATGTATGCAATAGGTCATGTAATATGTACTATATGTATCTTGACAATGTGATGTTAAATCCTCTCATTTAATAGTGTTTTGAGAAGATTTTTATCGACAATTGGGAATTTTCAGGGGCGCCGGCATTTTTGCCAGTCACATGACCTTGGTGCGGATATGTGACTTGTTACGTGGTGTTTCAAACGCTCGATTACATGGGACACCATTATTCCCAGCGTTGATTTCTCAAATTTATCCTCATCTGATGAAGAAATAGCAGTATCGGTTGATCGGGAAGACGTGAGAAATACTTCCATACTGATTTGAACCAGTTGCTGTAAATAATCCCTCCGAGCTGTAAATACTGTTGAATATTCGGATGGTTCTTTGGGCGGAATGACGCGGAGTTTGACAAGCTTATGCCGCCAATCGGCGGAGCCGTGACCTTGCTGTCTGGCCGAGCGAGCTCCTGGGTCCGCCGCTCTGTATGGAAGTATTCCTCTGTCTTCCCGATCAACCGATACTGCTATTTCTTCATCTGATGAGGATAAATCTGAGAAATCAGCGCTGGGCATAATGGTGTCCCATGTAATCGAGCGTTCGGAACGGCACGTAAGACGTCACATATGCCCAAGTAGGTCATGTGACTCGAGAAAATGGCACCGCCCCTGAAAATTCGTAATACTTGATAAAAATATCAAAACACTATCAAATGAGAGGATTTAACATCACATTGTTGTAAATTGTTAATCCAAACCACTGGATTTCCCCTTTAAAAACGAGTGTCACAGCAAAGGGTCTGAATATTTATGGCTGTGATATTTCAGTTTTTCTTTTAATAAATCTTCTTTAATAAACATTCTAACAATTAGATTTTTTTTGTCAATACAGGGTGCTGTGTATGCATTTATGGGAACCCCCACCCAAAATATTTTAGATGATGGCTGAAATATAACCGTGGAAAAGTTTTCAGTCCTTGCCATACCCACTGTATTTATATTTTCTGCAACAATATAACATTTTCAATAACAATCACTCACCATGTCTTTGATGGTCAACTGACAACTGTAACACAGCAGGCCACTCATATCAGTTGTGTCTGGAACCCTATGACATGACATATAAGATTGTGAAAGTATAATTTTTATAATACTCTGATAAAACATAAACCTCATGTTTGATAGAGATGAAAATATTTTGGAAAGTGTACCTGGTACAAGAACAACAGCCTTTGTCTTCCACAGTTTTGTCTTGCTCTTCTGTGCTCTTGGAACAGCAATGGGCACAGGGACTTCCCAATTCTTACAATAATTGAATTTCAATGCAAATATATTAAAATTTGTGTTTATTCCATAAAACTTAAATGTATAGTTCACATAGTAACGCACTGCAAAATGAGGACCATAATCTTTTATCTATGTAGGTGTATGTACGCAGCAGCAAAGTTGACCCAAAAATTCTGGAAAACCGTATTGCCTCCAGTGAAGAAAATAAGTATTTAAACACCCTGCTATATTGCAGGTTCTCCCTTTAAAAATCATGCAGTGGTCTGAAATTTTCATTGTAGGTGCATGTCCACTATGAGAGAGGTAATCCAGAAATCACAATGTATGATTTTTTTCACAATTTGTGTGATAGAGCTGCAAATAAGTATTTGAACACCTGTCTATAATCTAGAATTCTGACCTTTAAAGACCTGTTAGTGCACTTTTAAAAGTCCACCTCCATGCCATGTAACCTGAATTAGATGCACCTGTGTGAGGTCGTTAAGCAACATAAAGACACCTGTCAACCCAATACAATGAGTAAGACTCCAACTTGTAACATGGCCAAGACCAAAGAGCTGTCCAAAGACATCCGAGACAAAATTGTACAACTCCACACAGCTGGAAAGGGCTACAGAGAAATTGTCAAGCAGCTTGGTGAAAAAAGGTCCACTGTTGGAGCGATCATTAGAAAATGGAAGAAGATAAATATGACGGTCAATCTCAATCGGAGAGGAGCCTCATGCAAGATATCACCTCGTGGGGTCTCAATGATCTTTAGAAAGGTCAGGAATCAGCCCAGGACTACACGACTTGGTCAATGACCTGAAAAGAGCTGGGACCACCATTTCCAAGGTGACTGTTGGTAATACACTAATATGTCATCGTTAGAAATCATGCATATGTCTTAAGTTTGCCAATGACCATTAGGATGATACATGAGATCCATCCCAAGAACACCATCCCTACTTTGAAGCATGGGGGTGGAAGCATCATGCTCTGGGGGTGTTTTTCTGCACATGGGACAAGACGACTGCACTGCATTAAGGATAGGATGACAGTGGCCATGTATTGTGAGATTTTGGAGAACAACCTCCTTCCCTCAGTCAGAGCATTGAAGATGGGTCGTGGCTGGGTCTTTCAACATGACAATGAGCCGAAGCACACAGCCACGAAAACCAAGGAGTGGCTCCGTAAGAAGCATATCAAGGTTAGACCTAAACCCAACAGAAAATCTTTGGAGGGAGTGTTCAAATACTTATTTGGAGCTGTATCACATAAATCGTTAAAAAAAAAAAAAAATCACACATTGTGATTTTTGGATTTTTGTTTTTAGATTATGTCTCTCACAGTGGACATGCACCTATGATGAAAATTTCAGACCCCTCCATGATTTTTAAGTGGGAGAACTTGCAATATAGCAGGGTGTTCAAATACGCGTTTTCTTCACTGTATGTATTATGTAGTTTTACAACGGATGATTTTGCTTCGACGTGTATGATCAAAACATTAAAAATTATCTGTATTTGTTTTTTTTTCAATAATTATTCTGAAGCTAAGCATTTTATTTCAACACGTAATGATTTTTATTGACTTGCTCTTATTTTGAAATTCACAGTATTTTATTTCGTGAATTAAAAAAAACAGATGGGTAGAATTCTTTAAAACATGAAGGAACAGACATAACTCATTTAGATTTATTTTATCCATCCATCCATTTTCTTAGCCGCTTATCCTCACGAGGGTCACGGTATCCTTACAAGGGTCACGCGGAGTGCTGGAGCCTATCCCAGCTGTCAACAGGCAGGAGGCGGGGTACACCCTCAACTGGTTGCCAGCCAATCGCAGGGCACATAGAGACAAACAGCCACACTCACAATCACACCTAGGGGTAATTTAGAGTGTCCAATTAATGTTGCATGTTTTTGGGATGTGGGAGGAAACTGGAGTGCCCGGAGAAAACGCACGCAGGCATGGGGAGAACATAAAAAAATCCACACAGGCAGGTCCGGGATTGAACCCAAGACCTTAGAACTGTGAGGTTAACACTTTCCAGCTGAATGGGATTCAAATTGAACTGTAAAGCATTTCAGAAAAGCATTATCACCAAACAAAACAGAACCACAAAGAAATTAATGATTGTTGTTCAGTTGGTCAAACAAACAAAAAAAAAAACTTTAATTTTGCCAGGGCGTGTAAAATTATGAGCACAACTGTACATATGAAGTCATACGTACTGTAGTCCTGTCATATTGGAATGTAAGTGTAGGATAAACATTTCTCATTTCCTTTATGTGGCGGTGGCATATTGAAATGAACTTGTACCATTTTTTCACAACCTCTCGATGGTGACATACATTTACAAAATGGGTAAAGTCTATTATTTTTCCCTATACTTGGGTATAATATGCACTATTGATTTTTTAAATTTTTTTTTTAAATGGAAACAAAAGCCTATCATACAAGAGAAAGTATGGTAACCATCAAATAACAAATTACTAGGATATTCATTCAAATGATAGAACTTGATCGTACCTCAAAAACAGTAAAGCAAAAAATTAAAATCTCTGTCCTGCTGATGGCATTTCTCAATAAGGTAAGAGATTCTAGTAATTCAGTAGACATCAAGTATCATAGGATGTATAAACTAGCAGTTTCAAGACAAGCATCACCCTGTGCCTCGCAAAATGACTTAATCTTTAAACTGAGTGGTCAATCGTATTCCATTCCACTCCCGTTGTTGGGGGTACTGTTACAAAGTGGTTGACATGGTAAGATGAAAAATGTAATGAAACAATCCTGAGCCTCTTACATCTTATATTAGAAATTTATATTAGAGATTTTAGTGGACTTTCATGAAAAATCTTGAAAATACAAATTGCGAGCACTCGGGAGATCCGGGGGTATGGCTATGGTGCATTCTGGCGATATCTGTAACCATATTCAGACAAAAATTGAAAGTAAAATTTGGGCAGAAGTTCCCCAAGGGCCAAGCCCAGAATTTTTTGGCCCCCATCCCCCTATCACTGGATAGCACAAAATCACATTTGTCATTGAAATATGCCATCTTATCTCAAGACAACTGAATTAAGTGAACTATTCAGTAAAAAGACATCTAAAATTGTCCTTTTCCCCACATTATACATATTATAGTATAAATATAGAATAGACACAAAAATATATCCTAGAATTTCTACGCCGTACAGCAAAACATGTTGAAGAAGATGATCTGTAGTAATTACTAGTAACGTTTAAGTCTCAAACTTGTTACATCGCGTTGTACTGTTACACTCGACCACATTGCTCATTATCTTAGATATAGATCTTGTAATACTAATAATGTAATCAGTTGCCTTGAATATTTCGAGATATAGATATATATACACGCAGTCACTCACATTTGAAAAATGTACGGGTGTGGTCAGTCATGCTCCCAGATAAAGTTGCGGGTGTGATTAGGGATGGCCTTGAAATAACTTACTGGATGAATATAACATAACAGGAAATTAAAAATAAAAATGCCGTAAATAGGAGGCCGGCTTGCTAGAACGCGCCTTTATGTGCATGTGCCCGATGTATTGGCCACGCCTGAATCAAGCGACGAGGTGGATGATAGTCTTAACGTCTCTTTTTTTTTTTTGGGGGGGGGGGGGGGGGGGCACGCCACACTGCCTCACGATCGATGCAATGAGCATCCCTGGTGTAACTGACTTTCCTTTGACATGGCTCATGATGTTTATGACTTTCAACGTTGAAGACTATTTTACTTTTATTGCACTTTCATTATTTGCTTAAATATGACCTTATACATTTAATCAACGGATAACATGTTGCCCATTTGCTAATCAGACAAGGATGTGTTGTGGAGCCGGTGGTTGTCCTTGATCTTTGAACGCAGAAAACTGGCTGGTGCCATATTCCTCTCCCAGGCATTGCCGTGGAGACGAACGACACCAGATAAGGAGCGGAAAGTTACCATCCCGGCCCAGGATCTGACTGTGGTGGGGCAGCCACTTCTACCATGGACCCATATATATAAAAACCTTGTGTTACTGGGCAGCTTTTGTCTTCTTCTTTGGCTATCCTGCCAGAAGACACACGTCTCATGTGCGGCACATACCTAGATAAGACCCGGACGTCTGTACTGCACATTCATTTGTAATAAATCCATTTGCTGTTAACTTTTTCTAATCATTGGTCATATCTTCCTCGACTCGTGAACACGTGTAGGGTCCAAACTCGCACATTCCTACAACATAAATGCACTCACATTACGTGAAGCAGTTCTGAACATGCTTAATATGGTTCTTGCATTTCCTCTGTCCGGGTGAATACCGGTTGTTTTGGAGTAGGCTTGTTTAGTTAACGTTTATGAAATAAACACATAAATTAATATTGAGACCACACAAAATAAGTGACGTCACGAAAGAATGTGAGGGGAGGGGCGTGACTGTTATTAGTTACTTAGTGCCTCAACATGGCTATGCTCGTGAAAGCAAAACAACGAACTCAAACGCATGTTTGTTCAATGTTGTCAACTAATATCCGGATTAATTTTAGGCAATTTTCCCTCAATTTTCATGATTATTTTAAATTTTTCATGAAAAATTTAAAATCTGGAATTCCGGGAAAATCCGGAGGACTTTCATCACTGATTACATCATATTGATTGGTTTCATTTATGTCATTATAATTGTTGCAATTTTTGTTTTGGAAATTAGTCCTAACAATGTTTAATCTTTTTTTTTTCCTCATCCAAAAAATATGAACAAAACAGTTTAACCATCTAATGTTGGGTTTGCATTTTTTCCTAATCCTTGCCTGAGTTATCTCTGGGTAACAAGGGAAAGACGTACTGACTCTTTGGACCAGGTCATCTTGGATTAGCTTTGGTTACTGATAAGGACACCGGGTATTAAAAAAAAACAAGAACAGATGAATTGAAACTAAAAGGTAATTTTGTCATTTCTCACTATGTCTTTTGGCGATTTTCTCCTGTGCCTAACGTATTGAAGTGGCATGGAAAATGATTTTACATAAAAGTCATTGTACAGTACCTGTGTTTTGTCTGGGAAACAAATCACTGTTAGCATCTACAGATTTGCTCTGGGAGAGGCGTTCAGAAATCCGAGTTGCCTGGAAGGCCGAAGCATTCTCTGAAGAGAGAATGGTGAAGGTCACAGTCATGGCATTAGCTACATTACGATGAAAGAATTTCAAATGTCAAATTGTCGCAGTGCAAACTCTTGGGATCGATGAAAGATTTTCTTGTTGCAAAGTTAGACAAACTTAAAAAAAATGAATAAAAAACAGTTTACTTGTGCATGATTTCAGTGTCACTGATAGGCATCAAGCATGTATTTATTTTGAGGTGTATTTTCTGGTTATTGGATCAAGGGGTTGAACTGATTGGTCGACTCATCAATAAGTCAACTTTACTACTCCCAATCAACATTTAACGCTTGATGTTGACCAATCACTAGTCGTGTTTTTGGCATACCGTCTCCCATTTGTCCAAATCAAAGGCTCACCTATCTGCTTTTGCCGGTCGAGCACCGTCTGTATAGCGCAATGCTCTGAAAGCTATTAATGACTGAGCTTCTCACTGTACCTTTGAGGGTGAGCCCGGACACCGTGTGGAGGAAAATCATTTCGGCCACTTCTAGCAGTGACCTTGCTCTTTCAGTCATGGCTCGTGACTGTAGGTCAGGGTAGGAATGGAGATTGATGGGGAAATTGAGAGCTTAGCCTTTTGTCTCAGCGCCTTCTTTACCAAAATGGACAAATACAAAGCCGCTGCACCTGTCCACCTGTCGATCTCCCAGTCCATTCTTCCCTCACTCATGAACAAGAACCCAAGATACTTGAACTCTTCCACTTGGGGCAGGATCAGATCCCCAAACTGGAGAGAGCAAAGCACCGTTTTCAAACTGAGAACAATAGTCTCAGATTTGGAGCAACTTCACACTCGGCTGTGAACCACTCTAGTGAGAGATGGACAAACCCACAGAGGCACATCATCTGCAAAAAGCAGCGATGCAATACTGAAGCCACCAAACCAGACACCCGCTATGCCTCGGGCTGCACAGAGAGATTCTGTCCTTAAAGGTTACGAACAGAATCGGTGAAGAAGGGCAGCCTTGGCGGAGTCCAGCTCTCACTGGAAACAAGTCCGACTGACTGCCAGGAATGCAGACCAAACTCTAACACCAGTCGGACAGGGACCAAACATCCTATATCAAGGGGTTTGGTACCTGATACTCACAAGCTGAAACACCATGTTTCTCAGCGACAGCCCAGAAGCCTGTCTGATCTGGAGAAGATCTGTGTGGAGGAGTCAGGCAAAATCCCTCCTGCAGTGTGTGCAAACCTGGTGAACAACTACAGGAAACGTTTGACCTCTGTAATTTCAAACAAAGGCTACTGTACCAAATATTAACATTGGTTTTGTCAGGTGTTCTAATACTTATTTGCAGCTATATCACACAAATTGTTAGAAAAATCATACATTGTGATTTCTGGATTTTTCTTTTTAGATGATCTCTCTCACAGTAGGCATGCACCTACGATGAAAATTTCAGACACCTCATTGATTTCTAAGTGGGAGAACTTGCAATATAGCAGGGGGTTCAAATACTCATTCTGTTTACTGTAACAATGTCCATGTGCATTTGGCACTGTTGCAGTTCGATGAGCGACTTTGTGGTTGTGTCAGCAAACTTGTGGCTACATGTTTTGGACACTTGGGTGAAGACAGGGGTAGGGGTGTCAACTAATCACCACCTGGTGGTGAGCTGACTCCAACTGTGGGGGAAGATGCCAGCCCGACGTGGCAGGCCCTAATATATCGTGTCTGCTAGGAACGTCTGGCAGAATCCTCTCTCAAGTTTCAACTCCCAATGCCAAAAGAACTTTGTTCCTTTTCCGGGAGGTATGAGGGACATTGAGTCTGAGCGGACCACGTTCTGCGGCTCCATTACTGAGCCAGCTGACTGGAGCTGAGTGTCTCTTGCCGTGGCAACCCCTGAACCAGTTAATGGACACCAATGGTGAGAGATCCCATTAAGCAGAAGTAGGAGTCATACCGGGCATTTTTAGCCTGTGGGACTCCAATCGACCAGCTTTGCTAGTCACAGAAGCCAAAAACCCGGGCATGGGAGGAGTTCTGTGAGTTTGGATTCTCTGAGAAGGACTCCGCTATCTCTTGGGTTGAGGTCACCAAAGTGGTGAAAATGAAGAAAATTTTTTTAAAAAGTCTGTTGGGAAGTAAAATCTCATATTCAGGAGGACCACATTGATTTTCGCTCTGGCTGTGGAACAGTGGACCAGCTCTACCCCCTCGACAGGGTTCTTGATGGTGCATGAGAGTTTGCCCAACCAGTCTTCAATGTGTTTGTGTAATTGGAGGCAGCGTTCGATCGTGTCTCTTGAGGATGACTGTGGGGGGCCATTCGGGTGTATGGGGTACCAAACCCCTTGATACAGGGTGTTCGGTCCCCGTACGACCGCTGTCCCACATTGCCGACATTAAGTCGGACGTGCTTCTGGTGAGGGTTCAATCGATTCTGCTTGTAACCTTTATGGACAGAATCTCTTAGCACAGCCAAGGCATAGAGGAGGTCCAGTTTGGTGGCTTCAGTATTGCATTTCTGCTTTTTGCAGATGATGTGGTTCTGTGTGCTTCATCAAGCCGTGAGCTCCAATTCTCACTGGAGCGGTTCGTGTGAAGTGGCTGGGATAAGAATCAGCACCTCCAAATCTAAGAAAGTCCTCAGTCCTTGCTGTAGTTTTTTGGTCAACTATCAAATCCTGACATGCTAATGGAGTTGTCCCTGGGTGGCTTCGGATGTAGTATCATTTTGAAATTTTGCTGATTTGTATTGTTTAATCTGATGTATTGTGTTATTTTTCACTAAAAACAGCAACAACAAAAAAACCCACTGAATTTATCAGCTGTTAGGAGTTCTATAATTATATGATGCACGGGGATTCTTGCTGATGATTTCAGAAATGTTTTGTTGTCTAGCCCTGGCAGACTTTTGGTTAAAATTGTTCCATCCATTGGGAAAAACTGCATCCTTTCATTCTTCATCCGAGTAAATATCGCCACTGTTTTCTTTTCAGGCCGGCAGCAATAACTTAAGCCCTCGTCTATTGAGACTGAAACCTGTGTGGAATCAATCTAGCTGCCAGCATTCAAGGAGTACAAAACAGCCTACGACGATGGCGACAGCAAAAGCCATTGTGACTTAATGATTTAAAATCTTTAAAGGTGCCATATATTAACAAAAAACTGATTAGTTTTCTAGTATTTGGGATGTAATATTGACCCCATTCTGCCTCAGTATACATGCAAAATGTGAATTAAAACAGTCAACGTATTTCTGTGTTCCAGAGGTTTTTTTGCCGAGTCCTGCAATCAGGTCATTTAAATTGTTCGAGGGTATCTATGTGAAAAGAAAAGATTTCAGCTCCTAAGGCAGCACTGTCAACAAAAACATGTGCTATAGTAGTGAGAGTTGGGTCGTACACATGAAGGTAAGCAACCTCCTTAATCGAATATGGACAAACAGATACAAAACTGGGTCAAACAGCCATTGTCAGAGGGTGCTATTCTAAACACTTGTACAACAAAACCGGGGTGTTTTGTTTTTCAATAAAATTCACACTTCTATTCAAAGTCCATGGTAGAGAGTCGCTCTATGGAGGTTTAAACAGACAAAAAATAGGGACCTTTAACACTTACCAACTGCAGTATCCAGAGAACACATACAGAGCAAACATCTGTCCCAAGAGTTTGCAGATGTACTTTTCCAAGTTGTTTGCAGCTTTTCACTTGTTCTTCAAGACAGAGCGAGATTTTCATCAGTTTTGAGAGTGAACACAATATTTTGTGATGATTACAATAATCTACAGCACAGGTGTCAAACTCTGGCCCGCGGGCCCAGCAAGGCAATTTAAAATTAATATTAGAGCTGGCCCGCCGGTATTACAAGTATTATACACTTGTTTGGTTCCATATTAAAAGGTTCATCTGTTCAACCTTGGCCCGCGGCTTTGTTCAATTTAAAATTTTGGTTTTCTGTGAATTTGAGTTTCAAACTCCTGATCTCTAGAGAGACCAACAGAACAGCAACATCAAGTATTGTACCATTTACCAAAATAAATACCATACTAACCTGTAGATGGTGCTGACTGTAGATGGAAAATCAACTTGCAGCTTATTGACAAAGCTCTCTGTCAGACGCTGGATACTGGCCTTTTCTTTATTCTTTTGGAAAAATGCAATATTACAACAGTCAGTGTAGACAGAGGATAGGCATATAGCTAAATCGATATACTGTATTACTAAGAATATTTGGAGCTAAATTGAAGTTTTGTAAGAATAAGACGTAAGGTTTAAGATCTTGTAAGGATCAAACATTGTATTAATCGATTAGAATAACAAATCTAAGTATGATGCTTTTTAATCAGAAAAATCTTTTATCATGTTACAAGTGGGCTGAAATATACATGTTTGTGCAGAGATTCGTGAACAAGACTTAAAGATCACTCATGCTTAGATTGGAGCAAACTGCCCAATCCAGAGCTCGATAGCGCTCCACACTGCAATGATAAGGCTGAAAGACCAAGAGAACTACCTGAGGACGCTCTTCAAAGACCCTACCTTAAAGGAAGACTTTGTCGAAACTAATAGGAATGGGAGCACACATAAAAAGTTAGTGGATCGCCGTAAATAGGAACCAGGAAGTGTTGTGTGCTCAAGAGCCAACAAAGCGAGTATAACAATGAGTCCATGCTTTGTGCTATTACTACTCCCGCCATTGAGCAAACAAAACAAAAATAACAATTTACAATGTTCAAGCGTTTGAGCCAGAATGGACACAGGTGGAAGTTGACGTGTTGGGAGGAGTGTGGTGTTGACGACGAACAATAGCAGTTCGACTATATGGAACGTGGAGATTTGATGCTTTTCTGAAGAGTTGGTTTCGATGTAGAGAATATACAGCAAGCATGGCCACACTTTTTTTTTTTCCTTCCCCAAGTTGGACTTTTCAAGCACACAGGTTCTCGTGTTCGACCGACGGGGATGGCGGCACGGGGACCAGGGGGGTTTGCATGCACGCATCGCCGTAAATAGTAACCGGGAAGTGTTGTGTGCTTACACGTATATATCCATCCATCTATTTTCTTAGCTAGTTGCAGGAATGCTGGAGCCTATCCCAGCTGTCAATGGGCAGGATGCAAGTTTACACACACGCAGACACGGGGAGAACATGCAAACTCCACACATGGAAGTCCAGGATTGAACAGCTGCGGCACTGTGCAGTCTCATAAAATATGTTGTTGCTTATACAGTACCAGCACGAGAGGCTATAACTAAGCAGCTAATAACTCGTAATGATTAGATGCGTGCAAATTTTCCCTGCTGGTGAACGAGCCTCAACTGTGACAGCCACAGATTTCTCCTGGTTAACCCCATGGACGGTTAAAGGAGGAGAAATTTGGGTGCGATTTCTCAGTTTTGTTGGACAACACGTCAGCAACTTGGCTTAGCTAGAACGAATGGTCTGTAAGGCTAAGCACTGGCGACATCAGGGGCGGAGTCAAGGATGTTTCTTACGCGTTGGGCTGTGAAAGTTGGCACACATCCAGATTTTGCTTGGATTTCAAAAATGTTCATTTTCAAAAATTTTTTCAATTAATGTCCAAAATATATTTAATAATAATATTACTTTACATTAGAGGGTTTAATTCACATATGAAATTTGGGGAGAGTCTTCCTTTAACCTTGCATACCATCATCCCAAGTATTATCCTTTGTTATCCCTTTCCATCTGATGCTGGATCAAGGAATTTCTCACAAACCTTACCCAATCAAACTTGGTCCATTACTCTCTTCCTCATTCACCCTCAGCACAGGGTCCCCTCAAGGTTCTGTACTGAGTCCTCTTCAATACTCTCTGTAGACCCATGACAGCACACCAACCCATCCCAGCAACTCCGCCATCAGGTTTGCTGATGATACCACTGTGGTTAGGGTCATCTCAGAAGGAGATGAGTCTGCCTACAGAGATGAGGCTCCAAAACAGTCAACGTGGTGTTTAGAAACTACCTCACACTAAACACCACAAACATGAAGGAAATCATCCTGGACTTCCGGAAATGCAGCATGGACACGGCCCCACTGTTCATCAATGAGGAATGTGTGGACAGGGTACACTCTTTCAGATTTCTGGGAGTCCACATCACAGACAAACTCACCTAGACTATAAATACAGCAGCGGAGGTGAGAAAGGCCCAGCAGCGACTCCACTTCCTGAGAGTACTCAGGAACAACAATCTGAAAGCTAAGATGTTGCTGACTTTCTACAGAACCACCGTAGAGACCAACCTCACATACTGCATCACAGTGTCCTATGCTGGGTGTATAACAGCGGAAGGAATATCTCTGCAAAGAGTGATCAACAGTGTCCAGAAGATCATCGGCTGCTCCCTGCTCTCCCTAGATCAGTGTTCCTCAACCGTTTTTACACTGTGGACTGGTTTAGAATGGGCATTTTTCTCAGGGATCAACTACGTGTGTGAATATCTATCCATCCATTTTCTTAGCCACTTATCCTCACAAGGGTCGCGAGGTTCCCGGAGTCTATCCCAGCTCTCAACGGGCAGGAGGCGGGGTACACCCTGAACTGCTTGCCAGCCAATCGCAGGGTGCATACTGTAGAGACAAAAAGCTGCACTCACAATCACACCTCAGGGCAATTTAGTGTCCAATTAATGTTGCATGTTTTTGTGATGTGGCAGGGAACCGGAGTTTCCGGAGGAAACCCACACAGCTACGAGGAGAATATGCAAACTCCACACAGGGAGGGCCGTGATTGAACTCTGGTCCTCAGAACTGTGATGCCAACGCTTTCCAGAGGAAAAGAGGAAGAGGAAGATGCGAAATGGGAGCTGCGATCACTTTGTGGAAAGCAGATTGCAGAAAAACAGCCCGGTGACTGAGGGAGAGGAAAATTATAACGATTGGTGAAAAAGTCAAACTTTTGAATATGATAAACAAAAAAAACGCAGAAGTTATGCTTTGTGGGGCCATTATGGCAGGATTTAATCAGTGGTGTGCTACATAAAGAAAGATGTGATAAACATCCGTGTAAGCGTACAATAACTTTTAGTAAGGATGCAAAATGTGCGATGATTAACCTTAAGCTGCAATAAGAGATTCATCCCCTATAGAATGAGGCTTTTCGACAAGCAAAGGTTGATTTGAAAAATTCCAAAAGTGTTACAATATGGTACGAGCTGTCGAATTAAGTAATTGTGCTCATGGAGTTCTGTCTTTCTGCCGGGTGTTGGATTAAATGTACATAAAGGTAGCTCACATTTTCTCTCGTTTTGTTTTTAATGCTCTTTTGGTTTGATTAATATGCTAAAATTGACTAGCAATTGCTTTGTTTTCTTATAGTTACTTTATCGACTCACGGTTGTTTTATTTATCACGTTTGCTGTGTTAGTTACATTTCGGACAGCCCGAAGTAAATAGAAAGGATTCGTGGAGATGTGGCCAAAACGGGCTGTAGATGGTGAGAGAGACACATCCCACATTCTCCTCGAGAAGAAAAGTTCTTGTCGGAGGAGGAGCTGCCCCAAAACAAAATGGAAGAGACGTCACATCGGTGCAATGGAAGTGATGTAAAAGTGGCGCGCCAGAAAGGGCGTCCAATGCGTTGGGGACATTCGGTGCCCTACACAAGAAGACATCATGCATTTGCTTTGTTTGTGACTTTTTTTACTGTTATTGTTTAACTAGATACTTATAGGTGGGACAGTGATTCAGGTGGAAAGCATTGGCCTCACATTTCTGAGGTCCCTGGTTCGATCCCAGACCCGCCTGTGTGGAGTTTCCTTGTTCTCCCCGTGCCTGCGTGGGTTTTCTCCGGGCACTACGGTTTTCTCCCACATCCCAAAAACATGCAACATTGATTGGACACTATAAATTGCCCCTATGTGTGATTGTGTGAGCGGTTGTTTTTCTCAATGTGCCATGCGATTGGTTAGCAACCAGTTCAGGGTGTACCCCGCCTTCTCCCCGTTGACAGCTGGCATAGGCTCCAGCACTCCCCGCGACCCCTGTGAGGATAAGCAGCTAAGAAAATGGATGGTACTAATACTGTTGTAATTTTTGTCTCAAGTATGCAAAGTATAAATACTGTACTGTTGATTAAACATTCTGGTCCCCACACAGCGACTCCAGCAGAAGTCTCTGGGTGATGAATGGTAACTATTGTTACATGTGTGTGTGTGTGTATTTTTATTCTTTATTCTCCTTATTTCCTTTTGTACTTTGAGTTATTGTGATGCGGAATTCTGGAATGTTCTGAGAAGTGGCTATTTAAAGACAAGGACTGTTGACGGGAGCTTCTTACGCCCACCGCTGTCTTCCGCTGCCTTTGGACAAGTACACAAGTACACGGACGCCACTCTATTTTCTGCCTAACGTCTTTCCGGAACATACACCTATTTTGACATTCGATGGAACGAACATTCCTTCAACTTTGGTGAGGACATATCGTTTAGCTAGACCACACGGTCTTTGAATTTCTATTTTGTGTTTGTGATTGTTTTGTGGTGTATTCTGTATGTGATTAAATTGTTTTCAACGCAATACACCTGATTTGTCATTTTCTGGTTTGAGCAAGGGGATTTATTCTAAATTCACACCTAAAAAAAAGGAGGGGCTTGTCCAGGATCGAATTCACTGGACATTGGTGACATCTTTCTAAAACCTTTTGATAATTTCTTTGTATATTTGCAACTTAACCTATGAAGCCAGGAAAATTTAGTTTAAACTTGAACACTATATTAGGTCCTTCCCCTGAATCAATCTGTGCTTTGTGCAAGTCTGATCTATTGTAACTTACTAGTGTGTATGTTTATCAAACTTTTTGGAAAAGTAGCACACCAGATGATCAAGACCTGAGTTACTTGCATCAACTTCCAATTTCAATGCCTTCTGAAAGATTGGTGCCTGCAACACTGGAGAAATCATGAGTATATTTTTGCCTTTTTTTTTTTTAATGCATTGCCACCCCATCAAAATCTAACACACAGATATGTCATATCATAGACTGATTTAGGGGTAGGGGACCTAATATAGAGCTTGTGCACCTACCTCACCGAAATCACGTGACTGGCCATTATGCCAGTCAAACAAAGCATTGTTCATGCTAAATCCGTTGAGATGAAATGAAAATGACTTATAGCACGACGCCCAGAGTTTTTTACGAAAGCGTTAAACATTTTAAAGGTGATAAAAAAAAATGAAGGTACGTGGAAAAATGAGAGATACTTGGCATAGAGAACCCATATTTAATGCTGAAGTCGATGTTTTCGCCAATAAGAAATTGGACTGTTAATTCACTTCGGCTTGTCTTGGACAACTGGATATATACATTCATTTTCGTGGTATAACTGTGTCTTATTTTGAAGGCATGTTTTAACGTTATTATAGTGACCAGTCAGAGATTGTTAGGGCTGTTGTCGCCAACAGAGTGAAATGAGGGAGAGGGGAGGGTAGAGGAGATGGTTCAAACTGACCTGAATGAAGTGATAGCTACACAAGCGTGTGTGTATTTTGGTTAGGCACCATCCATCATGTTTAATTGCCGAAATCCATCGATATGTTTTGGTCTTTTTAGCTGGTATTCCATAGAATGATTTCTTTGATTATCTATCTCGTCTGTTGTGACAACCAACTGTACAACAGGTCTCGGGCAATTTCAAAAATCTGCTCTGGTTCAACGGCTCCCGCAGTGCAGAGCAGCTAGTTTTGACCAGCAATATGGCGTGTTTCATAATTTAAAAAAAAAAAATTGTTGTGTAGATATGTATAGATAAAAGAGAAAGAAATGTGGAATGGGGGGTTCTTGTTCTTTATTTTTCCACATGTATTTTTTATTATTATTATTTATGATCATGTTATTATATTCAATTTTCAATACAAGCGATATTAAATACAAACAAGCTGATGTACCCCAAACCCCCCGTGGTAAAAATTTTAAAGCATTAATTGGTCCGCGGTGATAAAAAGGTCGGGGGCCACTGGCATAGAGGACCCATATTTAATGCCGAAGTCGATGTTTTTGCTGATAAGAAATTGGACTGTTAATTCGCTTCCACTTGTCTTGGACAACTGGATATACACATGTATCTGGTGAGTAAGTCGTCGAGATTTACACAGAATAGTTTGAAAGTGTATAAAAGACTGGACGCATAAAAATACTTTGTTGCTGGATCTGTTCTCAATGGGGAGACGGCTCATGAATGCGCAAGCGTATTCGGCCACACGTTAACCTTTGGCAAAATCCATCGATCTTTTCAGTTAGTATTCAATATAAATACCAATATTTAAATAAATGATCTTCAACACAGGCACACGGCACATGAACAAACATGTACACATTGTTTCCAACTGTTTTGTTTGCCGTCTCCTTTTTGTAACATCCATGTAAATCAGGGGCGTCTTAAAACTAAATAAATGGAGGTGCTGAGGAGAGGATAATCAGTGAGTGCAGTGGTGAATTCTACGAGACAGTTCCTCTCCTCTCTCCTCGTGAGACTTGAACTGGTGTCTTTCCTTCCTTTTTTGTCCTGTTTAATGAATGTCTGATTGGTGAACCTGACATTTTCTTGGTCCTTCGAGCCGGATCTCAAGATACCTGAGGTTTCGAGGGGCTGAGTCCACGTCCAGGCAAAGACCGTGGCCACGGCACTTGAGACCCTTTCCGGGATTGGGCCTCGTCTGGAGGCTGAGAGTTGACGAGAAGCCGAAGGAAGTAAAGGCATCTCTGGTGAGTAGGAAACTCCCACAATCATGAGGAATGAGTGAATGCGCGTCTGGGTGACTGCGGCAGAACCAAACCTTGAGAATACTAGTCCTTATCGAGTAAACTAATTAGTCAATAAAACTGAGAAAAGGGCAAGGCGTGTCCTGTACGTGAGCACCGTGAAACGTGTGCATGTGTAAAAGTGTGAGTGGAGGTTCACTCCCTCATTTGAACAGGAAATTGAATGATCACTGTTTGAGGATGCAGAGGTAAGAATTCTCCGCCACTTGTGGTAGAAGCTTGAGAATTACCTCAAACAGAACGTAATCTTAAAAATAAATGGAAAAATAGTTGAAACGGAACATCTGGGGAAAAAATATTAATGTGTCAGTACGAAAACTTTGTAGAAGGCCAATGTCCTACGAAAATAAAACATCTAAATTTGTGGATAAGACAATATGACTTTGCTGGCCAGCTCAACATACACACAAAAAATATATATAGTTAACCTGCAGGATAAAATAAGAGAAACAAACAACACACACACACACACACACAAACACACACACACAAAAATGGACACAAGATGATGTGAAAACAGTCATAAAAGGTATCACATCTCATAAAGTTGATGTAACATAATTTGTCCTGGGAACAGAAGACTTGAGAAAATCTTACCACTTAAATGGTGTGGAAGGACAACAAATTTGGATGACAGCAAAGCATTAGGGAGTTTAAGGGTTAATATCGCGCACTTCAGCTAGATTTAGACAAAAAGCAATTTTTTTTGCCATTAGAAGAGCAAAATAAAACAACAATGAACCATTTGAAGAATATAGAATTTGAATGACTGCATGTTTTAAAGCAAACAGTGGCATTTCTGAAGATCACACTCCAGGGAGTGTATCAAGGGGAATTAAAAAATGGTCTTCATGCAAATTCAAAAAATCCTACAAAACAATTGATTGAAAAACATTGGGTTGACAAACCAACTGGCAGCCTGTAATATTACATTAACCAAGCACTACACGCAGAAAGAGTGCTACAAAATAAGAAAAAGAAAGTTGACACCTTTCTGACAGAGGAAGGAGTAATTTATGGAGCTTTATGCGAAACATTTAATAATTGTGGCTAGAAGAGGAAGATGCAAGGGAAGAGTAGTGGGGTGGGGATGCGAATTTGATCAAAAATAAATTATTTGCTAGTGTTGTGGAGAAAAGGTCACATTTAACGTGACCGCCCAAAAAACAAAACACCCACCACCACATAACTAGAGCAGGTATATCCCCATCAAAAAATGTCACAACTAATGCTCCCAAAATGCAACTTTTTAATTAGCCCCATGCATTTGTTGGGAAGAGATGGCTTGCTGAAACCAGGGACTGGGCTTAATTCCCTCTCTGAGTAAGAAGTAAAAAGAAAAAAAAAGGAATTACTGGGAGGACAGTTAAATACCTTACAAAATAGGAATCCAGCACTCTATTATTACACCTGAGATATTCCAAACAAACCACTCACAAGAACAGGAGATTTCTTGCTGCAAACAACACGAGACATGATTGAACAACCGCAAAATGACGTAGGAAGTGACTCATTGCATCTGACTATGTAGTATAAGATACTGTAAACTTATAACAGCCCACATCAGACAAAATCATGATTGATTATCTGGACTCAGATGGTATATCAGTCGTGGTGGCAGGAACAAGACTGACTGACAAACTATATGCATTACACAAGGAATGGACACCACCACACACGTCATTAAAAACTTAGGAGTGGAAGACTTTGGGACAATTTGTATTGGTAGAATGAAATGTTCCTGACTAGACGGAAAAATAACCAGATTTGGATTGGGACAAGTGAACTGGAGAGACAAAATCTTATTGGACAGTCTTAAACAATCTATGACCAGATGCTGCTGTATTCACGGTGGTATCACAATCTACACAGACAATACTGGAAAAATAGAGGAATAGTGACAAAAACCTTCCCAATTTAATGCTGAATTACTCCCTGTAGTGTAGCAGTTCAATTCCCAAAAGAAATGGCCATATGTAAATCAAAATAAATCAAATAATGACAAAGTATCATTCGGAAATAGATTTACAGATAAAATAGCAAAAGAAGTAGCAACCAAAACCTTTATGGGATTAGCTGACCATGCAACAAATGAAGACATACTTTCAGATGATGTGTTTAACAAAATGCACAAAGATCACCAGCCGAACTAAAAATGTGGGAAAAATAAGGTGCTATATATTATGTCAGTACAGATACAAAAAAAAAAAAAAAATTCTACCAAAAATATTTTTTAAGTGGGTGGCAATCTTGAGCCATGGGAAGTCTCAGGTCTCAACAGGGGGAATGGTAGTCCTGGTACAAAGGCATTACATGATCCATGGATTTAACTTGTATGCAAAAAAAAAATTTGTAGGGCTTGTTTGATCTGTGTGCGACATAATTCACAAGGGAATGTGCATCCAAAACGTAGTCAGTTTCCTCAAGCTACATATCCATCCATAAATCATCCATTTTCTTAGCCGCTTATCCTCACAAGGGTCGCGGGAAGGGCTGGAGCCAAGGTGCACCCTGACCAGGTTGCCAGCCAATCGCGGGGCACATGGAGACAAACAGCCGCACTCAATCACACGTAGGGGCAATTTGGACACAATGATAGATTTAGTTTAACTATACATACATTGCAAGCACGTAAGGGTCTCATTCCATTCAAAACACTGTTTGGGAGACCATACAAATTAGAAATATTTTCCACACAATGAGAGATAGACAAATGACGAAGGAAAAAAAAAAAACTCACACAAGTGGGTCCCTTTCAGGAGTTATTAATAACCCCAAACAGATTAAAAAATTGCAAAAAGGGGTATTTGAGTTCATTTGTTGATTGTAAGAAAGTTATTGCTTTTGAAACCATTGTTAACACAAACAAAACTAATTTGTTTTTATTGGCCACTTGTAAGATAGCTATTCTCATTCCCACTGCCAAGGTTGCTTTAGTCCGGTGACACATGGGAGTGAGACTGGTGTCATAATGGTGACTAAACAGTTGAAATTTTGCTCTTGGGTGTTGGATGAAAACGCTACACGTTATTTTATTTTTTCTTTTCGAGTGGTACCTGTGGGAACCAGTCAACGTCCCACCCAAAAATAAATAAATAAATAAAATAAAATAAACAAATTGGATAACTACCAAAAAAAAAAAAAAACTTGTCCAAAAGATTGTGTTCCTAGCACGGATCCAGAGATATCATTGCCATTAATTGATGATGAATGCAAAAAAAAAAAAAAAAGTTGGGGGATTCTGTGCATCCATTAACTTCTTTTGAAAAACAAAAAACATTGTTTTCTAATGGCATGTCACGAGGAAATTTCACATGAATCAATTTGACAGGACTGGAAACAAATTGGAAAATTTATCAGCATTGATGTGTAAAACCATTTTTGTGCCATTGTCATGGTGGTGTGGCAGTAACTTTTTTATTTTCTTTTTTTATGGCGAATGCTTTTCCTGACGCAACCCTTCTGCATTTATTCAGAGAGAGAGCTGGAGCCAATCTCAGCTAACTTCGGGCAGCGGCAGACTACACCCTGAACTGGTCGCCAGCCAGTCGCACTGCAGATGTCGACACCATCACTGAGTGGGAATCGATCCCACGTTGCCTTCACTCAAAATGTCCCTCTGAGGGAAACCCAAACTACAACGTGGCCCGCAAGAGAAATGAGTTAGACACCCCTGTACTACACCATCAGAAAAAAAAAATAAGTTACTGTGCTTTAATAATCTTATTACTGCCATTTGTCTATTCATCCTATGTCTGTTTATGAATTAACATCTACTGTACATGCAATTTTACCCGAACAGTGGCATAGACTGAGCAAGAGCTGAATGACATGGACAAAATAGCAGAAAGAAACACGTGGATACACCTTACACACTGTAAAAGGTCATCTCAGCTGAGTCACCTAAAGGGAAAGGTGAGCAAAGTCCAGCATACGTTGGGTGCAGATTTATAGTATCTGAAAATACCTGAAGGCTGGTGAAGATTTAAAAGACACGACTCATTTTGGGGTGACTTGGTCGACATGATTTCAAAATGGCTAAATAATATGATCGCATGTTGGGCTGCAACATTGACAACCGTAATGATATTTTTGTTCATATGCTACTTTTGGACACCTGTAAAACTGACAAAAATACATACCAGAACAAATAATTATACAATTATGCCAACCACACATAAGATAAAGAGGCGCAACGTCATTTCAAATAACATTGGTAAACAACTATGTGGGAGTCACCGAGGCTTGAGGGGAGGACTTCATGTGTGCCTCCAATGAATCAGTTAAGCACTTATTCAATTCCTTGGCAGAGGCTAATTGCTGGGGATTCCATCTATGGGCTTTTGCTCAAGAAAACCCCCATTTTCTTCATGAATGCAACCTCAAACCCAAATGCCATACAAAAGAGCACATATACTATGGAGGGAGTATTTCAACCGAAAAAGCATGAGGAACATTTTTTCATTATTATCTTTTTTTTTTTTTTTTTTTTTTTTTTACAAATAGGAAAAAAACAGTTGTTATTAATGTAGAATGCAGCTAACAAGGTAAACTATAGTTACATCACATGCATGGGCCCTAGGCCACAAATGCATGTCATTACAGCAGAAATCCCAACACAGTGTACCCTGGAGGTAATGACTAAAACAACTCCTAACACCACTTGTCAGAAATGGAAAAGTGTTTATCCAACAACTAAGGCAGTAAATGATAAACTGATATTTTGTACTAATGTTGCATTGGCTAAATTCTCCTGTGTTAGCTTTACAGGGACAGATTTTAAGGTGTGAAGTCTCAACAAAAGATGGTGTCATGATATCCATCTGCAAACTGCCCCACTGCTCCCATGCAGCGATGTGTAATGGTGGTGTGTTGGTCAAAAGTTGTATGACACACTGATAAATGCAGGAGGAACGTGTGCACTGGTATCACTGCTCTTATCTGTGACTGTGTTTCCATCCAAAGCAAAGGATATACAATTGGCCGCATCCATCTTTGGACGTCCCCTTGGGTTCTCCCGAAGGCGAAGTTCCTCTTGGTAAGATGGAGATCCAACATACATTGATGCAAGTGGCATTCCAACGGCGTACCAGATGAGTATAAGTTGGTTAACAAGATTGCTGAAAGACGAGAATCCATCTTGTTATGGATAACTCTGAATAAAAACGTTGACAGAATCAACTACATACATTACAATGTGCAGAACTAAGTAATTATACGGAAGCAGGCTTTATTGCCATAAGGGAACAACCAGCTGCAACCTCACTCATGACGTTCCAGAACCGCACAGCAGTCGACATGCTCCTGGCCGAGAAGGGTGGAGAATGGTCAATGTTCGGTGACCAGTGTTGTTTATTCCAAATATCACAGCATCTGATGGGTCACTCACAAGGGCCATTCAAGGCCTCCGCACCCTGAACCACAAGATGAAGGAGCACTCTGGTCTAAACACATCAGCCTGGTCTGAGTGGTGGAAAAAAAAAACTTTGGCAAATCTAAAAAATTGGTGTTCTCTGTCTCAAGTTTCTATAGCAGTTTGCAGCTATTCTTGCATTGTGTGGATGTTGTTGTATTCCCTGCATAAAGGCATCACTTAAACAACTTATAACCACTGCTATTGCCCCGACAAATTCAAAATTGGCAGAAATATATCCACTATTGGCACAACAGGGTAATGACAGTGATATTGTTGACCACGATGATGACGTTATGACTTCTCTTACAAACCTGTTCTCTGACCCAGAAGATTACAAGTAATTAGTACTATATTTTCCTCCGAGTGTAACTATGTTTGTTTTCATAAATATGACTCTGTAGAATAAAGCCGAAAGGATGATCTCTTAGATGATGTGAGGATTTGAGGACATGTTGGATAAACAGGATGATAATGTAGAAATAATTGTGAATATAATTAAGTAACTGTTTCTGCCTACAATGAAGAAATGCTTTGCTGTGCTCCAATTCATTTACTGTTCCTGTCTGCAATGAAGAAATGCTTTGCTCTGCTCCAATTCAGTTCCTGCTCTTCCTGCAATGAATAATGCTTTGCTCTGCCTGCAATAAAGAATGCTTTGCTCTGCTCTAGAAAACGTGGTAGCAAATGTAGGATAAACAGGGGGGGAAATGTAGGAATAATTGTGATCATAATTATCATACATCTGCTTCCAATCAAGAAAAACATATATAAACATCTAATCATCAGAACTGCTGATCAGAATTGCTTGCCGTCTCTTTTTTTAACATCCATGTAAATAAGGGGCATCTTACAACTAAATAAATAGAGGTGCTGAGGAGAGGATAATCAGAGATACAGATGAGACAGTTCCTCACCTCTCTCTTCGCAAGACTTGAACTGGTGTCTTTGCTTCCTTTTTTGTCCTGTTTAATGAATGTCTGATTTGTTAACCTGACTAAAATTGAAAAAAAAAAAAAAAAAAAAAAGAGGACGTCGTCTCCTCCACGAAACGTACACAA
Organism: Syngnathoides biaculeatus; assembly: GCF_019802595.1. Classification (NCBI taxonomy): domain Eukaryota; kingdom Metazoa; phylum Chordata; class Actinopteri; order Syngnathiformes; family Syngnathidae; genus Syngnathoides; species Syngnathoides biaculeatus. The sequence goes on from NC_084651.1 coordinate 28,496,408, forward strand.
AAGCGATTGCAGCCACATGTAAACCTCTCTACTCCAACGGACGGTTTATTTTCTTTTTTTAAACTATGCACTGTTCTCAAACGAACCAACTTGGCATTATAAATACTTCTTGGTAATTTGAGACTGAGAAGAATAATTCCTACCTGAAATTAAGTGATCGCTACACAAGCATGTGTGTCTTTTGCTTGGGCACCATCCATCATGTTTAGTAAGTAAGTTTCTTTCGGCTTGTCCTTTTTGGGGTCACCACAGCGTGTCATCTCAGATGAACGCACATATATGTTTGGCACTATTTTTACGCCGGATGCCCTTCCTGACGCAACCCTTCTCAGGGAGTGGAGGCCCCAGTGGGATACGAACCCACAACCCCTGGTTTACCAAACCAGTGCTCTAACCACTGAGCTACGGGGAGAGGGGAGGGTGGAGGAGATGGTTCAAACTGACCTGAATGAAGTGATAGCTACACAAGCGTGTGTGTATTTTGGTTAGGCACCATCCATCATGTTTAATTGCCGAAATCCATCGATATGTTCTGGTCTTTTCAGCTGGTATTCCATAAAATGATCTCTTTGAATATCTGCCTCGTCTGTTGTGACAACTAAGTGTACAACAGGTCTCGGGCAATTTGAACAATATGCTCTGGTTCAACGGCTCCCGCAGTGTAGAGCAGCTCGGTTTGATCGACATTATGGCGCCGTGAAAAGTGTGACGTCAGGTGCACGAGCCCTATAGAACTCAAGTTGAAACTCCATTTTGCTGGCTTCACAGTTTAAGTTGCAAATATGCAAAAAAATTATCAAAAGCTTCTAAAAAGATGTCACAAATTTCGAATGAATTCGATCCCGGACGAGCCCTCACTTTTTGTAACGTGTGAATTTAGAATAAATCCCCTTGCGCAAACCAGCAAAATAGGATAGAGCAGTTGTATTGCGTCCTCCACATTGATGGGCCATATCTGGTGGTTGGGTCATCTGAGCCGGATGCCTCCCAGACGCCTTCCTGGTGATGTGATCCAGGCATGTCCCACCGGAAATAGATCCCTGCGACGACCCAGGACATGCTGGAGACACTATGTTTCTCGGCTGGCCTGGGAACGCCTCGGGATCCCTCCGGAAGAGCTGGAAGAAGTGGCGGGGGAAAGGAAAGTCTGGATATCCCTGCTGAAGCAACTTCCCCGGCGACTTGACCCGAAGAAGCGGTAGAAAATGGATGGATGGATCTTGTTTACAATTAGTGGTTTGTCTTTTGTTTTCATTTCTTACTCCCCTCTCGAAATATTCTGTTCGATTTACCAACTGATTCTCTATAAATAGTTAGGACTAATAAACCACCGCAGCAGCTTAGAAACTCTACTGTGACACAATAAATGTGTTCCGGCATAAAAGGGAAACAGATCCTTTATTCTGCTTGACCTAGTAGCCAAACATGAACAACAAACAAAAATACCCCATAGAGAATACCTTATAGCCTCTTTTTTTGGCACTCGGTGAGGACATGCAATCACTAACAAAGAGAGAAGAAGACAGAAAAAGGTAGAAAGAAATGTGAAAATGAGCAAGGTAGTGCTTCTGTCGAATGGCGGAGTGTGATTCTTTTTTATTGTGTAAACACCTGTAAGAACCGGAGAGTTGATATGTTAATACCGTATAACCTGTGTTATAAATTATCCCACTGTAACCTTTTACTAGAGCCACCAGCTCCCCAAAGGATATATATAAGGATATTTGCATAGAAATTAATCTGTGCAAAAATTGTTAGGAGAGGATTGTGGTGGTAGAACACAGGCCGGAATCTTGGGACGCTTGACTTATTGAATGGAATTATGATATTCAAGTTTTTGGGAAAGGCTCTATACATTCCAGCAAATTTTTAAAATTTATTATATTTAAAATATATTTTATCAGACAAAAGACGATCAGTAGAATATTTCTTTTGCAATGGTGATCTGGCCAAGAAGCCTGCAAGGTTAATGTCAAGTCCTTGTCAGTATTATTTGTTTATTTCAGTTGCTTATTTTCACCTGTCCTCTCAAAAAGATACAAAAATAAATCAGTTAAGTTGTACAATTTCTAGGTCACATTAATGGTGTAAAAAGTTAAATTTTATGATTTGTCTTGGTCAAAATTCTTTTACGAGACAAAAACCTGGCATTTGAACGGAGGTGTGAATACTTTTTGTTTCCATACCAGCCTTGATGCTGAAGCTAAAGTAAAAGTTCTTATATAATACAATTTTTTACAATAACATTTTACATGATTTGGCTACCCTTCCACTCTTCTACATTATATTTAATACAGTAAAAGTCTAAATTCTATAATGTTTTGTCATTTATATATTTTGTCATCAGAAAATCTGAGACCTCAGTAGAGACTTATTGATTTTACCTTGGTCTGCAGGTTTGGTGTGACAACGGAAGGAACACTGAAGATGTGGCAATAGTAGGCTATTTCCTTTGAAGAGTAGTCCCTCATTGGTCTCAATGACACAATATCACCGTAGCGAGAGTCAGAGAAACTCTATTGAAACAAATAGTTGCAATTAGTTTACTTATGATGTTAAAAACTTTTTTTTTTTTTTTTTAAATACACTTACCGTGTCTTGAGCAAGGTGTGCGCCCCTGCCCAGTGAGATACTACTCAAAAGTTTGACAGCCAGTCTGGTGCAGTTGTCTCCAAACATCAATTTTTTGTAGCCTTCACAACGAGCTGTGTGCACTAGTAGATGGTGTCTTCAAGAAAAAACACACAATTTTTCTATAATATAAATTGTGCATTCACTGCATGCTGTATGACTGACAATAATTCGGCATTTGACAAAAACAACATCCATGGAAGACAATTACCTGTGAAATAAGTATATGACCACAAAAGTACAAGTTGAAAGAACATAATGCATTATAGTTCGATCTTTTCACAATGTTACAGACTTAAGAGCATTAATACACATTCAAAATGTAAGTAACCCAATTTAGCCTATTAATATGTAACTGCAGTTTTTTTTTTTCCTGAAATTTTGTCACTTTGTACTTTCGATATAAGAGGCTAGTTACAAAGTCAAAAAGTATGTGTCTAGGATCAAAGAGGAAGAACAAGCGCCTGCTTTGAGTCATCTCCAGACAGACAGAGGAGTGACCACTGATGAAGATTAAAAACTAGACTGGGCACAGACCCCTTTCACATGGTAATTCGGCTTCAACTTCCGGTCAGGGATACACATTGCTTTGGGTATTATTTAACATCAAAGTTGACATCCTTTGATATCCTTACAACTGTACATTGTGAAACATAATATTGGATTATGTTAGGTTTAGCTTTTTTGGTGTCAATATGATTAATTTTGGGGCGGCACGTTGGATCAGCTGGGAAAGCATTGGCCTCACAGTTCTGAGGTCCCGGCTTCAATCCCGGACTTGCCTGTGTGGAGTTTGCATGTTCTCCCGTGCCTGCGTGGGTTTTCTCCGGGCAGTCCGGTTTTCTACCACATTCCAAAAAACATGCAACATTAATTGGACACTAAATTACTCCTAGGTGTGATTGTGAGTGTGGCTGTTTGTCTCAATGTGCTCTGCGATTGGCTGCCGACCAGTTCAGGGTGTACCCCGCCTCCTGCCCGTTGACAGCTGGGATAGGCTCCACCACTCCCTGCGACCCTCATGAGGATAAGTGGCAAAGAAAATGGATGGATGTTAATTCTTGTTGTGCTGTGTGCTGTTAAAACCGTGCAGGCGGTCGCAAAGAAGTAACTTTTCACCAGTGTGTTTCATTTTAACGTTCATAATTTATTATAATTATGAATTTGGAAAATATATCAGAACAATATTCTGAAGGTCTTTACCTCCTATCAAATATGTACTGTATGTGTCACTGTATCTTTCAAACCTTCCTGGGCACGCTGCAAATGTTTAGATTATATTCATGTCTCTAGGGATCCAAAACAGACCAAGTATATACATGTATTGCATCGTTCTCCATAACAATGTGTGTATTGTGAAGTGTGTCTTCTGCTCATATTTAGTCATGAGTGTATAACTCAAGGTTAACTGATTGTTTTAAGCATGGGAACTCATCAGTTAACCTTAAGTGAATCTTGCTTAAATGTTTACTAGAGACCAGGATGTAGGAATGTGCCTGCTATTACCAGATAGATTTGGTTTAGTCATTATGATGTGAATATTTCGTGATGCTCTTTATTTTATAATGCGATTCTCTTGTGATGCTCTTTACTTTCTTTTCATACTTTTGTGATGCGGATCCTTCTTATAATATAAGAATACTGCAACTCCTCTGTATCTTTGCACTTGTGATCTGCTAGAGCCATTGTCTGTCACTTATTTGTGCCCGGAATATTCTGTGAGTAAAAGCTTCGAAGAAACTGTTAATTGTCTCCAGTCTGTATTTGATAACCAACATTCTCACTACCCGAAATTAAACGAACACACGGAGGAAAAAAGCGTCCTCCAACAATTGGTGACCCCGACGTGATTTCGGATTGAGGTGTTGGCTGACAGACAGAACATCGGCAGGCCAACAAGTGACAAGGTGAGAGGACATTTATCCTCCAAAAGTGATCTTCTGTTTTTTAACTGGTGTTGAGGTCCGTGTCACATTTGAATTTGTGACAGTGTGAAATTAGTTTCTGGCTGGTTGAACAGTGGGGAAATTGTGGGAGGTATAGTCCTGGGTTAGAGGCCCTGGTGGGACACCGTCACGTCCCACCTAAATGGTTGAAAAGCCGAAGAATGTGTGGGCGTACCACTCTAAAAAGGGTTTAGAAGTGCCCTGTGATCGGAGGTCGTGCCGACACAAAAAGGTTGTAAATCCTGTGACTGGCAGACAGACCAGTAGGTTGAAGTTAGTCCAAAACTTTCTGAACCGAAAGGTTGTCTCGTTCTTGTCGGAGAATCCTAGAGACTAGAATTCCTCATTCGAAATCAAAGGATGAAGTGAGCATGATAAAAAGAAGTTGAGAAGAATAACCCGGATGAACAGTGAAACGCGCAACTGTAATTTTATTTTAGGAGAGGTTGTTTCATTCTTTCAAGAATCCTAGAAACTAGAATTCTTCAAATAAAATACAATTTTAAGATTACTTTTGAGAAAAAAAAAGTTCAAGTGCTTTTGCTAAATTAAGGTTCGAGTACTTCTGTTTGAGTGGTTTTGAGTACTTTTGAGAAAATAAAGAGGTTCGAGCACTTTTGATAAAAGATGATCCAAACCAAAATGCAGGGAGAGTTTGAAAGGGAAAGTGAATGGTTCGATTTGCAGCAAATACCAAAACATTCTGAACAAGTGGTGCTAAGTGAACACGGAATGTATGTTATCCATGTTTGTGTTTTATCATTCACTTGTGTAATATGAATTTAATGAGTATTTATTTTCTTTCGTATATAGTTCTGATGGCATACATTGCATATTGTGGCATCAAGGCATCAAAGCATGCCTGAAAAAGAACGAGAGAATGAGAAAGACCAATTGAAAGAATGGGTAAGGAAAAATTGTGAGAATGGATGGTTTCCTCCTATGTCTTCAACGGCGTGTTTTGTGGCATTAATGAAGAGAGTGTTGGTCTGGTACCATGAACACCCAAAGTGCCCTCTGCGCCGCCTCCTTACTTGTAGGTGAAACATCTTTCGGCGTTCTCCGAATAACCTATGTGTACCGTCACCTTACCATGGAGTCAGGAAAGCTTTAGGTGAATTTCAGGCTCCAGTGTTGAATGCAACGGGTCCAAGCAGGTTGGAACAGCTGGCGAAAGGTGTTTGTTGTGTTATGTGACAGAAGAGTCTCTGCTAGGATGAAGGGCAAAGTTTACGGCCATGATGTACGGATTAGAGACGGTGGCACTGAAGAAACAACATGACCGGAGGAAGACGGAAGAAAATTGAGGCGATTTTAACACACCCACATAACATGGCTGAAGGTCTGCTCGAAGGAGAACCGCACTGAACTCTATGAATAGACACCACTTGACAACCTGGACTTGATTCTTTTCACAGACGGATGTTGGGCAACGATGGCCTACAATCTGCATTTGCAGTAACCCAACCCACAGAAACAGGTTTTGAAGAAGTCCAAGCTGTCAGAATTTTAAGCTTACAGTCAGCACAAAGAGCAGAAATTTTGGCATTGACAGCAGCTCTCAGGTTAGCAGAAAACCACTCAGTAAACATTTACACAGATTCAGCGTATGCACACGTGACAGTTCATCTTGCATTAAAAGAATGGCAGCGAAACAATTTCCAAACTGCAACCGATACACTCATTAAACATCAGGACGACATTCTCAAATTCAGCGGTAGCAGTATTAAAATGCAAAGGTCACTCTCGAACTATTTTTTTTGTATCGGGAGCAAACGAATCAGCAGATCAAGCAGCAAAAAAGGTTGCAGGGTACTGACCAACACTCCAACTAAATGTAAGTGAGTCTGAATGGGACAATCAACAGGAGGTGACAGTAGAAACAGTTAAATTTTGGCAGGAAAAGGCAAGTCCAGAAGAAAAAAGTGTGTCAAAGATGAGGATGGCATATGGTGAAAAGAGGGTAAATGCATTCAATCTCAGACAACTGAAAAATCTAATTTCTGAAGCCCATGGAACATGCCATGTAGGTTTGGATGAAACACTGAGACGACTCCACTCCTGGTGGCATCCTTTTATGAGACAAATTGTTAAAGGTGAACTGCAGGAGTGCAGCGTTTGCAGTAGGTATAACAGTATGCCTACAACAAAACCACCGCAGGGAGTCCACGATCCGGACGTGGACGCTCCTGGTCAGGTGATTTCAATGGATTTCACTGACATGATTAAAACAGTGTCCGGTTACCAGTATTTGCTAGTTATAGTAGATACATTTTCAGGATGGCCAGAAGCATATCCCTGCAAATCTGAAACAGCGACCATAGTGGTAAAACATTTGGTTAATCGTTACATTCCAATGGGCGGGTTCCTCAGGAAAATTAGATCGGACAATGGAACAACATCTCCAGGCTGTAGAAAAAAACGTTATGTTTGAAATGTCATTTTGGTTCTGCGTGTCGTCCACAGTCGCGGGGTCGGGTTGAGCGCATGAACAGGAACATTGAGGAAAAGATAGCTGGGGGTTTGGCTTCATCCACACACAATTGGTTGCAAGGTCTTCCATTGGCATTAATGAAGATTTGAATGTCATTAAATTCTTCTAAAGATTAAGACTCCATTTGAGTGTCATACTAATAGACCTTTTCCTGCACCCATAGCTCCACTGGTTGTGGGTGAAGTTGCAGGCCCAAGAACACTAACAATTCAATTTCTCCCATTTGATAAAGACTACAAGATGGTCCCCTCAATAAGAACATTTGTGAATCTGTGTGGTTAAAAGTGATTAAACAACAATTGTCTGAACCTAGGTGGACAGGTCCCTTCCAAGTTACTGAGCAGACAGCCACAGCAATACGTCTTAAAAGAAAGGGGGACACGTGGTTCCACATCGTCTACACGACCCGCCAGGTCCGCCTCAGGCTCAGCGATCCCTCCACCTGACGACAACTGGAAAACGGCGTCTCCAGTGCTGGCTGGCACCCATTGATGATATCATTCTACAAGGGTTGATTTCATGGTACACGGGCAGAATAATCCCGGTGAATCTACCTGGGACCAGGTAGTTTAACCCCTCGGTCTTGAAGAAGCAGGCTGCGCCCCAGCTCGACTCATTCCAGAGGAAAAGATCCCTGTGTCAGCGATTGATTACTGCCGCCATTGAGAATGGATGAATTGCTCCCCATTCAGGCCCAATGCACCAGCCCCTCCCGGACGATGACGCTACTGGTACCTTTATTTATTTCAGGTGTCTGACTCTTTCGAGTCCGAAAGGGGGATTGAAGTGTGTCTTCTGCTCATATTTAGTCAGTTAGATGTTTTGTGATGCTCTTTATTTTATGATGCGATTCTCTTGTGATGCTCTTTATTTTCCTTCCATACTTTTGTGATGCGGATCCTTCTGATAGTATAAGAATGCTGCAAGTCCTCTGTATCTTTGCACTTGTGATCTGCTACAGCCATTGTCTATCAGTCATTTGTGCCCGGAATATTCTGTAAGTAAAAGCTTCCAAGTAACTGTTTATCGTCTCCAGCCTGTATTCGGATAACGAACATTCTCACTACCCGAAATTAAACGAACACGCGGAGGAAAAAGCGTCCTCCAACAATTGTTTACCATGCTTTTTGCCCTGACCGGAAGTCAGAGCCTGTTGATCATGGCGGAACCAATGTTGGATGCAGAGTGTGCAGTCTAGTTTTGTTGATGGTTAATTCAGTGTTCAGTGGTTAATGGTGCTGTAACAAATACGAGTCAGGAAGATGACACCCCGCACCGCAGCAAACTTTTGTCAGTACGCTCCAATGCAAAATAGATTACCAGCCAGAACATCACAAGAAAGACTGGACAGCTGTAGGTGGTATTGTTGCATTAAATTAATAAGTAACCACAAAAACCAACTCTCAGTCCAGGTGTCTCCTGCTCACGCAAAGGAATACCATTTGGGCCACAGGGTTGGGACACTGAATGGGTTGAGAGAGACATTTACGTACAGGCGATGGAGGACCACAGCAGTCACAAGATTTGCTACTACTGAGGACCACTGCTCCCTGGGTTCCTCAGCTTCACCTCTTTTGACCCACCTGGTCCAACAAAAAGGTCTCACCTTTCCCGAGGTGATTCGGACCCATTGGAGAGCAGTCTTGACAGCAAGCATCCTTGGACGAGCTTGTTGTCCCCCTTCGTGGCACTGCCAACCTCTGGCAAGCACTTGTTGTCAAGGGGAACCCGGAAGCTCGACCCGCTTGCTTCAATCATTGTCAACACTCATAGAATGCCTTGAAAAAGTATTTGCCCTTTGCTGATTTCAGTTTTTTTTTTCTTTTGCATATCTACCACACCCAAAGGTTTCAAATCATCACCGCAATTTTAATATCACTCAAAAACAACCCCAAGAAATCCCATATGCAGTTTTCAAATTATAATTCAATTTATTAATGCACAAAAAACCTGACCTTTCTGACCCTTTGTGAAAAAGTAACTGTTTAATTACAATGTCACTGTGACTGACCACAAATTTGGGGAAAGGTGAGTTCAATTTCACAAGCCACACCCAGACCTGAATACCACCATACCTGTTAAATCAAGAAATGACTGAAATAGAATCTGTCAGAGAACATAAAGTAGGCAAAAAAAAAATCAAGAAACAATGAATCATGCAAAGACACATTTCTTAATTGAAGAAAAATTGAGAAAAAAAGTGATTGAAATCCATCAGTCTACAGAGCCATTTCCAAGACATCGTGGGTCTAGCAAACCAGTGTCAGAGCCATTATCCACAAAATGAGGAAAGTCGAAACAGTGGCAAACCTTCCCAGGAGTGTACAACCAACTAAAAATACTCCCAAGACTACGATGACAACTCATCCAGGAGGTCACAAAAAAACCTGGAACAACATCTAAAGACCTGCAGGCCTCGATGACCTCAGTTAAGGTCAGTGTTCATTGCTCACTATTATAAGAAAGACACTGACAAAAAATGGGAACCAAAGGAGAGTTCCCAGGCAAATGGAAGTTCCAAAGAATACAAAGGCTCGTCTCATATTTGACAAAAAACACCTTGATGATCCTCAAGACTTTTGGAGAAACATTTTGTGGACTGACGTATCAAAAATTGAACTTTTTGTAAGGTGTTTAACTAAACCTGTTTGGCGTAAAAATGTCACAGCATTGGATGAAAAGAACATTAAGCCAACAGTGAAGCATCGTGGTGGCAGTGTGATGGTCTGGGGGCTGCTTTGTTGCCTCAGGACCAGGAAAACATGCTGTGATTGATGGAACAATGAATTCAATTGTGTACCAGAAAATCCAGGAGGAGAATGTCCGGCCACCAGCTCTTGGATCATACAGCAAGACAACGATTGGAAACACACAAGCAAGTCCACCTCTGAATGGCTCATAAAAAAAATTAATTTAAGGTTTTGGAGTGGCCAAGTCGAAGTACAATTGAGATGCTATGGTGTCACCTTAAACGGTCAGTTTATGCTAGAATCTCCAGTATGGCAGAGTTGAAACAATTCTGTAATGAAGAGTGGGACAAAATTCCTACAGAGAAATGTGAAAGACTCATCACCAATTATCGCAAACGCTTGATTTCAGTTATTGCTGCCAAGGGCAGCACAACCCATGATTAGGTTGGGCTGACAATTACTTTTTCACATAGAATCAGAAAGATTTGGATTTTCTTCTGGGCTTTAATAAATTGAATTGTCAACCAAAACTGCATTTTTTAACCCTACCCTGGTGTTGAGGAACTAACTGCAAGCGGCATAATCCCTAGCAATGGAAGATATGTTTTAATAGTTCATAAACACTGCAGAAATATTCTAAATACAGTAGAGCCTCAGTTCTCGAGCACAATTTGTTCCAGAAGACGGTTAGAGAAGTGATTTGTTTGAAAACCGAATCAATATTTCCCATTACAATGAATGGAAAAAGAAATAATGTGTTCTAAGCCTAAAAAATTACCGCATTTTCCGGACTAGAAGTCGCATTTTTTTTTTTTTCAGTTTGGCCGGGGGTGTGACTTATTCTTACATTATTACATCCATCCATCTATTTTTCAAGTCGCTTATCTGTTATTTTCACACTGACAACCATAAGAGGGCGCTCTAGGCCATGTATCTGATGACGGATAGAGAGCACAGCTTCCGGGTGAATCAGCCATGCAACTTTCCAGTAAATCATTGGATGGCTCGACAAAGTAGGGCTTCCGGGACACAAAAAACATCCTGTCAGGATTCAGAAAAGCTGGAATAGGCTAGTTGTAACTGCCGCTGACGATGAGTCAGATGTAAATAACATAGAAGAGGAAGCGGCGTGTCGTCTACTTCTGGAGTTGGCAGACTTGTTTTCTCAGTGACACCAAGGATGAAGATTTCATTGGATTTTAGTTACTGGACATTTGGAGTGACGCGATGGTTTTGGGAAACTTCGTGTTATTTATGCTATAGTTATCGGAACAACTCTTAATGTTATGTGAACATACCAGGCACGTTCTCAGTTGTGTCATGTAATGTAAACATACTGTTCAGTCTGTTGTTGCCTCTATTCTATTTTTATTTAAAATTGTTCATCATTTAAATTTTAAATGACATCTCTGTTTCGGTGTTGGATTTTATCAAATAAATTTCACCCAAAATTCTACTTATACTCCAGTGCGGCATGATTTGTAGTCCGGAAAATACGATAGGCTTTTCAAAGCATTTTTTTTTTAGCTTTTCCTGATAATAAACTGCATAGTAGGAATACATGTATAGTTGCAATACTTTATATAATAAAATAATTACAGAAATGTATAAATTTTTTGCTTAAAATGTATGCTTTAGTAGTAGAGTAGGCAAGGCTGGGAGTGGATTGCCGTATCTGTAGCGACTCGGCCCCCAGCCTTGTAATTTTTTTTTAACAAAAGTGTAGAATAATTTTAAACAAGTAATAATGAGGGGGAAAGAAAAGCAACATTTTTTTTATTTTTACAAAAAGTAAAAACATTAACTCGTAACTTGAGATAACGAAATCTTTGAAATAAAACAAAAATGCAGAAATGCTAATGGAATTATTATTATTTATTATTAAAGTTCACAAGAAAAAAAAAGCAATGCAAAACTATCCTCTGACCTGCCCCCTTTTCACAAAGAACGAATCTAGTGTCACTTGTTTCTGCCGTCTTTTAAGTGTTTTTCTGAAGTGGCTCATCACAACATTAAAATTTTGCAGTGCTCTGCTACATACGGCTTTATTGGGGTGATGAAGTTCTACGAAATTATGGATTTCGTTTAATTTGGCACAGATAGCTTTGATATCAGGACTTGGGACATCCTTCTTGCCTTCAGCTTCATCAAATGACATAATCTCTTCCAACATCATCTTTTGCTCCTCATGAAGGTGCAGGTGTTCTTCAGTAGTGAGCTTCCACTTGCATTCTTTGGAGCCATGATGGGGGTTAATAGTCCTCAAGAGGAAGAAAAAAAAAAAAAAGTCTCTACCAGAACACGTCTGCGTACAGAGGCTGCGTTATACAAAATGACAAAGAACCTCGTGGGTGGGTCAGCTAGTTGCGCCGCGCACGTTGTTATTTCCGTGTTTTTTCAGGGGGGGGGGGGCGTTCAAATTCACAATCACAAAGCGCGTCGTGGGTTGGTCAGCTGGTCGGGACGCGCGGGTTATGTTATTTACGGGTTTTTCCGCCGGCGTGGGAATTCACCACAAAGCGCATCGTGGGCCAGCTGGTCTGGCCGCGCGTGTTATGTAATTTCTAGGTTTTTTTGGCGCCATGGGAATTCACAACAAAGCACGTCGTGGGTCAGCTGATTTGGCCGTGCTCATTATGTTACTTCCAGGTTTTGTCAGGGGTATTCGAGTACCGATTTTCATTTGAAAACAGAAGCAAAAAAAATCTCAAAATTTTCGTTTTAAAAGCAATTTGAGAACGGGGACTTTCAAGAACCCGAGTATTCACTGTACAGGGTTCCCTCACTACTTTGCACTTCGCCTTTTTGCGGCTTCAGTGCATTGCCTTTTTTCACCCCTTAAAAAAACAGCCAGATTGGCCTACAGGAAAACGCATTGATACAAGGCGCATGATTGGTCCCTGGCGCGTCATCGACCAATGAGAGAATGTGTAGTTTTATCTCATGAGCTGATTGGCTGCACATCATCAAAGCCTCACCCAGGAACTTCCGTTCCACCCTCTCGCTTGTCCTTCCTTTCCACAATTTTCTACAATGCTGACTGTGTGCATGATAACCTCTCGTCCACAATGCCACCAAAGTGCTGTGCTGATGTTAAAGCTTCCTCCAAAGCACCCAAGCAGATGAGGAAGATGATCGGCGAAAAAGTAAAACTACGGGATATGCTGAAAGACGGAAAAAGTTACGCTTTTGTGGCACGCCATTATGGCATGAATGAATCGACGGTCCCTTATCTAAAGAATGCTGAGGGAAACATCCGTAAAACTGTGTCAATATCTTTCAAAAAGAAAGCGAAGCGTGTGGTCACTCCACGAAATTAGAGAATTGTACGCATGGAAGGCACATTAGCTTTGTGAAAAGCAGATTCCAAAAAAAAAAAAAAAAAAAAACAGCCCGGTCATGATGATGAAGAGGTTGAAGAAAGTGCTGATGAACCTCAAGCTGCAAGGAGGGATTCATCCCCTTGAAGGAAGCAAAGTTTGGTTAGAAAATTTTCAAAAGCATTACACCCTCAGAACTATGGGAAAGAGTAGTGGAGGCTAGACTCAAGTCAGAAGTCAGTATCTGCGCGCAACAGTATGGTTTCATGCCTAGAAAGAGGACCACAGATGCATTATTTGCCTTGAGAATACGAATTGAAAAATACAGAGAAGGTCAGAAGGAGATACATTGTGTCTTTGTAGATCACGATAAAGCCTATGACAGAGTACCAAGAGAGGAACTGTGGTACTGCATGTGGAAATCTGGCGTGGCGGAGAAATGTTAGAATAGTACAGGACATGTATGAGGGCAGCAGAACAACGGTGAGATGTGCCGTAGGTGTGTCAGAAGAATTTAAGGTCAAGGTGGGATTGCATCACGGATCAGCGCTGAGCCCCTTCCTGTTCGCTGTGGCAATGGATGGGCTGACAGATGAGGTTAAACTGGAATCCCCTTGGACCATGATGTTCGCCGATCATATTGTGATATGCAGTGAAAGCAGGGAGCAGGTGGAAGAACATTTAGAATGAGAACAGTGGGTGTTAGAGAAGAAGAAGCACGAGATAGGCTTAGATGGAAAAAGATGACATACTATGGCGACCCCTAACAAGACAAGACGAAAGGAAAAGATGAAGAAGAAGATTACACCATCAGAAGCATGCCTCTATGGTGAGGCTTGCTCTGGCAATGATGCTACTCGTCGTCTGTGGAGGGAGAATTTGCACACCGAAGACAATACGGTACGAGCTGTCGAGTTTAGCGATTGTATTGAAGGGGTTATGTCCTTGCAGGGAAATTTTGGAGCAAAGCTCAAAGATAAAAACCTTAGTTACACTAGCAGCATTGTTGGATTAATTGGAGAAATTGGACAAAACGTTATCTCATATTTGCCCTCTTGTTTTGGTTTTAATGCTTGATGCTATACATGCCTAATGTGATGTAACAAAGAGAGGCAAATTAGTGGGACGAAGAAGACGTCACAACGGTGAGACGGAAGGGACGTCACAACGGTGAGACAGAGGGGACATTGTGCGCTCTTTGCTCTACAGTACATCTCACGCGTTTGCCAACCACTTCCAGCAGAAGATTCTTCGAGTGAAGAATGTTAATTCCATACTGCAATAAAAATAGTTTCATTATTTAACTAGAGACTTGTACTGTTGTAATTTTTGTCTCAAGTTTTCAAAGTACAAATGCTGTACTGTTGACATTTTAAACATTCTGGTGCCCCCTTCCCCCAACAAAAACAAAAGACCCCCTATCTTAAAGCTACATCGCCAGCTCCTCCAACAGAAGTCTCCGAGTGATGAGTGGTAATCATACAAAAATATTGATTTATATTTTAAATTTATAGTACTGTATATATTTTTCCTGTATTCTTAAAGATTAAAGTAAATACTTTTTTGTCTCAAATACTGTTTACATATTTTAAACGTTCTGGTACCCACAAACATGCTGGTTCCTTCGCAGGTTACTGTATATACCTTAATCTCGATGTCACTATGTCAACTCTATATGCTTTGTCAACGTTTTCTGAATAACTGCAATTTTGAAAAGTTTGACTGAAAGCGGTGTTAAAAGTTTTGAACAGAAGCAACTGATTTTCATTCATCCATATATCTTCGAGCACTTTTCTGGGTCGGAACGCGAGGGCAAGTAGCGTTACCGGTGATACCCAGACTTCCCCTTCCCCAGCTACTTCATCCAGCTCTTCCGGAGGGATCTCAAGGCTCCTCCACACAGATCTTCTCGAGATCAGATAGGTTTCTGGGCTGGCGCTGAGAAACACGGAGTTTCAGCTCCCTCCAATGATTTTCTATTGGGTTTAGGTTTGGAGACTGGCCAGGTCACGCCAGAACATTGATATGTTTCTTACGGAGTCACTCCTTGGTTTGCATGTCTATGTGCTTTGGGTCATTGTCATGTTGAAAGACCCAGCCACGACCCATCTTTAATGCTCTGAGTGAGGGAAAGAGGTTGTTCCCCAAAATCTCACAATACATGGCCGCGGTTATCCTCTCCTTAATACAGTTGAGTCGTCCTGTCCCATGTGCAAAGAATGATGCTACCACCCCCATGGTTCACAGTGGAAATGGTGATCTCGGGATGGAACTTATCATTCGTCTTCCTCCAAACACGGTTAGTGGAATTATGACCAAAAATCCGACCACAAAACTTTCTACTATGACTCATCTGTATTATCCAAATGGTCATTGGCAAACTTAAGACGGGCCTTGACATGTGCTGGTTAAAGCAGGGGAACCTTCCGTGCCATGCATGATTTCTTAATATTAGTGTATTACCAACAGTGGTCCCAGCTCTTTTTAGGTCATTGACCAGTCCAGTCGTGTAGTCCTGGCCGATTCCTCACCTTTCTAAGGATCATTGAGACCCCACGAGGTGATATCTTGCATAGGGCTCCTCTCCAATTGAGATTGACCGTCGTGTTTAGCTTCTTCCATTTTCCAATTATTGCTCCAACAGTGGACCTTTTTTCACCAAGCTGCTTGGCAATTTCTCCGTAGCCCTTTCCAGCTATGTGGAGTTGTACAATTTTGTCTATGGTGTCTTTGGAGAGCTCTTTGGTCTTGGCTATGTTACGAGTTTGAGTCTTACTGATTGTATGGGGTGGACAGGTGTCTTTATGCGCTAATGACCTCACACGCGTGCTTCTGATTCAGGATAATACATGGAGTGGTGGTGGACTTTTAAAGGCGGACTAACAGGTCTTTGATGGTCAGAATTCTAGCTGATAGATAGGTATGCAAATACGTATTTGCAGCTGTATCACACAAATAAATCATTTTTAAAAAATCATAAATTGTGATTGCTGGACTTTTCTTTTTAGATTGTCTCTCTCACAGTGGACATGCACCTACAATGAAAACTTCAGACCCCTCCATGATTTCTAATTGTGAGAACTTGCAATTTAGCAGGGTGTTCAAATACTTATTTTCGTCATTGTAGATGGACTGGTAAATTGAGAGCTTCGCCTTCCCATCACTGCAGAGACTGCACCGATCCGCCTGTAGATCTCCCGCTCCATTCTTCCCTCACTCGTCAATAGGGACCCCAAGGTACTTGAACTCCTTCACTTGGGGCAGGATCTCAGAACTGACCTGGAGTGGGCATGCCACCCTTTTCCAACTGAGGAGTATGATCTCATTTTTGGAAGTGCTGTGTCTCATGCCAGCCGCTTCGCAGTCAGTTGCGAACCGCTCCAGTGAGCGTTGGAGATCACGGCTTGAAGAAGCCAACAAAACCACAGAGCATGGATGCAATGCTGAGGTCACCAAACCAGACACCTCGGGTGCACCTAGAGATTCTGTCCATAAAAGTTAGCATGGTTGCAATGCTGAGGTCACCAAACCAGACAACTCGGGTGCACCTAGAGATTTTGTCCATAAAAGTTATGAACAAAATCCGTGACAGCCTTGTCCAACTCTCACCGCAAACGAGTCTGACTTACTTTTGGCAATGCATATCAAACTCTGACACCGGTCGTACAGGGACCGAACAGCCCGCACCAGGGGGTTCGGTACCCCATCCCGAAGAGCCCCCAACAGGACTGTCCGAGGGACACAAATGGTTTCTCCAAGTCCACAAGACCCATGTAGACTGGTTGAGAGATGGACCCCATCCCATGCACCCTTGAGGATCCTGTCAAGGCTGTAGAGCTGGTACAATGTTACACAACCAGGACAAAAAACACATTGCTATTCCTGAATCTGAGATTCGACTTCCCTACGGGCCATCTTCTCCAGCACCCCCGAATAGACCTTACCAGGAAGGCTGAGGAATGTGATCCTCCTGTAGTTGGAACACACCCTCCGGTCCCCCTTCTTAAAAAAATAAACTATTTCTTGGTGCAAAGGCACAAACAACAGGAACATCCTCCATCTGAAGGCAGAGGGAGGCTACCCTCTCATCTACCGGGATAAACCCCAACATACAGGAGCTGAGCCGGGTGGTAATACACCTGCTTGTCGCCTCTCACCCTGTGCAACTCCAGAGTGGAAGAAAGTACAACCCCTCTAAATGGGACTGGAACCAGAGCCCAAGCAGTGTGTGGAGAGTCAGAGTATATCTCGTCGGAACTTCTCAACCTCACACACCAGCTCGGGTCCATTCGCTGCCAGAGAGGTGACGTTTTACGTCCCGAGAGGCAGTCTCTGTAGCCAGGGATCGGATCGCCAAGGTCCTCACATTTCGCTACTGCCCAGCTCAGATTGCACCCGACCCCTATGGCCCCTCTCACAGGTGGTGAAGGCATGGGAAGGGGGATCCATGCTACCCTTTCGGGCTGTGCCCAGTCAAGCCCCATGTGTACAGGTCATGCAACCAGACGTTTGTCTTCGTGCCCCACCTACAGGCCTGGCTCCTAGGATCGTTGGGAAACACAAACCCCTCCACCACGATAAGGTGCATTAAATATTTTCAAATTTCGCCATACGATATGATGCGGGCCAGGTGGAAAAAAATCCATATCCTAAAATGAGCAGTTTGTGTTTTTTTCCCCCATCAACAATTCTTGAATTTTTAAACATTCAGTGTCATATTATTGAAAAACTTGTCCGAGATGTTTAATCCAACACACTTCAAACTTATTCTGTACTATCTCATAATTGGGACAGTAAAAATTAACACCTTTTTATTTTGGTGTACGATATGATGGGGAGTGGGCAATCAAATTTTGCATTTTATATATACCAAATATCAAAAGTAAATATCGTATTTTCATATACTACTGTATATGACTTCAGGAAAGGTTGAAGGACAATATTGCTTCTGCTTCATGTTGAACCAGGAAAAAAACTTTTATAGAAATGTAAGGAAAATGTCTTAATTGGAACATGAAAATCCAAACTGTTGCATTAAAATTGACTGAGTGTGAAACAAAAGAATTATGCAATTAAAAATGTTTGAGATAAACCGAGGAGTTTGTGTTTTGTCCGAAATACACAAAAGAGATTCCAAAGAGGAGGATTCTAAAAAAAAAAACCTTTAAGAAAGAGGATCTGCATACATCGGTGAATGCTGCATTTTTTGTGAAACGTGTAAAATGAAAGCCAAAATTTTACAGTTAAAATTATGTTTTGATGAATTTAAATCCTGCGCGGTAGAGCTGCTGGAAAGCGTTGGCCTGACAGATCTGAAGTCCCGGTTCAATCCCGGTCCCGCCTGTGTGGAATTTGCATGTTCTCCCTGTGCCTGGGTGGGTTTCCTCTGGGCACTCCGGTTTCCAAACCAAAAGTCTAAATTGCCCCTAGGTGTGATTGTGAGTGCGGCTGTTTGTCTCAATGTGCCTTGCAATTGGATGGCAACCAGTTCAGGTTGTACCCCACCTCCTGCCCGTTGACAGGTGGGATAAGCTCCAGCACTCGCCGTGACCCTTGTGAGGATAAGCGGCTAAGAAAATGGATGGATGGATGAATGGATTTAAATTCCACTGTAGTTGTGTAGAAAAAGAAATAACAAACAAAATATGAAGACAATTGTAAATCCACGTTTTGCATAAAAATACCTTAATATGCTCAGTATATCTTCTTTGGCTGTCAGTGTCCTTGAGCAGTCAATGAGCTGTTGCAGTAACTGAGTTTGGGACTCTGGAACATAAGGCAATGAAGCTTCATGCTTCTGCTCTAATGTCAAAGAGCTACCAGTATTGCTGCAGATGAAGTAATCCACAGATGCTTTGTCGGAACTCGGTTGTTGATTTGAGGAAGGAGACATCACTATAACGGAACTCGGGAGGTCAAGAACCTACAAGGTGAAAATTCAACAATTATTAATCTGTTAGAGACAACAGCCCAGTTTTATTGCATTGCAGCAATTAAGAGACTAACGGCACACCAAGTGACCCAACAGGAAGAGACAGAAAGAGTGGAAAAAAAAAATCCCCTTGGCGACTGCAGGCAAATAACTCTCACGCATATGAATGAACTTGGTGAACCTGAAAACAGAGACTCCCGGTGTACTGATAAATCACGAAGGATGAAGAGGTTTTCCCCTGATCGCATGATCTATCATAATAGA
Source organism: Syngnathoides biaculeatus (assembly GCF_019802595.1). Taxonomy (NCBI): domain Eukaryota; kingdom Metazoa; phylum Chordata; class Actinopteri; order Syngnathiformes; family Syngnathidae; genus Syngnathoides; species Syngnathoides biaculeatus. The sequence continues at coordinate 28,515,685 of NC_084651.1, forward strand.
TTTTTTACATTCCATTTCTTCTCTACAATATAATCGAGGAAATGGGCAATAAATAAATGCTGTAGATACTTCAGAGGCTGTTGGTTCCATTCATTGACTAACTGCTTTTTCGTGACATCGACTCTCCATGCTTCATTTTCTCCTCCAGGTGCATCGGAAATTATAATTTGATTATTATTGTAAAGAACAAATTAGGTCCTGTAAATAGTGTATGGTCATTGCTGGCTCTTGCAACCAAGCTCATTTCGCACATGTAAACAATTTTGTTGTAAAACCTTGTGTATTTGGTGAGTCTCCACGTTTCTCTAATTTAGCCACAAGTACAGATAAAAACAAATAAACATTGTAAAGCACATATCTTGTAGATAACAACAAGTATAGTTCATTATTATTGTAAAGCACATATCTTGGACATTTTTTTGGTACGACTTGACAATAGTGGTGCCCAACTGCCGCTCAAGTACAGCCCGAAAAAATATATTTTGGTTGTGAGTCCTCAAGTAATATGACGTGGCATTTTTGACTGGCTGTTACAGCTGCAACGTGACATCACCCGGACATTCGCCAATGAAGCACACGCGGTGCACCATAACTATGGGAGACGAACACGCCCCTTCTGACACGGAAGCTCTTTTCGAAAAGGAGAACACCACAGAACCGAGTGAGGTTACCGGGGCAATCAGATGATATGCGATCGCAGCAAAACCACCTCCCGTACGATCCACTTATGCGGCGGAGATGAGCCATCATGGCTCATTGCAGCTGGCCGGTGTGGCTCATTTTGGCGCCGAGGTGGGTTATCACGTAGCCGAGCTGTGCTGCTTTAGGGGGTTGTTCACAGCCGCCGCAGTACGAAATGAACAACACCGTCGAGCCGGGGCACTTTACTGCGTTGTCGCACGTGGCTGAGTGAGGAAGAGCCGAGCCGTATTGGTTTAGCGGGTTGTTCAGAGCTGCCGCAGTATGCGATTAACAACACCGTCGAGCCGGGGCGCTCTACTGCGTTGTCGCCGAACGCGGCTGAGTGAGGCAGAGCCGAGCCGTGCTGCTTTAGGGGGTTGTTCATAGACGCCGCAGTACGTGATGAACGACACCGTCGAGGCAGGACGCTTTACTGCGTTGTCGTCGCACGCGGCTGAGTGAGTCATTGTCGGATGTGTTCTTCAGAGCCGCCGCCATTCGCGAGCCTGAAGCACAGCTTTCGCTGGCGAAGCGATGCAGCAGCCCGACGCCATCCGATGCACACAGACACATTTCGTACGCGGATCTTTTGTTATGTAATGAGAGACCAATATATATAAGTAACATTGACTTCTGCCACCTAACAGTATGTAGGAGTATTACCTATCACAGGTACCCAGAATTTACGTGCTTGTTGAGCATCTGGTGTAATTGTTGGGTTGGTTTGTCAACTGTCCCTTTCAGGGCCCACATAGACTTGGCATAAGAGACTGTAGGCCTCGTCAGCTTAGTATGTCTCGGTCAATCACCGTCTTGGTCAAACATTCATACACTATCCATATAGTGCGGGTTGGAAAAGTATTCATAACCTTGACGTTTTCCACATTTTATTTGCTATCTTGATTTCATGTGACAGACTAACAAAAAATGTAACCTAATTTTGAAGTTGAAGGAAATTGATACGTGGTTTTCAAATGTTTTTCACAAATTAAAATCTGAAAAGCGTGCCATGCTTAACTATTGCAGCTCCCTCAACACTTTCCAGACCTACCTTTTGCTCCAGATTTTGAGGTGCAAGTCCTTTGTATACAGTGAAAAAAATAAGTATTTGAACACCCTGCTATATTCCAAGTTCTCCCACTTAGAAATTGATCCAGCCATCCATTATCCACCGCTTCTCTGGGTCGGGTCGTGGGGGAAGTAGTTTCACCAGGGATACCCAGACTTCCCTTTCTTCATCCACTTCTACCAGCTCTACCGGAGGGGTCCCGAGGCGTTCCCAAGCCAGCCGAGAGATATAGTCTCTCCACCGTGTCCTGGGTCATCCTCGGGGTCTGTTTCCGGTGGGACATGCCCGGAACACCTCACCAGGGAGGCGTCCAGGAGGCATCCGAATCAGACGCCCCAGCCACCTCATCTGGCTCCTCTCAATGCGGAGGAGTAGCGGCTCGACACTGAACCCCTTCCGGATGACTGAGCTTCGCACCCTCTCTCTAAGGGAGAGCCCGGACACCCTGCGGAGGAAACTCATTTCGGCCGCTTGTATCCGGGATCTTGTTCTTTTGGTCACAACCCACAGCTCATGCCCATAGGTGACAAACGGCAGCCTTGGCAGAGTCCATCTCTCACCTGAAACGAGTCCGCCTTATTGCCAGCAATGCGGACCAAACTCTGACAGCGATCGTACAGGGACCGAACAGCTCGTATCAGGGGATTCGGTACCCCATACTCCCGAAGAACCCCCCAAAGGACTCCCCGTGGGACACGGTCGCCTTATCCAAGTCCACAAAAAACATTTAGACTGGTTGGGCGAACTCCCATGCACCCTTGAGGATCCTGCCAAGGGTGTAGAGCTGGTCCACTGTTCCACGGCCAGGACAAAAACCACATTGCTCCTGAATCCGAGACTCGACTTGCTGACCGACGCTCCTCTCCAGTACCACAGAGTAGACCATACCAGGGAGGCTCAAGCGTGTGATCCCTCTATAGTTGGAGCACAGAGTTGAAAAGGTGGACCACAACCCCAATCTGCCAATCCAGAGGTACTGTCCCCGATGTCCACGCGATGTTGCAGAGGCATGTCAACCAGGACAGCCCCACAACATCCAGAGCCTTTAGGAACTCCGGGCGAATCTCATCCACCCCCGGGGCCATGGAGCATTTTAACCACCTCGGTGAACTCAACCCCAGAAATAGAAGAGCCTACCTCAGAGAACCAAGACTCAGCTTTCTCGTGGGAAGGCATGTTGGTGGAATTGAGAAGGTCTTTGAAGTATTCTCCCCAACGACTCACAACATCCCGAGTTGAGGTCAGCAGCGCCCCATCGCCACTATACAGTGTTGACAGTGCACTGCTTCCCCCTCCTGAGATGCAGGACGGTGGACCAGAATTTCCTCGAAGCCATCCTGAAGTCGTTCTCCATAGCCTCATCGTACTCCTCCCACGCCCGGGTTTTTACCTAAGCGACCACCGAAGTCGCATTCTGCTTGGCCAGTTGATACCTATCAGCTGCCTCAGGAGTCCCACAGGCTAGAAATGCCCGATAGGACTCCTTCTTCAGCTTGACAGCATCCCTCACAGTTGGTGTCCACCAACATGTTCATGGGTTTCCACCACGACAGGCACTGACCACCTTACGGCCAGAGCTCCAGTCGGCCGCCGCAGAAATGGAGGCGCGGAACATCATCCACTCGGATTCAATGTCCCCCACCTCCTCTGGGACATGAGCAAAGTTCTGTAGCTGGGGATCGGATCGCCAAGGTCCCAGCCTTTGGCCACCGCCCAGCTCACACTGCACCCGATACGGCCCCTCTCACAGGTGGTGAGCCCATGGGAAGGAGGACCCATGTTACCCTTTCGGGCTGTTCCCGGCCGAGCCAGATGGGTGCTGGCCCGGCCACCAGGTGCTCGCTTTCGAGCCCCGCCTCCAGGCCTGGTTCCAGAGGGAGCCCCGGTGACCCGCGTCCGGAGAAGGGAAACCAAGATCTAATTTTTGTAGTCATCATAGGGGTTTTGGAGTCGTACTAGTCGTCTAGTCCCTCACCTCGGACCTCTTTGCCATGGGTGACCTGGCCAGGGGCACGAAGCCCCAGACAACTTAGCTCCTAGGATCATCGAGACACACAAACCCCTCCACCACAATAAGGTGACGGCTCGAGGAGGGGCACTCACAAATCGTGGTCTGAAATTTTCATTGTAGGTGCATGACTACTGTGAGAGAGGTAATCTAAAAAGAAAAATCCAGAAATCCCAATGTATGATTTTTTTTTAACGATTTGTGTGATACAGCTGCAAATAAGTATTTGAACACCTGTCTATCAGCTAGAATTCTGACCTTCACAGACCTGTAAGTCCGCCTTTAAAATGCCACCTCCACTCTATGTATTATCCTGAATCAGATGCACTTCTGTGAGGTCATTAGCTGCAGAAAGACACCTGTCAACCCAATACAATCAATAAGATACCTCTCCAGGTAATACATGAAGACGTCATGGCTTGAAATCATGCATTGCACGGAAGGTTACCCTCCTTAAACAAGCACATGTCAAGGCCCATCTTAAATTTGCCAATGACTATTTGGATGATACAGAGGAGTCATGGGAGAAAGTTTTGTGGTTAGATGAGACCAAAATGGAACTTTTGGTCATAACTCCTCGAACCGTGTTTGGAGGAAGACGAATGATGAGAACACCAGTCCCTACTGTAAAGCATGGGGGTGGCAGCATCATGCTTTGGGGGTGTTTTTCTACACATGGGACAGGGCGACTGCACTGTATTAAAGAGAGGATGACCGCGGCCATGTATTGTGAGATTTTGGGGAACAACCTCTTTCCCTCAGTCAGAGCACTGAAGATGCGTCGTGGCTGGGTCTTTCAACATGACAATGACCCGAAGCACACAGCCAGGAAAACCAAGGAGTGGCTCTGTAAGAAGCATATCAAGGTTCTGGCGTGGCTGAGCCAGTCTCCAGAACGAAAACCAATAGAAAATATTTGGAGGGAGCTGAAACTCCGTGTTTCTCAGCGACAGCCCGGAAACCTGTCTGATCTCGAGAAGATCTGTGTAGAGTAGTGGGCAAAAATCCCTCCTGCAGTGTGCACAAACCTGGTGAACAACTACAGGAAATGTTTGACCTCTGTACTTGCAAACAAAGGCTACTGTACCAAATATTAACATTGGTTTTCTCAGGTGTTCAAATAATTATTTGCACCTGTATCACACAAATAAATCATACATTGTGATTTCTGGATTTTTCTTTTTAGAGTATCTCTCTCACATTGGACATGCACCAACGATGAAAATTTCAGACCCCTGCATGATTTCTAAGTGGGAGAACTTGCAATATAGCATGGTGTTTAAATACTTGTTTTTTTCCACTGTATAGCTGAGTCAAATTTGATGGTGGCTCTATGTTGAGTGTTTAATCTTCCAGCAGGACAAAATTTTGGAAGGTCAACTTCTGCCTCAGTCTCAAGTCTTCTCCAGACGACAAAAGGTTATCAAAGATTACCCTGTATTTAGCTCCATCCAGCTTTGCATCAACTTTTGACTTATTACGATAACTTGAAAAAACTGATGAAGGCACCATGATAAAGAGTGAATACTTGAGCACTATACAGATTTGCATATTTTGTATTAAAATAAAATCCAATGAAATATACACTTGTGGTTGTGACAAATTGTGGAAACGTTCAATGATTTTCAACACTTTTGCAAGCCATTGTACAGATAGCAAATATAAATGTTACATACCCCTGTTTGTATTCCTAATTTTTATGATGTGAAAAAAATCAAAATAATTGAAAACATTAAACAGCCTGTACATAGATCGATTTGATATAAAAAGGCGCTTTCAGACTGATGCAGTGTAATGTTATGAGACAGACAACTCATATCACAGCTAACCTTTTCCAGAGGCACGATGTAGAAGGGGAATCCTGTGGCTTTCAATATATCTTCCATAATTGCCACTGTTTGCTGTCTCTCCTCGAGAGACTGGTCCAAAGCACCGCCCTCTGAGAACAAAAACATTCAGTCTCATTTCACCAACCAAACATGACTCTGCTCTTTTGGGTTTGATTGGTTTACCATCAATGTAGACAATTCCTGGCGTGAATCTCAATTTCTTGTGAGCATTCTGACTCAATCCCTGGAAGTGTGGAGGGAACGATACAATGCACAATGTTAGAAGTAAAGTACAATTATTATTATTATTATTATTCATTTTTACAGATTTGAACTTTTTGTGGTTTAAATTTATGCTGGGCCACTATCAGTAAAACAATATAGGTTGAGCCCCCCAAAAATAAAAAATCCACAGCCTTGACATTGAACCTCAACCCTCTTGTAACGAAGATAAATCAAAATTATGCAATGGAAAAAAAAAACTCAAAGCATTTTAATGGTTTAAAGAGTTAATATTTTGATCTGAACTTGATGCCTTGCTTAGGCATATTAGGTCATACAGTGTATTTTTACATCAGGGTCTGCACTTCATCCTTGAAAATCTCAACAGCGAGGAAACCTATGTGAGGATCCTGTTCCTGGACTTCAGCTCCATGTTTAACACCATCATCGCTGAACTCTTCTCCTTCAAACTTCCCAAGCTCAGCGTCTCACCTGCCATCTCCCAGTGGATCCATAACTTCGTGACGTACAGGACACAGCAGTTGAGGCTGGGGGACACCACCTCATCCACGCAGACTCTCAGCACCAGGGCACCCCAAATGTTGTGTCCTTTCTCCTCTGCTCTTCTCCCTCTACATAAACGACTGCACTTTGAGGCACCTGGCTGGAAAACTCCCGACGTTCGCAGATGACACCAAAGGCATGGCCTCATCAAAGATGGTGACGAGTCTGCGTATCAACAGGAAGTGATGAGACTAGAGCTTTAGTGTGGCCAACACAACCTGGCGTTGAACACTCTAAAGACTGCAGAAATAATTGTCGACTTCAGGAGGCATCCTTCACCACAGCTGCTCCTCACGCTGTCCAACTGTCTTGTGTCAACCATCGAGACCTTGAAGTGCTTGGGAATTACAGTCTCACAGGAGCTGAAGGGGGACACCAACTTCAATCCATCCTCAAAAAAAACCTGCAAAGGATGTACTTCTTGCAGCTTCTGGGGAAGTACAGCCTGTCACTGCACCTGCTGAGACAGTTCTACTCAGCAGTCATCCAATCAATACTGTGTACCTCTTTTACAGTCTGGTTTGGGGCTGCCACAAAAAAAGGACAAACTCCGACTGCAACTGACAATCAAAACCGCTGAGTGGATTGTCGGCACAGCCCTACCCACCCTTGAAGACTTGCATGGCACTTGAACTAGGTCCAGAGCAGGCAGGATCCGTTCAGGTCTGCTACATCCTGGCCACTACCTCTTCTAGCTCCTTCTGTTAGGTAGGCGCTACCGATCAATGCAAGCCAGAACTAGCAGACACTCAAAACAGTTTTTTCCCTCTCGCAATGAAGTCATGAAATTCTTGACCAGCGAACCTCTTTTCTGCCTTGCGCCGTTGTTGGGACACACCCTCACATCCTGGTGCTCCAATCAGTATTAGTATGAGTAAAATATACTGCAGACTATCGCACAATTTGTCACTTTTAACTGCTCCCTTTGCACAGTTGTCATTGTACTGGTCTATGACGGTCAACTGAGAACGGGTGAAGGCACTCTGTATAAGTTTAATATGATATGGAGCATTGACCCACTCTTAACTGTTCAAAATGAAGAAGACTCTGCATCTTGCACAGCAGTGACTCTTATAAGGAATAGTTCCAATGAACTGAAAGTCTTTTGTTCTTTGTTCTTGTTTGGTTGTTCTTTGTCTTGAATGACAGACTAGGGCCCCATCGACTGCCAGAGAGAAATTCCTTGTGTGTTGTTACATACTTGGCAATTTAAGATGATACTGGTTCTGATTGAGGGTGTAATTTATAATGTGAATTGCAGCTATGGCCCACAGGTAGGATGTGACAGAGAGTTGAAAGAGAAATGCTGTAAGGAACTGGATGAAGTAGTTCTGAGTATCCCAGACACAGAGTTGTAATTGGTGCAGACTGTAATGGACATGTTGGTGAAGGAAACGGGCGATGAAGAAGTGATGGGTAAGTACAGCATCCAGTCAAGAAACTTTGAAGGCAGCCAAAGTGATCAGAGAGACAGGCAGGAGACTACTTGGTGTGTCTTCTGGTAGGAAAGGGGAGGAGACTCGGTGGTGTAACCCCAAAATACAGAAGGTTATATAAGGAAAGAGGTTCGCGAAGAAGAAGTGGGACACAGAGGACTGAGGAGAGGCAAAAGTAATATGATGAGATGCGATGTAGGGAAAAGGTAGAGGTGGCGGAGGCTAAAGAAGAGGCATATGACAAGTGTACACCAGGTTGTAAACGAACCAAGGAAAAAAGGATCCCTACAGGTTTCCCAAAGATAGGGACAGAAATGAGAAGGATGTGCAGCAAGTAAGGGGTATCAAGGAGAGAGGTGGAAATATGTGTACTGGTGCTGGTGCCATTAGTTTGCGAAATAGATGAAAAGAATACTTTTGAGAAGTTGAGGAATGACAAAAATGAGAGAGCACTAAGTGTCTGCGAGCAACAGTATGGTTTCATGCCTAGAAAGAGTACCACAGATGCATTATTTGCCTTGAGGAAGATAGTGGAAAGTACAGAGAAGGTCAGAAGGAGCTACATTGTGTCTTTGTGGCTCGAGAGAGCCGATGAGACAGTACCAAGAGAGGAACTGTGGAACTGCATGCATGAAGAGTTAGAATAGTACAGGACATGTATGAGGGCAGCAGAACAGCGGTGGAATGTGCCGTAGATGTGTCAGAAGAATTTAAGGTGGAGGTGGGACTGCATCAGGGATCTGCGCTGAGCCCCTTCCTATTTGTGTTAGTAATGGACAGGGTGTCAGATGAGGTTAGACTGGAATCCCCTTAGACTATGATGTCTGCAGATGACATTGTGATATGCAGTGAAAGCAGGTAGTAGGTGGAGAAAGAATTCGAAAATGGAGGCATGCACTGGAAAGGAGAGGAATGAAGATTAGCCGAAGTAAAACGGAATATGTCTGTGAGTGATCGGGGTGGAGGTGAAAGAGTGAGGCTCCAGGGAGAAGAGAGTGAGGATGGATGACTTCAAATACTTGGGGTCAACAATCCAGAGCAATGCTGAATGTGGTAAGGAAGTGAAGAAACGTGTCAAGCAGGTTGGAACAGCTGGCAGAAGGTGTCTGGTGTGTTATGAGACAGAAGAATCTCTGCTAGGATGAAGGGCAAAGTTTATAAAATCGTGGTGAAGTTAGCCATGACATGCAAATTAAAGACAGTGCCACTGAAGAGACAACAGGAAGCAGAGCTGGCGGTGGCAGAAATGAAGATGTGGAGGTTCTCTCTCAGATTGAGCAGGTTGGGTAGGTTTAGAAAGGATTTCATTAGAGGGACAGCCAAAGTTCGATATTTTGTCGAGAAAGTGCAAGAGAGCAGACTTCGATGGTTTGGACATGTCCAGAGGTGAGGGAGTGAGTATATTGGCACAAGGGTGCTAAGGCTGTAGCTACTAGGGAAAAGAGCGAGAGGAAGACCAAAGATAAGGTTGATGGATTTTGTGATGGAAGAAGAAGAAGAAGTAGTTGGAGTAAGAGAGGAAGATGTAGGGAGATAGGCTTACATGGAAAAAGATGACATGCTGAGGCGACTCCTAACGGGACAAGCCAAAATGAAAACAAGGAGAAACCCCATTGTATGCCATCAGGCCTTTTCCAATTTCAATTAGAATAGCGGTTTCAAACCTTTTCCTGAGCCAAGGCACATATTTTACATGAAAAAAAATCATCATGGGACAAACAAATGTCACAAAAAATACACTGAAATAAGATCTTGCCACAGTTTTCCACAAATTAATTTCTAGTGAAATCTGGGCCTGTTTCATTGAAAACAAAGCTATTATGGGGTTGTACGAATGAATACATGAATATGCAGGTAAATTGTACCTTCTGCCATGTAGTGGAAGAGTGTTTAGTTGGATTGCCTGTCACAAGTAATCAGTGGCATAGATAAAGACAGGGCCATAGCCACTGTGGGAGTATATCTGTCATGAAAATTGAACGCCAAAATAAATTGTCCACCGACAAATGAGTCTCTACCAAACCAAAAATCTGCTGCTGTATCAGGTTTAATCTGTAAGAACCATTGTGTTAGAGAGCATCCAGATGGATAGAAAATACAAAGAGTAGTAGAAGAAGAAATAAAAGCGACTATGCAAATTGTTGGCCTACTAGGAAGTGTCCTTGTCATTTCTAGACTTGGAGGATATGATGTATAAGCACTGAATTAAATCAGTTTCTGTGCAGTTTATGAAGTCTGGCATTCTGGCAATCGCGCAAGATTCAGGTCAATTCCATTGCCTTTCTGTCACAATCACAGAATCTCTGGTTGAAAAGGCCTCTGTGTTGACCACAGTATATAAGCCAAGATTTTTTTGTCATAGTCACTAAAAATGTTCAACATTTATGATCGTCAGCCACAACAGTTTTCCAAATAAATTGTGTGTGTGTGTGTGTGTGGGGGGGGGGGCTCATTTAACATGACCCAGGATAGGACAGGATAATTGATCATGTTGGTCTTTAAAAAAGTCCAATAACTACCCCTTTGTAATATAATTTCAGAGGGGGATCAAGTTAAAAATAGTGTCTACTGGGGTGAACTGTCCACATAAGAATCCAATAGGTCACGGTGAAAAAAAATGGCAGACAGACAGACCTCTTCAACTTGTCTGAGCATTGTAGATGAAGAGGGACCTCCAGAAACAGCCAGCAGCACCTAAAAGTAGAAAAACAAAGATCATAAGAGATGAAGTGAAAAGAAAACACTTGAAGCCAGCCTTACCGGGACCCCAATTAGTGGTCACTGAATTTAGCTGAGTGTTAAATGCCGTAAATAGCAATGCCGTTTTCCGCTACGACAGCTGTGACTAATTTCACAACGAGCATTGCCGATAGATACTGGCGGCCGGTCTTGATCACAACCTCGCCTACACGTTTCACAACAATGACATTTTCATCTGAAAAAACTTGGAATTCCATGGAAAATATTCATCCATGAAGTAAGGACCTGAGAAAGGACAAATTTCAACCAGCAAAGGGATTCATCAAGTTTAATTCCAATTATTTTCTATTGAAAATATGCAAGAATAATTATCAAATTCAAACGTGACCTGAAGTCATTTGAACATGTCGTTTACCGTTTGAACATGTTCAATTATACTTGATGATTTTCATGTATCACAATTGGTTCCTACAATGCAGCCCTATGGGGGGCACAAACCAGTGCAATCTGTAGGCCGGTTCCAACCCCGAATAAATGCATAGGGTTGCGTCAGGAAGGGCATCCGGCCAAAAACTCTGCCAAATAAATATGAGCGTTCACCTAAAGAATCTCATAACAGATCGGTCGTGGCCCGCGTTAACAATGCCCACCTCCGGCACCTCTAACCTGCAGGGCGTCGGTGGAAATTCAGCAACTGCGGGTCGAAGACAAAGAAGGAGTAGGAAATCGGATTCATCGGCAGAAGAGGAAGAGGAATACACAGAGCCTACAACTGAGTGTAGGGACTTTGAATGTTGCCACTATGACAGGCAAAGCTCAGGAGTTGGTTGACATGATGATGAGGAGAAAGGTTGATATATTGAGAGCAGATAGAAAGGTAGTAAGGCTAAATGTTTAGGAGAAAGGTTTCAATTATTTTACCAGAGAGTAGATGTGGAGGGAAGTGGAGTAGGGGTTATTTTAAAGGAAGAGCTGGCTAAGAATGTCTTGGAGGTGAAAAGAGTATCAGATCGATTGATGAGGTTGAAATTTGAAATGGAAGGTGTTCTGTACAATGTGATTAGTCGCTATGCACCACAGAGAGGATGTGACCTTGAGATGAAAGAGAAATTCTGAAAGGAACTAGATGAAGTAGTTCTGAGCATCCCAGACAGAGAGAGAGTAGTGATTGGTGGAGATTTTAATGGACATGTTGGTGAAGGAAACAGCGGCGATGAAGAAGTGATGGGTAAGTACGGCATCCAGGAAAGGAACATTGAGGGACAGATGGTGGTGGACTTTGCAAAAAAGGATACAAATGGCTGTAGTGAACACTTTTTTTCCAGAAGAAGCAGGAACGTAGAGTGACCTTCAAGAGTGGAGGTAGAAGCACACAGGTGGATTATATTTTGTGCCGACAATGTAACCTGAAAGAGGTTATTGAATGTAAGGCAGTGGGAGGGGAGCGTGTAGGTCAACAGCATGGGATGGTGGTGTGTAGGATGACTCTGGTGGTGGGTAGGAAGATTAAGAAGACAAAGATAGAGCAGAGAACCATGTGGTGGAAGCTGAGAAAGGAAGAATGTTGTGCGGCCTTTGGGAAACAGGTGAGGCAGCCTCTCGACAGGAGGCGCTCCGAGAAGACTGGACTACTACAGCCAATGTGATCAGAGAGAAAGACAGGAGAGTACTTGGTGTGTTTTCTGGGAGGAAAGGGGAGAAGGAAACTTGGTAGTGGAACCCCAAAATACAGGAAGTCATACAAGGAAAGAGACTAGCGAAGAAGAAGTGGGACAAAGCGAGAACTGAGGAGAGCCGAAAGGAATACATTGAGATGCGATGTAGGGCAAAGGTATAGGTGACGAAGGCTAAACAAGAGACGTATGACAACATGTACACCAGGTTGCACACGAAAGGAGAAAAGAATCTCTACAGGTTGGCCAGACGGATGGTTAGACATGGGCAGCAGGTAAGGGTGATTAAGGATAGAAATGGAAATGTGTTGACTGGTTCCAGTAGCGTGATAAATAGATGGAAAGAATACTTTGAAAAGTTGACGAATGAAGAAGGAAGAGTAGACGAGGAAGGAAGTGTGAAGGACCAGGAAGTGCCAATGGTTGGTAAGGGGGAAGTTAAAAAGGCACTTCAAAGGATGAAAAATGGAAAGGCAGTTGGTCCTGATGACATACTGGTGGAGGTATGGAAGCAATTTGGAGGGATGGCTGTGGAGTTTTTGACCAACTTATTCAACAGAATACTAGCAGGCGAGAAGATGCCTGAAGAATGGAGGAAAAGAGTGCTAGGTCCCATTTTTAAGAACAAAGGCGATGTTCAGAGCTGTGGGAACTTTTGAGGAATAAAGTTGATGAGCCACACAATGAAAATATGGGAAAGAGTTATGGAGAGTAGACTCAGGATAGAAATAAGTATCTGAGAGTAAAAGTATGGGTTCATGCTGAGAAAGAGTACTACAGATGCATTATTTGTCTCGAGGATGCTAGTGGAAAAGTACAGATAAGGTCAAAAGGAGCTACATTGTGTCTTTGTGGATCTCGAGAAAGCACACGACAGAGTACCAAGAGAGGAACTGTGGTACTGCATGCGCAAATCTGGCGTGACAGAGAAATATGTTAGAATACTACAGGACATGTATAATGGCAACAGAACAGTGGTGGGGTGTGCCGTAGCTGTGACAGAAAAATTTAAGGTGGAATTGTGACTGCATCAGGGATCAGGTCTTAGCCCCTCCTTGTTTGCTTTGGTAATGGATAGGCTGACAGATGAGGTTAGACTGGAATCCCCTTAGACCATGATGTTCGCAGATGATATCGTGGTATGCAGTGAAAGCAGGGAGCAGGTGGAAGAACAATTAGAAAGATGGAGGCATGCACTGGAGAGGAATGAAGATTAGCCGAAGTAAAACAATATATGTGCGTGATTGAGAGAGGCGGAGGGGGAAGAGTGAGGCGACAGGGAAAAGAGATAGCGAGGGAGTCAACTTTCCAGAGCAGTGGTGAGTGTGGTAAGGAAGTGAAGAAACTGGTCCAAGCAGGTTGGAACAGCTGGCGGAAGGTGTCTGGTGTGTTATGTGACAGAAGAGTCTGTTCGGCTGAGGGGCAAAGTTTATAAAGGTGGTGAGGCCGCCATGATGTACGGATGAGAGACAGTGGCACTGAAGAGACAACAGGAAGAAGAGCTGGAGGTGGCAAAGATGAAGATGTTGAAGTTCTCTCTTGGAGTGAGCAGGTTGGATAGGATTAGAAATTAGCTCATTAGAGGGACAGCAAAAATTTTATGTTTTGGAGACAAGGTTCGAGAAAGTAGACTTCGATGGTTTGGAAATGTCCAGAGACGAGAGAGTGAGTACATTGGTAGAAGGGTGCTGAGGATGGAGCTGCCAGGTAAAAGAGTGAGAGGAAGACCAAATAGAAGGTTGATGGATATTGTAAGGGGAAACATGAGGCCAGTTGGGGCGAGAGAGGAAGATGCAGGAGATAGGCTAAAATGGAAAAAGATTGCACGCTGTGGCGACCCCTAACAGGACAATCTGAAAGTAAAAGAAGACAATTGGTTCCTATAATGTCACTTCTGTTAGTTGTCGCAACTCTTGGCTTGGCACGGTATTTGTGATATGATTGTTAGTCTTAAGCAATATAAAAAAAAAACAGATGCACATTACGATTGTAATGCAAAGAAAACACCATACCTTTTCTCCAGGGAAAATGACTCTGTTTTTTCCCAGTATAGCCCTGAATTTGTGACGGAAGTATTGCTCAAAACAGTCCCTAACACAAAAAAAGCAGACAAAAAGTATTAGATATCAAAATAATTCAGTTGGAACAAAGGACAGGGGTGTGGAATAAGGAACGGTCTGTCAGTCCACTTAAAGAGATTGTAAAGTGTAATTTCTAATCCAAATTATCTTATCTTGATGAAAATATATGTTCAACTGTCCCATAAAATATGTATCCTGTTAGATGTTTTTACCAAAAAATGTGTTTTTGAATTAAAGTCTGCGAACTTTGACCTAGTTTCCATCACCTGAAAAATTACTAATTTCGGGGGCGGATCCTCTGATGTCACTCAAGGTTGACCGGTGGTGCGACTTACATGAGCTGGTTTCGAGAATTCCTCAGTGACTGTAAACTAAAACCAATCCATAACAATGGTGAACACGTGTGTGTTTCAGTTTTGTGGTAATTCGAATAATTCTAGATACAGTGTGCATTATTTTCCCAAAGACCCAAGCCTCAGAAGACAGTGGGTAAGCTTTGTGCAAACGAAGAGGGCTAATTTTCCAAACCCAGTAAACACTGTCACATGCAGTGAACATTTCACCTGAATCTGGACATGTGTCAACAAGCTTAGCCCCCCCACACAAAGGACCAAAACTGCAAAGAGCTTTTGTTAAAAGACAAGTTGCAGAGGTATGTTGATAATTTTTTATTCCCTGAAAACATTGAACACTGTTTACATGGTTGAATGACAGAAGCACATGTCGTACTTAGCGCAAAATATTTTATTACCGCAGATACTTTGACCATTCACAACTAGAAAAACAGGAAAATGTGTACAAATGGCGACATGGTGGACCAGCTGGAAAGCATTGCTCTCACAGTACTGAGAGCCCATGTTCAATCCCACCCTTTCATGTGTGGAGTTTGCATGTTCTCTCCGTGCCTGCGTGGGTTTCCTCCCACGTCCCAAAAACATTAATTGGCCCTTGTAAGATAAGCTTACACATTTCACAGAGGCCTGTGAAATGTATCACCTCATGTTTCATAAATCTCTTTTAATAACTCTGTTACTGTGCAAAGATGCGTGTGTGTACTGTTTGTCTATGGGAAGCTTAAGAGCTCAAAGTGACTGCACATTTATGATAGCTGCATTCTTGTGGGTTTTTGTAACAGGAAGAACTGTGTCTAATCAGAGGACACCCGGCCTTGAGAAGATTAACTGTCTCTGCAAAACAACTTTGCTTGTCTTGTGAAACCTGCTCTCCCCCGCCCTATGTGTAAAACTCAATAAAATGTGTGGTTTTGGGAAAGCTCGGAGAGAGTCATACGTGCGGGCGTGGAGAATATGTTCTTCTCCCCCCGAGCTCTCCCCAAACTGCAGTTTGGTGAACAACTCTGCCTCTGTCTCATCATTTTATCTAACCTAACATTTCTCTGGTGCCGAAACCCGGGACCCAACAGCTTGACGTCTGGAACGACGCGGGATCAACGAGACCAAGAATCTGGTACCAGTGTCCTCCATTGAAGGATCGGTCGCATCGCTGATCCAGCGCCGGACCGGACCGTCGGGTGACAGGTCCCAACGGACCAGGGCCACGGCACTGAGGTAGGATAAAACTTATTTGGTCTCATAGGATGGTTATATGGTATAACTTAACATCTAAAAATAGAGCGGAAATAAACCCAGATTTAACAAGTAGTAAAATTACGTTAAAATAGGAGACTAAAATTGGTGTGTGAGGACCGCTCCGATACTTCCTGCCTTTTAAAACTTGTCTCTAGGTGAGACACAGACAGAATAGGTTTCTGTAAAGAGTAAAATACGTGTAAGTCTCTAGGTGAGACCAAGCAGAATAGGTTTCTGCATACGCGAAGTTTCTAGGTGAAACTAAAATAGAGTAAAATACGTGTAAGTCTCTAGGTGAGACCAAGCAGAATAGGTTTCTGCATACGCGAAGTTTCTCGGTGAAACTAAAATAGAGTAAACGCTGCAGGACGCTGCACAAGTTATCAGAGGAGGAGGAGGTTCGTGAGCCCCAACCACACCCGTCAAAATTCAGAATTTTCTAAAATAAATCTCGCCTTAGGAGCAACAAATGACAAAAAATGGGACAAGCAGAGACAAAAGAGGTGGCTGAACCTCCTGATGTGAAATTTATGCAGAGACATCATCCGGGTAGTTGTGAGTATTTGAGAAAATGGGTCAATAAATATGATTTCCGACCCGTTGATTGCCGTCCTTGGCATCAAGCCAGATGCAGAAACAACCGCGCCACAGAGAAGATCAGCAACAGGAAACGCACACCAGCAAGCTGCAAGCGCAAGAGGAAGTGAAACCACCCGAGCAGTGAGCCAGAGCCCAGCAGAAGGCGGGGCTGAAGAGGAAGAAGAAGACTGGAGAGAAGCAACGGATCCTGCAGCCCCTGCATTCTCGCCGATCACCACCAGAGGGGGACGCCGGAGGGCTGATGAGACAAAAGTGAAGATCTACCCCAGCTTATCTGATTGGCAGGAGCAGACCCCAGCAAGGACACAACGCCACCCAGCGGGGCCAAGTGGAACTACAAGTGGAGCTGCAGAGATGTACCCACTGTATGCTGTTGCCAATCCTCATTATGGGATGGATGGAGATAACGAACCCACCATCCTAGTGCCAAGGCCATGGACAGCAACTGAATGTTCTGAAGCCTGTACAGGCCTGGGGGATCCAGAGACAGACCCAGCTTCCTGGTGTTCTAATTTCAGAGAACTAAAAAGCTCTTTTCACCTTAATGGGACTGAAGTGGAGACAGCATTCAAGACAGCACTGAAACATCGTTGGGGAAGAGTGAGAGGAAATTTTAACCCCCGTGGAGGAAACAATGGACCAATCCTACGCCCAGATGACCCCCTCCTGACTACCAGGATGAATGAAGTACTGGAGCGAGTAATGACAGCTTACCAGAAGCCACCAGATTACAGCAAAATCAGACAGTGCCGCCAGAAACCAGAAGAATCAGTCCATGATTTCAAGATCAGACTGGAAGGAATATTCAAAACCAACAGTGGGCTGCCTGAAGATGCTAACGACAATGGTCCCTACCACAGCCAGCTAAGACAATGCCTTATGGACGGTTTCCAACCACACATCAGCGGGTTTATCCAAAAACACTGTGTGACTCACAGAACTTTGAACACCAACCAATTGATGGACTGGGCCAGTCATGCAGAGGAGAACCATAGAAGAAGGAAGGGAATGGACAGCACAACAGCCATGGCAGCGCTGACTGCAGCCATAAGAGGAATGGCGACGTCTACTGAGACACACGAGTCCTCTGAGGTGTACGCTATGCAAAGGGGAGGAGAAGGGAGAGGTCAAAGAAGAGGTCAAGGTCAACAAAAAGGGGGACCAAGCCTGAAGTGCTACAACTGTGGGAAACCAGGACACCTGACTAGAGAATGCAGGAGTCCCAAGAAGTGTTTCAACTGCCAGAAAGAGGGACACATGGCACGTGAATGCCCCCTCCCGGACAACCGGAAGGGAGGGAGCAACCGAGAACCACCAAGAGACCCCCCATTCAATCCACAATATGATCAATGACTATTAGAGGGAGAAGAAGATGAGGGTGATGAGCCAGAAGAACCACCAGACCCGGAGGAAGCATCATCAATCCAAGTTTTTGACCTCTCCATCTTAAATCTGGAAGACCGCTTAAGACCCAAACCATTTCGGTGGCTCAAAGTTGGGCCATTTAAAAAACCAACAAAATTTTTATGTGACACTGGAGCAGACCATTCAGTCCTGATAGATCCAGTTAAGGGAGTAAAAGCTTCCAGAAGACAAATCATAGTGATAGGAGCTGGAGGCCTAGCACAACGCGAACTATGGTCTCACCCGGTGTTGGTAGAGGATGAAGATGGCCAACAAATTGAAACCAAGTTTGTTATGAGCAACACCTGCCCTGTGAATCTAATGGGCAGAGACCTATTGACAGCACTGAAAATAAACCTGATTGCCATGGAAGATGGGATCAAACCAATCAAAACTATGGAACAGATGGACGCGTGTGTCAGCCAAGGAAACGGATGAATTTTATTCACTGGACCTTGACAACGTTGGTCCAACCTCAGTTGTCCGTGACCTAGAAAGAACTGCAACACAGATGCTCACCTCAAAACTGGGAATTCCACAAGTGAAATGGCCACTCCATGTTACTCTCAAGTATTTCAAGAGAAAAAAAACAAGTGCAGATTGGGTCAAGAGGTTCAACCAACTTGGACCCACCAAGATCATCATAAATCACATAGTAGCCACGGATGAAGGACAAGCATGGGCAGTAGTCTCAATTCCTCCAAAAGCTGAAAGCCTGAATCCCAGAAAGTTGTACCATGTCTCCCTATCTCGGAGTCCAGGAATGAGCTGGAAAAGCATGGCGGGACTGGCCCTCGCGTTCCAATACCCAGGCCTTCAGAATTGGAAGGATCATGGAGGAAGGTATTTCACTTGCACGACCTATCCCATGGGAGAAGTGAGACTAAGAAAGCTCTACTGGCAAACCACGGCCACTCCAACCAAACATCTCAATGCATGACAGGAGGCAGTGATGGCTAATTATGCCGCAACGGACTTCCCAGGAGTGCCATCCCAATTGTGGGCCTCATCCAAAACTGATGTTGGCTTGATGACAACTGCCATACCAGCAAAGATAGAACCAAAAACGACCTACAGACTACGGGTGAGACAATATCCATTGAAACCAGATGCTAAAGAAGGAATCAGACCAGTCATTCAGAATATGTTGACAGCAGGGATCTTGATTGAAGACGACACAGCAGAGTGCAACACACCAATATTTCCTGTGAAAAAGGCTGACTCACAATCATGGAGACTGGTCCAAGATCTAAGACAAGTGAATGCGGCTGTCAAGTCAAGGGCTCCTTGTGTGCCAGATCCACACAGCCTGTTAAACGAACTAAAGCCAAATCAAGAGTTCTTCACAGTTATTGACCTCAGCAATGCATTCTTCTCAATCCCACTGCATCCATCTGCTAGAGGCTGGTTTGGCTTCACTTTCGATGGGGTGAAGTACACTTACACCACGTTGCCACAAGGATTTTGTGAGAGCCCCACGATCTTCTCCACCGAAATCACTAGATGTGTCAATTTGCATCCACACGCACCAACTACTCAAATACTTATCTATGTGGATGACATCCTCATTGCTAGCCCCACAGCGGAAGAGAACCAGCAGCAATCACTGGCATTGTTCAAACATTTAGCAACTACTGGAAACAAAGCATCGCTCCCAAAACTCCAATTCTGTCTCAAGGAAGTCACATTCCTGGGACACAGACTTTCTAAACATGGCAAGAGACTCACAGATGACAGACGAAGAACAGTTCAAGAGGCTCCAAAACCAACCACAAAGAGACAAATGATGATGTTCCTCGGTTTGACCAATTACTGTCGAAGTTGGATTCCAAACTATGCATCAATGACTAACCACTTCAAGACCTCATCTATGCTCACAAGATGGAACTCAAAGCTCCAATAACGTGGACACCACAAGCAGAAGAAGCTTTCAGTGAACTCAAACAGCACATCACCAGTTCCGGGGTGTTAGCCCTCCCGAACTATGACAAACCATTTATCCAAACCGCAGACTGCAGAGAAGGATTCATGACTTCCGTGCTGCTACAAGATCATGGTGGGAAAACACGCCCTGTGGGATTCTATTCCAAGAAACTAGACCCCGTCGCTTCTGCACTGCCACCATGTGTTTGTTCAAGCAGTTTGTGCAGCAGCAATGGCAGTACAAGCTTCAGCGGAAATAGTCCTGTTTCATCCACTCACTTTGAAAGTCAGCCACGCGGTGGACATCCTGCTCACTCAGTCCAAGATGTCATTTCTGTCACCAGCTAGACACCTCAGCATTACTGCTACATTACTCTCACAACCACATCTGACCATACAGCGATGCAACACTCTCAACCCTGCAACCCTGTTGCCAACTCCAGAAGATGGAGACCCGCTCAGCTGCACAGACAAAACTGAAGTCTGCTGCAAGCCACGCCCAGATCTCAGAGACACTCCATTGGGAGTAGGTCACGTCGTCTATGTTGATGGGTCCTCATCCAAGACACCTGATGGAAAGAACAATACAGGCTATGCAGTGGTAACAGAAGAGGCAATACTCAAAGCGGGAAAGCTCCCTGGCAACTGGTCAGCGCAGGCAGCAGAAATCGTGGCACTCACAGAAGCATGCAAACTCTTCCAAGGTCAAGAGGTCACGATATATACGGACAGCCAATATGCCTATTCAACGCTCCATGTCTTTGCTGCACAATGGGCCAGGAGAGGCATGCAAACATCAAGTGGAAAACCAGTCCAGCATGCTGACCTGCTCAAAGCCTTACTCCAAGCAGTTCTACTCCCAAGGAGAATTGCTGTCTGTAAGTGCAAAGCCCACACGAAAGCCACAGATCCAGTCTCCCAAGGGAATGCTAAAGCTGACCAAGCAGCAAAACAAGCAGTGATGGGAACCAGCCACACCCATGTTCAAGAAGAAGCAGACAGCACAGATGAAGATAAGTGTGAACGAACGACACATCCTTCGCAGAAGCAAGACATCATCCCTCTCCAAGTTCTGAAGGACATGCAGGACAATGCCCCGCCGAATGAAAAGCAACAGTGGACTGCAGCAGGAGCAAAAATGGACGCCCTGGGCATTTACAGAGTTTTGGACAAACCCTGCCTCCCTCGGAGTCTTTTTCAAGCAGTGGCTAAATTGAGTCATGGGCCAAGCCATGTCTCAACAGGGGGGATGGTGGGAATAGTAGAAAATAACTTCTACTGTACCAAAGGCCTCATTACCTATTTTAAAAATTTTTGCAGATCGTGCCTCACATGCTGCAAACACAATGCTCAGGGAAATGTCAGACCTACAAGAGGGAAGTGCCCACAAGGGTCTTACCCATTTGAAATCATCCACATGGATTTCATAGAACTGAACAGATCCGGTCCACACAAATACTGCTTAGTAATAGTGGGCTCATTCTCAAAATGGGTAGAAATCTTCCCAGCAAAAAAGCCAGATGCACTGACAGTAGCAAAAGCTATATGTAAAAACATCATCCCAGATCACGGTATTCCAAGAGTTATTTGGAGTGACAATGGGTCACATTTTGTTAACCAAATTATTGGAGAAATGGCCCAACATCTAGGGATCAGCCAAAAACATCACTGTGCTTATCATCCACAGAGTGCAGGACTAGTGGAGAGAACTAATGGCACGATCAAACTTAGACTCAAAAAGACCATGGAAGAAACAGGGAAACCATGGCCAGAGTGTTTGCCCTTAGTCAAAACATACATGAGAATAGTTCCAACAGTAACAGGCATCACACCTTTTGAAGCAGTAAAAGGAAGACCTTTTCATCTTCCATTATGGGAAGCGTCAGGAGTACAGGATGAAAAAGGGGAACTTGACCCCATGACAGACTGGCTGCTTAGACTTTTCCAAAATCACAATGTGAAAAGAGCAAATGATCTGCCAGGTCCTTCTCTCCCTTCCACACAGGAATCGCTGACTCCAGTAGACCAGGTGCTGATAAAGGTCATCAAGAGGAAGTGCTGGTCCAGCCCGAGGTGGGAAGGCCCATTCACAGTGCTCCTGACCACACCCACAGCTGTCAAAATCGCGGAGAGAGAGACGTGGATGTGCACTTTCCTGATCTTTTCCCTGACCCGGACTATGGTGACGACCCGGTATAAATACTGACTGATTTCCTACTGTCTACGGGTGCGGTACTGAGAACCAAACCCCACCGGTGAGGACATGTGCTAGTAACCTCTGTCCTCCGCTTTCTTTCCCTCTTTATTTAGGTTTACTGTGTTCTCTGCCATTTTTTATTTGATTCCCTTTTCAGCCAGGCCATGAGGCTGTCGCTCCAAGCGGAGGGCAGGGGAGGAATTTTTCCCTATTAAGAGGGTTTTCGCCTCCCCCTGACTGGGTACCTATGTTGTGCATTATTATGATGTTGTGCTCTAAAACCTGTTATAGGACTGAGCTCAATTGATGTTCCAAAAATCCACAACAGGAGGGAAATGTAAGATAAGCTTACACATTTCACAGAGGCCTGTGAAATGTATCACCTCATGTGTCATAAATCTCTTAATAACTCTGTTACTGTGCAAAGATGCGTGTGTGTAGTTTGTCTATGGGAAGCTTAAGAGCTCAAAGTGACTGCACATTTATGATAGCTGCATTCTTGTGGGTTTTTGTAACAGGAAGAACTGTGTCTAATCAGAGGACACCCGGCCTTGAGAAGATTAACTGTCTCTGCAAAACAACTTTGCTTGTCTTGTGAAACCTGCTCTCCCCCGCCCTATGTGTAAAACTCAATAAAATGTGTGGTTTTGGGAAAGCTCGGAGAGAGTCTTACGTGCGGGCGTGGAGAATATGTTCTTCTCCCCCCGAGCTCTCCCCAAACTGCAGTTTGGTGAAAAACAACTCTGCCTCTGTCTCATCATTTTATCCTGGTGCCGGAGCCTCTGGGTCCACATTGAGCGAGAAGTCCGTGCTTTGGACCTAACACCCTATATGTGATTTTGAGTGTGGCTGTTTGTCTCGATGTGTCCTGTAATTGGTTGGCAATCAGCTCCGGGTGTACCCTACCTCTTGCCCGTTTAAAGCTGGGATAGGCTCCAGCAATCCCGTGACCCTCGTGAGTATAAGTGGCAAAGAAAATGGATAATGGATACAAACCATTTTTTTTATTTATTAATTTTGTTGCAGGGTTTTTTTTTTTATTTTAATAAAATATTACATAACATTACAACAAGCAGTATTACATACTAGTCACTCACAGAACAAAACAATTTGTGAACCATTGAATAGAATGAAATAAACCTGTGCTTCATCAGTACATCCATCCACATATATATGTGGATATATATACATATGTGATGGGAGGTACAGACCTTCATAATATTGTTCTGATATATTTTCCACATTCATAATTATAATAAATTATGAATGTTAAACTGAAACACACTTACCGGTGAAAAGTTACTTCTTTGCGACCGCCTGCACGGTTTTGACAGCTAATAGCACAACAAGAATTAACCATCCATCAATCCATTTTCTTTGCCGCTTATCCTCAGGAGGGTCACCGGGAGTGCTGGAGCCTATCCCAGCTGTCAACGGAGGAGGCAGGATTACACAGTCAACTGGTCACCAGCTAATCTCAGGGCACATGGAGACAGACAGTCACACTCACAGTCACACCCAGGGGCAATTTAGTCACTAATTAATGCATGTTTATGGGATGGCAGGACACCGGAGTGCACGGAGAAAACCCACGCAGGTATGGGGAGAACATGCAAACAAACAGGAAGGGCCGGGATTGAACTGGGTCCTCAGAACTATGAGGCCAACGCTTTACCAGCTAGGCTAACGTTTTATCGATACATTTTTTCTTATTTTATAAACTTTGAACTTTATTTTTCTATTAATTACAGATGTTGCAGGAGCATCTTTTGCACAAGAGGTTGACATCTAACCAGCAGATGCTTAATCCCCATCTTTGGTCCATTCCAAAAGTTGCCAGACTGAAGTGCCAATTCATGACGGAACACATCTTTCTGACAGCAGAGAGAATACTGCAACGTATTTATACCTCAGGTGTTCTCAAAGACCAAATAATTCTGTCCTAATGTTATTTAACATATTTATACAAAATATAAGCATACAGTTCAATAAAAATGCTATGATTCTACTTCTGTGATGTATGTTTACTTCATATACAAACATATACATCAACATTTACACAAAGAAAAACAAAATTAGGACAGAGTATTTAAATCCTGTGTAGTCTTGGCCCTCTGAATCAGGAAAGGTGTCACAAATCTTTGACACAAAGCAGGATGGAAGTGGCACGCGGTTATTTCTGCCCAAAAATTTCCCAACACCATCTCACAGGCATTTTGTAAGCAGTATGTGGCATTAACCTGAAAATGAGAAAATATGACAATTTTCCAGAATGGGGCTTTGAACAAGCATTGATTGGACAAATGCAGATTTTAGTAGGGGGAAACGGAGGAGCAGGTGTAAAGCGTTGGCCTCACGATTATGAGGACTCGGGTTCAATCCTGGCTCACCTTTGTGGAGTTAGCATGTTCTCCCCGTGTCTGTGTGCTTTTCTCCGGGATGTCCAGTTGGGATCTCCACTTCCTTCTACATGATGACAGCTGGGATAGGCTACAGCACTCCCATGACCCTTGTGAAGATAAGCGATGAAAAAAATGGATGGATGAAGGTAAGTGGCAAAAAGCTGCGCTGATTCGGAGAAGTCTTGTTTTGTTTTGTTTTTTTCCAAAAATAGCTCTGACTCGTGTTGTGGAAAATTCAGTCGCTGCCGATACTGTTCTTGGAATTGTAAGTTACCTCCACGGGTTCAGACTGGCAATAAATCCTGGGTGCTCCATCATGCACTATAGTTGGTCTGGATAATCTGACATTTTCTGGTGAATAGGCACACACAATGAAGCTATGGGAAAGAGCAGTGGAGACGAGACTCAGGACAGAAGTAAGTATCTGCGAGCAACAGTATGGTTTCATGCCGAGAAAGAGTACCACAGATGCATTATTGGCCTTGAGGATGCTCGTGGAAAAGTACAGAGAAGGTCAGAGGAGCTACATTGTGTCTTTGTAGACCTAGAGAAAGCCTTTGACAGAGTACCAAGAGAGGAACTGTGGTGCTGCATGCGCAAGTCTGGTGTGGTGGAGAAACACGTTAGAATAGCACAGGACATGTATGAGGGCAGCAGAACAGTGGTGAGGTGTGCCGTTGGTGTGTCAAAAGAATTTAAGGTAGTAGTGGGACTGCATCCGGGATCCGCGCTGAGCCCCTAACCCTGAGCAGGCGGAGGAACAATTAATTTGAAAGACAGAGGCACGCACTGGAAAGAAGAGGAATGAAGATGAGCTGAACTAAAACAATGTATGTGCATGAATGTGAGGGGCAGAGGAGGAGTTAAGCTCCAAAGAGAAGGGTGGATGACTTCAAATACTTGGGGTCAACAATACAGAGCAATGGTGTGTAAAGTGTGGTAAAGAAGTGAAAAAACGGGTCCAAGCGCGGTGGAATAGTTGGCGTAAGGTGTCTGGTGTTCTATGCGACAGAAGAGTCTCTCCTCGAATGAAGGGCAACGTTTATAAAACAGTGGTGAGGCCGGCCATGATGTACGGATTAGAGACAGTGGCTTTGAAGAAACAACAGGAAGCAGAACTAGAGGTAGCAGAAATGAAGATGTTGAGGTTCTCGCTTGGAGTGAACAGGTTGGGTAGGATTTGAAATAAGCTCATTAGAGGGACAGCCAAAGTTGAATGTTTTGGAGACAAGGGTAGAGAGAGCAGACTTGGGATGGTTTGGATGCGAGAGAGTGAGTATTTTGGTAGAAGGGTGCTGAGGATGGAGCTGCGAGGCAAAAGAGCGAGAGGAAGACCAAAGAAAAGATTGATGGATGTCGTGAGGGAGGACATGAGGACAGTGGGTGTTGAAGAAGAAGATGCACGAGATAGGCCTAGATAGAAAAAGATGACACGCTTTGGCGACCCCTAACAGGACAAGCCAAAAGGAAAAGAAGATGTTGACTCTCATGGAAACAAAAACTCTCGTCTGTGGTTTGCATAGGAATGCACCATTTACATGCACACCTGAGGATATAACAAATAAATAAAAATCTGTTCACATTCACAAATCTCTACATGCTCAAACACCCATATCAGTCCAGTAAACAGAACCGTCCAACCCTTTTGCTTTTGTATTTTAAACATTTAGTGCCCAAACAGAACAACAAGACAACGGTTTACTTTTTTCATTGAAAATTTTTGCGGTTTTGCTCATGACATCTTGGAAAAATTGTGACTAAAATGGGGTTTGGATGGGTCTGGGTACTGTCTTGTTATGGCATCAGTTTAGCACGTGAAATTACATTAATGGTGAAGCAAGTTAAGACCAGCTATTGCTCTTAAATGAACTTCGTTCATTGAAATCCTTATTTGTGAAAATATACCAACTTAGACTGTGGACTACATTATCGTCTGTGTGTTTTGGTACAATAATAAACGAGCCTTGTACACGCAAAATAGTGACTCATATCGCATAACTCCTGATAGTGTCTTAGACAACCACAGGCAGGTCCACCGCGCTGGACAATGAACAGCCGGGAAGTCGCGTCACTATTTGCTAAATATACGGCGTTTGCATATTTTTAAAACAAGACAGAAGACTTCGTACCTACATTCAGGATATCGAAGCCTTTAATATTTCAGTTTATGACTAACTAAACCAAACAAGAACTTCAGAAATGCTTACCAGTCTTTGTTTCCAACACGAGCCATTTGGGGCTCCCTGTAACTGACTGGTACTTCATGGCCAGACATTTCGTCTCCATTCGAACATGTGTGCTGTGTAACTGGCTCAAATTGATAACCTTTAACGCCTTTATGAAGGTTGTATTCTTCACAGTCTTCGTGGGACCCTGCAGAATAGTGTTCATCGCTTGAAATATCGGAAAATTCATCGTCGTTCTCACAATGTATTCCAACGGTCACCATTTTGTCACCTGTCGTCACCTATCGCATCGAGCTGTCTAATTCTGCTGTTTTGTCCTGTTTTTCCGGTGGATCAAGCAATGTGCAATAATTTGTTGCCGATAATCGAAAAATAAAATACGTTTCATTCATCACGGACTTCAGATTCGAATTCTGAATTAAAAAAAACTGTACATTACCAAAAAGGTGCATTGGGTGCTGACATACACTTTAAAGTGGGCCTGTCATGAAATGGATGATTTTTTGAACATTATTAATGAAAAACCCACAGCCAATATCGTCCCACGTGTTTTTTCACCACAAAACATGATTTTGACATATACAGTTTTTTATAACTCCCGTCGTGAAAATCCTCTCAAGAGTTTGTTTTCGAGAAGAAGCAGGAAGTGACCTAAAGGACAGCGGCGCCCCCTCGTGGACTCGTGTGTTTCCATTAGTTTTACCTCCAGGAAAGTAGCTTGATGTTCCTTCGTGTTAGCCAAAATGCCGGATCATTGCATTGCTGGACATTGCTTGAACACTCGGGAGAATGGAATTTCCCTTCATAAGTTTGAAAGAGACCCTCGTTGTGAAAAACGGATTGCACGGGTGCAGAGGACGAGAGCTTCGAGGGTTCCAAATAACAGGTTGGTGTGTATACAGCTACTCAAAAAAAATAATAGTTTGGGGCGGACCACGTAATTGGTTTCTCTCATCACGTAGCAAAAGATCCACGTATGACATGTGTTGATGTGGGCATACAGCTACTAAAAAAAATAATAGTGTGGGGCGGACCATGTAATCGGTCTCTCTCATAACGTAACAAAAGACCCGCGTATGAAATGTGTCGATGTGCGCGTCGCCCAGCCAACAATGTCTCACTCAGCCTCGTCTCGATAGTGTTCATCGCGTACTGCGGTGGCTTTGAACATACCCCTAAAAGCAGCATGGCTCGGCTCCACCTCCTCCTTATATGCCACCAGCGCCGAAACTCAGCCACACCGGCGCAACTGTGTTGCTCAGTATTGTGGAGTCTGTGAGCACCCCCCTAAAGCAGCACCGCTCGGCTCTGTCGTAAGCCACACCGGCCGGCTGCGATGAGTTGTGATGGCTCATCTCCGACGCGGTAGTGGATCGGACGGGGATGCGGTTTTGCAGTGATCACATATCATCTGAATATGGCTCGAAACAATAGTGTAATATTGCCCTGAGGGCTCGAAACAATAGTGTAATATTGCCCCGGTAACTTCACTCGGTTGTGTGTTGTTGTCCTTTTCGAAAAGAGCTTCGGTGTCAGAAGGGGCGTCGGAAAAATCAGAATCTCTCTGTTGTTTCAGAGTTGCCCATCTGAAACAGTTTTTTATCCCGTGGTTTTTATCAATTTCCCTGGCACGATCTTCATCTTTTCGCTCCAAGACTTTCGCCATACTGGCAAAAGTGAAGACCGCTCGATAACATATGCGTACGTATGTCTATAAGTTATAACCATGCCATAGTAAACAGTAAACAAACACTATGAAATGTTAACATCGGAGTGAAAATACCGCCAAAAGGCTGCCTGAAGTCGGAATGTTGTCGTTATTATAAACACAAAATTAAATGCAAACAGAAAGCAATGCCTTAAATGCCGTTTTCCGCGATCACAGCTGTGACTAATTTCACTAGTGTTGCCGACAGATACTGGCGGCCGGTCTTGATCACACCCTCGCCCCGCGTCAAGCCGTACCCTACCTCCAAATTTTCTCAACGGATTTACACGTTAAAAAAAAAAAAGAATTTCAGCTGAAAAAAATTCCACGAATCAGCAGAAAATTCTCATCTCTGCTGGTACCTCCTGAACTACTCAGCCAAGCTCCTCGCTTTGGATGGCCTGGACAGCTACCGGATAGACTGGGATGGGGGGTTGTGCTCTCCTTCAGGACCCCTTTTTGCCCGCCCCAGGTCGTTTTTGTTTTGTCGCATCTGGGATCCACGATATAAGAGGGGGCTCTATCAGGTGCCTGGCCAGGCCACTGTCCTGGGTGCAGCTACCTCCGGCAGCAGCTCCTCACCTGCACCTTATTGACGCTAATAGGGCCAGGGATATAAGCCTTGTGCATTTCATTCTCACTTACCAGTTCATTGTGCTTGATACTGCATTAACCTGCGTGAGTATACGAGCCTCTTCTTATGTATTTGCTTCGTTGTCAGGGCCAGCGTTCCTGTACCAACACAGCTAAGTCAAGTCTTGTTTTTTGCCTCATAGTATTCTGACCTCGTTTTCATGTTTTTGGACCTTGCTTGTTGCCACGTGTTTTTGTGCCTCTGCCTTTTTGGACTACTTACTTGAGTCTGACATCTGGCTGGAATAAAACCACCCTCAACATCATGTCACTGCCTCCGAGTCCTGCATTTGGGTCCAACCCCTTGTTGCATGCTCGTGAGACAGACACACAGACATACAGACACACACACACACACACACCACACACACACACACACACACACACACACACACTTTGTAACATATTTATTTACATACTGTATTTTCCGCACTATTAGGCGCACCTAAAAGCCTTTCGAGAGAGCAGACTTCGATGGTTTGGACATGTTCAGAGGCGAGAGAGTGAGTATATTGGTAGAAGGATGCTGAGGATGGAGCTCCCAGGCAAAAGAGCGAGAGGAAGACCAAAGAGGTTTATGGATGTGGTGAGGGAAGACATAAGGGCAGTTGGGGTTAGAGAGGAAGATGCAGGAGATAGGCTAAGATGGCAAAAGATGACACGCTGTGGCGACAGGAAAAGAAGAAGAAGAATAATGCAGTGCACCTTATGTGTGAAAAAAGTTTTTAAATAGGCCATGCATTATAATGTGATGCGCCTTATAGTGCAAAATATATTGTACCTTGTTTGACTGAAACACAGCAGTAAAACAGCTCAAATAAAACAGGAAAGTCATTGTTTTTCTTCGTCCTCTTCCTGTTAAGTGAATGCACTTAAGTCCACGTCTTCAGAATCAGAATTGCAGAGCCTCAATGTCTGCGTCACACAGCATTTCAATATCTCTGTCGCCCTAGTCATTTTCATCTCAGTTACCGCTGAATTTGTGTTCCGCTCCTGTGGTAGCAGTCCAGCCTTTCTAAAGCCGTTGATTATGGTAGATACTCTCACACTGGTCCACACATTTAAAATCCACTAGCAAACCTCAGAGAAGGATGATCTTCGCACGTGACCAGTTTTTGTAATACTTTTCACTGCTGCTCATCGAAGGCTCCCACTCACCGCGGAGTGGTGCTTTTAAAGCATGATTCACGGGGATGTCCAGGGGTTGCAAAAATGTTGTTGTACCTCCAGGAATCACAACTGTAATAGAGTTTGATCATTTCATGTCTGTTTTCACAGAATCTGTTGTGTGGGCCCCTCATACTGTCCAAAACAAGCAATTTTTTTTTTTTTTCAGTGACAAAAAACTCCCATGCCATTTCAGCCATTAAACTTTAC
Source organism: Syngnathoides biaculeatus (assembly GCF_019802595.1). Taxonomy (NCBI): domain Eukaryota; kingdom Metazoa; phylum Chordata; class Actinopteri; order Syngnathiformes; family Syngnathidae; genus Syngnathoides; species Syngnathoides biaculeatus. The sequence continues at coordinate 28,545,967 of NC_084651.1, forward strand.
ATCATCCAGCCTTTTTTGTTAACTTTAACGACTCTGCTTTATGCAAATTTTTCTTTTGGGATAGTGATCTGCTTAAAAATAACTGATGGAACCATTTGTCTAGAAGCAGTCAGGCTCAAAACACAGCGTTCTCTCGTGGTCAGTTGTTTTCACCATTGTGTTTTCTTCTACGCATGACAGAGGTATTCTTTGTTCTTCTAAGGACGGGAGGCATCAGTGCATGCCCATAACTTTACAGGGAATGGCCATGTTTAAGCATTGCACTCAAACAGATTTTTTGATAATTTTGATACCCACCAGTGAAAAAAAAAAAAATTACATATATATATATATATATATATATATATATATATATATATATATATATATATATATATATATATATATATATATATATATAAAGTGCATCAGAAAACAGGCTGCGGGGTTCACAGCCCCCGAAAAAAGTATCAAAATACGGTATCTGCCATTACCGATGCTAGATTGTGGAAATTCATACCAAATATCCTACCACCTTTTTTGTGTTTATTATCTCTTCAGCATTCTATTTTGTATTATTAATAATTGGGCAGTACTAAGTACTAGTTGGAGTTGGCAGGTGGTGTGGGAGCGTCAACATTTATTGTGCCATGAAATGCAAAATATTTTACCACTCTGCATTGTGAATAATAAATGACCAACTGCATTGACAACAAAAAGACTATCAACTAGCTTAAAGGGTGCTTGAGCAGCCAAATACAGACCACCCTGTCCAAAAAAATGTAATATGATGGAAAGGTTTTCCATAATTCCATTCAAAAAATAACTTTTATAGATTGTCTTTCATTTTGAAGGAAAAAAAAAGGTCACATTAAAATAAATCAAAATATCGGACTTCAAAAACTATGTTAATCTTCAGTACTAGGTCAGGAATCCCTATGCTTCAATCACAGACTCGATGTGCCGTGGCATTGAGGTAATCAGCCTGTGCCATTGCCTGAGTTAAGAAAGCCCAGATTTCCATGGACAATACCCCAGATATTCTCAATAGGGTTGACATCCAATGAGTTGGCTGGCCAGTCAAGCACTGTGATGGCATGGGCGTCAAACCAGGTTTTGGTGTTTCTGGCAGTATCTGCGGGGCCCAGGTCCTCTGGACCTTTCCGATGGCGACCTTAAGCTCTGCCACCTTAGCCGTATCACACAAGCTTTCAAAATGGCGATTGAACATAACATGTTCGAATTTGGTTCTCTATCGCGTAGTCCAGATAATATTGGGGTATGTTTTTTTGTCAAATCCGTCAGACTTGTCCAAGAGAGTTCTACAAAGAGGTCTCAACTATTTCATGCAAGGATATGTACACAGAATTAAGATTTTGGATGGAGCAGGACGCAATGTCAGAGTTACAGTGAAATGTTGGCAATCGATGCAAAAAAGTTTGACGCCTCACAAACTTCAAATTGAAATTCAAAAGGATAAAATATTGGAATCGTACTGCGCATGTAAAGCAGGGTGAGTTCTTTTTAGTTGGAAAGATCACGAGTAATATCATTCTAGTCTTTATAAGTGAGTGGGTGTATTCATTTGACTTGGCTCGTAATCGAACCAAGTGCTCTGTAAAAGTCCGATGTGATACAAATAGCAAATAGACATTTCTGTTGCATGACAGTGCATTTAGTATCACTAACCCGATTCTTCGACATAAAACATTACACACTTCATTCAGCAAGTCAGTGGTACACTAACAAAGTAAAAGTTATCCTGCAATGTATAAAGCATTGATAATAATGAAATCAAACTCAGAGAAGATACCTCTCCCTCATTAAATTTCAAACATACAGCCTTATGTTTGTTGATATAGTCCACATTTAATTGTACGTGCAGTCTTCCGCGAGCCTTAATCCATCATAGACACTTCGTCAAATGTGTTTTAGGCTTTGCAAAATGAATCAACCGGGCCCCTTGTAACCTAGCAGGATATCTTTCATCAGTATTGCATGTTCCCCAAGTGCATCTGAGGACCATTTTCTTTTTAACATTAACTTTTCCAAAAGCACATTACTAACAACCAGCATTGCTTTTGGGACAATACGGCAAGAGGGGTGTGTCAAGTCAGGGGTGAAGACAATGCGGCTATCTGATTGGCTATCATTGTACGAGTGATTGACAGGTCAGAAAGGTCCATTGGAGCTGAAATCTGCATCTCCAAAAAGATCTTTAGCAGGATTAATAATGAAGTCCTCTAAAACACCCTGGGAGATTGTTGCAGTGCCTTTGGATTTAAGAAAACAGTTTGCCAACAACTAGACTGGACTTTGCACCCCAAATTATGACAGCGGGGAGAATATTTCACAATGGACCTCAAGCAGTTGGGGATCTGTTCTTCATCAGTCTTCCTTAAAACCAATGGACCGTGATACCCGAATGAAAGGCAAACATGACTTCAATTAGAAAAAAGGAACTTGATCAATGCCAAGTCCAGTCCTTTTTGTTTTTCCACTAGTTGAATTGCTTACTTTGTAGGGTCAAGTGGCTTGACCCAAGAAACCCAAAAGTTGTGGCCCATCTTCTAGATGTCTGGAGTCTGAATGTGATGTTTTTTAAGATGTAACTCCCAGCTCATTACACTCTTTCTGGATCTCTGCTAAATTCTTGAATGTTCTCTGCTTGATTATCCGCTGAAACCCACGGTTATCTCTTTTGCTGGTGCATCATCTCCTGACACATTTTGTCCTTCCATTGATATCCTTGGATATATTCTGAACAGCCAGCCTTAGCACTGATTTTTTGTGGCTTACCGATCCTCTGGAAGGTATCCATAATGGTCCTTCTGGCCATTTGTCAAGTCTGCAGCCTTCGCCAACTTCAACAAGGTGCAGTTGCTTTGTGTTTCGTGGACGATTAGTGTGTGACAGTTTGAAACAATTATGGTGGCCTGCAAAATTTGGGCTGATTTTCAATTTTTTTAGATTCCTGATTTTGTGGGTTTTGTGAGCTGGAAGCCCAAATTATGTAAAAAATGAACAAATAAATAATTGTGATTGTTTTAATTTTGGGCACTGGATTTATAATCAGTGGTTTAACTTTTTGAATCGGGTTCTGGAAAAACTTCTATGATATTTCAATTTTTTTGGGAATGTGTCTGTAATCTCGGACATTTTACTAAAAGTAATGGTTATGGACCAGTAAAACATATTGAGGTGCATCTTACCTGCAGTGTTTGTCCCCTGCTCTGATGACAACAACGGCGATCGCCTCCTTGCATTTGATACAGTATTTCGACACACTACAAAGTCAAGCAATCATCATGAGAAAGTTGAACAGGAAATCAAAATTCAACAGCCACTGTGGAATTCTCATAGTATGGACTGAAAAATGTGCCACCAGAAACTGAATTTGAACCATTTACATTTGAATTTCACCAGCTAAACTTGAATAAAGATAAAACCTAATTTTAATTACATAATTTGACTTACTAGTATTTTATTTCAATAATTACAAACTAAAAATTAAAAACTGAATCTGAACCGTAGAATTTGAATTCAGTGTATTCGGTTGTAACTGTAGTTAAACAGCATTCCCTTGTTTAACGTGGAGGTTACGTTCCAAAACATATCCGCGTTGAAATCTGTGGAGTACAATTTCTCTTTTGATCTTTTGTGTTTTCTCGTTCATGATATATTTTTTTCATTTACAGGATTTTTTTTTTCATTTTGCAAGGGTGGCCAACCAGTCAGAGATGGTGACATTTTTTTTTACTGTGTTATGGCAGAGAAACATCATACACAAGGAAATCATTCCCTCCGCACACACTTACTGTAGCTTTGATCAGCCAGATTTATCGTAAATATCACACACCAACATAACAACAATTGACTCCTACAGAGTACCAAAAGCACAGGCCAGTAATTAAAAATAATTACATTTGTGTCCTCTCTCTCACCCAGAAAAACTTCCAGTTCAACCAAGTCTTGTCATCTATGTCACAACTCTCATCCCATGCAACACTCAAATACACACATGATTGGAGGTCTGAGTGCAACTGTGACTCAGCGACACGGTGGATCAGCTGGAAAGCTTTGGCGTCACAGTTCTGAGATCCCGGGTTCAATCCTGGACCCACCTGTGTGGAGTTTGCATGTTCTCCCCGTGCCTGCATGAGTTTTCTCCGGGCACTCTGGTTTCCTCCCATATCCCAAAAACATGCATTAATTGGAGACTCTAAACTGCCCAGAAGTGTGATTGTGAGTGTGGCTGTTTGTCTCGATGTGACCTGCGATTTGCTGGCAACCAGTTCACCGTGTACTCTGCCTCCTGCCCGTTGACAGCTGGGATAAGTGGCAAAGAAAATGAATGGATGGATATATATATATATATATATATATATAAGGATTGGCCTCACAGTTCTGAGGACCAGGGCTTAATATTTGCATGTTCACCCCGTGGCTGCGTGGGTTTTCTCATGCATTAACTGGAGACACTAAATTTGCTCTAGGTGTGATTGTGACTGTTGTCCATTTGGCTGGCAACAAGTTCAGGGTGTACCCGGCTTCCTGCATGTTGACAGCTGGGAAAGGCTCCAGCACTCCTGCGACCAGTCCTTGTGAGGATAAGCGACTAAGTAAATGGATCAGGGTTCGTACACTTCCAGAGAATCAAAATTCCATGAATTTTCCATGACTTTCCCAATACTCAAATCAAAATTCCATGACTCATATTGGATTGACTGATTGTGGTAGACAATAATATTTCAGC